>NW_024870773.1:5755000-6955000 GCF_019054845.1 Dipodomys spectabilis
TCAGGCACCCCTTTGTTCTCTGTTGTAATCATGTCAGCTCAATTAAAGCTAAGTCTTGCAAGTTGCTGTGCCAATAAAAACCAAGAAAGAGAGTCTAGGTACTGAGAGATAGAAGAAGCATTATATGGTTTATCAATGTTTGAGAAAACTTGGGACTCCCAAGAGAAGGGCACCTGCCTACCTAAACCTTCCTGTCTCCCTACCCCTGACCTCACTCTAAAACATTTGCCCTCTTTAGTTTTGGGAATCTCAGGAGCTGCAGCATAAACCACAGAACTTTATTGGGATTCAGTGGGCCTTTGGGATTCAGCCTCTTTGCTCTGTAAAAGGTTGTAAACCATAATCACTTGGACATGTATAAAATCTGATTTGCAATTTTGTCTCACTTTTAGAGGTCCCTTGTTCTGATGCTCAGTTGCCAAGTTGGACCCAGTATTCTAAGCTCCCCTCTTTGGGTATGCCAGTATTGGGGCTTGAATTCAGGGCCTGGGTGTTGTCCCTTAGCTGTTTCACCCTAGGGTTGGTGCTCTACCACTTGAGCCACACCTCCATGTCTGGATTTTTGCTGGTTAAGTGGACCTAAGAGTCTCTCAGGATTTATGTGCTTGGGCTAACTTCAAACTGTAATCCTTAGGTCTCAGCCTCCCACTTTAATCCCCTTCTGGGGCTCCTTTTGAATATTCGTGCATCTTGTACTTTATCCCTTCTGTACAGAAATAGTAGATTTTCATGGTGATTCAGTTTCTAATTGGCCTTACTGCCAATTTCATTTGGGGATGTCAAGGACTCTACTAGGTTCCCAAGGCCAAGGACCATAGGTTTCCTTTTTTTGGCGGGGCGGGGGGGGGGGGGGGGGGGGGGAAGGTTGGTGGTGGGCCCTGAACTGTGCCTGGGCATTGTCCCTCAGCTCTTCAGTGCAAGGCTAGTGCTCTACCACTTGAGCCACAGTGCCACTTCTAGTTTTTTCTGCTTATGTGGTACTAAGGAATTGAACCCAGGACCTCAGGCATGCAAGACAAGCACTCTACCACTGACCCACCTTCCCAGGCCCGGGCTTTCTGTTTTTGCAGAAGAAATGGAGGCTTTGCATTGGATAACCAGTTGGACAAGGACTGGTACTAAAATCTACTGACTCAGGATCCCGCATTCTCCCCTGGAGTTGATAGGGCCCTTTTGCAAAGGAATGGCTTCATCAGTCATTTTCTTGTTCCTGAGGATTTGTCATGTTAGCCTCTGCTGTAGCTGATCCTCCTGGGTTTGTCCTTGAGGCATTTTCATCCCGGTAAATCTTTTTTTTATTACACTATTCTGCACATTAAAGACCTTCCTCTCTCTTTCTCTATCCCTCTTTCTGTCCCTCTCTTTGTGTGTGTGTGTGTGTGTGTGTGTGTGTGTATGTGTGTGTGTGTGTGTGTGTGTCTTTCAGATCTAGGGATTGAATTTAGGCCCTTGTGAATACTTGCAAGCACTCCAGCACTTGAATCACACCTCCAGCCCTTATGTTTTTAGTTTGTTTTTCAGATAGGATCTCATGTTTTTGTCAGGATCACTGTTGTACGTCATCCTGCCCAGTTTATTGTTTTTTTTTTAAATTCATTCATTCATTTAATTATATTTGCTTATTTATTTATTTGTAGTTATGGTATTTAAACTCAAAGCTTTCCATTTGATAGACACGCATTCTACCCTTTGAGTCACAGCCACAGACAGCCTTTTTGTTTTATTTTTCAGGTAGGGTCTTTAGATTTTTTTGCCTGTGACTGGCCTCAAACATAGATCCTTCAATACTTATCCCTGTGGCATAGCTGGAACCACCATGGCTACCACATCTGGACTTGCTGATGTGGTGTTTGGTTAACTTTTTGCCTAGGCTGGCTTCAATTTGCGATCCACTGTTTCTATCATATGAATGAGTAGCCATGATCAACGATTGTTCTTTTAGCCTATTAGGTTTCTAAATCTTGTCTCTGAAGTGCACAATTGCTATTTTTCGAACTCCTTTTCGTAGACACATACACGCTCACAGCTAAATACATACTAAAATCCAATGTGGCTGTTGGACCCATTAATATCTTTTCTTAACCAGTCTAGTGCCTTTCAGAGATGATTCTGCATTTATAGTATAAAAAGAGTTATTCCTATTTATTGGTATGGATTCTACAAAATCCTTAATAGTATCAGATACAAAAAGTTAACCTGTCTTGACTTCTTCACAGAGAGACTGTTGGAAAACAAGCCAGTCTCCCCTGAGGAAGACTGCTGTCCTTTCAGATTCATGTTCTATAGAGGTTAGAAATGACAGTCCTTCTTTCCCTGTAGTAGGAAGCAGTGATAAACTTCAGGGATATAGCCAGACAGAGCCTCTTCCTTTGCTAAGGATTTTTCTAGTATTCTTATGGAACTCTGGTTCTGCTGCTTTCCCTTAAACTTGAGCAGCTGTCTCCCTAACCCTCGGATGGTTGTTTTCTCTTTGACATTCGGCCCCTCCTGCTCTAGGTCTGTTGCTTGTGCCCAGCCACCTCCTGGCATCTGAGGTTTCAAGTGTCTTAGGACTGCATTGCCTTGGATGGCCTTCTCTCCATCTGTCATTGGTGTTTAATTGCTTCCCCCACTGTCCAGTCTACTCTTACTTGGGGTAAGTACCCTGATCTCGGTCCTTTGGGATTGCTCTGGCAGCTTTTCCTCTGGCCAGTTCAGTTGCTCTGGTGTTTGGTCGCCCCAAGCTAGCCCACCCTCTGTGCCCATAGCTTCCCAGGGTTTCCAATGTATGGCTTTATTTTTTTTTCCAAGCCGTTGTGCTTTCTTCCTTCCATTCTTTCCTCCTTCCCCCTATTTGACCAGGCTTCTTAATGGACATGTTCTTTTTATCTCTTTTCAACAATTTGCAAACCTTTCTGTCTTTATCTTGAATCAGTTTCACTTGGCTGTCACCTCAGTGTAGTATAATAATTCCATTAAATTCTCCATCAAAGTTTTCATAACAAGGGAACTTTGCTTTTTCAAAATGGTTCTTTGGAAATGAAACTTAGAAACACTCGGTTTTGAAACTGGTCATGTCAGGTCATTTAAAAGGCCTGAACTTGGGGGGAAGATGGAAATTTATTTTGGCTTTCCTTTCCTATGGCAGTACCTGAAGGCAAGTAAAATGTAAGCTTGTTTTGGATAGCCTTTCTTTTGCAAATGGAAATTGTACATGCACAGAACAGAACAAAGTCTGCTGCTTTGCTTTGCCTTGCTTTCTATAAATTCTGTTTCTGGAGAATCTTGGAATGGAGTTTGTGTGTTGTGGCCGGCCTGGGATGTGTATAATTAAGTCATGAACAAGACGGATCCTAGGAAGACTGTGCTGGGTCCTTTTGTTTGAAAGGCTGTCAGAGGTTATTTCCTACCTGTGGTCCAGTATCCACAAAAATCTCACACTGCAGGGGAAGTCTTGGGAAATCCTCATTGCACTGACCCCAATTAAGGAGCCTCTCTTTCCCCCCAGGCTGTGAACAAAGAGAGGATACCTAATCATCCTCAAACTGGAGTGGTGTGGGCTACACTGCTCTTAAGCCTCTTTTCTGCTTTGTAGATGGCCAGGCTGTTTCTGAGAAGGCCTGGTTGTGACTGTGAGGAATGCTGCCCAGGTAGTTTGTAGGAAACCTATTGCTCTCTGAAGGAAAGAAGAAACTGGGAAGGGAATGTGGATTCTGACTTCTTCCAGAAGGGGTGGATGAAGGGCTATCGGGTAGCTTTCTTCAGGATGAATCACACTAGGGCTCACAAAGAAATTGAAAAGCACATGTCTGTCTGTCCTGTTTCAGACTGGCTCTTGATTAGGGCTGCAGGTAGAATCAGATAGCTCTATTTCTAATCTGTATGTCCTAATGAGGACACTATACAGTTACAAATTTGGAGGCAAACAAATTTGGAGGAGCTGTTATAAGAGCATGAACTCAGGGCTTGAACCTTGTCCGGTAACATTATGCACTCAAGGCTGGTTTTCTACCACTTGAGCCACAACTCCACTTCTGGTTTTTTGCTGGTTAATCTAGAGATAAAAATCTTATGGACTTTCCTGCCCAGGCTGGCTTGTATCAGCATGAACCACTGGTACCAGCAACTACTTTATTTTTACTTTTTGGGAATAAGGCTAAGAACTTGTATTTTTGGAAGAAGCAGTGGACTACAAATTCAGGTTTAGAGAGAACTTCTTCTTTAAGCAGTTTAGACTGTTTCCATTCAATTCCTCAAAATGAATTTGATACATGAGTCTGAAACTGGATTTATATATAGATTTCATTCTAGCCTTAGAATTATTTAATTATCTGTTGAAAAATGGACCACCATATCCTTGTGACATCAAGTTTCCTGGAAAAAGAAAAGCCTATTATATGCTTGACCAGAAAATTGTATGGCTGAAAAATGATTATTTATGTAAACCCAACATCTGTGTGTTAAAAAAAATAACAAAAATAACTTCCTCATCATTTAAAAAAAGAGAAAAGCTTTCATTGTGTGGCTTTTTTCTTTTTCCTTTTCTTTTTTTCTTCCTCTGTACTTAGTTCTCACAGGCTGGAGGGAAATCACAGGTTTGTAACAGCAATGAATGTGCTTCATATTTTTTTCCTTGTGAAAATTGGTTCCATCTTTTGTATCTAGGCTTGTAAAAACTAAAAACTCTCCCTTCCCCCTCAGAGGACTAATCTTTCAGAAATCTGCACACTTACTGTAATTCTCCATTTCCCTCTGAGCACAAATACTGGGTCTCAGGTCACAGAGTAGCACACGGGATCTGATTGCTGGATAACCACCATTGGTAAAAACACCTGGTTTTCACTGGCCCTGTCTGTCTCTGATATACAGCTTCTTTCCAACTTCCCATTTTCAGCCAGAAGTCAGCTTGGCCAAGTGAAGTGCTGTGTTTGCATAATCTTCACCCAAGCATAATCTTCTCTTCCAAGTTTTATAATGCTCTTTGGTTGCCAAATTCACATGGATTGCACACAGTTTACCCAACAATGATAGGATAAAAATGGTTTTTCCATTTTTTTTTTTCAGATTCTCAAATAGCTGGGAGCTGTAGAGACAGGCACTGTTGCTTTTGTTTTTAGGGTGGTTAATTTGGTACTACTACCAGGTACATGTGGCTATTATGGGATGTTTGTGGAGTTACTATTCTTTTTTTCTTTATTTTCTTTCTTTATTTTTTGTTAGCCATGGGGCTTGAACTCTGGGCCTCGGCATTGTCCCTGAGCTCTTCAGCTCAAGGCTTGTGCTCTACCACTTGAGACACAGCACCATTTCTGGTTTTCTGGTGGTTAATTGGAGATAGTCTCACGGACTTTCCTGCCCAGGCTGGCTTTGAACCATGATCCTCAGATCTCAGCCTCCTGAGTAGCTAGGATTACAGGCATGAGCCACCAGCGCCTGGCTTTTTTTCCTTTATTTTGTGTCAGTGTAGGACTTGAACTCAGAGCTTCTCACTGTCCCTTAGGTTTTTCATTCAAGGCTGGTCTGTACCACTTGAACTACATTTCCATTTCTGGCTTATAGTGCTAAATTGGACATAAGAATCTCTTGGATTTGTCTGCCTGGGCTGGCTTTGAACTGAGATCAGCCTCCTGTATAACTAGGATGAGAGGTGTAGACGACCAGCACTCTGTGCCCCTGTGTGTGTGTGCGTGTGCGCATGTGCGTGTATGCATGTGCATGTGCGTGTGTGTGTGTGTGTGTGTGTGTGTGTGTGTGTGTGTGTGCACGCCAGTATAGGGGCTTGAACTCAGGACCTGGGTGCTGCCCCTTAGTTTTTTACTCAAAGCTAGGGTTCTACCCATTGAGCCACACCTCCATTCGTTCACGCCTTTTATGGTTAATTGGAGATAATAATCTCATGGACATAATGTTTTTCTGTATTAACAGGTGGAACCAATGACCACAGTCAATCAATATAATACTCCTTTGTCCTTCAGTGTGTATTACGGTTTCCCATACATTTTATTTTTGTTCTTGAGAAAATGGATGTTACACGTCTTCCTATTTTTATTTTATAGATAAGGAAATTGAAAAATAAGATCCACCAAAAAGAGTGCTCTGTTCAAAATTATCAAGAAAGACCATTTTTTTATTTCCTGGGCAGTACTGGAGATTGACCTCTGTGCCTCTGGCATGTTAGGCAAATTCCCTCCCTCCCTCCCTCCCTTCTTCCCTTCTTTCTTCCCTTCTTTCTTCCCTTCCTCCTTCCCTCCCTTCTTCCCTTCCTCCCTTCCTCCCTTCCTTTCTTCCCTTCCTCCCTCCCTTCCTTCCTTCCTTCCTTCCTTCCTTCCTTCCTTCCTTCCTTCCTTCCTTCCTTCCTTCCTTCTTCCTCCCTCTCTCTCTCTTTTTCTCACTCTTTTAGATAAGGTCACACCCTTCTGCCTGTGATCCTTCTATCTCTGCCTGCCAAGTAGCTGGAATTACAGGTATGAGCCATCACACCTGGCTTTGTCCACTCTTGATTTGATTGAGCCAATAACAAGCAGTAAAGACTTTCCAGGGCATGTTTTTAAAAACCTTAAATAATTATGGTTATTTCTGGTATTATGTTTACTACTATTTAAAACCTGATTGTAAAGCTGTCCAGCTTCTTTTCTTTTTTTAAAATCCCTTATGAAATATAAAACAACAGCTGTTGGAAGAGTATAGATTACCACCATAAATAGAGTGGAGCTATTCATTGAGGGTTGGAAGGAAACTTCGTGGCTTAGCTGGTTGAAGCCTCAGTATTCTCAGGGGTCAGAATGGAGAGAATGGTGCCGAAGGCACTGGCCTCCCTTGTCTTTACTGGGATTTTCAAGTGCACTGAGTCTCAGTGAGCTTTAATCCAAGTGATAGGGTTGGTGTTATTTCCAAGTCTGTACAGATGAATAAGTGTAAAGTCACTGTAAGATGAATAGTTGTTGTCTTTAATTCCTGGCTAGTTTCAGTTGATTGACATCTGTCCTCAATGTGTGTTATATTTTCCTGCTTCTTTGTGCACCTGCTATTTGGGGAAGTGGGGTTCTGGATATCAATGCCAGGGTTCCTGCTCACTAAACTACACCCTTAGCTTATTTTATGTGAATGTGTGTATGTGTGTGTATGAGTCACTGGGGTTTGAATTCAGGGCCTCATACTTTCTAGGCAGATGCTCAGCTTCTTGAACCATGCACCAGATCTTTTTTGCTTGTTATTTTTCATATACAAATCTTACTCTTCCCTCCTGTCTCCTGGCAGGCTTCAGACTACAATCTTCCTACTCACAGACTCCCTAATGGTTTATATATCAACACACTCAACTCATTGGCTGAGAAATTTCTGCTGAGCTGGCCTTGATCTGCATTTATTCCCATCTCAGCCTCTAGAAGTAGTGAGTAGCTAGGATTACAAGCATGAGCCGCTTTACCAGGCTGCAGTCTAGTCATTTTTGATTGGATGCTACAATATTCTTGAGCTCTCTTTGGAGACATAGCTAAATTACTTGGAGAAAGTTAATTCTTTGGGGTCTTGCTTTTTAGGTTTGTTAGGAGAGACTTCTGCAGTGCTTAGTTTAAAGCTAATTACTCCCTCCTGTGGAGACAACATCTTTCTAAGTACTCAGTATACCCGAATGGTTTTTCCAGTCTATCTGGTGGAGAAAGGCACTGTTTTCAGTTCATGCAGAGCTGTTACCATGAATCTTTCCTCCCCCACCCCCATCACAGGAAGTTTGCTCACATACAAGCACTGAATACTTAAGGGATGAAATCTCAGGTATGCTCTATATAAGCAATGTTCTCCTTTTAGGTATCTTGATCGGCAAACTGTACCTGCCTTAGTCTCCACAAACTATCAGCTCCATTTCCTTCATTTAGGGAGTCTGCAGGTTTTCCCTTCCTGTGTACTTGCCCAGAAGTCCCTCCAGGCCATCAGCTGGGGCAATCGTAGGCTCAAGGCACTTCCTTCTTGATGGCCCCTGTCCAGACAAACCATTGAGTCATATATTTTGCTACTTTCTCTTCTATACCCTTTGAAAGACACAAGCAAAAGGATAAATACGTTCCCTGTCATTTTATCTTGGCTACACCAAAAACTCTTTGTTAAAATTCAGATTCTATTTAGTAGATTTTGCCCAGGATATCTAGGACATTTTTAGACAATATTGGTAAGTCTGCAGAAAACAAACACCCTCAAAATGACTTCAAAATCCAGTGTCTGACTACATAATGTGAGAGATTAATATAATTTGAAATTCTCTAGTAGCTACATTTTAAAAATTAAGAAGCAGGTGAAAGTAATTTTGATAACATATTCTCTTTAACCAAGTCTACCCCAAATATTGTTATAATACAGATGTAACATTTGTGATCAAATGTTATCAGTATTTCTTTCAGAGAACTGGATCAAAGTAAGTCTCAAGCCAGGCCTGGTGATCATACTATAATCCCACTAGTCAGGAATCTGATTCAGGACAATAATGAGTTCAAGGCCATCCTGGGCTACAAAGTGGGACTGTATTTCAAAAAGAAGAAGAAAAAAGTATCATATTTCATAGTGTAATGAAGGGGGAAGTAAGGGACAAACCAGCCTCTTGTTTTAAAAATCTGGTAAGTCTGGATTTTTGACCCAACTTAGTTGGACTGGCTTTTCTATGATAGAGGCTTTTTGTTTCCAAATCTAGCCAAAATTCTTTCTTAACAGATGCAAAAGATTCAAAAGTATCTAGGACATGAATTCATTCTTCTTTTGGAAGACTGTGAATTGGTAACACTTATTCATAAATTTGTGCATTTTTGAGATTAAAAATCTACCCCAAGTATGAATTGACTGATGTCTCTTCTACTGAAAAACTCATTTAATGCTAAAAAAAAAAAAGGACACAAAGAAAAAAAAACCACTATTTGTGGTTTTAGCCAATATGGATTTGATCTTTTACATTATTAGGAATATCTTTTATTTTTCAAGCAGTCCTTTAGCTGCTTAATTAAAAAACCTCTCATTTTTTTACAGTATATTTATTATTTTATTTTATTTTTTATTGTGAAAATACTATACAGAGGGGTTGCAATTACATGGGCAAGATAATGAGTACATTTCTTATCAAGCATTGTAGCCTCCTCCTTTGTTTCCCCTTCCCATCCCTTCCAATCCTCCCACCGCCCCTCCACCCAATCCTGCCCGCTTCCCCCCCCACCACCAAAGTTGTTTCAGTATATTTAAAAAAAAAATCTCTCATCATGATAGTCTAACAAAATTTCTATAGCTGTAAAATCCTAACCTTATCCTCATTTTGGATTCAGGTATCTAAGATATTTTATAGCTGGCCCAAATTATAAGCTCGTATATTAAAAATCATTCAAAATGCTTTTTGTGACAGTTTGCTTCTGATTTTGTGTGACAGATTTCCTCAGTCTTTTAACTCTTTAGAGGATACAGCTTCAACGTCACTATCTTTGCTGAAGTTGTGTTTTAACTGTCTGCTTTATTATCTTTGATTTCTCTGGAACAGTAAATGGCTTTTTCATTTTTCTCTGTCACAGGTATTCATAATTGCTATGGTTCTGACATTTCCTACAAACTTCTTCCCCCATCTCTATACTATTATGATTGTAACATTAGCTTTTCTATCTCCATTAGATTTTGTATTGGTAGTAGGGCTTTGTGTTAAATTTGAAAAAGTGGCCATATTTATTTTATTAACTAGAGAGCTAATTTCATTGTATTGTTTAAATACGGTTTTCTCTGTTATTTATTATTTACATAAATGACATTGTAATTCATACTATGTGTAAAATTATGAAATGAGCACAGTACAATATTACATCATGATGTAGAAAAAAGTTGTTCCCACCAAATTTTTTGCTGACATCCAATAGATTAGTGTCCTGTTTGCGTTTAGACTCATATAATACACTGTAGTATTAATATCTTAACCAATGTAGCATTTAAAGCAAAATATCCTTCCAAAGCAATGGGTTTGGATTCAATAGAAAACCATTTCACACTGTTTCAGTGTTGCTGCATTTTTTGTGGGCCAGCACTGGGGCTTGAACTCTGGGCTTGGGCACTGTCACTTAGATTTTTCACTCCAGGCTAGCACTCTACCACTGAGCCACAGCTCCACTTCTAGCTTCGTGGTGACTAACTGGGGATAAGAGTCTCATGGACTTTACTCCCTGGACTGGATTTGAAACTGGATTCTCAGATCTCAGCCTCCTGAGTACCTAGGTGTGAGCCGTAGACACCTGTTCATTGCTTTTGTTTAAAGAGTTAAATGAAATCAATTAAAACTTAACCTTCAGTCCCTCAGTTACACTTGCCCCGTTTCAGATATCACTTGTCATCATGGGTGATTATCAGGGGTAGATCAGATCAAGAACTTTTTGCATATAAACCTGAGAACCTGGTTTTCATACCTCTCCTTATTTTGAAGCTGATCCTTCCTTATCCCATTCTACAGCACCTAGGGATTTCAACAATGTAACAAAGGAAGTATGAGGCCTTAGGAGGCCCTGTGAGCATGCATCAAGTATTGGACAACTTTCCATTGTGTCAGGACATTAGGACAAGTCTTTGGGTGGGAACTCTGATCTCAGGGACAGGGACAGTCTATAAGTTCTAATGAAGAATTGGTATGGGACAAGGCCACAGCAGGGTTTCTAGGCCAATTATAGCTGCTGCTGATTTTCCCATGGACTACTGTGAATGGCCTAGAGAGCAACTTAGTCCGATGGGGGTGCCAACAGAGTTAGTGTTTCCTTTGTGCAGAACAAAGCAGTTTCCATGTTCAGGTGATTTTGAGGGTGTGAGGGGAAAACTGCCCCTTAGCTAAGCTGGCTGTGGATGATTTCAGAACTTTACCTCTGTAATAAAAAAAAAAAACAACTGAAAGTATACTTAAAAAGATGGAGAAGCTGGGCACCAGTGGCTCACACCTGTAATCCTAGCTACACAGAAGGCTGAAATCTGAAGATTGCAGTTCAGAGTCAGCCTGGGCAGCAAAGTCCACGAGACACTCCAATTAACCACCCAAAAGCCAAAAGGTAGAGCTGTGGCTCAAGTGGTAGAACACTAGCCTTGAGTGGAAAAACTAAGGGACAGTGCTGTGAGGTCAAGTCCCAGTACTGGTGCACACTCACACACACACACACACACACACACACACACACATACACAGTAGAAGAAATGGACTGGTTGAGTTGATTTGTATGTTGAAAAGAAAATAATGATGTAGTAAAGGATTCTAGAATTCAGAATCTACCTTAGGGAGCAGGTTGTTATTTGTAGAGAGGACACATTCAGTCTGTTTACTCTCATCTTTCTTAGACCTAGATTAAACCTTGCATTCCTAATTTCTCTCTTAAAAAATTCCGATTATATCCCAAGCATTTCTGTATTTGGGAATATGTTGCTTTGTTCTATGTTTTTGAGCTATCTATATAAATCATTAGAGATGTTCACTTAGTTCTTAGGCTTCTCAAAGCCTTTTCTATGTCCCCAATCCATTTCAACATTGTTTTGTCTCCCAGATATGATGTGTTGTACAAAATAGAGAATAGGATGCTCTCGAATCCTAAAGAGTTAAGAAAAATATATTATTCTCTATTTAAATTTTTTTCTTCTCTTCTACCTTAAATTAGGAAAGTGATTGTGTTCAATCAACTCACCTCACCTTATGAGATTTCTAAAGAAAATAAAATTTTCCTCAATGTGGTTACAGTGTTTTGAAGTCTGTCTTGTAAAGCCCCTCTGGTTAGCAGTGACTTGGTAGTTTTATACCAGTTGGTTAAATGGACTGAGTGGGTAGCCCTCTAAAATTTATGCAACGGTGCTCTGGCATCTAGTGCCACTTCCGACATCATCTGGTAGAGTTGCCTTGGTTTGACTAACCTCTCTCTGAGCTTTCTTAGTTCATGCAGATAGGAATTAGATCATAACACTTTCTTAATCTGTTCCACTGAATATGAGTGGCTGGTAAAATGTTACTTCCTAGTGGGCGCTTCTCCATTAGATTCCAGCAACTTAAGAATGGTCGTATGATACAAAGAACCCTATGTTGAAAAGATTATGAGCACATTAGGGGCTGAAATATAGAGAAGCAGGCCCAGCACTGATAAATTGAGCTTTTTCCAAAGCCTGTAAATATGAAACTCTTCCTTTTTTGGTAGGAAATCTCTTCAATATACTAGGATATTCTGTAGTGCCAAGTTTCAGAAATGCTGGAGTAGGCCAAAGGTAAGCAGACAACATCCTACAGACCAAACCCAACTTCCCACGTGTTTGTTAAATGAAAGTTTTATTGGAACAGAGCCATACCCATTCATTTGGGAATTGTCTATTCATGCTACAATGGCAGAATCTCAAAAGAACAAGTATGCCTAAAATATTTACCATCTGGGTGTTTACAGACCAAGTGTGCCAATCCTGAACTAGATGATCATTTTCAATGTGATTCATGAACCAGTTGGAAAAAAATGTCAGAGAGTGGAGAAATGCTGATCATGGGAAACAGTAATCTTCTTCCAGAGGCAACATACTTTTTTATACCTTCTTTTGGTTGTGTTACTTCTGTAACTTAAATAATATTCTATTCTATTTTGGCTGTTTTTGATGTTTCTGCTTTGGGTTTCGTCTGTTGATTCTGCTGGGACACATATAGGCAGAAAGAATTTAAATTCTTCTATTGACTATTCTTGCAGTTATAATATTTGAACATCTCTCTGTCTTACCCCATCTACTTTTTTTTGTGCTAGTGGGAGGCTTGAACTCAGGACCTGGGCTCTGTCCCTTTGCTTTTTCTTTTAAGAGTAGTGCTCTGCCACTTGAGCTACAGCTCTACTTCTGGCTTTTTGGTGTTTCTAACTGGAGTTAGAAGTCTCATAGACTAAGCTGGATTTGAATCTCAATCCTCAGTCTCGGCTCCCTGAGGTGCCTGGATTACAAGCATGGGCCACTGGTGCCTCTGGTATCTACTTTTACCTTACTGAGGATGACGGTGGCTGTATTTTCTATCTGGAAATGGTGTCATCACTTTGCCCATTGGTTATGTTTACTGGTCTTGGACTGGCTTTGAATACAAAGGGTATAAAACAGTGTTAATACAAACCCTGACAGAAGCAGAGCCAAGGAGTAAGCTGTGGTTACATGCCTTGCTGTGTAATTCTAACAGCATCACTACTGCACCTCCAAGAGAGTTTCCACCCTCTCTCTCAAATGGCTTCTTTTAGTTACTTTCACCATTGCTCAAAATCACCACATATTCCAATGTTATTTTTTGTTCATGGTATCTTTTTTTTGGGGGGGGGGGGGAGTCCGGTCGTGGGGCCTGAACTCTGGGCCTGGGCACTGTCCTTCAGCTCTTCAGCTCAAGGCTAGCGCTCTACCACTTGAGCCAGAGTGCCACTTCCAGCTTTTTTCTTTTTGCTTATGTGGTGCTGAGGAATTGAACCCAGGGCCTCAGGCATGCAAGGCAAGCGCTCTACCACTGAGCCACCTTCCCAGCCCCTCTTAGTGTCTTTCTTTCTTTGAGTATTTTATTGATTTGCTCCACTGCCCCATCTTGCTAAGGGAAGAACCATGCTTTCCCCTTCTCATAGTGTAAGTTTTTACCCTCCCCTCAATTTTTAATTGTTATTATATGGGTGATATGTAGAGCCTTTAAAAACTTTTTTTAAACTATCATTTTAGTGGGCTGGACTGTGTGGAGTTCATTTATAATCACAATCCTGAGCAGCCCATCCCTTGCTATGTGGCTTGCTGCTGAGCGTCCATCTTCTCATCTGTGAAGTAGGGATAGGAAGCATGATTTGTCTCATCAGGGTTAAGAGAGGAAATTAAATAATATAGGGGAAGTGCTTAGCACAAATTCTGGCATTTTTACACACAGTCTTAACTACACTATCTTTTTGTTGTTGTTGGTCGTGGGGCTTGAACTCTGGGCTTGGACGCTAACCCCGTGCTCCTCAGCTCAAGGCGAGTGCTCTACTGCTTGAGCCACAGTGCCACTTCCATTAACTACACTATCTTAAACTGATTAAATCCACCCAGTTATTACTGAAAAGCAATTTTGGCAGCATTCAGGATTGAACTCAGGGTCTCAAGCTTGCTCTCTAATTGCTATACTTCCAGCCATTTTTGCTTTCATTTGATTTTTCAATAAGGCCTTATATTGCCTTGGCTTTTTACCTTGATTCTCCTAATTCTGCCTCTCAAGTAGCTGGGATTACAGGATTACCTAGCTTCACTCTCAGAGGTACTTCTCACCTATAACATACTTTAGGGTTTTTTTTCTGCTTTTACTGTTATGACTATTATTACTTCTCCCCTACTATCACAACATCTTCAAAGATTCAGGTGTAGGACCTAACAAAAATTTGGTTAAGGCAAAACTAATAGCATGATATTTGGAGATAATTAATTCTTTTCCTCTCAAAATTTTTTCTTGCCAATATTTTTTGAAATTTTAAAAATGTTTAAACCTTCAGAAAAGGAGAATGTACAATGCCTCATCTGTCTCCCTCTGCTTTCTCTGTGAGGCTGCTGGTGACTCTGTTGGCCCATCCTGATAATGCAGGATCATCTCCCTATCTCCAGTCCCTAAACCAACCTTATCACATCTATGGAGTCTGCCAGATGGGTAGAATTTCCAGGTTGCAAGAGTTCCAGGGGCTGGGATTTAGATGTTTTCTGAGAGTTCCTTGTTCAGCCATCTATACATACTTATACTTTTGACCATGAGTATTTATGGCATCTATAGTTTTGGCTGGACTAAGTATTTCAAATTAGCTTTTATTTACCCATATCCAAGGATCAGTGATACTTTATGATGTATAGACTTTAAAAAATCATTAAAAAGCTCTCATCCTGTCTTATCTTGTTTGAAGTAATAATACCTTAAAAGCTGACACCAGCTTTACAAGATCTATCACAGACATCTGGATCTAGTGCTTAAAGGAGGGGCAGGTTTTTGTTTTTAATTGTTATTATAAAGGTGATATAAAGAAGAGTTACCATTTCACAAGTCAGGTAATAAGTATATTTCTTTTTTTTTTTCTTTGTCAGTCATGGGGCTTGAACTCTGGGCCTGGGTTCTGTCCCTCAAGCTCTTCAGCTCAAGGCTAGCACTCTACCACTTGAGCCACAGCGCCACTTCCAGTTTTCTGGTGATTTATTGGAGATAAGAGTTTCATGGACTTTGGGGCTGGGAAGGTGGCTCAGTGGTAGAGCGCTTGCCTTGCATGCCTGAGGCCCTGGGTTCGATTCCTCAGCACCACATAAGCAAAAAGAAAAAAGCCAGAAGTGGTGCTATGGTTCAAGTGGTAGAGCGCTCGCCTTGAGCTGAAGAGCTGAGGGACAGAACCCAGGCCCAGAGTTCAAGCCCCATGACTGACAAAGAGTTTCATGGACTTTCCTCCTCGGGGTGGCTTTGAACCGCGATCCTCAGATCTCAGCCTCCTGTGTAGCTAGGATTACAGGCATGAGCCACCACCGGCGCCCGCATGAGTATATTTCTTGTTGAACAATGTCACCCCTTCCCCCATTTTCTCCCAGTTTTTCTCTCCTGTCCCTGCCCACAAGGTGTATAGTTCATTTTCAGCATCGTGTCTAGTGAGTACCGCTGCTTCATTTGTCCCTCCACTTCTGTGCCCTCCCTTCCCCATCCCCAAAGATAGATAAAGGAACAAATAAGACACAAAGAAAAGCAAAAGCTTCTTGTTTCCATTTCCTGGAATACTTTTTTTTTTTGGTCGTGGGGCTTGAACTCTGATCCTGGGACCTGTCCCTCAGCTCTTCAGCTCAAAGCTAGCACTCTACCACTTGAACCACAGCACCACTGCTGGCTCCTTCTGCTTATGTGGTGCTGAGGAATTGAACCCAGGGCCATATGCATGCGAGGCAAGCACTCTACCACTGAGCCACCCTCTCAGCTCCCTGAAATTCATTTTGATTAGGATTATTTTATATGGCCAAAGGCACAGAGGCATTGTTCCTTTGTGTTCCTCGAGGGACAGTTTTTTGATAGTGCTTCTTGAAATGTGTTGAAAGTTACTATAGGTCCCATCCCATCCCCAGAACACCTGGGAGGTATGTGTGCATGTCTTTTGGGTTTAGAGGTTAGATCTTGAGATATCCTTGGTTATTCTTGCTGGTGGAAGGAAGAAAGGCTGGAGAACAGATCCCTAAATGTCCTGCACAAAGTGAGGAATACAACTCCTGTCACCCTCCTCCCCTCCCAGCTTCCTTCTTCCCACCTGTTTGTTCCACCTGGGTCCCACTTCCACTGGGGGCATGGCTTTATTAAATTGTACTCAGCGTTGTCTGTTTGTCTGTTTTGTTGTTGTTGTTTTGTGTCAGTTACGGGGATTTGAACTCAGGAGCTATGTGATATCCTTTAGCTTTGATGTTCAAGGCCAGTGCTCTGCCACTTGAGCCACAGCTCCACCTCCAGCTTTTTAGTGGTTAATTGGAGATAAGAGCTTCACAAACTTTTCTGCCTAGGCTGGCTGGCTTTGAACTGTGATTCTCAAATCTCACCCTCCTGAGTAGCTAGGATTACAGGAATGAGCCACCAGAATTTGGCTATAGTTTGTGTGTGTGTGTGTGTGTGTGTGTGTGTGTGTTTCCCAAGAACCTGGCCCTGGAAAAGACAAAGAAGTAGCAGGAAGACAAAAAAGACAAAGAAGTAGAGGCATTGTGCTGGGTGCTGGGACAACAACCCTGTTATAGATAATAATACCCATGTGTGTAACTAAAAGCAGGAGAGAAAGCAAGCCACTAAGGCCTGCTTCCCTATACCTGTTTGTCCCATGAACTTCCTCTGTGGTTTAGGACAGCTTTTTGTGATTTTTCTCCACCTTTGGTTCTCTCAGCCTCCTGGCCATGCTAGCATTTGTACACTAGGTGTTGTTCACTCACAGGACAAGCCTAGCCCTGTTGTCATGGAGCTTTTAGTCTAGAAAGGGTGACAGACATGAACAAGTAACTGTGTCATTGCTTTGAAGAGTGCTATGAGTAGCAGTGGTAGTGGGAATGGAGAAAACCTTTAAACCAGGTGATCGGGGAGGGCTTCTGAGAGGACATGCCATTAAAATTGAAATCTAAAAGTTAAGGGAGTAGCTGGGCCTAGCAGGAGCATCACTGGCAGGAGGCACTCTAAGAACCCAAGCACCCCCACATCCACAACTGAGTTCATGGACCTTTTTGCCCATGTATGCCTTTGTCTCTGGTTCCTGAAGGTTTCACAGGTTCTTCAGGGCAATGATGTATTTTGTAAATGAAAAACCCCCAAGAATAATATTAATAACTTCTTGCGTTTGTTATGATTCTTTCCTTTCTTCCTTTCTTCCTCCCTCCCTCCTTCCTTCCTTCCTTCTTTCCTTCCTTCCTTCCTTGCTTCCTTCCTTGCTTCCTTCTTTCCTTCCTTCCTTCCTTCTTTCCTTCCTTCCTTCTTTTCTTCCTTCTTCCTTCCTTTTTTTCCTTGAGCCATAGCTTTCAAAGCTTTTCAGTTTTACTTATTTATATTTATTTATTTGCTTTATGTTTTATTTATTTATTTTTACTTGTTAATGGAAATAGGAGTATTACAGACTTTCCTCCTGGGGTTGGCTTTGAACCAAAATCCTCAGATCTCAGACTCCTACATAGCTAAGATTATAGGCATGAACTGGAGCCTAGCCTCATGATTTTCTTATTAAAGTGATTGTGTCCCATTATAATGTTTTTCCAACTTCCTTCAGATAAAAGCAATAGTATTTCATTTTCAGTTTTATCAGTGAGTGATTTTTTTCCTGGGTGGTGAATGAAGGGAAGAATTGGGGGAAATAGTCATTAGCGTGAGAAATTAAGTTTTAAGTGGAATCTGGTGAAGCATAATTGAGATCTCCTCTCCCGCTTTAACTATGTTAGATGCTTTGGGACAGTAAAATAAAGGGACATGGGGATTGGGGTGTATCTCAGGGATAGAACACTTACCTAACATGTGTGAGCCCTACGTTCAATCCTTAGCCCGGCAAAAATGAAATAAAACAAGGATGAGTGGCATGGTATGTGAGCATTCCAGATGTACTATAAAAAATGTAGTTTTTATTTAAAATGTAGAATTGACATCTACTGATTGTGTGCATTTGGGGATCCAGTGTCATGTTTCAGTGCATGTGTACACTGTGTCATGTTGGAATCAGGGTAATTGAGATTTCATCACTTTAGGCATTCATCATATCTTTGTGTACATGACATATTTTATGTCACATCTGATTGCATGCTCAGTAACTGATGATAACTCTAACATAAAATGTGCCAGTAAGTAGCTGTAATCCTAGCTACTGAGAAGGCTGAGATAAAAAGATTGAGATTCTTAAAAGCCAGCTTGGGCACAAAAATTCAGGAGACGTCATCCCCAATTAACCAGCAAAAAGCTGGGCTGGAGGCATGGCTCAAGTGGCAGAGCACCATCTGGGAGCACAAAAGCTGAGCAAGAGTACAAGGCTCCAAGTTCAAACCTCAGTACTGGCACACACACATTCAAACAAATAATGCTGTAGTTTAGGGAATTTGAGTTGTACAAACTTGGAAATCACAGGTTTGGCAGAAGGAGGCAAGGCTACCATTTTGAGTGAGGGAGACTGGAGATCTTGGCCCACTGCAGCAGGAATTCCTAGTGAACATCAGTGTCCATAAACAGGCCATTCAGCAACCAACTGACAGGAAGTGGGAGGAGTGTCTGCTTTTCCTGTTGACTTTACCCACACCCAACGCTGGAGGACACTTATCTACAGGCAGACTCAAGGAGTCCCCAGCCACACTTCCCTCCATCTCTGAGGCCCCTGATGCTGGAGCCTTCCCTTAGCAGAGGCCACCTGCTGGTTCCCTGTGTTCACATTCTGTGGACCACACATTGGGCTGGGGCCCCTGTGTCTGCTTAAGTGCATCGGAAGGATGGCTGACAGAGAAGCCTGTGTTCTGCCCTCTGCCCTCTCCCTGCTCCACTTGTCATGAATGAATGGAACATGAGTGGAGAGGAGGAACGCACTGGGGGTGAAAGATGAAAATTTCAATACAAGGGCTTTTGGCAACAGGTGGCTGAGATGGCTGGAGGGCTGCCAAGACCCTGAGGGCATAGCAAGCCAGTGAAGGGAGAGTATCTGGCATTTGACCCCACGCTGACCCAAGTCAGATCCAGTTCTCACAGGGAACAGTCAGTAACTGAACTGAGAAAAATGTATAAATATCAATGAAGGTCTCTGAGAATGAAGGAAGACTCATTAATGTTTCAAAGTAAACATCTTTGCATATTTTTTTTTAACAAAATAAGCTTTTCCTTTTTCCTATCTCAGGAAGCTGAGAATTGAGGATTCAGGTTAAAAGCCAGCCTAAGAAGACAAAGCTGAGAGACTTTTAGCTCTAATTAACCAGCAAAAAGCCACAGTGGAGGTGTGGGTTAAGTGGTAGAGCACCAGCCTTGAGTGAAAAAGCTAAGGAAGAGCTTGAGACCATGAGTTCAAGCCCTCAGTAGTGCACACACACACACACACACACACACACACACACACACACACACACACACACACACGATTAAATTCCTAACTGGACGTGATGGTGTACACCTGTACTCTCAGCTATCAGGGAGGCAAAGAGGTAGGAGGATCATGGTTCGAGGCTAGCCTGGGTAAAAAACATGGGTTGGTTCCTAATGTGAAATACAAACTTAAAAGGACCAGGACTGGGGACATGGCTCAAGTTGTCTATCTCTTACCTAGCAGATGGTAAGGCTGAGTTCCATCTTGGCAAAATTAAATTAATAAATGCTTAGATTCTCTTCTATCACATCTACAGCTTAATGTTTTTGGAGAATATTTATTTGAGATTCTGAGATACAAGTTTTTTTTTTCTTTTTTTCCCTTTAACAATAAAGTGAAAGGAAACAAGATGCTTTCATTTAATGAATATTTATTTGCTAGGCAGTCTGTCAAGTTCCATTAGGACCTGGGCCAGGAATGAGATGTGTAAAACTCCATCTCTCTTCTCCTGGACTTTGGAGTTTATTATAGGAGGAAAACATGCAAAACACAGTTTCTGCAGTGCCTCTATGTTGAGGATGTATCAGGAACAGAAATGGCTCAAAAAATATCCCCCATATCCAGTGAGCAGATATTCTCAAGTCATCCAAAGCCAAGTCTATAACACTTTGCTTAGAGGTTAGTTTTTCCATGTCTCCATAATAAGTTTTTGAAGTCAGGTACTGGTGCCTTGTGCCTATAATCCTAGCTACTTATGAGGCTAAGATCTGATGATATGGTTCAAAATCAGCCCAAGCAGAAAATTCTATGAGACTCTTATCTCCAGTTAACTACAAAAAGCTAGAATTGGAGCTGTAGCTCAAGTGGTAGAGCAGTGAAAAAGCTAAGGGACAGCACCCAGGCCCTGAGTTCAAGCCTAGGCCCAGCATATACACACATACACACACACATACACACACACAATGTGGTATAAGTAGGTGGACACTGGTAGTTCAAGCTTGTAATACCCAGGAGGTGAGATCTGAGGATCACAGTTTGAAGCCAGCCCAGGCAGAAAGAAGAATACATAAGACCATGAGACTCTTACCTCTAATTAACCTGCAAAAAGCCAGAAGTGGATGTGTGGCTCAAAATGGCAGAGCACTAGCTTTGAGCAAATAAATAAATAAATAAATAAAATGGAAGGTGCCCTGACCCTAAGTTCACGACCTAGTACTGGTACCAAAAGTACATTTTTATGGTTGGTTTATCTTTTATTCCTTTCATCTTTTATTTTATTGCTTTAATAAGAGCCACATAAAAATAAAGATGCCTTAGGTGTCAGTTAGGGGTTCTCATCTGCTTTACTGTTGTGTGTTGGTGTTGGTGTTCTTTCTCCCTTGCTTCAACAGTTCTTTGGTGGTGTCTATGTCTTCAGGAGTGTACTTGGGGGTTGGAGTCACATTGTCATAATCAAATTCTTCATCAAGTGAGAAGGGCTGAACTTCATCTCCAAGTATCTCTGCCACTTGCTCCATGGTCCTTTTTACTGTAGGCTTCAGCTTCTCTTCATTGATGGGAGGCCGGACCACAGGGGTGTAAGAAGGAACATAGGTGCTTAATTCCTGTTCCACTTCTTCTGGAAGCGGCATCCTGTCCTTGCTCATTTGGGGATCAGTATCTTCATCCATGTCCATATCTTCTAAACTGAGGAAGTTGCCCACCTTCACCTTTCCAGCCAACTTCAGATCACCTTGAAAGGAGCTGCTGACTTTCAGGCCTTCCTCTGTCACCATCTGTTCTTCTTCTGAACACTGTGATGCAGTATGAAGAAAGATGGCTGTCTTTCTAAGATGGTGGTCATTTTGTTCATTTTTATGAGTAAATTTGACAGAAGTAGCTATGCTTTTTGAAGACCCAGTTCCAAGTGCCATTCTTGGTCACATTATCCTCTTTTGAAAGATGAGTAAAAGTGCTCAAAAATTCTTCATATGTTTGCTTGTGACAGTTAACAAACTTATCCAGGACTTCTTCAAATAATTGATCATCCATTACCCTCAATTCCAACACTTGGGCAGGTGTTCCTATTTTCCAGGCCACTTTATCTCCTATTCCCTAGTTGTCTGTTTTGGCTCCCATCTAGTCACTTCACACTTTTGGCGCTTGGATTCAGACAGCCATCCTAGAAGTCTCATCTCCTGGAGCAACCCAAAAATACATTAAAAAAAAAATGAATGAAAGCCCGGCGCTGGTGGCTCACGCCCGTAATCCTAGCTACTCAGGAGGCTGAGATCTGAGGATTGCGGTTCAAAGCCAGCCCGGGTAGGAAAGACCGTGAGACTCCTATCTCCAATAAACCACCAGAAAACCGGTGCTGTAGCTTAAGTGGTAGAGCGCTCACCTTGAGCTGAAGAGCTGAGAGACAGTGCCCAGGCCCAGAGTTCAAGGCCCATGACTGACAAAAAAAAAAAAAAAAGAATGAATCAGAATTTCTTCACTGTTTTATGAATTGAGGGAGGGGATTCACAGAGGGGAATACCTAGAGTTCTTCCTGTGACTTCCTCAGTTCAGAATTTGCAAGCAAATATTCCTGGTGAGAAGGCCTTTCTGGGATCACTTGGCAGCTTAGAGTATTTGCATGGAAAACTAGTCATGGACCACATAATGATTGACCTCCTATCTGATTGTGCCACCTAGTGATGTTGCAGCCATCGTAGCTTGGCTAAGTACACTCTATGATGTTGTCTAACATTGCATTTTTGTAGGGTACGACCCATTGCTAAGCATCACAGAAGCATTCCTATCAAAAAGTTGTCTCACACCTATAATCCTGGTACTCAGGGAGTTGAGAAAGAAAAATGTAGGTTTGAGGCCAGCTGGAGCAAAAAGTTAGATTGTGTTGGTACATTCCTGTAATCACAGCTTCCCTAGAGAGTTGCATTGAGGTAGCACCTGAGCAAAAGCATAAGACCATAACTGGAAAACAAACTAAAACAAAGAACTATACAACTGTGGGATGGCGTGGGGATGGAGTATGATTGAAGTAGCAGAGTACTTGCCTAGCAAGCTCATGATTGATCTTGCCTGCCACAAAAACGAGCTTTCTCAGTGAAGAATGTGACCTGAGGTGACCTTGATGATGACTTTCATCATATATAAATAATGTTACGTCCAGCTGTCCAGGTTCTACTGTATTTCAGCATATTTGAGCTTTGAAGAGAAGACTGTGCCATGATCAACAGAGCCTGGTCACTCTTGACTACATTTTGTGTCCCTTTTTCTTTTAAGTGAAACCATGATGTCATCTTTCTCATTTTTATTTGTGAAGGACAAACAATAATTGTGTCCTAAGTGTGGAAAGTCCCTAGCATCTCTCCCTGGAAAGCCAGGGCCATTAGAACCGGAGGAGCTTTTAAACCCCCTCTGTGTCCTTACCACTTTGCTGGAAGAGGAAGTTTAGAGTCCAAACCACTGTTCAGTTTGTTTGGTTTCCTTTGTCACTGACCCTTTCCATGGTCCTGAAGACCCCGAAGACAGTACAAAGTGCTGGGGTCAGAGTGACGGGGGGTGGAGAGGAGGACAGACTGCTGAGATATTCAGGTGGCCAAGGCATAGACCTTCTCTCTAGGCCTACTCTAGGCCTTCTCTAGGCCTACTTCTCTCCTGCCTGGAGATTTGAACTCCTCTTTCTGCACATCCAACTGTTCGTTAACCTCTACAACCAACTAAAAAGCTTAGCAAATTTGGGCACCAGTGATAGACACCTATAATCTTAGCTACTCAGGAGGCTGAGAGCAAAGGATCACTCTTAGGGCATAAAAGTCTGTAAGACTTATATCCAATTAACTACCAAAAGCTAGAAGTGGATAGAACACCATTCTTGAGCAAAAAAGCTAAGGGACAGTGCGCAGACCTTGAGTTTAAGACCCAGTAAGAGTGACAGAGAGAGAGAGAGAGAGACAGAGAAAGAGAGCAGCAAATGTTGCTGAAAAAAATCTCTTTGTGCCAGGTGCTTGTGGCTCACATCTGTAATCCTAGCTACTCAAGAGGCTGAGATCTGAGGATCACAGTTCAAAGCCAACTCAGGCAGGAAAGTCCTTGAGACTATTATCTCCAATTAAAAAAAAACACCAGAAAACCAGAAGTGGCTATGGCTCAAATGGTAGAGCACTAGCTTTGAGCTGAAGAGCTGAGGGACAGTGCCCAAGCCCAGAGTTCAAGTCCCATGACCAACAAAAAAAAAACAAAAACAAAAACAAAGAAAAATCTCTTTGTCAGCTAGTTTGGCCTTCCTGTGTCCATATTCGGACAGATATTCAACAGTTGTTCCCTTATTAAAATCCACAAAGGACTGGCTTAGATCCAGCATGTTGTCCAGTTGTTCAGGTGGTTTTAAGCCCATTAGAATATGCAATGTTTTCATGGCTGAATTACTTTGTTTTACTTTAAACAGATGCTGCTACATTAGCACAGAGTGTCACCACCTTGTCTCCTGGTGTGGCAGGTGTTCTGAAATGGCATCAACAAAAAGTTCTTTCTATCCAGCCATCTATCCACTCTTCTATTCGCCAATTCCTTCACCTACCCAGCCACCTCATTATCTTTCTATCCACTTTCTACCCACCCACCCACCCACCCACCCATCCATCCATCCATTAATAAGAATGAAAAGTTTATTTTGGCTTAAAGTTTCAGCAGTTTCAGCCGTGATTGCCTCACACATTGCTTTGGACATGTGCCAACATAGACCGTCCTGGGAGCATGTGGTGGAGAAGGCCTGTTTACCTTCTAGCAGCCCTGACTTCCTCCCAGCAAGCCCCACCTTCTAAGGGTTTACCACCTCCTGATAGGCTGGTGACAAGACCTTGAATTGTTTAATGAATGAACCTCTGAGGATCATTTAAGACCCAATTGATAACAATAATGTTTTCACAATTGAATTTCTCTCTCTCTCTCTCTCTCTCTCTGTCTCTCTCTCTCTCTCTGTCTCTCTCTCTCTCTCTGTGTCTCTGTCTGTCTGCCTGTCTGTCTGTCTGTCTGTCTGTCTCTCTCTCTCTGTTTTGGAGAAAGGATAGTTCTCCTGGATTTTTTTTTTTTTTTTTTTGCCTGTGCTGGGGCTTGAACTGTGGTTCTGTCCCTGAGCTTCTTTGGCTCAAGATCAGCGCCATATGACTTGAGTCACAGTGCCAATTCTGGCTTTTTTTTCCTGAGTAGTTTATTGGTGATAAGAGTCTCACAGACTTTCCTGCCCAGGATGGCTTTGAACTGCGATCCTCAGATCTCAGCCTTCTGACTGGCTAGGATTATGGGTGTGAGCTACTGATGCCCAGTTGGATTAATTTTGTTTTTTTTTTGGTCCAGTCGTGGGGCCTGAACTCTGGGCCTGGGCTCTGTCCCTCAGCTCTTCAGCTCAAGACTAGCACTCTACCACTTGAGCCACGGCGCCACTTCTGGCTTTTTTCTTTTTGCTTATGTGGTGCTGAGGAATCGAACCCAGGGCCTCATGCATGCAAGGCAAGCGCCACCTTCCCAGCCCCTGGATTAATATTTTTAGCCTTCTTTTTTCTTCCTTGTCTTTCTTTCTCTCTTCTATCCCTTAAATAAATATGCGTATAAGAAGTTAGTCCTGTAGCATCTTGCTTAAGAATATGGATTCTGCAACCGCTTCCCTGGTTTGAATCCTTCTTGGCTTTGATGTTGTGGCAAGTTTCTTAACTATCTACATCTCAGTTTCCTGATGTGTACAGTTGGAACAAGAATTGCTTCTGCGTCATAGGATTGTGATAAAAAAAATTACAAGACTAATTAGAAAGCACTTGAAGTGCCAGACACATCATGATTATGTCAGACTTAGTAATCATCAAACCCAAATAGATATGTGTCATATCTATCCTGAAGAATTACTTGTGTATTTTCACAGCAGGAGTGACTGATTTCTAGTCACAGCATTGGGTAGAAGACATGAGCTCTGTAGCTGTTGATACCTCATCTATGTTGAGAAAAAGCCAAGAAGGTATTCTGTTCTACTTGTTGGAATAACCCAAACCTCCTGAACATTTGGTGTCGGCTCAGCAGCGTGTTATGTATGTGACACTGATTATCTCATTTAAGGCTAGGAGAAATTTGGTGGGTTTGTTCCCATACTCATATTATGGAAGAGGAAAGGTTTGGGAGATGGAAAGTTATCCCAGCTAGGAAGGGGCTGAACACAGGCTGTGAGATTTCTCAGCCTACAGCCAGCGTGCTGTGGCCTGCCCAGCTGCCCTCACAGCAAGCAGGTGAGCTAGCCTGCTTTATCAGGACAGTTACATCATCTCCTGCATTGATAATAAGTCTAGGAATGCCCCCCCCCACCCCACTCTTTCTTTCTCCACCAATACTTGGGCTTGAATCAGCCTCATGCTTGCTAAGCAAGTGTACTACTTGAGCTAAACCGTTAGCCTTTTATGTTTTAGTTATATTTAGGGTTTTATGCACTTATATTTAGAGTCTCATACATATTCTACAGGGTCTCATACATATTTTATGGGGTCTCATGTATTTTTTCCCCTACTGTGGCAAGCCTCAGACCGGGATCTTCCTATTTGTACTTACTGTATAGCTAGGATGCAGCCTTAATAAACCTCCTGAGTAGCTGGGATCACAGGCATGCTCCACCATTCCCAGCTAGGATTGCATTTTTAAGGGCAGTTTTAATATTGTTGAATATGTATTTTTAAGTTGCATTCCCCAAATCAAGAACCAAATTTATTGCTTGTTTATTTCCTATGGTTTATGAAGCTATTTAGTGTGGAAACCATTTTATACCTTTAAAAGAAATTAATTTTCTTTATTCCTTCCTTCCTTCCTTCCTTCCTTCCTTTCTTTTTTTTTTTGAGATAGGGCCTTGCTATGCAGTCCAGGCTGGCATGGAATTTACAATTCTCCTGTCTCAGCTGTGCAAGGATTATGGTTATAAATGTGTATACTTTTCTTCCAGTTGAGGTTGATACTAACTTAAGCCAGTAAGCCCAGCAGGACTCTGGTCCTTGAGCTTTCAGTTGCTCATTGGATGATACCCTACCCATTATTCACACTCTGCTTGTTGTTTATTTCATTCCAGGAAGTAGACCAGAGAAGGGCAGCTCACCTGTTTTCCTTAGCATGACTGTCAAATATTTGCAAAGATGGCCGAATGCCATTGACTCATTCCTGTAATCCTAGTTATCCAGGAGGCTGAGATCTGGAGGATCAAAGCCCAGACAGAAAAATTTGTCTCTAAAATAACCAGCACAAAAAAGCAGGAGTGGAGGTGTAGCTCAAGTCGCTCAGCTGAGCAAGTAAGCAAGTAAAGCGAGCCCAAGGCCCTGAGTTCAAACCCCAGTACCAGTAAATAGAAAAAAAAGGAAGGATAATTTTGAGTTAGTTTTCTTCTCTTTAGACACCAGTGATGAGGTAACTTGTGTATACCTACAGTAGAATATGATATTTAATAATCTTTGCTATCCAGTGATAGCTTCAGGCAGATGGGAGCTTTGCTGTTGTTGGAAACATGGAAGGAATTATTAGTTGTGTTGTAATCTTGAGCTGAAAATTTATACTCAGTTGAGAGATAAGTTAATTTAGCAGAAAGAATGAGTCATTACGCTTGGTCTTGACCTCTAAGACAGGATTAATAAACATAAATTGTTTATTATTTTAGTCACAAAAGCTAGAGTCATGGCAAGTGAATCTTGTTTGCAAGCATTTTGCGTACTTTCAATTAGTTGTCATTGGTTATTTAGACTGTTAAAGAGTCCTGCAGATCGAAAAGTAAAAGGAAATATCTTTCTATTCTGGAATGTTGCAGCTTTGTTTAATGGGAAAAATATTCTCTTACCCTTCTGGAAGAAAATGTTCCACTGAATAATTGATGCTTCTAAAATGAATTTTATGTTACTGGAATAGGTTTCATTATCTAAATGAATGTGAGCTAAGCCCCTCCTCAATATTAACTATTTCCATATAGTAAGCATTCTGAATATAGGGAAACTCAGCTGACTCGATCAGTCTCAGGTGAAAGTTAGAGCATGAATTATACAGAACCAAACCAGGAAAGCAATCAAAATATGCAAATCAACAACTGTCCCTGGCCTTAGTTTGGTCCCAATAAGCTAGACTATAAAAACTGGAAACTTACATAATTTTGGATTATAAATTTATTATTACACTTTTAGACTCATTTCAAAATAATCATTTGTAATGTAGTAGCTTTGATTTTTATTTTGTATAAAGTACAGAATGCATTGTGTTTGCTGACAAAGGAACAGAGTAAATCATGGTTTTATTGTTCCCTAGTGTTTCTGGCATATTTTGAATTAGATGTTCTTGCTTCCAAAATGTGTACTTGGCTCAAAATGATATAAATACACTCCATATTCCTGAGTTAATACTTCAAGAAATTCCTTCTTATCTCAGGATAATAAGAATCAGACAGAGGCTAGCTAAAGCAATCTACTTACATGGAGAGTTCACATGTAAAAGTAAACTGGAAGTTATGAAGGTAGGTTTGTTCTAGCTAATATTTAACAGAATAAAGAGCGTAAATATCAAGTATTATTTTAAAAGGAGCAATTTTTTGGATGAAGTTTCCAAAGTTCTCCTTATGGTGAATTCACATCTATTTTAAAAAATAGATTGGCTATAGGACCCATTAGACTGAAAAGAAATCAATATGAACTTATGTGGTTTCTTTTCATTACAAATGCAGTCATTACACTGCCTTTTGCGTTACATTTGACATTTCAGTCACATCATAAAGACGACCAATGCTAGTGAAAACTTTCAAAATACTGGCCATTTTTTGGAGCCTTTTAGATGCTTTCATATTAAAGATCTTTTTTTTTTTTTTTTTCAATCTACCCAGACTGGGTTTAGACCTTGATCCTCCAATATCAGGCTCCTAAGTAGCTAGGATTACAGGTATGAGTATCAGTGCCTGGTTTTAAAATCATTCTTAAAATCTCTGCTACCCACTCTTCACTTAATGATTGCTTCCTAATCAAACTGCGTAGTCACAATTATTTTATTCGTTGGGGAAATTTCTAACATTTTATAGACATCACGCAACTCTGTGTTTTGTGGCAAGATTTTTCAGATTCCCTTTATAACAGATGTAAGGCATTATATGGGAATGAAGATGAAGACAAAATTTCTGGTAGATGCTCGGGTTTTAGTGTGGTTAGTTTTTAGGAAATAATCTGAGGATTTTGAAGCTATGATTTTTCTGGACAAGAGCATCCCTAAAGAAACTCAGATAATGAATTCTAATCTTTGTTTGCCTCTGTAGTACAAGTGGAGAGACCCCATTCTAGTCTCAGTTCTAATTAGTAAATAACCTAATCTGACCATGAATAGGTGATTGATTTCTTTTGGCATATATGCTCTTATATATACCAACATTCTGTGATTCTAAATTGCTAGATATTTTAAACCTGTCAAGAGCAACATTATTCTGCTTTCATAGAATCCTAGAATTTAACAGACATTGGCCAGCTCCTTTCATTTTTTTTTGTACTCTATTTATATCTATCTGTCTGTGTGTATCTATATTTCATTATTGCTACAGCTTCACCTAATTACCAACAAGCTCTTGTAAAAGTTGTAAATAGTATTTTAGTACTATTAACTTCTGCTCTTAATTCAGTGTTTGTACATCTGTCCTGTCCCACATCCCTCCTTTCTAATGACTTGTGATTTATTGGGTAGATGAGTTTAATATATGAAAATAATTTCTGCAATTGGTCAACCAGCTATTTGCAGACATTTTTTTTATGCTGGTAGCTGGTCTTGAATAAAGCTCTTGCTTAGCTTTTTTGCTTAAGGCTGGCACTCTACCAAATGAGTCATAGCTATACTTCTGGCTTTTTTAGTAGTTAAGTGGAAATAAGAGCCTCACAAGCTTTCTACGCAGACTGTCTTTGAACTGTGATCCTTATATCTCAGCCTCCTGAGTAGCTAAGGGACAGGCGTGAGCCACCAGAACTAGGCCGTATTTGCATACTTTTAGAAGTTTGGGGGGATTTTTTTGTTTTTTGCCATATGACCATAGCCATCTTCAGAAGTAGACTTCCTTTTTCTTTTTTGTTTTTTTGAAAAACTTCTCAGACCTATCACAGTTCAAGTTATGTCTCAGGACTGAAAGGCTTTTTGTTGCTGCTGTAAACAGGAAGAAACAAACACTAAATGAATCAGAAGGCGGACAAAGGGAAATGGCAAAAACATAGTTTATACTGCTGCCAGGCTGGGCAGATTGAGATCGGGAGAGCCCAGGAGGCATGGAACAAGCTAGAAGCTCAGGCTGGGCTCTGAATGGCATCCTAAGACATTTGGTGGGCCCTACCACACTCCACGTAGCATTTAATCACTTGGGAAGGTTGAGACCTCTGGCTTGTGGTTGGAGCAGCCGCCCTGGGCAGGGAATAAAGCCATCAGTCATTATTAGAAGGGAGACAGTCCCCAGCAGCAGATGGGTTCTCAGTGGTAAAGCACCCACAGACTGAATTAGCTCATTGCTACATTATTAAAAATGAAGCCATTTTTATGTTTCTTTAAGATCTTGGGAATTTTCAATGTACCCTTGGGGGAGGGCAGAATCTTTGGTCTGTCTAGTTGTAATTTGATTTGCTCCCTCTTACCCAGATAAAGGAAGAGTAATTGTTACAAGGAAATGTTGACTTCAGTCCTGTGGAAGATGTGTGTGAGCTGTGTGCCATGATTGTTGATCATAACTAGTTACAGTACTAAGGAAGGTGTTAGGGAAGAAAGGGAGCTATGAATTGTAGAAATTGGGGGTAACTTGTCTGTTCCAAGTAGTCATTGAAGGTGTTTCAAGTGAAACCAGATTAAATCAGATTCAAGGAAGTGGAGGCATGGCTCAAGTGGCAGAGCACCAACCTTGAGCGACAAAAGCCAAATGTGAGCCAGATGCCCTGTGTTCAAGACCCAATATTGGTGCAAAAATAATTTAATTAAAAGAAAAAAGTGCTGTACAAAAAAAAAAAAAGGTATGGGACAGTGTCCAGGCTCTGAGTTCAACAACCTGTATTACTGGTGCGTGTGTGCTTGCGTGTGCGCACGTGCGCGCCCGCGCGCGCATACACACACACACACACACACACACACACACACACACACACACACACAGGGCAAAGGGCAAATTTAGTGAGGGCAACAGGGCAATTTTAATCCTGACTTAAATTACCAGATAGGGGCTAGAGGTGGATAAGCCGGCCATAGGGTACACATTTAGATGTCCTTGGAGTTCAATTCTCTACACCTAAATAAATAAATAAATAAATGTAAAATTGTCAAACTAGAGTTTTTGTGGGGTTTTTTTTGTTTGTTTGTTTGCCAGTCCTGGGGCTTGAACTCAGGGCCTGAGCACTGTCTCTGAGCTTCTTTTGCTCAAGGCTAGCACTTTACCACCTGAGTCACAGCACCACTTCTGTCTTTTTCTGTTAATGTGGTACTGAGGAATTGAACTCAGGGTTTCATACATGCTAGGCAAGCACTCTACTGCTAAACCATTTTCTTGTCATTGTGTCAAATTCCACTGCAATAGGTCAAAGGGCAAGAAGGGGTATTGATCAAATAGGCGGTGAGCTGAAGCTCATTTTAGCTCATCCCACCTCTCATATAGGCATATTTCAGCTTACAAGTTACAGCCTATAATTCTTAAAACCTTTTGCTTTCCTCCCTAGATTCGAGCTGCACTGGACACAGGTTGTTTTCTAAAATTAAAGAAGCTCAAGAAGAGATGGTGAGTTCTCTTTGAGTTTCAACCAACAGGATAAAAGGTAATTACAGATGATTTTAGAATGTGTTTGCCATACTTGGGTGAGGTCAATTGCTATAGTAGCAAATAAGGAAGAAAGAGTTCTGGAGTCTGGAGTTTTGCTCTTGCAAAAATTAACTTAGTACTATTAGGATTTAGTTATGTGACAAAACAAAAGACAACAACTAAACTATATTCTTCTTGAAAAGCCTTTTTGGCCAGGTCTATTTAAGGATTAAGGTGTTACTTGCCTAAGCAGTTAACAACTGATACACCCTCCCCCTCTCCCTCCTTTCTTCTTCCTCTCCTCCTTCTCTCCTGTCTTCTTTTCCTCCCTTCCCCTTTGTCTCTCCTCTCCTCCCCTTCCCACTCCTTTTCTCTTATGGAACCCTGGCTGTGTCCTGCTGAGCTCTATCCCCAGCCAGTCATTTTCTCAGCCGACATTCTTAAGTCTGTCTCCTCCCCTGCCTGTTCTATGCTCAGAGAATGGGACACAAATGATTGAATGACAAAGTTGTAAGGGCTCCTTTTAGTTACACGTAAGCTTGATTTACTTTTGCAGTGTTAGTCATGTTGTAAGGTAAATCATCTCAGAAGCCACATTTTAAAATATAGAATAGTGGAGTCTTTATTATACAGTGAACAGGCTGCAAGCCACCAGTTGTTACAAAGGCCTGCTGCAGCATACAAATACACATAACACAGCTAGGAAACATGCTAAAGAGGAAAGAAATAACAAAAACAATACCAGCAAACCAATTCAGCTCCAATGGAGAGCTGAATTGGGATGCCATGATGACTGGAGACAGCCAGGAGACAGGACACAGGACACGGTCACAGAGACACACATGGCATGGAGTCCTGGCAGCTAGGCTGGTCTGGGCCTACATAGGTCAGCACAGGGAGAAGATCCTCAGGAAATTCCCAGTCCCAGGCACTGGACTGACAGATTCAGTAACCTATCAGCCAAGTGCCTGCCGCTGCCTCCAGGGGTCCGGGCACACCCATTACCTGTGAAGCAGGTGATGGGGTTGGGGGCAGTTTCCTTCCCCCAGCATGAAGACAAGATGTCAGACCCTACCATCCACCATGTGGCCAATATAGCGCCGCCAGACCAGGCCTCCTTACTTCAGTGCTGGTAGCACAAAATCTCTCCATGGTCTTTCATTTCTACAGACAATCACAGTTCCTCAAAATGCCAACTCCTTTTTTCCTTTCTTTTTTAACAGCTGGATTTATAGCTAAGGGAATCATATTTAAATTTGTATTCATTTAGCTGCCTTGATCAAAGGGTAGAGAATGAATGTAAAGAAACAGACTTTCAATTGGAAAAAAATTATATTAAGTGAAGTAAGCCAGGCCCAAAGAAACATAGGTCCCATGGTTTCCCTTATTTGCAATAACTAGTATATGTCTGAGTCAAGCAGAAGAGGTTAGATAAGTTGATGTTAGGGAAATGAACCCTAAGAGATGTATTCAAATGTTTTTTTCTTTCATGCATTGTTTCTAACACAATTATAAGATTATTTCTTTGTTGCTTTGTATGTCCCTCCCCCATGGTATAACCCCTGCTTTCACTGTATTTGATGTCGGTATAATTTATGGAGGGGAAAGGGGAAAACAAATCGTTTAAATAGGGATACAGGTGGACCCATTGCAACAATGAGATGTACAAGTCGTTATGTCAAAAAATGAACTTTACAACTTTGGTGGGGGGGAGGAGGGTTGAGGGAGGGGGCAGGGGGAAGGAGGACGGGATGGGAAGGGGAAACAAAGGAGGAGGCTACAATGCTTGATAAGCAATGTACTCATTATCTTGCCCATGTACTTGTAACCCCTCTGTACAGTATTTTCACAATTAAAAGAAAAAAAAAGAAACAGACTTTCTCCTTATGTCCAATACAAGTCTATCACTTGAACCTAAACTCCCTGAGGAATAGTGTTTGGAGTGGAGCAGGTGCTCAGTAAACAGTTACTTAATAAATTAAATAAGGCATTTCTCTGACCAAACCAGAAGTTCGTTGGGGAGAGGATCAGTCCGTGTGACTGGACTGACAAGGCAACTTCTTTCTGCACTGGCCACTTTCTGTGTGGCCAGATGCTTCCATGTGGGCTCCTCTTGAACATTGTATTGTCACTGTCCGTGATTGTATAAAAGATTCTTTCCAGGTTGCTTACAGGCCAGGAAGCAGAAACTGAGTCAGTGCTGGTGTCTCTATCAGGCCCCCTTGACAGGCTGTGCTGGGCTGGCCTCCTTAGTCCCTCCCAGGAAAAGATCTGATGGGCTGCCATGACAGAGGGTGGAGAGCAGGAAGGGTGTGCTCCAGTTGTCCCTGAGCCTTCCTCCTCCGCTCGGGCTTGAGCTTCATTGTATGGTGAGTCACTTGGAGAAAGAATTGCCTGTCCCTTTTGGAGGGTTGAGGTGGCTCCTCTGTTTCCCTTTCCTGCCTGTCTGAGGAGTCATGCTTATGGTATAATAACTACTGTGGCTGAGACCAGGGACCTCGTATTTTATTGCAGCATGCATAATGTCCTTGGCAGCAGATAAGAAGAGACCACTCATGAAGAGACCACTCTGGTTCTGATGCTCTAATAACATCTTTGAATAGGGGCCCCAAGGGAAAGCTTCCATTCTTTCCCAGGCAATCTTTAGGAGAGAGAGGTAGGCAACCTGGCACAACCCCCACACAAAGCATGGATATCTGGGAAGGAAATTTGGGGTCCAAGGACTTTAAAGTGGCTAATGGATGTTTTCTCGTTGGCTGCTAACTAACTTTGTGATAGTTGAAAGGATATTAGTTGAATGAAATCTTGGACTTCTGTTCCTCCCCTCTTCTTCCTCTTCCTCTTCTGGGTCTCTTCTATAGACTAGTTCAGCGTTAGAAGCTGTGTCATGCCTTGGCATTGCTGGGTTTTGTCTGTAAGACTTACATCACTCTCCTTCAAGCCTGTATGAACTCTCATTCTGTGTCACATAATGGTGCCCACCTGTAAGTGCCCGAGCCTCACTTTGCAGTTCCTTTCACTGCTATGCCAGTTGCCAATGCAATACTCTTAGGACAGTTTTGCCTCCTGTGGGAGGCTCATGGCTTCCTTGCCCTTCAGGTGTGCTGTGCCAGCCATTAGGGAGGCCAGCCTGGAAGGTAGTAGTGTCCATGCACACTAGCCACCTCCTCCCTCCTTTCCTTCCCCTTTCCTGCCTGTTCTTCATATGCACAGGACTCACCACCTTTCCTTTTTCTGTAGCTAATCAATTAATTTTTAAAAAGTAGTAGTATGAAGGGGTTTCTGGTCAACGTATCAGTTTGTGATCAATGTCACCCTTCTTGATCAGTGTCACCTTTCCATCATTCTCCCCATCTGTGCCAACCCTACTCCTCCCCTCAAGCTTCCCAGTTCCATTTTCTCATCTGTACATTGGATATTATGATTGCATCCTCCCACACTTGCTTCTTTATTCTGTTCATTTGCCTTACCTCTTCTTGATCTCAACCCTGACAAAACATGTTCCACTCCCTAGTATTCATTTTGTTGAATGGTTAGTTGGCTGTTCAAAAGAGTTGCCCCACTGGAATTCTCCCTCCTTTATATCATTGTATCATACTTTAATCAGTACATTTGTGTATAGATGCATATGACTCTCTATTTTTTCATGCATCTCAACTCATAGTTTGTTCTTTGCACTGTTAATCTTGGTCTCTGATCCAAGGCTAAAGTCCAGAGTCTCTGCATGGTGTTCAAGGGCTTTCTGATTCTGGCACCCATCCTCAGTCCCAAGCAATACAGTAACCGGCTTTCTCAGGTTCACTGGTAGCCATGTAGCCTGAAACCCACTCCCCATTACCTGAATACCTTTGGATCACTAAGAGTATCATTCAAGTGCCTCTTCCAGGAAGCCACCTGGATCTCCTGTATATAGACAGCAAGGGTGGGAAAACCAGACAGAATTCATATGAGTGCATGCTTCTTGCTGTATGCTGTAGATGCTCATCAACTTAGCCAAAGGCCCTTCTGTAACGATAGAACTGGATCCTGGCCCTAGCATTGTAACACAGTACATAGATGTTTAGAATGTGGCTAGTTTTCTTACCATTCTTTACATCTTCCAAATCTGACATCAGTGCTTTTTGTTTTAGGTTATTTTTGCTAACAGAATAAGAAAGAAAGAAAGAAATCATAGAAAACAGGGTACTTGTGGTTCACACCTGTAATCTTAGCTAATTGGGAGGCTGAGAACAGGAGGACCAAGATTTGAGACCAGCATGGGCAGAAAAGACAGATTCCATATCAAAAGTAATCAGTGAAAACAGGGTTGGAGGCATGGCCTAATGATTAATACCATTCTAGCAAGACAAAGTCCTGAGTTCAAACCCAGCACTATACACACACACACATACAAAGCAGGAATCATATTTGCTGTAGAGGAGAGAAGAGAAGAGAATTTGTAAGTGGGAATTCCCATGGTTTAATCCACAGCCTCTATGGCTCTATCAACAGCTACTTCTAGTCTCATGAAGATATGTCTTATGTACTTCACAATATAGAATGATTAAGTTAGGAGAACAAGTTAGCCCTTTCAGTTGCTTAAAGTACCTTTGGGGTTGGGTATAGGAGTGCATACCTATAATCCCAGCTGCTCTAGGAATGAAGATGAAAAAAAGTGGGGCACATATATCTATAATGGTCAGCTTCAGGCATAGTCTGTTTCAGGCAAAACCTCAAGACACTCCAGAAAAGTAACTAAAAGAAAAATAATTGGCTCAAGTGATAGAAAACATCTGCTTAATAAATATGAGGTCCTGGGTTCAAACTTCAGTACCACCAAAAATTTTAAAAAAAAGAGAGAGAAAAAGAAAAAGAAAAAGCTGGTTGCCAGGGCTCACACACACTTGTAATCCTAGCTACTCAGGAGATTGAGATGTAAGAATGCCTATTCAAAGCCAACTTGGGCAGGAAAGTCCATGAGACTTTTATCTTCAATTAATCACAAAAAAAGAGCCAGAAATAGAGCTGTGACTTCAGTGGTAGAGCACCAGCTTGAGAAAGAAAAAAAAAAAAAGCTATGAAAGAGGGTTTAGGCCTTGACTTCAAACCTCCATACCAGCACACAAACAAGCAACAACAAAAATCAAACCAGTCAATCCAAACAGTTCTAATCTCAAGTATTTGAAATGTTATATTTGAGCTGCCATAAGAAAATCAGTGCTAGGAGGTAGCCTTCCTTTCTGCCTGGATTGTGCTAGAATGCAGCAGAGGGAGAGCACAAAAAAAGGCTCTGTGATTCCAGCATCTCCAGACCTCTTCAGGCCTCTGCTGTATTGATTTATCTCTTTTTATGGATAAATGCTACATCTCCAAATTCTGGATCAATTTCTATCCAGCTCCAGATTTCAATAACGTCTTTATTCACAGATAATGTGACTCTGGAGAATCCTTGCCCCCTTGCTCTGCAGGTATGGCTGACCTGACCTGGACGTGGGCATCTGTCCCAGGATGGAGGGAAAATGACTTCCTTAGGGAGACTTCCCCTGGTTTTTCAAAATATGTTTTCATTGTAAAAATACTGTACAGAGTGATTATAGTTACATCAGTGAGGTAATGAGAACATTTCCTATGGAACATTGTTACCTCCTTCTTTGTTTTTCCCCTACCATCCCTGCTTTTTACAAGCATGGCTTCACCCGCAATTGAGAGTACCTGAGCAGGATGCTCCCTGGGGTGTCTTCTTGAGTGTTTTTGGATGTAGGGGGCAGAGCATCAATGTGAATGAGGGTCTGACATCATTTGCTGGATAATGTGAACTGCAGGATTTCTTAGAAGGTCTTGTTATTCTTTCCCCATGGCGCTAGAAGGCTGAATAGCTGATGAAACTGGCCTAGCTGTCACTCTGAGTCCAAGCGCTCAGGACTGGGGCCAGGCCTGAGGCTCTTGACAGTATTTTTTCTATGGCTTGGAGATGTTGTTGATGCCTAACAGGAACAAAGGAACAGGAGAAAGGGAAGCCATCCAGTGTGTTTCATGCCTCCTGTCTAGAAGCATTACCTAGAGGTAGAAAGAGAATGACCCATGCTTGTGGCATCTGAGCTCCCAGGGTAGGATGACAGCCTCTGGAAGAAGAATGTCCCAAAGTCCTTGAGCATCTGCCATAGTAACTTAGGTAACTTACAGTCCTGTAATTGTTTTTGCTTTGCTGAAATGTTTTTCTGGGTTGTGCAAGGTTGTATATGCCTGTAATCCCAATTACATAGGAAGTAGAGATAGGAGAATCTCCATCTGAGATTAGCCCCAGGAAAAACATGGCAGACTGTATCTGAAAAAACAATCTGAAAGTTGAGTGTGTTGTTGCACACCCGTAATCCTACTTGGGAAACAGAGACCAGAAGGATCACAGGTCCAGTGCAGCCCAGGCAAAAAGTTCAAGGAACCCTCATCTTAACCAATGAGCTCAGTTCTGTGGTACAGACTTATCCTGCCAGCTACAGTGGGAAGTGTAAATAAGAAGATAGTCAAGTCTACCTCAAGGTCTGTAGCTGAGCTCAAAGTGGCTAAGTGCAGCTTAGCAAGTGTAAAACCTTGATTTCAACCCTATTACAGAAAAGGAGGGGAGGGGAATGGAAGGGAAAGAAAAAGAAAGGAAGGGAAGGGAAGAGGAAAGAAAGATAACAGTAAAAAAGGGCTGGGATGTGGCTCAGAGACCCTGAATTTAAACCCTAGTAGTATGAGAGAGAGGGAGGGAGGGAGGGAGAGAAGGATATTAGAAAAGTTTTAAATTTTTCTAGTTTGATATGATCACAATTAAATGGTGGATGCTCAAGATACTTTATTCATCTTTGTTTTGAGATGTTCCTGAGGCAAGTTATCTCTGATCAGGCAGATAGAGGGGCTCCAGTGACCTGGGAGGAACTCTTGCAGGCCTTGAGCTAGTTGTCAGTAGATGCTTCCAGGCCCTGGGGTCATGGGTGAGTGCCAGTCAGATCAGGGAGCTGGAAAATCTGCTCCATATGGCCAAATGGGCATTACATCCTAGGCCAATGCCAGCTGAACTAACGCCCTCTGTGTGGCCAGAGGCTGCTGTCAAAAACAGAAGAGCTGGCTGTAATTCCTTCAAACCAAAATCCAGCTCTATGCTCCAGGAGCCAGCTGCTCTGGCTCTCTAAGGTGACATCTTAGGGCCAGAGTGACCTTATCTGCCTTGCCCAGACCAGCCAGATGCTCTTGTGGTCCCCTCTATTGACCTTGCCCAGAGTACAGCCTCATGTATTACCATGGTCCAAGACGGCTTCAGGAGTCTGCAGGGAGGTAACCTTGCAGAGGACGCCCCACAGTTGCCATGTACCTGTGTTGAACAAGTTAAATAGTCTTTGTTCTTGTGGCTAGGGGTGAGTGAGCTCAGTGGTAGAGCACACATGCAGTGATCCCCTGGGCTTCACTCCCCAAGCTCCAAAAGGAAAAAAAAAAAAATGAAATAAATCTTTGCTCTCTGGCACAGTCACACAAAGTGAGGTTGCATGGGCCTGTAATTCACAGTTATATGGGAAGTAGAGGTAAGATAATCTCCATCTGAGATTGTGATCCAGGTGTTCTAAGTTTTGCATTGACCTTATACGTGTGACCTGGGCTGGTTGGCTTGATTAATACAAATCTATGTGTGACATGGAGAATCAGTCCCCTCTCCCCTTTCCCCACAAGATGTCTTCCTCCTAATGAAAATCCCAGAATATATCAGTTATGTGGAAAGTGGGAATTAGGGCTGCTAGTTAGTGACTTTGAAAATGGGAAAGTGTCCTGTGTGCTCCGAGTGGGATCAGTGTAATCATATAATGCTGTGGATTGAAGGGAAATGGGAGAGTGGAGTGTTGCTCTATAATCGTCTCCATGATGATGGTATCTAGAAGGAGCATGAAAGGCATGGCTTAGGAATGTAGAGGCCCATGGAAGCTAGAAAAAGTAAGGAAATTGATCTAAGGGGTACAGGAAGAATGTGGCCTTATGAAGACCTTCTCTGTTAGCCCAGTGAGGCCCATTTCAGACTTCCTTTTGTATGTGTGTGTGAGGACTGGGGCTTGAACTCAGGGCCAGGACATTGTCCCTTAGCTTTTTCACTCAAGACTGGTACTCTACCACTTGGGCTACACTTCTACTTCCAGCTTTTTGGTGATTTATTGGAGATTAGCATCTCATGGACATTTCTGTCCGGGCTGTGTAAGAACAGTGGTCCTCAGATTTCAGCCTCCTGAGTAACTAGGATTACAGGCATGAGCCACCAGTGCTTGGGCCATTTTAGACTTCTAATTACCGGAAGTATAAAATAACAAGTGTATATTGCTTTAAGGCAACCAATGTATAGTGATTTGTTACAGCAAACCATAGTAAACTGATATGGAATTGCAAACTTGTCTCTATTTTGGAAATGTAAAACCCTCCTTGTTATTTATGTAATACGGGGAATTTGTAGCATATAAATACTTTGTCAAAATTAATTCTGAGAATTTTCTAAACTAATTTACTTTGACTGGGGTCAGGGCATGGACTTTGTTTCTTTGCTCTTTTACCCTGACAATGTAGATTAGTATTTGCATTATTCGTTTTTGATTCATATAGAGTCTCGTAGCAAAAATCCAAAGCACTTACCTTTTCAAAGAAATTATTTTACACTATCTAGTGTACTACTATTATTAGAAATATTGAATTCAGGCTTCTGTTGTGGATAAAGAATACCATACTGTGCATTTTCAGTCAAAGAGGAGTCTTGGCTATAGTTTATGTTGGATTGAAACCAAAGCCATTAGAACAATCTGGACAACAACAACAGTCCCAAATGCTCTAAAATCAAGACATTTCTCACTACTAGCCTGAGACCACAACAAAAATCACCTACCTGACCTTCTAGAATAGGTCACCATCAAAATGAAGGCACATTAACACTGTAAGATTCCCGTGGGCCTTCTGAATAAAGTGAATATGAAACACCAGTGAATTTTATGTTTAGAGTTGAGTGCCATCCCCCAAGTGTTCATTATGTTTACACAAATACCCAAATATTCAAAAGGAAAAATCATCTCAAATGTGAAATAAATTCCAAGTATTATGAGTAAGAGATATTCAACCTGGGCTTCCTTGTGGTCTAAGAAGTCAGAATCCACACGTGATTAAAGCATGAACCTGCCTTTTCTCTGCTCAGTGAAACTGCTATTATATGTAGCACATTGGGACCTTAAGTCAGGGTCACACAAAAACAATATTTATGATTTGTAGACTAGGTGTGGAAAAATTCTTGTCTGATTTACTGATGGGTTATTAATTAGTGTTTGTATAACATATTTCAGAATTCAGGCAAGTGCTGATTTATTTCTTTACTTATTCTCTGAAGCAGTCTTTGCAGAGAACCTGCAGTGTGCCAGGCCCTGGAGAGACAAAAGTAAAGAAAATGTGGTACTTACCCATGAAGAGCCCACATTCCAGATGGGGATACAGACAAGGGAGAAATAACAACATCAACAACAACACAGAAAAGCTGGTGTTAGGATAATCTCAGGTGCATGAAGAGGAGCTGCCAGCTGTATGGGGAAGTCAGCAGAAAGTGGAGACGTTTGACCCAGTGACTTGAAGGACCACAAAGAGCTTGGCAGCTAGGAAAAAAAAGGGGGTAGACATATATTAATGACCTACTGAATGCCAGGCATGGAGACAGGCACATTTGCAAGCCATTTTTTTTCATTTAATTTTTGTTGGTGGTGTTGGTGGTAGTACTGGGATTTAAACTCAAGGCCTGCTTGCTTGGCAGGTACCCTCCTACCTGAACCATATATTGCCAGCCCCTTTTGCTTTATTTTTCAGATAGTCTCTCACTTTTGCCTAGGCAGGCCTGAACCCTGATCCTCCTTTTTACTTTTCCTTCGGGAATAAAAGCTGGAATAATAAGTGTGCTTTACTGTGCCCAACCACTGGTTGAGATGGACATTTTGACTTTTTTGCCTAGGATATGCTTGAACTGTCATCCACCTGATCTCAGCCTCCTGAGTAGCTAGGATTATAGGTGTGAGCCATCATGTCTAGCTTCATTTAATTTTTACCCTGTGGAAAATGATATTCCAAAGCTATACAGGGTAAGATTTATAATCACTATCTTAGACATCATGAGTTTTAGAGGTCTTGAGCAGAGGTTGGCTAACGTTTTTCCTAAAGAGGAAATAGTAAAAAAAAAAAAAAATCAGACTTCGAAGGCTTGATAGTCTCTGTAACACTTATTCAGCTGTGGTAAAAGGAGAGTAGCCTTAGGCAAAATGGAAACAAATAAGCATAGCTATGCTCCAATAAAATTTTATTGACAAAAGTCAGCAGCCAGCTAGCTGTGGCTTATAGTCTGTGCTTACTGACCCCTGTTTTAGAATCACAGTTAGAGGTACTAATTTGCTTAGGAGTCTGTAGGTTTCATTAGCTTCTAAAATGAACTAGTGGTGACCTAGAGTTTTGGTCAGTGATAGCTTTAGGAAGTATTTATAGAAATTACAGAAAAAGATAGCAGACCAGATTAACCATGCAGATTTAGACTGACCCAATTTCCCAGCATTTCATTTCATTATGTTTAATATTTAACAGATCTCTAAGAATCCAGATAAAATATATCTTTAGATCATTATAGATGAGTCCAAGGAGAAACCACACAAATGCAGGCTTGGAAGAGGGCTTGATAGTACGCTTATGGGTGTTTTAACTTGGGTTTTTGAAAAGTAAGAATACAGACAATTTGTCTGGAACCACTGGAAAGAAATAAGATAAATATCTGAACAAATTACTAAAAACAAAGTATAAGCCTCGGTCCTGCTGTTTTCTAGAACAAGACAGAAATTGCTGGTTAACGTAAGGACAAGACATATGTGACAAAACATATATATATATATCACACACACACACATATATATATATATATATATATATATATATCACATACATATCTTGACATCTTTGCAACAGGTCAGAAAAAAGTCTGACTTTAATCTCTGATATTGTGGGAAAAGTCACTAAATTCAGAGACTTAAGTAATTACTGAGAACAGAAGGCAGATCATTCCAAGAGAAAATCCTAAAAGACAGTGTCATAGGAAAACTGGAACATCATTAAAGGACTTAAAAAATGATACTTAAAAGGAAAAAGTGTACTGAGATCTGAGGATCACAGTTTGAAGCCAAGAACGGCAGGAAAGTCCCTGAGACTCTTATCTCCAATTACTTACCCCAAAAAGTCAAGTGGTAGAGCACTAGCCTTGAGCAAAAATGTTCACAGGCAGTGCCCAAGCCCTAAGTTCAAGCCCCAGAACTGGCACAAAAAGAAAAAAGAAAGTGCTGGGAAATCATTGATTCCCTGTGCTGGTCTTCCATGACTCAAAAGTTTTCTCTCTTGGTTAATCATGGAGAGGCAGATGAGTGAGATAACTTTAGGTAAATAATTTTTGTGTGCAGTAAAACTTTTTTTAATGTGTATGACTGTCTTGGGACTTGAACTCAGAGCCTAGGAGCTGTTACTGAGCTTTTTTGCTCAAGGCAAGTGCTCTGTCACTTGAATCATAGCTCCACTTCCAGCTTTTTTGGTACTTACTTAGAGATAAGAGTCTCATAGACTTTTCTGCCAGGGCTGACTTAGAACTATGATCTTCAGATCTCATCCTCCTGAGTAGCTAAGATTGCAAGTCTAAGCCACTGCTGCCCAGCTGGAGTAAAAGGTTTTAAAAATGAAAAAATAGATGAGGTTTACCAGGTGGTTTCAGGTTTGGATGGTTCTGACTAGGTTGAACCATTTTGTCTGCACTGGGAGCAGATGCCCAGGCAGGTGGAAGCCTGATACCCCTCATGAAGTGTTGGTAAGTGTGCACGTGTTTGCATCTGGTTCTCATCCAACTCTGTGCCGTTGTTCTTAGGATTCAGTTAGGGGAAAAGGAGGAAGGAAGGATGGAAGATGTGGAGTTGATAGCTTTCTGGAAGAAAGTCATGTTAGCACACTCGAGTCACTTATTCCAATCCAAACAATTTAAATTTTTCCTTATGTTTGGAATCCTGGTCTGGGATGAAGCAGATGTGATTTTGGGACATGCTCAACATGCTAAAATAATGGAGGAAGCTGAGCCTGGCTGGATACAGCCACTGCATCTCACTCCTAGGGAGTTTAACTTGCTCTTGTTTATACACTTGTATTTGGTCGCTGGCTTCCTCGAGGTTCGAAGCTTTACAGATTTGAGTTCTTTCAATGTCTAAATCTTAGAGCTGCTGAATAAAGTAAATCTATGAAACAAGATATATGCTCAATTTAGATTATGTTAAACAGTGTTTACTTAAAAGATGGTGAATAAGGAAACCAATGCAAAAGTCTTATTTGACTTCTTCTCAACCCAGTAAGAGTATTTTTACTGCCATTTTGTAGATATTCTTTGGTTTGAGTGAGCATTAAGTAAATTGGATTGTCAAAACTCTGCCAATATGTTTTGTAAAGCTTTGCAGGTTTTACAAGTTCTGGTGGAAATCTTTGTTTTCTTCAAAGTTCACTATTGGAGTGTGTTAGTCAATTAGTCAACAGCTACCTGAGATAACCCACTTACAAAGGCAAAAGGTTACTTTGGGCTCTCAGTATTGTAAAGTTTAGTCCATTGCTTTGAGTCTGTCAAGGCCTATCCAGGTAGAGTGGAGATGTGATGGAGATAAACCAGTCCTGGGCAGAAGCGAAAGAAGGAAGAGACTAAGGACTGATGACAGGGATGACAGGACACCTCCAGTGATATGAAGAATCCCTGTACACGCCCCTCCCCCAAGCTGCACACATCCAGGGAGCACCAGAAGCTGAGGACCAGGCCTATAAGGCATGGTGATTTAGGGGCACTTACCCAAACAACCTCATGGAATACACAGTTTCTTCATAGAACTCTGATTTTAGCTGTGTGTGGTTAATGGCCTATAATCAGTGAGGATGCTATTGCAAGACTAAATTACTGACTCAACTCTTCCCAGTGCAAAGATCTAATGTCATTGAAGTCAACCCATTGTTTACCTAAAATCCCATCAACTTTTTGATAACAATGTAATTTGTATTTTTCTTCAACTCTGATGACTGCTGTGGAATTCTAAGTAATCTGTCCCACCCCAGAATCTTCCTGCTCAACCATCGGTCGCTTCACTCACCAGATTCCTCTCTGTCCATTTCTTTTTTCTTTTCTTTTTTTGTCAGTTGTGGGGCTTGAACTCTGGGCCTGAGCGCTGTCCCTCAGCTCTTCAGCTCAAGGCTAGCACACTACCACTTGAGCTACAGTACCATTTCCGGTTTTCTGGTGGTTTATTGGAGATAAGGGTTTCACGGACTTTCCTGCCCGGGCTGGCTTTGAACCGCAATCCTCACATCTCAGCCTCCTGAGTAGCTAGGATTACAGGCATGAGCCACCAGTGCCCGGCTCCTGTCCATTTCTTATCCCTGCCACTGTCACCACCCATTCTTGCTTCCTATACTTCACCTCCCCATCACACATTCCCAAGTCTGTTTTCTTAATACAACTAATATTGAGGGTTTTGTTTGTTTGTTTTGTGCTAGTAATGGGCCTTGAACTCTGGAGCTTGAACTTGGGGCCTTGTGCTCTTGCTTGGCTTTTTTTTGCTCAAGGCTAGTAGTCTACCACTTCCAGGTTTGTCTTTTTTGTTGTTGTTCTTTTTGTTTTGGAAATCTCACAGGCTTTTCTGCCCAGGCTGGCTTTGAACTGTGATCCTCAGCTCTCAGCCTTCTAAGTAGCTAGAATTACAGATATAAGCCACTAGCACCAAGTTAGAGTTGAGTTTTTAAAATAGTATAAGATCATGTCTCTCCTTGCCTACATCCAACAAGACCTCTGATTATTCTTTTTTTTTATTTTTTTTTATTTAGAGAATACTTTATTAGTTTCTGTAATCAAACCCACGTAGATAAGACCTTACATATTTAATACAGTGCGTTTACCCCTGTACAAATGGGAAAAAATTAAGTTTAACATTTCTAGACCAATATGGCTATTAATTTGATTATTCTTAACCCAGTCCTTCCTTCAATGGCCCATAGCCCCACATTCTCCTCTCCAGCCAGCTTGTCCTCCTGCCTTCTGGGCTCTCCTCTGTTACTGCACTTGATGCAGAATGGCCACTTTGCTGGTCTCTATTATGTTTCTGCCGCCCTCCCATCTCCAGAGATGAGAATTGGTGCTTGCTCTGTCTTCCACTTAGTGTGTTCCCTCCACATCTTCTCTGAGTCCCTCTACGCCCCAGCTCCAACAATACTCTCTAGAGCCATCCACCACTTTATCTAAAATAGAGCCCCCATTCTCTTACTCGGCTTTTCCTCCTTATCATTCACTCACATTCAGGCTACTGCAGCTCTACCAGATCATTTGTACACTCATTTAAACTTTGTCAGTTACTCCCAAGAGACTCTAGCTCCATAAGGACAAGGACTTTGGTGGATCTTTGTGCTTCAGTGCCCAGAAGAATACTCAGCACACAGAGGCCATCAGGACAGCTGGACACTGAATCAAAGGGAGAGCTATAATCATGCTCTTGGCCTACACATCACATCATACTATAGTTATGTTATCAATGATGCAATGCATTTTTTTACATTTTTCCTATCTCAATAAAAGTTTGCCACTCACCAGTTAAGATTTATTCACGTTGACTCATGCTTATAAAGATCTTAGCAGTAACTTTGGTTTATTTGCAAAAGCATTCAATATTTGGACAGTAATACCTCAATGTGTCAGTGATCTAGACATTTGCTGTCACAGTCTTTGCACACTGACAGCATTATTAGAGGGCTTTTTTGCCTTCTATTCAGTGATTAGCAGGCCCATATTTAGCATGAAGAGAAAGAGCCACATGCTCATTTATTTTTAATGCAGTGGCCTGTGTGACTTTTGTGGATACCTAGAATCACAGTTCTTACCAACTCCTGTGTATACTGTTTTTTCCTATATATAACATATCCATAATATGATCTAACTTATAAATTGGACGGTAAGATATTGACAGTTGCAACAAAATGGACTGATTATATTAAAAGACTGAAATTTATTTGAATATGTTCCTCTCCCAAAATAATTAACTATACTTTTATCTTTCACATACAGGAAGCCAAAGAAAACTTTGGCATATCCAAATTATCAGCATCAGTAACCTTGAGCTTTGGGACTATTATGAAGTTAAACTAGGGTTACTTGAAAACAAACTGTGTTAGGTGGATAGTTGCTTTGATCATTGTTGCCAGCTACAGATGGGTAGTATATACAGCATGGATACTCTGACAAAGGAGTGATTCACATTCCAGGCAGGAGTAAGCTAGATGGCATGAATTTTCATTCGTGTACTCAGAATGGTGTATAATTAGAAATGTAAGAATTGTTTGTCTTTGGAATTATCCTATGTGGTATTTTCAGAAGGTAGACCTGTAGGTAAAGGGAAACACTGTATGAGATATCCCCCATAATGATCTAAACTTGAGGTGTACTTTAAGAATTTTAGTTATATATATATATATATATATATATATATATACATACATACATACATACATACATATACATATATGACTAAAGGAGTTTGTGTTCATACATGCATACATACATGACTAAAGGAGATTTTGTTCCATACAAATGGATTGCCAGCAATCCTTCTGTGAATGTATAGGAAGGAAGAAGATAAAGTTAGTGAAGAAAGTTCTAGACTTCTGCAATGATGAAGGTGCACTTTGTTTCAGGAAAGCAAGTCATAAACAAAGCTCTGTGTCACTGGCACCCAACTCTTAGGGAACCTTTGGAAGCTTCAGTTTCCTCCTCTGTAAAGTGGTGGTGGGGAGGTAGTAATTGTAGCTAGATAGTGACTGGGAAGGTAGTAATCACTGCTAGTAATGATGATCAATGGTTACTATGTACTTGCTGTTTAGTAGAACAGTGCCTGGCAACTATTACATGCCTAGTGAGCGCGTAATTAGTGACTGCTGTGATTGTTATTAGCTCAGCTTTACCCCCAATACTCTGAAACATATGTTTTCTATCTATAAGTCTGTCTTGCTTGCACGGCTGTCGGGTACTAGAGTCTTATTCAAAGAAAAGAATGATTCAAACTGAGTTAATAGTCAGAAGTGATTTTATGACAGCACCCAGATTACTGTCTAGTGGCTGCTTATCCTAAGAACTATGGAGCTGTCCCAGGTGGATTCAGGTCTGCAGCGCTCCTGGAGGCTCAGAAGGAAGTTGTACTGTCAGTCTGCAGTATACTGTCCCTCTTCAGTCCTTGTTTCCTCCATTCTAAGGATGGAGTCCACCACAGATGGCTCACCCCATCAGGGCTGCACATTTTGGCAGAAGGATTTTTTACTTGCTTCCTCTGCTTTTCTGAATTTCCTTGTTGCTGTTTCCATCCTGAAATTTCTTTTAGCACTGCTTGACAACTTTTTTTTTTTTCTGGCACTGCCTCACCAAGCTGTCCTAATCCTTTCTCATCCATAGTTTTTCTTTCCATTGTTTCCAGAAATATGAAATGGAAATTTCCAGAAACTAAAAAAAAAAATACAAACAACCATAGGTTAGATGACCACCGGTGGCTCATGCCTGTAATCCTAGCTATGTAATCCTAGGATGCTGAGGTCTGAGGATCATAGTTCAAAGTCAACCCCAGTAGGAAAGTCTGTGAGATTCTTATCTCCAATTAATCAGCAAAAGGCTGGAAGTGGAGCAAATAGCTCAAGTGGTAGAGTACCATCCTTGAGTAAAAAGCTGGACAGTGCCTAGGCCCTGAGTTCAAGCTCAAGGATTAATACACAGAATATGTATACACACACACACACACACACACACACACACACACACATACATGTATATATACATATATATTTATTTTTTAAGTTGCATGCCTTACCAAGGCATAACATTTCACACCATCCTGTTGCATTGTGTCCAGGACAGGAATCTATCCTCTGTCCAGCATATCTACACTGCTTGCTACCCTCCTGTTACCTTCTTCCTAGACATCTGGGTTGTCTGTTTACAGTTTGTTATTATCTTACAATTTTGACCATTCACTGCATCTTGGAATGTATTTCCTGTGGATAAGAAGAAACTCATGCAGTGGCCATTTGTCAGGGAAGAGTCTTGACCTTGACTTTGGGAATCCAGTCAAGTTTGCTTTGTTTGCTGTGGCCTGTACTTCAGGACCTGAGTTTGGGGTCCTAGGAAGCAGTGAGCACACATATCACCAAACAGGCCTCTGTCCGTGTCCTTAGAGGGACAGGGGAAGGGGCAAGAGGAGGCTGGTGCAGCTGCAATGAGTCTGTCTATATATGTGCACACTGGCTGGGATGTAGCCTGGCTTTACTCATGCATTTTGGAGTTATCACAAAAAAGGTCAAAGGATTTATGTTGTTCTCAGCTTTGACTGAAGTTTAAATAATGTCTCACAATGTACAGTTACTTTAAATGCTCTCATACTGTGTTACTTGTAGGCTGTGTTACTGAATTCATTGCAGCTTTGAACATTGTAACCATCTTCTTAAAGTGGAGTCCCTGGCATGTGTGTGGGCCCCAGAAAGTATTACAAACAGGCTCATATTTGAAACTCTTGAAACCCATCTTGGTATATGTCCAGGAGACATTACTTAAATAAGGGGAGAAAAGAGGTGAAAATCATCAAGATTCAGTCTGGACCCAGCACCCCTTATCTCTTAGGAGGGTGGATGGGTAGAGGATTCATAACACCTAGTGGACATTTTTTCCTAATGAACACTTAGCATATATAGCAACAGGTTTTAAATTTTGGTATATGGTATCCTAGAATAATGATGTTCTTCCCCCACTCTCTCTCTCCCTCTCCTATCTGTCTTTCTTTCTCTCTCATACTTTGTTTTTCTTTTTGATCAAGGCTAGTACTCCACTACTTGAGCCATAGTTCCACTTCCAGCTTTTTGCTGATTAGTTGGAGGTGAGAGTTTCAGGGATTTTCCTGTCTGGGCTTGCTTTTCACCAAAGCCTTCATATCTCAGCCTCCTGAGTAGGGAGTTACAGGCCTGGTCCATCATTGCCTGGCTACAGTTGTTATCTTCATGAAAATGTATAATACATGTGAAGCCAGAGGAGGAGAGAAGTTTGCCATCTCAGTGCTGAGTTATATGAATTGACTGTAAGGGTCCAGGAGTCAAAGAGGTCTAAAGCTCACTCAAGACACTGTGGTTGCTGTAAGCATAGTGGGGAAACCACCATTTGCTTCCCTTTTTAGTTTTTATTTTAGCTGTGGTAAGAGACCCCTGGGATTGTCTGTAAAAATCTTCTCACAAAGTTTACACATATACCCAGGTCTGAGGCTACTTGGCAGGCAAGATGAAGTTCTTTGATGAGCAGTGTAAAATATTCAGATGTTCCATTGTGTTTTACTTAGCACATGTATGTACAGTGTGTATATTTAACTATAAGTACAAAGTATACTTTGTAATTATGATTAATTGTTATTATATTTGTAATTACAGTAATTACAAGTATAAAGTTGGCCCTTGCCAATATTGAGATGTTGTAGAGAATAGAAAAATCATATCCATAAGCATACATATCTATCACACAGCCATTTGAGTTATTTTTCAATATTTGCTACTTGTTTATTCATTTTGTGGTTGCTTTTAGGTAAGTTGTAGGAGCCACTAAAGATTTGATGTCCTGAGGATGGAAAACAAGGACTTGTGTGCTCTAGGCAAATTTTCTACTAATGAGCTATACCTCTAGCCCTTACCAAAGATTTGGGGAAAATAGTGGTTGGAGGCATTGGTTAAGTGGTAGAACACTACCTAGCAAGCACAAACACCTGAGTTCAATCCCTGCTACCAACAACAAATAATAATAAATAATTATTTGAGAGTGACAGGCACCAACTGTTCACACTTACAATCCTAACTTCTCAGGAGGCTGAGATTTGGAGGATTGAAGTTTGACGACAACCCAGGCAGAAAAATTTACTAGATTTCATCTCCTAAATAACCAGTAAAAATCAGAGCTGCAAGTGTAACTTAGTAGAGTACCAGACTAGCAAACACAAGGCCCTGTGTTTGGATGTTAGTACTGCTAAGTTAAAAAAAATTGTGTATGTGTATGTGTGTGTGTGTGTGTGTGTGTGTGTGTGTGTGTGTGTGTGTGTGTGTGTGTGTGTTTTCATGAGAGAATTAAGTTCTGCTCATTAACTTAATTATTGCACTGTGATTTGGGATAATGCCCATTATCCTTTGAACGTTGAAGTGGAATCTTTTCCAAGGCTTTTATAAAAGCACATTTGGAAATGTACAAGGTCTGACATTTCCTTGATGAACCTGTGTAGGAAGGCCACTGAATAGCAGCAAAGAGCCCATCAAGTAGGGATCATGTCCCTGTAGGACACTAACCCCAAGGACAGAGCAGTGGGGGAGTTTCTGCACTCACCAGGGAGGATTGTCATGCTATTTTAGCTCCCTCTCCTTCACATGTCCTCCACGTCAGTTGCTATTTTGACTGTGACTATCTCCTTGCAGCTCATGGAGTGCTAGAGCTGGAAGCCCTTCCAGAGAAGACAAGCCACCCCTCTGCCCACTAATTCCAGGCAGTATCTGTTGAGCACTGGGCATATACCTGTGACACACTACAAACATATAAGCCAGAGAAGACTCCTGCTTAGTAAACCCCCTAGTCTGATCTTAGAGCAACAGGTGCCTATGAAATATAGTTCTTCTAGATTAATAGAGGAAAGGCAGAGAGGCTGAGCCAGTTCAATTGAATTCATCCTTCTTAATGAAAACCACATTTATTTAATCAAAAAGCTAGCTGTAGGAAAACATTCATCTGTCTATGTATCATCTATCTATCTATCTGTCTATCTGTCTGTCTGTCCATCTATCATCTATCTATCTGTACTATCTTAGTGTGAAATTATTACAAGTCTAGGATTACAAAATCACCTGTGAATGATGGCATAGAATATGTCCCAGTGGTTGAGACTCACAAAATGCTGTATTGTTTGTTCTTTGTCACACGATGCCTAGATGAAGCCCAGCCAGCCTGAGTGTCACTGAGACATGTCTTTTCCACGGTGTGAAGGCACCACAGTTCACCTCTCAGGGTCCCTGCTTGTCTCTCAATGGCACTCTTCCACTTTGCCCTTGCTCCTTGCCACTGGCCTTCTCTCCTTCCTGTGACAATCCTATTGCTTAGTAATTGGTTTTATCTATCCACTGTTTTGGAGCTAGAATTAATGGTGGCAGGATACTAAGCCTGAAGCACACATGGGAGAAGCAGGGAAAAGGATTTCCTGTTAAACTGGGTTAAGTCCCAATAATGTCTACAGGTCATTACCTGACTCCACCCAACACCGAGTTTCTTTCTACACACCAATGGTTTTGTTAATTTAGAGGCCACAGTACTGGAACTTGGACTCAGGTCTCCACATTTATTTGGCTTTTTGATTCAAGGCTGGTGCTGTACCAGCTGAGCTTACCTCCTTATTTCCATTTTTATTTTTTTATTTTTTTGGTGGTTAATTGGAGGTAAGAGTCTCACAGATTTTTGTACTCAGGCTGGCTTCAAACCTGGATACTTAGATTTCAGCTTCCTGAGTAACTGGGGACATTTTGTTATTGTTTACAAATATTCAAATAAGAATGATACTGTTATCTTCATCATTATTATTTTATTTATTTGTTTATTTATTATTTTGTTTATTTTATTATTTTTGTCAGTCATGGGGCCTGAGCTATGGATCAGGGCACTGTCCTTTGGCTCTTCAGCTCAAGGCTAGTGCTCTACCACTTGAGCCACAGTGCCACTTCCGGCTTTTTCTGCTTGTGTGGTGCTGAGGAATCGAACCCAGGGCCTCGTGCATGCAAGGCAGGCACTCTACCACGGAGCCACCTTCCCAGCCCCCATCATTATTATTTTTATGAGTATTATTTTTATTGCTGTGGCTCATCCATTTCTGGAAGCTGAGACATGGGTTCCATGTTTTAGGATTCAAACACTTCCTGTCAGATCAAAAATACTGCAAGAAGAAAATTATATCTGATCTGAACATGTAAAAGTATTCTTGTCCTTGTGTTCTAAATATTAAATATAAAAACTTTTTGCGCTGCATAATTTAGATAACATTTATACTGTATTAGGAATTTTATCATAAGCAATCCAGAGATTTCAAGTATTCAGGAGCATGAGTAGGTTATATGTGAACACTATCTTATATAAGGCTCTTAAACATTTATGGGTTTTGGTGTGAGGATGAAGGTGGGACCCACCCCCTGAAGACTGGGAGAACTGGTTGCAATGACAATATTCCTCCACAATCAGACATTTGTCATAAATTTGGGAGAGGTGCGAGGTCATCGATGAAGCGGCAAGACAGTCAGGGAGGGTCTCCTGGAAACAGGAGGCTTCTGAGTGGAATTTGGAAAGCCATCTTGAGAGGTACAGGAGGATAGAGAAGACAGGCCCAGGGCTCCATGAAAATATCAAGCATGCTTTCTTTTCTTGCTCTGGGTATCTAGGGAGTAAATGGAAGCAGTCAGAGAACAAGTCAGGTCTTCCAGGAACTTCATCCTTAAACCTCTATCCTGGGATGACTATGAGCTACCTCCTAGTCTAGAAGTGGTTGCTAGTCAGAGATTGTGCGTGTAACAATTGATAATCATGTGAAAGTCAAGGGAAAGTTCCTTTGGAACAGGGGGAAGTATCATCAGAAGGGAGACCTAAGATGACCTCCTTCCCTTGAGCTTCCCCCCTTCTCTTTTTCCTTTCATGTGAACCACTTGGGTTATTTGTTTTTCAGAGCCTCGTTTTCTTCTACATTTTTTTTCTGCTCTTATGCCCAGTTTCACTAGTTTATTCAATGGTAACTTTTCACTAAATTTGAACTCTTTTCTGATTGTATTCTTCTTTTCTGGGTTTATTTTGTTTAGTTTTCTCATTGATATACTACATTCTAAAATTGTATTACCTAGTGAGACCCAGATCTTTGCTTCTCTCCAGCCTGGTAGCACTAGGGTTGAGTTCAGGCCAAGCGCTGTCAAGACAAATGCCCAAACACTATTTTGCTCAGATTGGCTTTGGACTATGATCCTCCTGTCTCTCTACCTCTCAAGTAGTTGGAATTTCAAAATGTACTATGCCTGGCTTGCTTGCTGAGATAGTTTTGCTAACTCTTTTTTTTATCTAGGCTGGCCTCTATGGTCCTCCTATCTCCACATCCTGAGCAGCTGGGATTATAAGCATGTACCACCATACTTGGCTTTGTCTTTGAGCAAACTAGGTTCTTACAGTTAAATCATTTTATGTCTAGATTTCAGACTTTGCCCCAGTCCACGAACTCATGATCTGCATTTTTATCTGCAGCTGTAGAGGCCCAAAGCAACTCTTCTGCCCTCAGGGCACTGGAGGGACTTGGGGCAAATACAGGTGTGACATCTGAGTGGAGAGTGATACTCTTAAAGAAGAGAACAGGATGAGAGGACCTGCCTGTGTTTCCTTTTCTATCCTTTCTTCTTGGCTCCTTGTGGTTCTTTTGGCCTTTGCTCTCTTTGAATAATTTTATTTTACCTTCCTTTGTGGCTGGCACAGTAAGAGATTATCCTCTTCCAAAACAGACAAATTCCTCCTCAGCTTAGAATACTAAAAAGAATCCCCAGGGGGGGGAGGTAGACTCAAATTGAACTAGCCCAGTTCAAAAAGCTCCAAAGCTTTTTAGTAATAAACAGATTTGTGGGAGAAGAGAAAAAAATGATTTTTTTGGCACAAAGAATAGTCTATTTAAACCCAATAGCTGTCTGTGTGTATTGCAACCGTATCTGTGGCATAAAGTGATGAGTTAATGCCTGTCTGAATTGCACCCTGTAGTGGGAATTTCACATAGAACAACTTCCCTTTCCCCTCACCCACCACAAGATGACTCCCTAATACATCTCTTCTGGGCCTGGTTCTGGAGTTGAGATCCAATATCTCTCAATATAGTAGGCTCAGATATAGTAGGCTTCTGACCAAGTGCTGAAAAACTAAGAACCAAGGACTATCAAGCTCTGGTCCTTCACAGTGCTGGTGTCTCTGGGTGCTGTCTTTCCTAAGGCCAATTGTGCTGATATCAAGTCTTTCCTGGCTATTCTCAAAGGTTATACAAGGAAGTGCCGAACAGACATGGGGAGGAGACAGAGAAAATACCAGAGTAGATTAGGTGTTTGGTTTCCTCAAACCTTCCCTTAACTCAAGCTAGCTAATAAACCTAAGTGATCTGGATCTTAGGGCTGGGGCCTCAGAATGCTCACACACCACTCAGCCATTTTGAGTGTGAGGACTGACTGACAGGTAAGTTATCTTCCATTCCAGTAACACCCCCTGAAGCAGATCATATGAAGAAATGCATGTAGGCAACTATTATGTTCTAGTACATGCTAGAACATTCTAGTCCATTCTTCCCCGGCTGTTGAACCACTGAAGATGATCTCTATTTGGAATTCATGGCATAGACCAAATTCTAGTCAAATCATTCCTTCTGGATGCCGTAGGCAGGTTATACCAGTCTTGCTTTATGCCCAGCATCTAAGTATTTTCTAAGCAGTTGAGCTTTTATTAGTTCCTTCTGGATGTGCACATCTAACTTCCGAATGAGTTCCAACCCAGTCTTCTTTCCAGGCCTCCATGTGTTTCAGAGTTCCTTTTCCCAAGACCTCTTATTTGGATCTTAATATAAGTCTGAATTTAGAAAGTATTATATTTACTGAAGATAATTCTTTCCTTTTGGCCACATATATAAAATTTCATTTACAGAAAAATAAGAGCTTTGCAGAATCATTCCATAGAAATGACTTTATTCACCAAGTTGATGTTGAAGAGGGAGAAACTTGTGTTTTTATTGCATACTTTGGATACAAGTTTTATAAATGTGCCCTACCTACTGCCTATAATATAGTGAGTGAAATGAGTAAATAACAGAGAGAAACAGCTCTTCAAAACACTAAATGCACCAGAGCACACCATCCAGAATGCTGACACAAAGGGTTATCTTTTATTGGGGTGCTGGTTTTGTTTTAGTTTTCTTAGATTTCTGAGTAGAGATTTTTCTTTTTTTTTTTTTCAGAGTTCAAGTAGAGAAGCTTGAAGACACCGAAAGCTGAGATAATATGATTCTGAAGTTAATCCACATTTGAAGCCATGATTTAAATATCAGCACTAAGGTAAATTCTTAAGAAAGAATTACAAGTTTTGTGGCTAAGGCATTGTTGGCTTTGCCTATATTCTGAAGACAAGTTAAGGCACATTGCAAATGGTGACTGTCAGAATCGCATGAACCAGAGCTCAGAGAAGGTTTAAATTGCCCAATACTGGGCTGTATGCCCACAGACATACTGGGCAGTAGAACCATTACGACAGTTAAAAAAAAACAAAAATCTTTTTATTTCCTTAGTGATCCTGCATCCCAGTGTACCTTTTAAGAATTCCAGGAACAAAAAGGAAAACTAAAACAGATGTTCACTTTTTGAATTAAGTTATGGCCCTGAAATTGCTGCCAGTGACTCTTAATTAGGCTTTCCAGATAGGAGCAGAGTCATTGCAGAATGAGGGTAGAGTCATACTTTCAGGACTTTGCTCTTTGACCTAGTTATCTGGGGTAATAGTTCTTGTGTTATTAATTTAGGGAGGACAAGATGATAGATGATGGATCTGTGCCTATGGATGCTTGAGGAACATTCTCTTAAAGGTAACAGTCTTGTCAGGCATCAGTGGTTCATACCTGTAGTCCCAACTACTCAGGAGGATGAGATCAGATGACCATGGCTCAAAGCCAGTCCAGACAGGAAAGTCTGTGAGACTTTCATCTCCAATTAATCACCAAAAAGCTGGAAGTAGACTGTGGCTCCTGTGATAGAGTGCTAGCCTTTAGCAAGAAAGCATGGGGATAGTGGCTAGGCTCTGGCTACCAGAGCCTACGACCAGTACGCGCACGCGCGCACACACACACACACACACACACACATACACACACACACACACACAGACACAGTTAACAAGTCTTCCTTAAAACTGAATCAACATGGTATTGTGTGTTTAGTGAGGCTCAAAATGGTTCTGTAGAACTTTGTCACATTCCTGATTAGGGTTCCTTCATTCATTCAGCATTTTGTGAATGCTAGACTTGCATTTCTTGATGCTAGGAATACAGCAAGAATAAATGAGATAAGCATTGCCTGTATGAACATAAGTATGTAAACAGGAAAAAAAAAAAAGTTACGGAAAGACATGATGGCAAATGTTGTAAGAGAATGGTAACTAGATCTGAGTAGCCTGTCTTGGTATGTGTGTGAGTCTGTGTGTGTGTGTGTGTGTGTGTGTTTATGCATGTGCAATGTTAACTAGGAATTAAACTTGAATTCAAGGGCTGGGCACTCTCCCACTTGAGCCACACCTCCACTTCTTACATTTTGGTAGTTTGCACTTTCCTGCCCAGACTGGCTTCAAACCATGATTCTCAGGTCTCATTGTTGTAAGTAGCTAGGATTAAAGGTGTGAACCATCAGTGCATAGCTTTAGGAGGCCTGGTTTAGATCCTGTGTCAGACACTTTTATACTTAATGACCATGGGCAAAACACATAAACATTCTGTCTGTCAGTCTCTTCACCTGTAGAATAGTAAGGGTAGTACGTGCCTTGTAGACAATGGTTCTGAGAACTAAAATTATTAATATGTGCTAGCAGATAGTAGGCTGTATTGCAAGTGTCATTAGAATGTATACATAAAAGGATCATGGCTGACTTTGAAGTTTACATAGTTGACTCACCATAGTGGTGGGTGAGGACTTTGGTATGTAGGAGCTAGAAATATATCAAGGTGGGGATCTTATAAAGATGAGAAATAACAAGTTGTGCAGGTGATATGAGAAAAGCATCCAGAAGAAAACATAGGTGCTGAGAAAACACTAGACAAAAATCCAATACCTATCATGTTTGGAGAAAAGGAAAAAGTAAGTAGAAGTGAAAACCCCGTAGCTGAATCATATTGAGTGAAGAAAGGTCTGGAAACTTTCCCCTGAGATCAATCAGACACAAGGCAAGGATGCCCATCTCATGACTGCCATTGAGTATCTGTGATGGTTAATTTGAGATGTCAGCTTGGCTAGATGAAGGATCCTAGGTAGCTGGTGAGGAATTATTTCTGCTGTGTGTGCATGTGCATGTGCATGTACAAGTAGAAGATTGGCCTGTGATTCAATGGACTACGTGAGAAAGCTGTACTCTCTTTGTAGATGGCATTCTCCAATCAGCAAGGGACCTCGATAAAACTAAAAGGCAAAGGAAAGGCTGTTTGCTGGATCTAGGACACCTTTACTTTTTGTCCTTGGACATTAGAATTTCAGGTTCCCAGTCTTAAGACTTTTTGGACTTTTAAAGATACATGTTTCTTTAAACAACAATCCAGTCTGTCCCTTCTCTTGTGAAAATACTAATTGGGAATGCTCCGTTCCTTAGGCTAATAAAGCCCATTGGAATTGTTTCTAGCAAGCCTTGTGATATGAACATGTGACCAAAGACTGCTCATTTTAGATGAATTTAAGCAATGTTTGTTTTTTTTCTTTTATAAGATGTGTGTTATGTCCACTCATTTTGATGAGTCAGATTTTAAGTTAGTAAAAAAAAAAAAAGGTATAGGTAGCTAAATTGCCATCTTTTCTTTACATGGACTATGGATGATCTATCATAAAATAATATTTTAAAAATCCATTTCTTGGGGCTGGGAAGGTGACTCAGTGGTAGAGTGCTTGCCTTGCATGCATGAGGCCCTGGGTTCAATTCCTCAGCACCACATAAGCAGAAAAAGCCAGAAATGGTGCTGTGCTTCAAGTGGTAGAGTGCTAACCTTGAGCTGAAGAGCTGAGGGACAGCGCCCAGGCCCAGAGTTCAGGCCTCATGACTAACAACAACAACAACAACAAAATCCATTTCTTTTCTGTGACTGGCCTGGCATGAAACTACAGTGTCCTTATTTCCTTAACTTTTGTTAAAAAGCTCCAGATGTAAGTGTTGGTGTGTGTGTGTGTGTGTGTGTGTGTGTGTGTGTGTGTGTGTGTGTGTGTGTGTGTGTGTATGAAGGAATGTGTGTGAATGTGTAAGACTATAGTGTATTTTATTGTGTATGTATATTATCTATGTTTTATATATACATGCAATATGCATGTATTGAGGGTTTTGAAGAAAGAATTTTTCAGTATTACTTTCTTTACTTTTATTCTGGATTCATCTTTATTTGCTCTAGAACTCAGATCCACAGGGTTTTAACGTTTATTATGAGTCAATTATATTGATTACTTGATTTGAAGCTAGGTGATTTTCCATGGAGAAATCACTGTTTTAAAAGAAAATTCTAATTTCAGAATCATAGTTTTTCCCCTCAGCTGTAGAATCTAAACTAAGTTCTATCAACTTCTAATCAAGGGAGAATTGGAGTGGTTTATGGCAGGAAACATATGAACTTCAACCTGTTATCTTTGCTGCGAAGCTGTGCTAAAGGGCACTTTGATTGCTTGGTTTTAGAAGAATAAAAGAAAGTAGGTGCAAAAAGGAAAGGGCTCTGTGGGCTCAGCTTTGGAGTCATGGCCTGGAGTGTTTGCAGCAGACCCCGCACTATGAAGGGTGGGCCAGGTCAGTTTGCTTTTCTTCTAATTGTTCTCAGAGATTTGTTTCTATGAGGCAGATGCTATTGACAGTATTGCAGGTCATTTTATGGAGGAGTACCAGTTCCATTTTTTTTTCTGCTGAGGGTGGATCAGTGCAAATTGCTTTGTTTCTCCAAAACATTTTGTTTGTCTTGGGCAGTATCCAGGCCTCTAATGTGGGTGGTGTGTGCTGTGTCGCAAACCTCAGGCCCAGAGCTTGAGTGTTGCTTTGTCTGACGGATCAGATGAGTGTGTATGAAGCAGGAGAAGCCTCTGGGACATTTCAGGAGTCGACTATAAAGGGCCTGTGAGCCTGTGTAGGCAGGCTTGGACAAATTAACCAAGGTGCAGAATTTGAGGACTTGAAGGGAAGAATGGAAGAGGGCAGGTAAGGGACATGTGGAATTTGGTTGTATTTTGTAAACAAGTTGGTATTTCGTGGGTTGGTGGGAGACTCCTTCTATCCTCATTCCTTTCTTATTTCTTGGCAATGATTTTTAGCTGTCAGTCGGCTTAAAGTTGACTTAAAGCTTAATAAAAAATGTCACTAATTAAACTTTTTAGATTAAAAACAAAATATTCTTTTGGTTTTGATTTTGGTTTAAACTGCTATCTACTACCAAAAACATTTTAAAAAATCAAGGGTATCCAGTTATCTAAGTAGGAAAAACTAAGCAGTTTATAAACATTTTAAACAGTTTATAAACATTTCTTTTATTAAATCTTTGAACTTGTATTAATCCAGTTTAGTATGTAGCCTAATTTAAGATGAAAATTGCCATAGAGCTAAAACAGAAACCATAGAAGACACGCCTTTGTACATCTTTGTCCTCACCTGCGCCCTCTCCCTCCAGGCCTGGCATACGTGTGCATGCCCTTTACCTGTATTTGCATGAAAAATGCATGCCACAACCTTTAGAAGGACAAACAGAAATACTGTACAATAAAGTGAGAGGTTGAATGTCAGTTGGAACAAGTCTTAATTTTCCTTTTTCTATTTCACTTTCATATGGATAGTTTTACTAATTCTCTTTGCTGGGCTTAAGACTTCTCAAACATTCTTTGGCCCTGGGAGGGAGTTGTATAACCATAAAACTTGAGAATCCTGGCCCTGGAATAAATGTTCCCTTTAAAACCCCAAGGACAGAAAATTGAATACAGATGTGCAAAAAAAAAAAAGAAAGAAAGAAAGAAAGAAGGGGGGGGGGTGTTCAGAACTACAGGCTCCCTGACCAACTTTCCCAGTGCACTTTGACTGTGGTTTCTTGGAGATGGGAGGCTCTGGTGTTCTTTTTGAAGGTTTTGAGGGAAGGCCAAGACTTTTTTCAGAACTGTGTTACTGGGTGGTGATTAAGAAGGCACGTGTGTGTGTGTGTGTGTGTGTGTGTGTGTGTGTGTGAGTGAGAGAGAGAGAGAGAGAGAGAGAGAGAGAAAGACCATGCATGTGCACTTATGTGCACGTGGACTTGTGTACACAGACACACACACACTTAAACTTAGGGTTAGGAGACTGTTGGATAGATTTTTTTTGCTCAAGGCTGGCACTCTACACTTGAGCCACACCTCCATTTCTGGCTTTTGGTGGTTAATTGGAGATCAGAGTCTCCTGGACTTTCCTGACTGGGCTCACTTTGAACCTTGATGGTCAGAACCTTGATGGTCAGATCTCAACCTCCTGAGTAGCTAGGATTGCAGGTCTGAGCCACTAAGAGAGCATTCTTGTTCATGTGACTATCAGCCATCTTCCTTGTCTTTTGCAGAAGATTATGGTTTCTAGGCCATTTTCTCATACACCACTATTCCCCAAACCTTGAAATTCTCACTTACAACTAATCATCAGAGAGCTTAAACCCTTTGCAACAGAATAAAAAAGCAGAACAGAACCAAGATCTGGAGAGTCAAATTACCTTCCTTTGGCTCTTACAGTCTTGGAATTTTCCTCAGTATAAAATGTCTTTAAAGTGTGGTCCTGGGAACATGGCATGATTCCTCCCTCTCTCCTACCCCACTCCCTGCTCCCCCCGGCAGGGGATGGAAGCCAGGATATTGTTTCTCTGATGTTTGCCTTCTGGGTCCCACTGTTTGGTCTGCTGTCGGTGGAGAAGCACCACGTGGACCCTCACCTCTGTGTGGCTGGCATTAATCACTTTCCTCTTTGTCAGACCATGTAATGATGATTCATACTTCTTCCTCTACCAGATTAGATTACTGTTATTTTCATATCCTGGACTGCCCTCTGGGGATTTGAATTAATACTTGTTGGTACTGAAAGTAGGATTATGTTTCTGGGGAGAAAGGAGTGAACTTGCCCACTTGGCTATCATCAACAAACATTAGGGAGGGCCTCTCTGCAAAATAATCTTGCCTTCAGGGCTTTACCACGTCCATTAGCTCTCACTGAAGCCTTGGTGCACATCTGGTCCCTAAGCAGTGGATTTTGTATAAGGATGCCAAACCTACCAGGTCAGAATGCACCAATGCATGGACAGTTTCGTGAGAGAAATCAGACACTGCTTAATGAGAGAAACCTTCCTGAAATAGGTATTTTGGAAGCTGGCAAACAAATGCAGGCCTGTGGAACAATCTTTTCAGAGCTAAGCAGGGTGGGAGCAGAAGGACCACAAGAGACAAAGTACTCTAAAATTTAAAAAAGAAAAACACTTTTCAAGTTTTGGTATATTCCTTACAGAAGATATATTGCTTATTCTATCCTTTCAACCAATATTTATTGACCACTTGTTATAGCCTAGGCATATTCTAGGTACAAATTGCAGTTCACAAGATAGAAATCCCTGTCCTTATCTTAGTCACATTTTAGGGCCATGTGTCACAGGGGTGGTGGTGGTTGGGGTATGGGCAGGAGAAAGAGCCATCGCAAGGAATTTTCAATAGCAGCAAGAATCCTGAAGTAGCGATGTTCATTTGGAAATCTATTTGCTAATTTTTTGTTTGTTTGTTTGTTTGTTGGTCTTGGGCTTGAACTCTGAGCCTGGGTGCTGTCCCTCAGCTCTTCAGCTCAAGGTCAGCGCTGCACCACTAGAGCCACAGCGCTACTTCCGGCTTTTTCTGCTTATGTGGTGCTGAGGACTTGAACCCAGGGCCTCATGCATGCAAAGCAAGCACTCTACCACCGAGCCACCTTACCAGCCCCAATCTATTTGCTAATCTATTCCCTCTTTCCCTTCTGACACAGTGGACATTCTAGTCTACTAAGATTACCAGGCGATCCTGTCATCTATATCTCCTCATGGTATCAGGAGTCCAGTAGAGTCCTTCAGGGTCTTAGAAGCAATTGTCTGCCATGAGCAAGGTACCTAATGCAGAGAAGTTGAAGAGTGGCCAGTTGTTTTTACCTTACTCTCCCAGTTAATAGTTCTCAATACAAAATGGCTAGCATTCACAGATAGCATGCCCCCTGGATCCCTTCCTTTATTTGTTTGCCCAATTTATTTTCTCTGTGGTTCAGTGCTTTGTTTTGGGATGACTTTAGAGTCCCAGTTCTTGAGAACTGGGTACAACCACAGTAGACTTAATGCAGGCCAGTGATTTTCAGTGCCTGAACAGCAACTACACTTTTACCTTATGCCAGTGAAATGAGAAGCCTAAGAAAATTCAGTGCATATTTTCTAAAACTGGACTGATTCAACTGATGGTTCCATATCTTTCTTCTCTTGAACTTGTGCTGTCAAGAAGCTGTGTACTGGATGCTACTTGGAGTCACAGATTCATGTTATTAATGTAGCTATCGGCCAGTGTTCTTGATTCATTCATACTGTGCCTTATCAGGCTTTTGTGGGCAGACCAAAGATGCAGTGATAACTTCTAACTGTTGTGAAGAGGAGGATCCTCACGGGCCTGGCCAACACTAGTTCTGTACCACCCACTGGAGTGTGTGGGGTTCTCAATCTGTAGGACTGGAGATCATGCTCCTAGAGGACCTCGTTCCCGCTGTGTTGAGCTTCTTGTCTCTTTGGAAGCAAAGCACAGGTGTTTGCTTTTACAGCTCTGGATTGGCTTTTTCATCCAAGAATAACAATGGGCTATTCCCACAGGGGTTGAAGGATAGTGGCTCTTGCCTGTAATCCCACCAATTTAGGTGCCAGACATAGGAGGATTATGGTTCAGGGCAAGTCAAGACGAAAGTTTGAAATACTCCATCTCAAAAACAAGCCAGATATTAGTGGCACAAACTTGTAATAGTAACTACTCAGGAGGCAGAGGTAGGAGTCTCTTGGCCAGTCCAGACAAAAGCATGAGATCCTATCTGAAAGAAAATCTAAAAGTGAAAGAGGAGGGAGGGAGAGAAAAGAGAAAAAGAGGGAGAGAAGAAGAAGAAAAAAAAGGAAAGACAGAAAAAAGGAAGAGAAAGAAGAAAGAAAAGAGACAAAAAGAAAAGGACTGGTGACATGGCTAAAGTGGTAGAGCACCTTTCTAGCAATTGCTGAGTCTACTTGTGTACATCTTGTGTTGTCTGACGTTCACATTCCCCACTTGAAAAGAACCTCTGGGTTTATGTCATGGGATGACTTGCTGCTTGTGAACAGACAGAAACTCCATATTTTTAGATATATACAGCCTAACTGGAGCATGTCACACTTTGTACATCTCCAATTACTTGCAAGACTCTGAGCCTGGCGTCCAGGAATGTGATGCTGGACCAGCCAAATGGGAGGCTGAGTCTCTGGAGCCAGGGCTCACCCCTGGCAAAGTCACATTTCATTTTGATCATGAGGCCAGCAGCCCTGTCTGTGTTAATCTTCACTGCACGCCCATTGCTCTGGAGCTGCCGCCTGGGAAAAAGGATTGGCTTGAGAATCTGTGGTTCTAGCCAGTGACTTACAGATGACCTTGGAGTTCAAACGATCTTCATCTTAAGCCAGGGGAGTTTTCCATAAGCTTTCAGAAAAAGAGAGCAGACAGACAGACTCCATTTATTGATTGAGTACCATTATCTGGGTGAGGGAAGTGCTGTTGATTATAAAATATTGCTAACTGAAAATCATATCCCATTTTTTGTCTTTTAAAACAGAATTGCTTGCCTACAATATAGATGGCCCCAGTGCTACATTCATAGTAATGTCTGACATCTCACATTAATATTAAAACCTTAAACTTATTGATGGGTGCCAGTGTCTTGGGCCTGTAATTCTAGCTACTCAGGATGCTGAGATCTGAGGATAGAGGTTTGAAGCCAGCCTGTGCACGAAAGTCAGACTCATAACCCAGTTAACCAGCTAAAAGGCAGAGGTGGAGCTGTGGCCCAGGTGGTAGAGCAAACTAAGGGACAGCTCCTAGGCCCTGAGTGTAAGCCCCAGTACTGACACACAAGAAAGCAAAACAAAACAAAAACTTACTAAGCTTATTGAAAAAGTGTAACAATTCAAGGCTGGTCCTGAAATGAAGTTAGAATGCATGTCCTGTTGCCTATCTTTTCCATCCCCTGGAATTGTGCAGCTTAAAAACACTTCCATTAGTGGTTTTTGCCATTGAAAAGCAGAACTGCAGACGGCAGGGACAATTAGACAGAGGGCTTTGTTGTTCTTCCCTCTTGTACTCACAGATCTTCCCAGGACCCTGATGTCATTGTTACTTCAGAAACAAAATGGAAAGCAGGGCTGCTCTGCTAGCCCACATGAGCCAGCCATGCAGATTTTGTTTTCTGCTTTGGAACTAAGGAGTCAACTTGTTCCTGTCTGCAGGCCCACGAGACATTACCCACATTGATTAATGAAGCCTGGAGAAAGGAGACTGTTATACTAAATTCAAATGAGAAAATGAAATCTGACCACAAGCCAATCTGTGTGTGTGCGCACAAGCCAGTCAGTCCTAGGGCTTGAACTCAGGGCCCAGATGCTGTCCCTGAACTTTTTTGCTCAAGGCTAGCACTCTACTACTTGAGCCACAGCTCCACTTTTTGCTTTTTTTGGTGCTTAAGTGGAAATAAGAGTCTCATGGACTTTTTACCCAGGCTCATTTCAAACCAAGATCCTCAGATCTCAGCCCCCTGAGTAGCTAGGATTATAAGTGTGAGCCCCTGGCACTGGACTTCACAAGGCAGTCTTATACTAATTTTCTGTTGTCATATCACAAACATTTATTGCATTTGTATGGTGGCAATTGCCTAATTCCCAGGGATTCAGAAGTAATGGAGTCCCTGCTCTCTCAGGGTCCAGGAAGGGTTTTTAGGAGAGTTTAAAATTGACTGAATCTTGAAGAATGATTAGGGATTTTCTAAGTGAGGGAAAGGCATACTCAACAGACACAACAACCTGGACACAGCTCAGTTTGGTCCCTGTGTCTTCTCAAGGTGGGTGCAGCTCACCCTCTCAGGACAAGAGAGTGTCACATAGTGAAAAGTGGAAAGGACCGGGTGAGAGGGGTCAGAGGCTTTGGAATTTTCTCAATAGACCAGCCATTTCTGCCATTGTGGTTTGGTTTATTTTTAGGTTAAATGAATATGCTAAATTATATCCACACGCTTTACAGATTTGTCTAAGTGTGGTGTTGGTTACAAAGCAAATCATCACAGTTGCAGTAACCTTCACAACTATCGGAACCACACTTGGAACATCACCACACTTCTTGGTTATAAGGTATAGTCTCTGGGTTCTGTGTAGCTTCTAATGAATATCATCTACATTTAAGTAGATGGGTAACAGTGATTGTGTGTGGGGGGGGGGGGGCGGGTATAAGGGATTGAATTCAGGGCCTGCAGCTTTCTAAGCAGGCACTACCATTTGAACCATAACCTAACCTTTTAGTTTGTTTTTCAAGTAGGGGCTCATGCTTTTTCCCAAACAGCCTTGGACTGTGTGTTCCTTCTACCTCTACCTCCAAGTAGCTAGGATTACAGGCAGTGGCATACATGTCCATCTTAACAGTGATTCTTTTTATAAGAATGTTCTTCTACTTACTCTTTAGGAAATTTAATTTAAAAGTTTGTCAGGCATCCTCCATCAGTGAGAAGTAACTGCTATCCATCAACCCAATGGAGTTAATGCTGCCAGGACTGTGCTTGAGAACTGCTGCTCCAAGGGACGCAGCAAACATCAGGCACTTTAATAAAAGCTGTTCTGGAAACAGTGGAGAGGTCCTGGTTTAGAGGTCGGGTCACAAAATTGGTATGGTGAGATTATGCTCAGCTAGGAAAACAGGATCAATTGTCTTAGCAGATGATGAGTTTTGTGTTCCTGTGAGGTGTCCTGGTGTTCTGAATGCCACTGGCAACCTGAGTGACAGGTCAAGTATGGCAGAATTCTCTGAGAGAAGTAGAGCAAGAAGATTCCCTCAACATCCAGATCCTGGAAATATGCAGCATTTAAAGCATGATCACTCTCCCTTCCCTGTTTCTACATGTTGTCACCTGGGAGATGTTATATAAACAGAACCAAAGACTGCTAACATTTGGGGATTGCCTTTCTTTCACTCAGAATAATTCTCTCTATATTTATCCACGTTGTTGCATAGATCACAATAGTCTATTCTTTTATTCTGTTTAGTAGTATCCCAAGGAATGGAGATACCATAGTCTGTAGCACTGATCTATATAGTAAAGTGTTCTTTCTCTTTATAAATGTTACACTGTCTTGATAACTGTCGCTATGTAGCCATTCTTAAGATGGGGCAGGGTGATTCATCTATTCTTTTTCAAGATTGCTTCATTATTCTAGGGATGTACATTTACACAAAGTTTTCTGAATAAGCTTATTTGTATCTGCCAAAAATTCTTGCAGGGCTTTGCTAAGAATAGCATGAAATGTATAGGCCAATATGGGATTAATTGAGGCCTTGAATGTGTTGGCTCTTGTCTATCACGAGCATAGTATATGTCTACTTATTGAGTTCATCTTGGCTTCTATTCATCAGCATTTTGTAAAGTTAACATGTAGATTCTACATATGTTTAACTGTCTCAATATTTTATTTTATTTGGGCTGATTATAAATTGGCTACATTTGAAATGCTGGCTTCCATATGTTCATTGGTGGTATAAAAGGTGTCACAGAAATGTGAATTCAATTTTTCTTTTTCTTTAGAACTACATCATAAATATTTATGATTCCTACATTATCCCACTGCCATCAGATTAGAATTCATAATAAAGTCAGTATGTCAGTTACAAGAAAGAATAGCAGACTACACTATAATACTAATAATAAATAATGAAAAATTACCAAATATTTTGGCACAAATATAGTTTTCCAGTTATAATTCATAATAAATACATGATCCCCCATCATTTTCTTGTGTCATTTTATAGAAAGAAGTGGATACTTGTGACTTCAATAACAAAAATATTTAGGAAAGTGTGTCTAGACAATTACTTAGAAGTAAGCGAGATTTAAATAATAACAGAAAAGACATAGGAAAAGAGTGAGTCAGAAAATGATCATCTTAAACAAACAAAAAAAAGCAAGAAAATGATCATCTTATACTCCATTACACATTATTCCAGGGCCATTTGGTCTGTCAGAGAAGCAGAGAACAGCATTTCTGAGGAACATAGAAATTAGGTGTTTGTTCTGTGGCACTGTGTCTTTGTTAGGAAAGGAAAACAGCATTATTGTGGTAACTGATTCATTTTCTTTCTCCTCTTCTTTCTCAGGGAGGTGATTATTTTTACCTAAGTTTTCATGGAATTTTACCCTGCTTATCTATATGATAAGTTTAAAGCTGCTCTTATAAATACTTAAAGTAAGATTAAAATAAACTTAGAAATAGGGGAAAAGCTAAACTGATCAGAGGGAAACTAAAATGAGGCCAGGACAGAAATGAAGATGCAGAAGTTTTGCTATGTTTGTGGTTATTTTGTCATCTGGAAGTGAGTGAAGAATCTAACTTGAACAAATTGGGGTTTGGGGGCTTTTGTTTTTGTTTTTGTTTTTGTTGTTATTGTTTTAGTAGTGGTATTGGGGCTTCATCTGAGGGCCTGGGCTCTTGTCCTCGAGCTTTTTAGATCAAAGCTGGTACTCTTATCACTTGAGCCATACCTCCACTTCCAGTTTTTGGTAGTTAATTGGAGATAAGCATTCTTATGAACTTTCCTGTCTGGACTGGCTTTGAACTTCAGTCTTCAGATTTCAGACTCCTGAGCAGCTAGAATTACAAGCCTAAGCCACCTGCAGACAAATTGTTTTTAACTTTTGCATAAAACTGTCATGAAGCCAATGTCTAATTACCATTCCTGTCCAGGGTATCTATCATCTGTTTTTTTAATTGATGCAGTAATGATTATACATATTTATGAGGCTACAGTGTGGTTTTTTTCTTCTTCTTTTGTCAGTGGGAGGTTATGAATTCATGGCTTGGGCATTGTCCGTGAGCTAGTATTCTACCACTTTAATCTACAGTACTACTTCTGGTTTTCTGGTGGTTAATTGTAGCTAAGATTCTGGCAGAGTTTCCTGCCCAGGCTGGTTTTGAACAATGATCCTCAGATCTCATCCTCCTGAGTAGCTAGGATTACAAGTGTGAGCTACTGGTGCCTATCCAGTGTGATGTTTTGATACACAAACACATTGTAGAACGATCTAATCTGGATGTTGAATTCCTAAGTGTCATTTCTTAGGGTTAAAAATATTGAAAATCTTGTCTTCTAGTATTTTTAAATGTATGGTATATTGGTATCAACTTTTCATCTGGCCACAGGATTGTCCCTTTCAGGTTAGGCATTGCTCGGCAGGGTTAATAACAGGAATTCAGACCCTGTCTTATGAGACCTCCATTGGCTCATTGAGGCAGCTCATAGCGAGGCATGCTCACAGTCACAGAATTGCACCCTGAGACCTGAAGCAGCATGCAGCCCTTACTCCACTGCAAGTCTCAATGAGGTTTGTGACTACATTGAGGGTAGCACAGGCAATTGGGACTCTCTGTAAATGGTATTGTTGTAATTGTTTAAAAAGTGCACATGGCCCTTTAAGTAGCTATATATAATTGTTCTTCCCCCTGCCATTTATTAAGGTCTTTGTGGTTTTTAAGTGACAGGCATGATCTGAGAGACTTATCTAAGTCTTGGCAGTTGGGAGAATGCATTTTTGGTTTGAAGCAAAATATTTGTGTTGTCTGAGAACATGTACATCCCCCACCATTGTCTCTTCTGGTGATTGGTTTTTCTACCATGATAAGAAGAGGTAAACTATCACAACAGCCATGCAAACATGAAAGCTGCAAAAATGCGAAGAAGTATTCATTATGGCATGTATATGTTACTGTACACACCTGTTAGCTTGGCCTACTTGCTTTTGCCATGTTTAGTAAATGAATAAGCTTTGTCAATGATGTGTCTGTTCAATCTGAAAACAAGAATAGGAGATGTTTGCCAGTCTACTTTGGAATTGTTGTAGTTGGTTGTAGCTGGCTGGGCTGTTGTGTTTTTAATTTCTCTCTAAAGCAAGCTGGAAGATAGTGTGGACAATCGAGCCCTATTTGAAGTGGCTGTAGCCAGAACCTGTTGAAAGGCAACAGCTGATGAGCTACTCTGAATTTCAGGAGCTATTTCTGGTAGATTAGCCTCTCTCAAGGCTCTGGAGTTCAGGCCATAAAAGGCCGGTCCCGTGTGGAGTTGCCACATTGCCTCTGACCACGTCCTCCGGCTGAATGTCCTCAGGTTTCACGTGGATTTACTCAGTAATGGAAGACACCACCAAGGCCAGCTTGGGGAAGCGCAGCCTCGAGGACACTGGGGGACTGGAGACTTCAAAGAGAAGATTCGTTCTGTTCATATTTTGGTATTCTTTTTTCAGAGAAACTTTTCGGATGTAGCCTTCACCTCTTTCCTAAATCCTGGCATCTTTGGCCTTTTGGAAAGCCCCAGTCTAAATTTACCCTACTCTGAATCATCGCTGCTGATAGAGGTGGCTGCCTTCTCTAAACTGTGATAGCTGAGTTTGTACCTTGTCATTTGCGCCAGCCTCGGATATATTGCTTTTTTTTTGGGGGGGGGGGAGGGTAGAATTTGAAAATAGCATTGATTGAAAACGGATTTAATGACAATCCTCAAGACGTCTCAGGCTGGATTAGAAGATAGAGCCTATTTTGGTCTTTAATTAGAAAATAAGGAGTTGCAGTGTGTCTTCTCTTCCCTTTTCACGTAGAGGAACAAGTAAGTGAAAAATCTTCGTGTAAGTCTAAATGCAGTTTTGTTTTTTTAGTGCCATCTGTCTGAGCATGCTTCCTAAGCATCTGTTGACTTTAAGTGCTGGAATGTTCCTACTAGTATCTGCTAGTTATGGCAATAACTCCTGCAAGTACCCTTGGGCTTACTTGGAGGGTTTGGAAGGATTGTAGTTTTCTTTTCTTTAAAAACAAAAGAACATACTTTATAATACAGAGAGGTTAATTACTAACAAGTTGATTGATATAACTTACGAAGTACACTCAATCTAACAGGTAGCACTTGAAGTCTTGAAATTCAAATATATTCCCAAAACAGAGCACTTTCATAGTTTCACAAATGTGGGAGTGGAGTTCAGAAGGGCAAGTTTTATTTCACTTCTATTGTTACTATTACTACTATGATTATTATTATGATTACTATTCTGTGATCAAACCCAGGATCTTGAGCACATTAAATATGGGTTCTACCCCTTGGGCCTCACTCCTATTATTAATTTATGTGCAATTATAAATCACCAAGAATCTTCTTTCTGTCTAACCCTTGTTCTGAGGTCCTTTGTCTTGTTTCTTTATTCCTTAGATTGAACTTGTAGAGCCCTTTTGCTCCAGATTCTTAGGAGGAAAAATAATCTCACTTGATGTTGTAGCTTTAGAACTATAATCCATTTTTTTAATTCACCAAGGGAAAAATATTCTGTCAACCCTTTTTAATCCCTAAGAATTACTATGATGTCTCGTAATTTAGCATGTTGATTTACCTCTGAAAGATAGCAACCAGCTACCCAACATTCAACGGTTGATTTGACATCACTATCCTTTAGGAAAAACAAGAGTGTTTCTTTATATCATATCAGACAAACAGGATGAACAGCAATTATTTTTGTAGGGTAGAAAAACAGAATATTTATAGATAAGAGCCTCATCAGTGAGCACTGCTGTAATTCTTTACTGGAAGTAGCACAGTCACCCTTAGGGGCATTGGGAAATCCTTGGGGATGGATTTCCTTTTCTCTTTCTTTCTTTCTGTTTGTCTGTTTGTTGTTGTTGTTTTTTGTTGTTGTTGTTTTGTCGGTTGTGGGGTGTGAACTCGGGGTCTGGGCAATGTCCCTGACCTCTTTTGCTCAAGGCTAGCACTCTACCACTTTGAGCTACAGATCTACTTCCTGTTTTCTGGTGGTTAATTAGAGATAAGACTCTGATAGACTTTCCTGCCTGGGTTGGCTTTGAACTACAATCCTCAAGTCTCAGCCTCTTGAGTAACTAGGATTATAGGTATAAGCTACCAGTGCCCAGCTAGATTTCCCTTTAATTGTTCCTGGTCTTTGTAGGGATTTTGTTAAGAACTGTAAATACCCAATTTATATGTTGTTTGTAAATGCATAAGATATTACTCTGGCATTTGTTAATGGCTTCCCCAACTGAGAAAAATTAAAGAGTGGGACCTATACTCTCCATCCCCTGAGAGAATCAGCACACTTCAGGACATACCTGGTTGCTTCTTGCCAAGTCAGGTAAACTGAGGAGCCAAACACTCATTTGTCATGCCAGCAATAGACCACCATATCATTCCTCTGAAGACCAGTGGGATGACAAACGGTGGGCAGAGAGGGATGGTTTGTTATGGACTTGTTCTGTCAGGGCATGATACTGCTTGTTAACTAGTCCTCAGGGAAAGAGCTTTGTTGGAGATTAATCAAACCAATACCATGAGCTTAATCTTCAGAGTAAAATTTGAGTCAAACAACCAGCTTATGGTAGACATACATCTCTCATCCAATACTTATTTATCTTCGCTTGTATTTTTGAGGCAGAGGGATTCCTCATAGCCAGACCTCCAAAAGACTTCGAATGTCCATCCAGGATTATTCCCTACACCTGGAGTCGTTTAATACTTGCCTGCAAAGGAGAGGTCCTTTGGACTTGGCAGGCATGTGCAGTGATCTTCAGCCTGCAGAGGCATAAAGCCATGAAGAGTAGCAACCACCACCAGCCTCCTTTTTTGTTGGAAAGTGCTTTTATGTCCTGGGAGCTATGTCCCCATATTAGGTCTGCCTGAAACTTGAGGATCCCCTTTTAAAATTCTCTCTTAAAGTGTGGACTCAAAGGTATCTTGCTAGGACCTAAGAGTGTCCCCTAGTCTGGAGTTTTCTAGTAGTTCTAGGCTTCATTGTTTGTGACTGAACCAGGAACATTTGTTACCCTTGACTCCAGGCCCTATAAATTCCAGGTTCTCTCTGTGTGTCTCTGATAGGATGCTCTCACCTCCTCTCACACCTCCTTGCCTCTTACCTGGGTTATTAATTTGTCCTCAGTGGGTCCTTTGATCCAAGTTTCATCTCCATCCAGTCTATTCTTGCAGTGGGCTTCCTAGACAAAGCTATGATCATCTTGCCCTTCAAAGTCCAGTTGCTGTCTCATCTGGTACCAGTGGCTCATGCCTGTAACTCTAGCTACTCAGGAGGCTGAGATCTGAGGGTTATCATTCAAAGCCATCCCAGACAGGAAAGTCTAGGAGACTCATGTCTGTTTAGCCAGAAATGAAGCTGTGGCTCAACTGATAGAGCACCAACCTTGAACGAGTGAGCTAAGGGACAGTGCGTAGGCCCTGAATCCAAGCATGTACACACAGGCACGTGCGCACAGACACACAGAGTCAGTCAGTCAGTCAGTCAGTCCATCCCCATGACTAATTACAATTCCACATCAAAGCCCAGTCCTGGGGAAGTGACAACAATGAGATGTGCCCAGAGCCTCCTCTGACTGTGTTTCTGGTCCCAGGGCCTAGATTTTAGCCTGCACTGGGGACCACTAATCCAATGCCCTATGGAAGGGGTGCTCAATGAAGCCCCTGGGACTCTTTCTGCCCCACCCAATGGATATTCCAAACATGAAGTTGATTGAATTGAACCCTAATGATATGTTTTTCGTTGTTTGTTTTGTTTTTTTTCAGACCAAAATTTAGCTGCATTCTTTTGCTTACTCTTATTATTGTTCTGCCAGGACTCACTGGAGAGGTGCTCTGTGTTATAAGTGTTCTTTTTTCTTACATCTAATAATGTAAGCTGCAAGATTTGTCTTACTGTAACAGACCTAATGGGGTTTCTGTGTGCACACTTTTGCCAGCACAGGAAATTGAAGTGCATTTGGTAAAGTAAGCCCCTTTATTCTTGGATTCTTGCCTAAAATGAAGAAACTCATCCAGGTGCTTGACTTACTTTTCCTCAGCATTAGGCTACATCTTAGATAACACAAGGGAGAGACCTGCTCTTTTTACCTCATGTGTGTGTACAGCAGCACTTTGGATGTTGTTCAGAAAGATCTCTGTCCCATCAGGACACACCTTGCCCTTAGAAGTTTTGAAGAGACATGCTTTTTGCCACATAACTTGCTTATTCTCTTCTGAAAGTCGATCCCTTAATCCCAAGCAAGTTCATAACCTGTGTTGAACTGTTTTTTTGTGTATATATACTCAAAGCCATAATTCTGAAATGTGCTGATTCTGCTCGTGGCACAGCCCTAGATTTTTTTTTTTCATTTCACCAACTTTTTCTTGGGAACTTCACCTGTGTGGAGCTCTGGGTTGGATGCTGTGGCATGCAGCAAAGAATACAGTATGCTCCTGTCCTTAGTGATTTCACTCCCTGCAGGGTTCAGACAGGGACCTAATGATACTCCATACATCTGGCAGACTGAAGCCACACATAATGATTGTAGTAATTGCAAAATAACCAGTGGCATCCATCTGTTAGTCTGTGCAAGAGTCTATGACAGGCTTTTTACCTACATTATATCATTTAATTTCTATCACTGCTCCTGGGAAATGTCAGTATTGTACCCAGTCCATTAAAGGCAAAACTGAGGCTTAGCAAGCTTTGCCCAAGCACACACAATAGGGAATTGGGGATGAGTTAGATTTGAACCCAGTTCTCTCTGATTTCACTACCTGTATTATTCACTGCTGCATCAAACCAGAATAGATCAAACTGTAATAGTAATTTCTTGTTGTCTAGTCCATTTTGTAAGAATAGGTGATTTATAAAGGAAAGAAATTTATTTCTTGCTATTCTGAAGGGTGGAGAGTCCACAGTCCAGGGGTGTATCAGGTGAGGCCTTCTTGAAAGTGTGGCCTTCTTGAAAGTGGGAGCTATATAATCCCTGGGCAGGACTTCACATGGAAAGAGAACACATGCGCTAGAACAGCATGCTTTATGACACAGCCATTCTCAATCCACGAATTGACAACTGGGTTAAGTTACTCACAAGTCCAGGGCCCAGTGGTCCTATCTCCAAACACTATCAATATATAGTTTAGTGATTCAGTTTCCAACCCATGAAGATTGGGGAATGTATTCTGAACATAGCACCAAGAATTCTGTACCATTCCCTATTCAATAGATAGGGGGCAGGACTGACACTCAGCTATGGCTGGGGGCGTGGCTCATGCATGAGGCCTGCAAAGCTCAAACACAAGGAAAACTAAAAGCTCTGGTGCTGCTGACTCTCATCCACTCTCAGCAGTGGATGTGTGGGGGAGGGGAGAGGTGGGCCCTTTTCCTCTGTGCTTTCCATACTGTCCCTTTCCCCTGCACCCTCATTTGTCCCCATGGCTCTAAATTTTCAATATCTACCTTTCTCCTGGCTCCATCTCTGCATGTGGAGAACATACTGAGGTTTCCTTCATCCTAAATAAAGCTGCTTGGCTTCCAGCCCTCCTCTTTCCACACCTAGTCACTCCTCAGCACCCACGCGAGCTCTTTCTGTTCTCTTCTCTCACCCTTTGTGGTCTCCCAGTGCTCTGACCTCCCTGGTACTGACTTGAGCTTGGAGCACCTCCTTGTGGGAGTCCATCTCAGAACCAGACCCAGGCATTGGGGAGATGTGTTGGCCTTTACATCCAACATCCATACTGATATGCCCCTGAGTTCTTTCAATCCATTTCATCTTATTTTTAACATATATATGTATTATTATTATTATTTTCAGTCGTGGAGCTTGAACTCTGGGCCTGGGCACTGTCCCTCAGCTCTTCAGCTCAAGGCTAGTGCTCTATCACTTGAGCCACAGCACCACTTCTGGTTATTGGAGATAAGAGTCTCACAGTCTTTCCTGCCTGGGCTGGCTTTGAACTGCGATCCTCAGATCTCAGCCTCCAGAGTAGCTAGGATTACTGGCATGAGCCACCAGCACCCAGCTTTATTTTTTACATATATTAGTGGAGCATGTTAGTGGGGCTTACTGAGATATTTCTATACATACAAACATACATTCTGCACTGATAAAATCCAAACCCTTTCCCTTTCCCTGTTGCTTCCTTGTCCAATTCCTAGTAACTCTACTTGGGGGACCTGATAATTTATAAATCTGTCTCTTCACTTTCTGTCTCTTACTTGCCCAACTGCCCCTTCTTAAGATCCAGTTAGGAGAAATTTAATGTGCTGGTCTTTACAAGGTGAATTCTTTGACCTGTCCATTTCAAATGCAGTGGATTCCCTTGGATTTCATAGCTTTTTTTATTTCCTTCATAACAAAAAGTTAATTTCTTATTAGCTGCATGAAGGTTTTGTTTTATATATCTTTACAATGAAAAATGAATAATTAAGTTCTGAACTATGGTCAAAAGGGCTTTTAATGACCTAACATTTGTTGAGTGTGTTTAATCAAAGGCCTCTTAAATTTCTTAATTTATTTTTAAATTGTTGTGCATGGGATTTCTATTCAACTTGTCAGTTTATAAGAACAATACCATACAATAAATTTTTAAAAATGTATTTAGTTTAATCAACTAGCTGTACAAAGGCATTTCAATTTCAGAAAGTCAGGATAATAATATAATGCATCTTTATCAATTTCAGTCCTTCATCATTCTCCCCCATCTCTTCCAACCTCACCCATCTTCTCAAGTCTCTTACTTCTGATGACCAGAAGTGGAAGTATGATTCAAATGGTAGATCACTATCCTTGAGTGAAAAAGCTTAGGGACAGTGCCCAGGCCCTGCGTTCAAACACCTAGTATCTGCACCAAAATTAAGTAAGTTAAATTAAAATTAAAACTGATTTCAGGTCTTACACTGAGGTCTTGCATCCAAGGATTTATGCAAGGACTCAATTTTCTGCATGTGGATAACCAATTTTCCCAGCACTATTTGTTGAAGAGGCTGTCTTTCTTCTAGTCTGTGTTTTGAACTCACTACAGAAGAGAATGCGGAGAATAGCTAGATGTCCAAGATCATGACCCTCCAGCCTTGCCTTTGGGCTCTCTGTGTGTGTGCCGGGGATGGGGGTGGGGGGTGGGGGTGGGGACTATGTTTCCCCCTGTCAGCCTGGTAGCCATGGGACTGGATTTGTAGGCACCCTTGTTTGTGTGCCAAAACTGTTATTTCTTGTTAGAGGGAACTGGTAGTCTTTTCTTCTCGGCTCTTTTTGTGTATGCATTCCTGTCAGTAATTATTTCATCATCTTTTGCAACCCAGGGTTCCTTGGTGCGCTCAGCTTTCCTAACACTGTTCTATCCTCCATTCTTTCCCTCCAAGGTTGGAGACAGAATCTAGGATCTCACCTAAGCTAGGCCAGAGCTACCACTGAGCTACTTCTAAACCCCACCCATTCTGCCTTTGCATTCCTGTGCTTCTCAGTGTAAAATTCCCCTTCCCATCACCAACCCACTCAGCTTGTCCTTCTCTGGGAACTTGCCGACTTCTCTGAGAAACCCTCCTGGAGCTTAAGCTTTCTCCCTTTCTGGAGTTCATTAGTGCTTTGCCAGCCCTGAACAGGCTCCGAAAAAGTACCTGTGCCCTTTCATATTTGTAGAATCTGGTATTTTTCAACTACAACTATATTAAAGTAATTCCCCCAACCCCCAGAGGGACAAGGCTTACCTGTTTCTTAATTCATTCAATATTTTTAAACACACAAATTATAAAAGCATGCATAATTCCTACTTCTGTTTAACCCTTGCAAGGGGAGTTTATGAATACATGGATTTAAATGGATTAGTGACTGAGTATCAAAAACACTTCAGCTCAGCTGTTGAGCTGAATGGACTTTTTAAAATAACCAACCCAGTTGACTATCCGAGTTGCCACCTGCCCTTATTTGGAGTGTCAGAAGGGTGGTGAATATTTAGAGCCAATATAAGGAGAGTCTTCCTCCTTCTCTTTCTCCTCTTTCCTGCTTGCCTCTTCTCCCCCTTTCTCTTCCTCTCTTCTCTCCTTTCCTTCCTTTTCTTCTTTCCTTTTCCTCTCCTCTTTTCATCTCTTCCTATTTTCCATCTGTCTTCTCCTTATCTTTCTCTTTGCTGCCTCTTCTCATTTTAGCTTAAGCTACTAAGTCAAGATAACAACAGAACCATGGAAATCTGTAAGTTGTGCTGGTTCAAAGAGTGCCATGCTAAGTTTTAAAACCTTGATAATAAGTCTAATCTCCCTTTACAGAGTTCTGATGGCTTTTGTAATGCTGTTAATACTAAAGATGATCTCTAGAAATTATCATGTTATAATCCACAGAACTTTATTTCTTAGTATCATACTTTATGAAAAGAGATTTTTATTTCTTACTAGAGTTATTTGATAATCATTTCTCTGTTCACTTTGTTTATATGTGGATTATACATGGTTGTATGCATAGGGATGAATATTATAACTAAAAAAATACCTACTTTGGTATTTTAAATGGAGTTTGTCCCTGGCAATAGAGAAAAATTAGTACATGATATTCTAATTTAATTTTATTAGAACAAATTTAACATCAGACCTCAGTTTCTGCTTTTGTTTTTATTAACTCAAACTTAAAATTAGAAATGTGGTAATTATTTGGCAATTTGGGCTTTATAAGGGAAACCTTATCATAGTGTGTGTGTGTGTGTGTGTGTGTGTGTGTATGTGTGTGTGTGTGTGTGTGTGTGTGTGTGTGTGTGTGTGTGTGTGTTGGCTTTTAAAAATAGATAATACCTTGTAGACAGGCAAGATGGCTCAAGCCTGTAATCCTAGCTATTAGCTACTTGTGAGGCAGAGATCTGGGGATTGTGGTTTGAGGCCAACTCGGCATGAAAGTTTATGAGACTTCATCTCAACCAATGGCTGGCTGGTCATGGGATGGTAGATACCCATTACCTCATTGTCAAAAAAAAAAAAAAATGGCTGGGTGCTATGGTATACACCAGTCATCCAGCTACAAAAGGAAGCATAAATAAGACATGGCAATCCAGGCCCAGCAGGGCATACAGGCAGACCTTTCCTGGAAAATTGCCAATACAAAACGGTATTGAAGGAATGGCTCAAGTGTTAAAAAGTGCCTGCCTACCAAGTTCAGGGCTCTGAGTTCAAACCTAGTACCATAAAAAAAAACAAACAGATAATGCCTTGGGAAGATAAACTATCATTCATATTCCTGGCTATTTCCCAAGAAGGTAAAGCTCTGGGCTTGGAAAATGGTAGCTGATTTTACAGCTCTTCCAAGGAACATTAAATACCAGCCTTAGCTGCTTTCAGTTCATCTTTGGTCCAAGTTCTTTTGTTTTAAAAGCTAACTCCTGAAGAGTAAACACTCTTGACCCTAACCATAAATATTTGTCATACATCTGGTTAGTTTTAGTTTTAACTGAGCAAAATTATTTTGGCAAAAGACTCATTTTAAGTTTGACAGCCCAACAAATTATACAAAATCCTAAACTTCATATCCCTTGTATTTCCCACACAGGCACTGACTTTAATGCAGGCTTCATTTGCAAATCTAACACATGTGTTCTTAAGCAAATGAAGTATATAATAGGATATAAACATGTATGGCCAAAATCAGGTTATATGAGTGCATAGTGTCTTCTGTTAGTCCTCAGAGAGAAAGAGAGAGAGAAAGAGAGCGAGAGAGAGAATGTGTACATGTACGCATGCATGGTTCAGTGACTTGAACACAGCGTTCAGCGTTGAGCTTTTTTGCTCAAGGCTAGCACTCTACCATTTGAACTACAGCTCAACTTCCGGGTTTCTTGGGGCTTAACTGGAAATAAGAGTCTCATGAACTTTCCTACTCAGGCTGGAGGATCACTACTTTTAAGAATCTACATGTGTCTCACACATGTAATCACAGCTACTCAAGAGACCAATCTGAGGATCATGGTTCAAAGCCATCTGGGACAGGAAAACCCATGAAATTCTTCTCTCCAATTAACCACCAAAAACTGGAAGTGGAGCTGCATCTCAAGTACCAGCCTGGAGCCAAAACACTAATGGACAGGCCCTGAGTTTAAGTCCCAGTACCAGCAACAAAAGTAAAATAAAAGAATCTCTAGTTTAATTCTAGCAGCTTAGGGGCTGTCTACAGCTCTTCTTCTGTCAATCTATTCTTGTTCCACTGATCAGTTTGATTGTTGCTGTTCTGAGCCCCTGAGCTGACCTGGTATCAAAGCTACTGGGATCTTGAGTTGCCATTTTTAGTGTAAAACTCTGTCCTCTCTGGTGCTTCTGGAACATTGAGCCCTATGATGGCTTTTCTTTCTTCTTGAGTTAGAATGGCTGTCGAATGGAGTTTGGTGGGGAGAGCTGTAGGAGGTCCTGGGTTTCATCTCAGCACCATAGGGAATGGATGGAAACTCTCCCTTTGTAGTCTAAAAGAAAAAGGGCAGTGGATGGCTTGGGGTAGAACGTGGTATCTATTAAACATTTTGTTTAAAAAGCCCAATAGTATTCTGGGGTATGCCTGGGCCATTGTATCTGGACATTACACATGAGTAGCCAGAAGGCATTTGGATCCCAGCTGGCCCAGGCATTATGAATCTGTGTGAGAAGCAAAGCTGAGAAAGACTGGGGTCTGACCCTGCTTTGACTTTTGCTTTGTGTAACCACTAATCCAGGAAAAAGAATCCTGCCTGAGGCCCTGAAGACTGGGCCTCTTCCCTTCTACAGGGTCTGGTTTTGTCAGGGAGCTGTAAACAGTCTGTTGTAGTCAGAATGAGACTGGCTGAGTTTTCCTTTCCACAGCTTTATGACATAAAGTAAAACTTGAGTGTGACAAACTATATAATAAACCCCTTTCCCCTAGAATTATGAGTTGAGGTCTTGATTCCTAATCTGAACTGGGTGCAGCTGGTTTTTGTTTTGTTTTGTTTTGTTTTCTTGTTCTTGTTTTTTGGCTCCTTTTCGAGCTTTGAGGAAAATCCAATGTGTTAAACATTCTCTCAGCCCAAAGAGGCTGGATTAGCCAGACTTCCCCTGGTAACATTCCTCTCTGTCTTGTGTTAAGTGAGTCCCCTGGAAACAGCCTGGTGTCTCTACATATGTTGTCCTGCCGAAGTACATCTGTGATCATTTTATCACTGATTAGAGGTTGGCATTACAAGATATTTTTATGTGGCCCATAACAATGATGGCTGGTGTTATAGTAATGGTAAAATCCCCTGAATATCTTGACCAGTTTGTAGAATGCCCTAACAGGCATCAGAATCTAAATCAAATATCTAGATTTGCTGGCACATTGAACCTGCATTTGGCCAGCATTGTTTGATCTTCTGTTCTATAGTGAGACATACAGAGATGAATTTAAGAAAAATTGAGTCTCTATTGGGAAATATCACTCCCACCAGCAATAGGGATACGGGATCCCTGGGGATGGGTGGACACATAGAAACATCACAATCACTGTCTCCTAGTAGGGTCCCCTCAAAGAATCCCCATACTTGGTTTACTTTTGCATTCTTTATGACTATGTTCTCATTAAGTAGATTTTTTTTTCTTTTTTCTTCTTTTGGTGTCAGTACTAAGATTTGACCTGAAGGCTGTATACTCTATCTTGACTTTTTTGCTCAATGCTGGTACTCTACCACTTAATCTACTCATCCATTTATAGCTTTTGGCTGGTTAGTTTAAGATAAGAGTCTCCAGGCTGGCTTCACACTATGGTCCTCCTGAGTAGCTAGACCTACAAGTGTGAGCTACTAGCAGTCAGCAACTAGAATTTGTTTTTTATATCCACTTACTTATTCTCCAATTGACTTAGGTTTAAATAGCCAGGCAACATTATGGAGAGCATTACACATGCTCACATATGAACACACACATTGATCTTGACATATGAGAGAATATTCTAGAGCCAACGAGAGACCTGACCTCTCTGTGGGCCTGACAGTAGGCAGAAGAACACCATTTCTTGAGTGTACTGTTTTCTGTTATTTATGGATTGGGCCAAAGAATTTATTAACACATTATTTGAAATTTATTAAAGTAAAACTTGACGCTCTTAAGAGAACACGTGGACTTTTACATACGTGTTGAAAAGGAAAAGTTCTTTGCTATAGGTTAACTGACTAGAAACTTGCTAATTTAACTGACACAAATCAGGTTAACAAGAAAAAGGAAGGGCTGGGAAGATGGCTCAGTGGTAGAGCACTTGCCTTGCATGCCTGAGGCCCTGGGTTCGATTCCTCAGCACCATACAAGCAAAAAGAAAAAAACCGGAAGTGGCACTGTGGCTCAAGTGGTAGAGCACTAGCCTTGAGCTGAAGAGCTGAGGGACAGCACCCAGGCCCAGAGTTCAGGCCCCACGACCGGACCCAAAAAAAAAAAAAAACAAGAAAAAGGAATACAGATTTTATTAGTATTTGGCATGAACAGAGGTTCACAGAAAAGCAGTGAATGTTTGAAGTAATTAGAATTGACAAGAAAAGAGGCATTGAGCCTCCAGGGGTGCTGAATTGTAGGGACGTGACCAGAAAACTACTCCTGTGGACAAAAGTAATAAAAAAAACATAAGGCTTTTCTTCTAAGTTTTGTCCATGCTGTCGTATCTCAAGCCAAATCGGTGTCTTTGCTCTCTTGTTCCTGGTCTGGGAGAGGGGTTCATCTTTACAATGTGAAGTTCATATCTCACTCTTAGGCAGAAAAGCAGAGAGCAGAGAACTTTCTGCTTCCCATTCTCAGTTGCCAAAGTAGCCATTTCAGGTGTGTATTAGTCAGCTTTCAATTTCTGTAACAAATACCTGAGATAAATAACTGATGAAGACAAGCATTATTTTGGCTCATGGTTCCAGAAATGTCAGTCCATGGTCTGTTAACCCTGTTAGTTTGGGCCGGTGGTGAAATAGTATATTATGATGAGGAAACAAAAGAGAAAGTAGAAGAGTCTGGGATCCAGCCATCTCTTTTGAGGAGAAAACAATAACCTCCCACTAGGTCTCATCTCTTAAATATTTTATCACCTTCCAATAGCATCACTCTGGGGACCAAGTCTTTAATACATAGAGCTTTGGGGAGACATGTGGATACAAATTGCAGCCAGGTGTGGCCTAATCTGGACTCCTTCATACTTAAACATAAAACAATATTAATACAGTACAGCAGATCCTCATGTGACATTACCCATTCTACAAGATGAGGTTTTATTAATTTGGAATCTAAGATGCTATATCGGTTGGTTGTGTACTGTTTTTCAAGTTCAGAATAATGGACACACATAGTTATCTAATCCTCAAGGTTATAGAACAGGTTTAATCATTTTTATTTGTAAAGATGAACATACATTTTTTTTCAAGTAACTAAAGGTTTAAATAGCCATCATTGTAGAGGACATTCTGCATACTCATATATACACACATGAAAGAATATTCTAGAACTAAGGAGTGACTCTGAATGGGCTTGGTCCCAGGCAGAAGAACATCATTGCTTGTTAGAAATAACCTTGAGTTGATAAAGATTTAAGTAAAAGCTAAATTTGATCTTTTTGGAAGCTGTGGTTCAGGTGGGGTGCGATATGATGTCATTGGGGATGGAGGAGGAAGTACATTCCTTTCAGTTTCAACTAACTGGGCTGGAAGGAACGTGAGGGAGTTGCAGTGGACGTTTGAAGTATGGAAAACTCAGTATTCTGCAAATAGATGTTTCAAATAGGCAGCTGTCTTTAAATTTAAATTTTGGAAATGTTTTCATAAATATATATCCATATATATATATATATATATATATATATATATAGTATATTTTTGATATGCTAGAGTGCTAAACATTGCCCAGTGCTTTAGGAACACAGCAGATACTTAATAAATACCTGTGGCATGAAGAAATTAATGAATGGGACACACACACACACACACACATTTTAAATGAACTGAAAGGAAGTGAAGTCCAGTTTGTTTTCCTCTGTGCCAAAGTCCCTGGTGCAGGTTTGCTTTGTAATACTACTGATTCATTCAGACCTTCCTCAGAAGCAAAGCAATGAAGAATTTTTACTTTAGGAAGTTCCATTTTTATACTTCAGATGCCAAACAAGGAATAACGAGTTTTAGCTTGTAACAAAATGAGTAATAAATCACACAAGGATCTGCCAAAGATATTGAAGTCTGTCACATAATTCAGCATGCCCTGTTGGATTTTCTTTGTGAATTGATAGGGAAAAAAGGACAAATAATATGTCAGTGAATTTTAAGAACCAAAAGAATGAAGATAATAAAAATGTTTGAAAATTAGGTGGCAGATGTCTAGGGAATTGTATAATTGAAGTTAATGTATCAACTCATATGTCACAAGATGATAGGTGGTATGTTTTTCTTGTTTGGTTGCTTGCTTTTGGGAGGGGGGACTGAGGTTTGATTTTGGGGCCTCATGCTCTCTGAGGAGATACCCTACCCATTAAGTCCTGCAGCCAGCCCTTTTTGTTTTAGATAAGGTGTTGCTTGTGTTTTTGTCTGAGACCACTACCCACTGCCTGCATAGCTAAGATTACAGGCATGAACCACTGCTGGCTTGGTTTTTGTCATAAATCATTCATAATCTACCTGGCCTTGCCTCCCAAGTATCTGGGGTGGGATTATGTATATCACCGCATCTGGGCTGGATAGTGTTTTAAAATAGGACTTGATTGGTCTGTTTCCTAGATACTGCTATTATCCTACAAGGTTTCCTAGACATCTGACTGCAGAGTTTTCTCCGAGGCGACTTTGTGTTGGCCTCAGATACAGCACTTAATTACTGTTCGTTTCAGCATCAGTCAGTAATTTAGCCTCTACCTCTGTTTCCTCATCTGTAATATGGGAATGACAATGGAACACAGCTTGTAGGGTTGTTATAAGGACCCAAGGGGTTGATGCAATTACAGTCACCTGCCACGCGGTCACATTGATTGGTTAAAAGTAATAAGGATGTTGATTAGTCTCTATTTAAGGTAAAGAGGACTTATATATAAAATTAATTTCTGGTGTGTTTGGGACTTGAATTTGAGCCCTTACACTCTCACTTTTTTTTCTCAAGGCTAGAGCTCTACTTGAGCCACACCTCTAGTTCTGGCTTTTTATTGGTTAATTGGAGATAAGAGTCTCATAAATTTTCCTGCCTGAAATGGCTTTGATATGTGATCCTGAAATCTCAGCTTCCTGAGTAGTTAGGATTATAGGCATGAGCCACCAGTGCCTGGCTTGACAAAATTCTTAGCTACAAACACTTTTCTAATTAGAAATTTATTGCAGCTTTTTGTTGTGTATACCTTTGGTGTTACAATATATTAATGACCTTATAATTTCTAAGCAATGTATGGAAATGGTTTCAGAGTCTTTAATACTTTAAAAATAGTTTCACCGGGTGCTAGTGGCTCATACCTGCAATCCTAGCTACTCAGGAGGCTGAGAGCTGAGGATGGCAGTTTGAAGCCAGCCCAGAAAAGAAAGTCTGTTAGATGCTTTTCTCTATTAAACTACTCAGAAAATGTCAGAAGTGGTGCTGTGGCTCAAGTAATAGAGCACTAGCTTTGAGCACAGAGGTTTAGAGACAGTGCCCAAGCCCTGAGTTCAAACCTCAGGATTGGCCAAAAAAAAAAAAAAAAAAAGTTTAGTAATGCTGTATCACGGTATTGGTAGCAGTAAGAAGGTGGAGGGGTGGTGGGCCTTGTAAAGCCAATTTACTGAGCAGAGTAAGTAGGGTCTCAGAAATTCCCATATACAATTCAGATGCACAGCACCAGGGCATCCCAGCATTGACTTTGACCTCCCCCCTCCAAATGCCACCTACCATCTATCTGCATGAACTTAGCATCTGGGAGCTTTATGAATGCCCATAAGCCTATGCTGTCAGGGCACCCATGATTAAGAAAGGCCCACTTTCTAAGGATCTAGGGACATTTTGAAAATTGTTTCCTGTGCTGAGTGAGGTTTGGGGTTTGGGTTTTGGTTTGGTTTGGTTTTTTCCTGCATAGCATACATCTCCTAGAAAATCACATCCATAATCTAAGCGATCTCATGGTATCCTCTTCTTACTGGGCTCAAAGCTTAGGCATGCTATGTTTGATGGCATTGTCCCTACGTGAAAAACTTGAGAGGAAGGGTAAAAGGAGAGCAGGCAACTCCCAAATTTTGTCCCCAAGAATAAATGGAGCAGCAATTGTGTCTCCACTGGTACAGAGAGCGCCATCTCAGTGTTCCTGTCAACCTCTGGTTTCTGGGGATCCTTGCACACGGTGGCCTCACACACATACCACCCCAGGTCAAAGCAGGTTCTGTTTGTCCTTGTAAAGGGAGAAAGCGCTGAGAATTGATTTTTTGTTTTCTAGGTAGCAGAGCAGGTGAGCCTTGCCAACATCTGGTCTACTCTGTAGGGCAGATTGAATATTTCTAGAGAAAAAAAAAATGAGTCAACATATTGTGGATTTCACACCATTCCATACCCCTACCCTCCCAATGGGCCATTCAGCGTCTCTTGGAGCTTAATTTCCATGGAATGAGAACTTCTGCCCTTAGGCTGGCATAAGCTCTTTTTTAAATATATGTAATAGCCACAAGTGACCTTGGATTGATAGGCTGTCTCAAGTATAAGGATTTTGGTGAAGCAGCTGTGTCCAGTCCCCTGAATGGCTTCACTCTGAATTCTGACCAAAGTATCTCTGAGGAATCACTTTGCTTCTGAGATTCCTTTTCCGCAACAGAAGTGGGGTGCTGCCTGCCTCTAACCACATCTAACAGTAATCACCTTCACCTATTGTTACCTGTTGAGTTCAGATGTCTCTACTTTGAATACCATGCTCATTTGCTCTTTATTCTTTTCTAAAACATTGCACAACATTATAAAAACATCAAGGAATTTTTTTTAATCTTAAAAGGTGGCAATGGAAGCCAGGAACTAATAGCTCAATGCCTTTAATCCTAGCTACTCAGGAGACTGAGATCTGAGGATTGTAGTTCAAAGCCAGCCCAGGCAGGAAAGTCCATAAGACTCTTAACTCCAAATAACCATCAAAAAGCTGAAAGCGAAGCTGTGGCTTAAGTAGTAGAATACCAACCATGAGTGAAAAAACTACAGGGACACTGCCCAGACATCAAGCTCAAGCCCCAGTACCAGCAAAAAAGGTGACATGTAACCATCATAGTTGGTAGGGGCTTACCTGTCAGAGCTGACACATCACGTCCTAGCATGAGGAGGACTTAGCATTTCAGCAAATCTCTCTATGTGGTCCCATCTGAGATGAGCCAGCCTGTGACTGCACCCATAGCCACACTCATGAGAAAGCTCAAGACCCTCCAAAAGAGGCCTTAGACAATCCACAACATGTAATAAAGCAGTGTACTGAAGATAATGGACAGGCTGCCTTGTTACTGAACAAAAGTAAAGCACAAATTCCAGGAGCAGGAAGTGAGGTGGAGTAGACAGAGGGATTGCAGGACTGCTTGCCGGTGAGAACACTTGGCTGAGGAAGGAAAAAGATGACATTCCTCTCAGGTACATAGTGTGCCATCGTGCTACTAGTGATTATCGATAAAGGCCAGAAGAAATCAGCATAGTTCAAATGCAAAGAGCAGAATGAGATGAAGATAGCGTTTGACACTGAGCACCAATGGGAACTGGACACTTCTATGATCAAGCTGTGCCATGGAGTCTAGAGGGTTTCCTTCAGTAGCTCTGAAGTTCATAGGGAAATGCTCACTCATTCATCACAACTTGATGTTGTGTGTCCTGAGTTTTAGGGGTTGAGATACCTCATAAAATAGCAGAGAAAGAATTCAAATGGGCTAAAACATGAAAAAAAGCCATAACCTCAGCCACTTGTAAGGAAGGAAATGTACAATGACTAGGAGACCTCAAAGTGGCACAAACGTCTAGCAAATGACTCCATAGTGCTGGTGAGGCTGCTGGGGAAACAAGAACTGTGTTTGCAGGAATGGGGAATGATGTAAGGCCAGGAAGGAACCATTTGGCAGGTTCTGCTTTCTTCTCTCAGATACACTTAACATGTGAGGCTGTAGCCTTGTATAAAATAGCAAAATCTTCATGCTTACCAAGAAGAGGCTGGTCGAACAAACTATGGAGCCTGCGTACAATGGAATATTATGCAGTCAGAAAGGGAAGAAGCTGTCCTTGTGTCTATTCAGGAACATTTCTTCAGTGTATCACCGAGTAAACTTTTTACACTACTGCTTGTGTCTAAAGGGATAATTATTTATTTATATTAGCAAATAAAGAAACTTGGTAAGGTAAACAAGAGAGGAATAACTAGCCACTGGGAAATGACCAAAATGTCCCGTCGGGAACCTTCTGCACTCTGTATGCTTTTTTACTCTCATCCCATGAATGAAGAAATTAAAAACATAAATTGGAGTTTTTGGAGACTGGACTGTGGGCTCATTACACAGAGCTGCCTTTGCAGATCAAGTCCTAGCTTTATGTCTGACATTTCTTAGCAGCTGAATTTTATATGAAATTGAATAAAATTCCAAGAATAACAGTTAGGTCATATTAAAACATCTCCCTTAGGTGCCTGTGAAGGGTTCTATTTAATATATGTTTTGTTCCAGATGTGGTTCTGTTGGCCTTGGATGAGTCCTTCGATTAAAACAGATACTGAGACTACTCTGAGAAAGAAGGCTTCCGCCTGTTAACTCCTATGCCATCACTTCCCTCCTGAGCCAGCCAGCTGCTCTGTTAAATATGAACCCCAAGTTGCTTTAAGCCTGCTGGTGAAGAAATTAGATGAACTGTCTGGCCATAAATTATATCACTGTTCTTGGGAGAGTGTTGTAGCCTGGAGTCAGAGCATGTCACTGGATTTTAGGCTTCAGTTCAAGCATCTGCTTGATGAGTGCTTTTCCATTTTGTTTTAAAAAGTTACATATTCACACATACAATCTGCTTATTTCACACCCTAAAGTTTTATAGGACAGTAGTGCAGGACACTCTTGGAAATACAGAGACTTATCTTTCGGAACACAAAATTAATGATTTTTCCTCCCACCTACCTATTGCCTTTTTCTTTCTTCATAGAAAAGCAAGGGCTAGAAATATTTGGGCATTTTCTCCCAGTGTAGTGAATAAGAGGAATAGAGAAAGGAGGGCAGAGTTTGTGGAATGCCTTCACAAAGTTGATCTCTTCCAGGGGCCAAATGCCATTATGCCTACAACTGTGTGTCACTCATTGCTTCTTGTATTAATTTATATACTGGTCAGTATGCATCTTAGGTAGAGAAAGAGTCCTGAGCTTCCACTAGTCTTTCTGGTAAGAAGTTCCTTATCATAATCTGGACAGGAATGGAAAGAGATGTGCATGAGCACATGGCTTTCTCTCTTCTTTTTCTCTCTCTTTCACACAACACACACACACACACACAGTGTGTGTGTGTGCACACCCCAAAACTGAGACCTGAACGCAAAGCCTCGTGCTCTTGCTTAGCTTTTTTTGCTGGCTTTCTGCTAGTTGATTGGAGATAAAAAGTGGCAGAGATTTTTCTGCCCCAACTCAGATCTCAAACTCTTAAGTTATAGGATTACAGGTGTTAGCTAATAGGGCCCAGCAAAATGATTTTAAATAGTTGTTTGCCTCCAATCATTATTTTCAAAATTTGATTTACTCTTCTCTTCTTGACCATTTGCATCATTAACATTATATTAAACATTATATTGCCACTTGAAGTCTGAAGTTTCCAAACTCACACAGTTTATAGATTCTACATAGAAGACGTAACCCCATTTATGGGAACGTTTATTTTTCTTTCTCCCCCAAATCAGTCTAGTGGTGAACACATCACCTTCCTAGCCCTTTTATAGAAGAATGTAACCCTGCTGGTTGGCCCCACAGCAGGGCAGATGAAGTATGTGTCTGTGTGTGTGTGGTGGGCGGGGGGAGGGGGTGTACATCAGTCAGGTGTGTTAGAAGGCCATGTATATCCAAAAATGTTCTCCCCCTTTTTAAGTTCCTGCCAAATAATCCAAATTCTATTGGCACAGAAAGCATTTAGAATTGTTAATAGGTCCATAAATTGGTAAGAACACACATTCAATATAACCTAGTAACCAGGAGCCTGCGTTATAAAAGAGCACTGCAAAGTCTATTACTAAGTTACCAGATACTGTCTCCAAATTTAACTAAATTGGATTTGTAGTGATCCTCATAAGTAATGAACCAATAAAAAATAAAGAATGGATAATAATCAACTGTGTGAAAATATAATGATCAATTATAACAATGAATGTGTATTTGTATGCCCAGGAAGATGTATGGTGGGGAGGAGCAGAATGGGTAATGAAAGAGCCAGGTGCCAGTGACTTGTGCCTGTATCCCTAGCTACTCAGGAGCTTGAGATCTGAGGGTCACAATTAGAAGCCAGACTGGGGCAGAAGAATCTGTGGGACTCTTATCTTCAATTAACCACATAGACAGACAGACAGACAGACAGACAGACAGACACACACACACACACACACACACACACACACACACACACACACACACAGCTAGGAGTGGAGCTAAGGCTCAAGTAGTAGAGGCCAGCCTTGGGTAAAAAACTAAGGGATAGAGCCCAAGTCCTGAGTTCAAACCTTAGTAGCAGCTCACAGACATGCACATGTGCTACACACACACACACACACACACACACACACACAAGTGTTCAGAGGCAGGGGCTCAAGTCTACTATCATAGTCTACAACAGCCTACATGTGGTAGATGTGCAAGTCTTCAATCCTTAGAGCTTAACAACTGACCTAAGAGTCACATAAGTAGAAAGCTATGCAGCTAGAGTTTGACCTCACATTTGTCGTAGAGTCCAGGTGTTTGCCCTCTGGGCTGCTCTTTGTACAAGTGTCATCTGTACCATGTCATCAGTTGGCTGCATCTATCAGGACCAAATGTCATGAGTCCAATTCTTCCATGGGACTGTGGCAAGAACTTGGTTATAGAACTGAGAAATCAGAACTAGAATAGCTAGGTGGAAGAGTGGGAGGATGTGCATAAATCAGCTGAAACACATTTCAACTTCAGAGCCATGCTTTAGAATGCAACAATGTTCCCTTGTCCCTAAGAATGGTTTCAAAGCATCCTTATCACAGGTAAAGGGGAACGCATTTTTTTTATTTTTTTATTTTTTTTTATTGTGAGAATACCATACAGAGGAGTTACAATTACATGGGCAAGATAGTGAGTACATTTCTTATCAAGCATTGTTGCCTCCTCTTGTTTCCCCTTCCCATCCCTTCCCATACTCTCCCCTTCCCCCTACCTGATCCACCCCCCACCCCCCACCAAAGTTGTAAAGTTCCTTTTTTGACATAATGACTTGTACATCTCATTGTTGCAATGGGTCCACCTGTATCCCTAGTGAAACGATTTGTTTTTTCCCTTCCCCTCCACAAATTATACCAACATCAAATACAGTAAAAGCAGGGATTATACCATGGGGGAGGGACATACAAAGCAACAAAGAACTCATCTTATAAATATGTTAGAAACAATTGAAGGGGAATGCATTTTGATCTTTACATTTCCCCTTACCTCCTGCTTTGGGATTTGCTAACTCTGAAGTGCAGTGTCTTTAGAATAAAACATGGCTTTTAGTATTTTGAAAACCAAAGTGAAAAAAGATAAATCTGGAAGGTTTGTGTGTGTGTGTGTGTGTGTGTGTGTGTGTGTGTGTGTGTGTGTGTGTGTGTGTATGTGTGTGTGTATGTGTGTATGTGTGTGTATTTGCTGGAGAAACATATTTATGTTGGTATTGTTGGCTGTTTTACCAGGATGACAAACTCGTATAATTAATTATCATCACATGTTTCTGAGATACAGAGGAGGAAAATCATACCAAAGCATGTTAGCATGTGAATGATGTGTATTGCTGTCAGGGAGAAGAGTAGCTAGAAAAATGATGGAATATGCCTATAATTCTCAGGAAGCTGAGATCTAAGGATGGCAGTTCAAAGACAGCCAGAACAGGAAAATCCACGATTCAGAAGTGGAGCTGTGGTTCAAGTGGTAGAGTGCTAGTCTTGAGACAAAGAAAAGCTAAGAGACAGTGCCCAGGTCCTGAGTTCAAAGCCCTAGTACAAGCACAGAAAGAGAGGAAGGAAGGGAAGAAAAGAGAGAGAGAGAGAAAGAGAGAGAGAGAGAGAAAGAGAGAGAGAGAGAGAGCGCCACCACTGGCTTAATCAGACTTGTCCTCATTATTGGCTGCATTGATCTGATTTCCAGGAGTACATCTTTGCCATCTGTATGGCAGAAGTAACTGTAACTTCATGAAAGTGTGCCCTGACTGTAAAGTGGTCAGTTTTCTAGCTATAGTCCCCCACATATGTGGCCCCATGGTGTGGATTACTGGAAGGGGACTGTGTAGCTGCCATAGGATATTTTAGTCAGGATTGTCTCTCAATGTCTTAGCTTTGTCTCCTACTACAGTGGGATGTTTGGTTGTATTTTATAATAATTCCATTTTTAAACTATTTTTATGTAGGTTTCTTTTGTTTTCCTCCAACATTACATGTCATAGAACTATTGAAATCTAGGTTATTGATTCTCTGAAAATATTTGTGTAATGTGTATCACCATGTGGTAAGCTTTATGTAAATGGAGCTAGTGTTGGATAAAGGAAACTGACTTCTTACAGTTTTAGCTTTGCTATTGACAGCAGGCCTTAGCCAAGCTGTATGTTGGCCATAAAGTGTGGAGGTGGCACAAGCCTTTTGCTGCACCTGGGAGCAATAAAGTTCAACTCTAAGGCCCACCCATGTCGGGATGCTGTGTGTTAAGTGTGGTGGAGCTCTGCCCATAAAGTTTTTCAGTAGAATCTTACCATTAGCTACAGCTAAGCAGGGCCTTTCTAATGGAAGCCTCTTCCAACCTGAAATTTAATTCTGCCACAAAATCCCAAAGAAATCTGTCACTTTCTGATTTCTAATTGTGATCAGATATAACTAGTATCCAGAATTCAGAATAATTTTTTTCTGTGTTGAGGATTGAACCCATGTTCAATCCTCACACATGTGCTACAGCACTCACACTAAGCTACATTCCAGACCCTCAAAATAAAAATTTTGAGTAATCCTATAAAAGTCCCATCCAGAAATGGAAAACTATGGATCAAAATCTGGTCCTGCCATGACTGACTAAAATGTAAGCAAATTATTTTAAATATGTATCTACCTCTTAAGAAATTAAGAATAAAAATAATTTGGGATAGATAGGAGAGGATGATGGGAGGGGTTCCAACATTGCTCAAGATGTACTCATAAACTGACTTGTTCAATTGGAATTCCTTTGTAAATTACTTAATGGTGATGTATATTAATAAAGAAAATCACCTTTAGTTATTAAAAAAATCTTGCTGGGCACTGGTAGCTCACATCTGTCATTCTAGGCTGAGATTCTTATCTCCAATTAATCAGTAAAAAGCCAGAAACTGAGGTATGGCTCATGTGGTAAAGTACCAACCATAAGCAAAAAGCCAAGCAAGAACAAGGCCCAGTACTGGCATGCACGTGCGTGCGTGCGTGCGTGCGTGTGTGCGTGCATGCGCGCGCGCACACACATCTCATCTAGCCCAAATCACCACATAATGAAACAATTCTTTTGCAATATATAGTATATTCGATCAATTCACTCATTTGAGAGCTGTATAAACATCACTACCTTGTTCTTACAGCCATTTCATCCATTAGAATAGCACACATTCAGATGAGTCGATCAAACATAGAAGAGTACATCTCATGAAATATGTAATTGGTGAACATTTTCCACATTCACTGTAAGGCAGATTTCAGCTAGGCTATCCAAGTCTTGTCTATCTGACCTTTGAAAAGTAGTTTTTCTTTTTGCTTCTGCCTAGAATACAGGAAGGGAGGGAGGGGGGAAGAAGGGGAAGGGGGAAAAGAAGGAAGGAAGGAAGGAAGGAAGGAAGGAAGGAAGGAAGGAAGGAAGGAAGGAAGGAGGGAGGGAGGAAAAACAGACTCAACAACAAAAACTGGGGGAAAATGAAAAGGAAAGAAGATTTTATAGTCTGTGGATATAGCTCAGTGATAGAGTACTTGCTTAGCATTCATGAGACCCTGGTTTCTGTCCCTAATGAATCCAAAACCAAAATATCACAGTTCAGGACTTGTTACAGGGAAACTACAGGGCTGTTGGTGTGTGTATGAAGGTCAGAGTCAGGCTTAGGAGTTGAGTCTTGGACTGGGTGTTGGGCAGAGGACCCTCAATCAGTCTGAGGCCCAGGTTCTTGTCTGCACCTCATCTCTTACTTGCTCAGACTAGTCCTTGCAGAGATGAAATCTTCCTGCTCCTAGAGAAAACCTTTTTGTTTTCTCTGTCTCGTCAGTATGATCAAATATCTCAACCTAAACAAAATATTTCTCAACCTAAACAAAATGACATATTGGTTTGCAAGGATTACTACCCACACCCTCGCATCAATTTAAAAAGAAAGAAAGAGAAAAGCACAAAGCTGGTACTAGGGCCTGTGGGGCGAGGCTTTTTCATGCTCTGATAGATGCCCTAGGGCTGCTGTAGCCAAGCATTGTTGTTAAACTTTGGCTGAGCTGCAGTGTGCATTAGCTCATGTTCCAAATCTGTCACCAGAAGAATGTAGTGAGAATCTTGTTTGGATCTTCTTTTCTGTCTCATCTCATCCTCTCTCCAGTCCGAGTCCAGTATTTCTGCAGCCACCATGGCCAAGGCTAGAAGACTGCAGTTTTGAATAAAATCTAGCAAACAGGCTTTTCATATGACGTGGAGGGATTCACGGTGCCAGCCACCAACACACATTTCCAGGTCCTGGAGAGGTAGCCGTTGCTGCTGTCTTAGAACACATGAGGCCATCTTGTCCAAAATGTCCAGAGTTTCCACAGGGACTGCAGACTGCAGAGGGTGCTTGTGTGCTGCCATACACATCTGCCGCTCAGGCTGCTCACTTCTGCCACAGAGGCAGCCACGGGCATCTGGTTATCTTGTACAGGTCTCAGGACTCAGCAGCTCACTGGGCACAGTCTATCACCCACCCACCTCCACCCCCCCACCCCCCAAAAACACACACCTTCTTCTCTTTCTCCTTCTGATCCCTCTTGTTTGCAATGCTGGGGATTAAACTCAGTACCTTGAGCTTGTTAGGCAGCCATTGTACCACATGAGCCATTCCACAAGTTCATTTGCCTTAGTTTATTTTTCAGATAGAGTCTCATGCTTTTGCCCAGTTAGTCTCAGACCATGGTCCTTTTTACCTCTGCCTTTTGAGTAGCTGGTCTGTGCTACCAGGCCAGCTTTGACCACAATTAACCCTTTAATATTTTCCTCCTCTCTCACTACTCCCATGTGATTTCTTTCCACATTTTTATGTCACAATAATAATATATATGGCATAAAATGCCTTAATCATTTCGTATTTGATATTTATTCGTAATTCACAACCTTCACCACTACACTTTCTAGAACTCTTTCTATCTTGTAAAAATGACACTCTGTCCTCACTAAACTGTAACTCCCTGCTCCCAACCATCTCACAACCACCCATTCTGCCTCAGTTTCTGACTCTTGACTAGTCTAGGTCTTCTGTATAAGAGAATCACTCAGTCTTTGTATCTTCTTAATGATTAGTTTATTACATTAGTAAATATAATCATGTTCCATTTAGGATATATTAGAATTCCTCTCCTTTTTGAACCATGGCATGGCTGTATGTCAGCATTTGGTTTATCCATCCATTGATAGACACCTGGATTTCTCCATGTTTTAGCCATGGTGCCTAATACTGCCGTGAACATGGCTATACATAGACCTCTTTAGGATCCTTCTTCTAGTTCTCTTTTGTCATCAACCCTATGTCTTGGCCATTCTGAAGCTGTTTTCTCATCTGTGAAATGATGATGATAAGGGTGCATTTGGAGCCTGCAAGGTCACATGAAACCATGTTGCCTACAGCACTTTGTGAATTATAAAACACTGCACAACATCCATTTTTGTGAAGACTGAATGACATATTGGAGGCACTCTGCATGCAGCTAAATAGTGTATAAATGGAGAATGACTGAAGCATTCATCAATGCCTGTCATGGCAAGAATTCTGTACTTGGCACAGGGTGTAAACTTGGCTCCCATACCAAAAAAGGTAGAACACAATAGGGAAAGCGTAGGAGGGGTGAGGAGGTGCCTAATAGGCTGTGCCCTGAGCCCAGAGGGGTGGCATGGCCACCACCCCCAGGTTCCAAGCCCCCTTTCCACCATGCAGGTGGCTCACTACGCTGTCCTCTACAAGACCAAGAACCAGGGTCTGCTCAGTTCTGTGAACACTGAAGTGACTGCTACCAAAATCCCAACTAGGAGGACCCCAAAGTCCACAACAGAGCTTAGACCTCAGGATCCTGGTGTAGCAGAATTGGGGTAGCAGAGGTGTAAGAGACCTCTCTCCCAAATTCCATTTCTGTGATCTTCATTTTATCTCCCTTAAGGTTTTCAGTAGGGACTGGGAAATCATTCAGCCAAGATGTGTGTGTGTGTGTGTGTGTGTGTGTGTGTGTGTGTGTGTGTGTGTGTGTAGAATATAATGTGTGATTTTTAATCTGCTTTGTTTTTGAGAGCAGATTTATACTCACAACAAAGTTGACCAGTATATACAGAGACGTTCAGACACTCTTGTGTAAGCACAATCTACCATTTTTAGCATCCTTCCTGGTGGTACCTCTGTAGAGTTAGAGAAATGCACAATATTTGTCCATCTTTATAGGACCATACAGAAAACCTCTGTGCTCCTCCCTCCCCTCCTAACCCCTGACCACTACCACTGTCCTTTCTACTGCCTTCATAAATTTCCCAAGCTCTTAACGGTTGAGTATAGATTAGAAATAAAAGAAAAAACTTTTTTTTTTAATTTCCAAGGGTAGGGCTTGGTATCAGTTCATTAAACAACAGAGTTTTTCAAAGATTAGAAGATATACACGTATATATACATATATATGAGTTTAATGTTCTTAATATGATTTGGTACATTTTGAAATATTCATGTCCAATTTGGAAAATTCCATAGTGAATAATTCTTTTCCTTAGAAGATTGACACTACAGATAAATCACCTACGCTTTGGGAAATCTTGCACATGAGAAAAGAGGAGAAGAGGAAGTAGGGAGTGGCTGGCATAGGATAGATGGGGGTTTTGATAACTAGCCTGGCAAACAACGTGGTTTCTTAGGACTGAGTCTGATAAGAAGTAGATATATAGACAACCGGGACTTATGATCTGTTAGCCAAGAGTCTTCTTGGAGAGGTAGGAAGTGAGAAATGCCCTTGACTTCTATATTGAAATATTTTCTTCTGTCTGTAGTGGAAGGTGGGGACTTTAGGGACAACAACTTACATTTATTTATTTACTTATAGTATATATTTATATACTGATATGTGTGTGTGTGTGTGTGTGTGTGTGTGTGTGTGTGTGTATTTGGGTGTTTCAGTACAGTTCTCAAGTACTTACACTTTATGTCTTAACTGGCTTCTGTCAGAACTTGCAGAGGACCAGGGGATAGTTTGTGCCTTATTCTTACTTATATTTTTAAACAAAATATCCCATTGTAATTGTTTTTTATTATTGTTGTTGTTTATTTTTATTTTTTGAGAGGGGAGTAGTACTGAGACTTGAACGCAGCACCTGAGTGCTGTCCTTTATTTAGCTTTATCACTCAAGGCTTAGCGCTCTACCACTTGAACCACAGCTCCACTTCTTGGCTTTTTGTTGGTTAATTAGGCTGGCGTTGAATTGTGATTCTTGGATCTCAGCCTCCTGAGCAGATTACAGGCATGAAACGCTGCTGCTCATCTGTAATAGTTTTAGGATAAAATTATATAACCTGTTCTTTTTCACAGATGCCCTCTAACTGTGTAAATATGACTGTAGTGATATAAAAAAAATTGTAAGAACAACACAGATTAGGGCCGTAGTCTTTACAGTAATGTTTAGTCTGGATCACCATATCCGATAAATTTCCATGTGCCCTTGGGTATCCAAAGTCATAAACGAATTTAAAACTTGAGTTCAAAACTTGAGTTCAACTGATCAATCAATGAGAACTTTGGAAATTATTTTTCCTTAAATTTGGAAATGGAGTGGAATTTAAACTTATTTTTACCATTTCTTTGCTAGCCTTAAGAAATGAATGAGGTAGAATATAAGTCAATAGAGTAGGTGTTTATTAGGCTCATCATGAAGAAATATTCATGTAAATGACTTGAATCATGTTGAGACTTTCAGTATAACCATTGTGCAGATTTTGTTTGAAAAATCTACTGGGATTTTCCTACCTCCCCACCCCCAAAAAAGATTTTACCTAACAAAGTTCACTTTGCATACTTTAACATGGACTATTTATACTTGCTTTTCTTTTAGTTCACATATGATGTCTTTCAAAATAATGCTCACCCCAGCTGGACACAATTGCCTCACTTCTGTAATCCTCAGGATATTGATATCTGTAGGATCATGGTTCAAAACCAGCCCAGGCCAAAAATAATCAGAGATTCCATCTCCAGTATAATGCAGGTCTAGAGGCATGGTTCAAGTGGTAAAACACCAGTTATGAGCAAGCCAGCCAAGTGAATGTGAGCTCCTGAGTTCAAACTCAGAAGCCAGCAAAAAAAAAAAAAGGAAGAAGAAAGTGTCCCCCACTTCCTACATCAATAAAAGTCCTCTTGACAGCTAAAATCTCATCCTGGAGGCCTCCAGTTTATCCAGAAGGATCTCAGCAGCAAGAAACTGAACTACCCCTGGCAGTTTAGATAGGGTTTTAAACAGATATGAGAAACCCACACATATTCAGCTCTGTGAAAACTTAGGCTCTTAGGAAACTTCTTTGCCCCTTGTCTTACCAAATAGCCAAAGGGATATTTGGAAATAGGTAACACGTTGGCAAACAGGATGTGTACATAACACTAAACACTTAATAGTATCATCTGTTCATCAAAACCTCTTCATGTGCTGTGAACATACAAGCTGCATCAATGGCCAGTATGAAGGACTTTGCCAGACCAGTTTCCTCCTGAACACAGGGTATTAGATTTCCTGTGAGTGGTCAGAATCTGCTCAGCTTAGAGTCTCACACAGTCAAGGCCTGTGCTTCAGATTGGCATAATTCTCTGTCTTTTAACCCTGGTATATTCTTAGACCCCTAGAACACTGGAAGAACACATTATTTATTAGTTTTCAAAGTGGTTATGTATGTGTGTGCATGTGTGTGAGAGTGTGTGTGTGTGTGTGTGTGTGTGTGTACCAATACTAGAGATTGAACACAGGGCCTTGTGCTTTCATTTGCCATTTTTGCTCAAGTTTGCCCATCTACCACTTAAGCCACAGCTCCACTTCTTGCTTTTTTGCTGGTTAATTGGAGATAAGCTCTAACAGACTTTCCTACCTGGGCTGGCTTTGAACTATGATCCTAAGGTCTCAGCCTCCTAAGCACCTAGCGTTGCCAGGGTTTTTAGATCCAGGTCCTGAAGAGTAGTTAGATGAACTGTTACACAATTTAGGAGTTCATGATTGCTGTAATTCTGAATAAAATATTCACACAGTTCTAATGTTTACATTCCAAACTATTATATACACCCTTATACCAGTTTTTATAGAGCGACCTATTACTCTTTTATGAGACTACCTTACTTTATAACTATAGATAATTTAGTTTTTCATATGGACATTTGAGGATTGCACAAGCCCTTTTGTTGGGCTGATAACACAGCCTCTTAGTTTGGATCCCGTGGGTTTGGATTCCTTGGCATATGCTTGTTTTATTCGCAAGTATTTGATGAGGAGAAAATGGGGTGGAAAGTTCTGGGTGTGCCTGGGCAAGAGTTGAAGTGGGAAATCAGATGCCAATCCCTGCCATTCCCAGAGTGTTTGGTATTCTACATGCATAAAACTCATTACTATACAGGAAAACATACATGTTTTGTGGGCTTGCAAAATAATCTTTTCTACTTTTATCTATTACTGAAAAATAAGTCCTTGTGACCAGGGATTTTGTCTCAACAGCCTAGCCCGAGAACAGAGGATGCTAAATAAATATTTTTAATTAATTAATTAGTTTTCTAACCTTTAAACTTCTGTGTCTTGGAGCTATTTGTGCTGTTTTGAAATAAAAATGGCTTTCCATATAGTGTTTCTGTGTATTTGTTAAATTATCTTTAGAAAGTGCACTGATTTCTTTCTGCCACTAGGAGGAGACATAGTGCAGGAAAGGAAGCTGTTTATTATTATTATTAGTGTTATTATTGTTATTACTTTTTTCAGCATAAAGTTAGTACTTTGAATCTGGCACACTTAGATGTTAGTTAAATCAACTCTTTAGAAGAATGTTTGTAAACACATCTACATATTTTAAGCTTAACACAGGGTACGCATGCCTCCAAGCTAAAAATATATACACAAAAATAGCCTGATAATGAATGGGGTTTAAAATAAAGTGTAAGATAAAGAGATAGCAAATGGTGATTTATTTTGAGATGGGTTTTTTGTGGGGGGAGGCACAGGAGGAGTGAGTGCTGGGGGCCAAACCCAGATGCATGTGCACTGTAGGCAAGCACACTGATTGGAGGCTGCTCCCCCACTCCCAATTTAATCCTTAATCATTTCAAGATCAATCAAATCATGCATATGGTCTAAAGGTCACAAGGTGTAATTTGCATGTGACAGTGAACAATCATTTTGCTCCTCACATCAGGAAAAGGTCTGGGGAGTTGGTTAGGTTTGAATGTTGGGGATATGCTAGAGTTCTTCTTCTGCAAAGAGGATGACTATAAATTTACATTCAAAGCTAAAGATCAGTTGCCAGCTGCACTTCATCAGGGTGGATGAATAGTGGATTTGTGCAGAGAACCTGTTAGACAACCTTGCTTTAGGTGGAAATGCCATGGAGGTTGACTCCCATAATCTCCTTATTGTTAAAGGAGAGAGTTGTGTCCCAGTCACTGCAAGAAGGAATTTTTCTTTTCTTTTTTCTATTCTGAGGGTTCTTCCTTACTTTAATATACAGGAGATAAGGCTGATTCTAATAGTATCAATACTGTGAAGGAAAGAAATGTTAGCACAATTGGGTGTGATGTAACCTATGTTATTTTATTTCATTATTTTATTTGCAATGTTAGGGACTGAAGTCAGGGCCTTGCACTTGTGAGGCAAGGCCTCTACTACTTAAACTTTTTATTTAGTTCTTTTGTGGGGGGAGGGGTAAGGTCTCATGCTTTGCTTTTGTTCAGGCTGGCCTTGGACCACAAACTTCTTTTTTTTTTTTTTTAATTTTATATTATTTGAGAACATACTGTACAGAGGAGTTACAATTACATGGGCAGGATAATGCATACATTTCTTACCAAGCATTGCAGCCTCCTCCTTTGTTTACCCTTCACCTCCCTTCCCAGCCTCCCCCCTCCCCCCCACCCAATCATACCCCCCCTCCCCCCCACACCGACATTGTAAAGCTGGTTTTGACATGACATTTTGTACTTCTCATTGTTGCAACAGGTCCACCTGAATCCTTAAACGACTTGTTTGTCCCCATCTCCTCCACATGTTATACTGACATCAAATATAGTGAAAGCGGGGGTTACACTGTGGGGGAGGGACATACAAAGCAACAAAGAAATAATCTTATAAATGCGTTAGAAACACATGCATGAAAGAAACAAACACATTAAAATACATATTTGAGGGCTGACCACAAACTTCTTACCTCTACCTCTGGAGTAGCTGAGATCACAAGTGTAAACCACAATACCCAGTCTTGATGTCACTTTTTAAAAATTCTCTTTTTAAAAACGAATTCCCAAATTGTTAAAGACAAGCCCACACTTCTTGTTCTTCCCCTTTGCCATAAACTTCTAGACAGAAATTCTCCAAGACCCACTATGACAGATTGCCCTAGGGACTGCTTTGAATAGGTAAACCCTGGGGTAATGAATGGTTCTAATATAGTCATCCTCAACAATTTAACATACACTAAAGACCTCTGTTTTATAACTCTTGCTTCAAGCATCCCAAACTCCATTACCCTCAGAGAATCAAAGACATGGAACTATATGTTACTATTGAGTTACTGAGAAATTATGAAGAATTAATGCATTAACATAAGATAGTTAATATCAGATCCAAAAGCTACACATATGATCTTCTATCAAGATTCTGAGCACACCCATCTCTGGTGGCTCCATCTTTTGCTACACAAAAGATGGAGATCAGAGGATCATGATTTCAAAGCTAGCTGGAAAAGAAAAGTCCATGGAACTCCTAGCTCCAATTCATCACTACATAACCAGAGAGAGATGTGTCTCCAGTGGTAGAGCATCAGCCTCAACCAATAAAACTAAAGGGCAATAAAGGACAGTGCTCAGACCCTAAGTTCAAGCCCAGTACACTCTGTTCTCTGTCTCTGTCTCTGTCTCTCCTCCCCCCACACACACACACCCCACAGACTGAACTAATAAGATTTTTTTTTCTTCTACAGTCCAGGTTGACACTTGAAATTCTGGTGCGTTTAAAACTCCCTTGGGACACACTTATTTCTGGTGAGCATATCTGCTCAATGACAGAGACTAAAAGCTAGGGGAAATTGGTTAAGAAGATAAATGTGCTACAGTTTGCTCTACAGATCCTTTTTTTCCCTTATATAGAAAAGCAAGGGGCCTGGGGTGGGAGGAGATGGAGGGTGGGGAGGAGTCACTGAGCTCTAACCTTAATAGACCAAGAATAATGAATATTTGTATTCAAGCCTGGTTAGACCAAGCAAGAGGCATCCATAGCTAACAATGCAGAAGTTTATTTTTTTGCTGGCTGGCAGTTGCTTATTTTCTGGATTGCTACTTTGTTCGCTGCACCTGACCTAGTGAATCACTTCCAAGCATCTGGGACACGCAATCTATTTGCAGACAGTAGATGCTATTTTAAAGTTAGAGTGCCTCAGAGACTCAGATGCATCCTAAACAAGTGCCTCTAAAGATTGGCTTTTTGTTTATTCTCTGGTGAAGTCAAAGAGGAGACTGGGAAAAGTAAAGAAAAGTTCCTCTTCAGCAGCCCCGGGCCACTCTGAAAGTGATGCTTTCTCTAACTCCACAAACTGAGACCCAGTTTACCGGTTGCTTAGACAAGTTTTCTATTGTGATGTAAATAGACTAACAGTGCAGCCCTTTAAGAGCTTTTGGCAAAGGGTAACCCTTTGTCTGCCAAAAGGTAGGCTCTGGCCTTGCTTGTCTGCCTAGAGTTTGCATGGTAAACAGTGGGTGACCTATAAGCCAGCCAGCCAGTCAACTCACAGATGGCCTTATTAGGTAGGCCCAGGAGGCTGGCAGCTGGGGACAGGCTGGCAGCTGCAGGGCCTGCTGCAGCAGTGGGTTTGTGTCCTGCGTGGACCTGAAGAGCCTGAACCCTGGAGACATGGCCTAGTACTATTCAATTAATTATAGAGATGGTGATGACAGGAATATGCCCTCTCCTTGACAGACTTACATTATGGTATGGTTGGAAAACAGGTTTGTAGGGGGAGGTGACTTCTCTGAGGAGAGCAGTGCATCTCATTTTACTGGGACTCTGCTGTGTGGATCATACTGTCAGATTCTCTACCAGGACTTATTCTAAGGATTATGGACTGGGTCAGAAATGTTTGTTGGTTTTATTTTGTTTCATTTTGTTTTGCAATGTTGAGAATAGAATCCAGGAGCCTCCAACACACAAGTCAAATACTATGTATATAACTTTAATGATAAAAGATTATTTGATTTTAAGGGATAACCACTGGTTTACTTATATATATATATATATATATATATATATACATATGTAAACTATATATATACATATATATATATATATATAGTTAGGTGTTTTATCTCTTGGTATGGCATACTCTTATGTTTGGGGCTAGGGGCAGAACACAGAGCTTAGTATACGCTAAGCAAACTCTCTACTACTGAGCTATAGTTATCCCTCTCCCCACCTCAGCTAATGTAGAAAGAGTAAATCAGTCACTGATTCAAATACATTGTATTGTTTATTCAATAACGTTTAGCTTCTCTTTAATTACTCCAATATATGAACAGCTACAATGGAGCAGTAATAAATCTCGCACTCTAAATGAGTCTTCATATAAAAAAAAACCCCACAACAAAATGACAATTTTCATTTGAAGTTTTCAGACTCATTTTATTTGCACTGTCTCAACCAATATGCTGGTTGAATAGACTAGCGTTTGAAGTTAAGAGGAAGGAAAGGCTCAGTTTCTCGTCTGGATCACAAGTCTTCACAGTGATCTTACAGTCATGTTTGTTTCAACTCTGGACTGTTGTTGGCTCTATAGTTTTTTTTCTCTCATCCTACCCAGGAAGAGTTTCTCATGTCTGGGAGGAATAAGGATACCTCTAGTATCTGCCTAGAAAATTCTGTACAAGAAGCGATGGGCTATGGAGGTGAAGTGAATATAGTCACATCCTAGTCTCCAAGGGCCAGAACCCCCATGGCAAATACACAGTGTACCCCAAACCCAAGGATATTCAAGGACCTTGTATGGCATGCCTTAATATCTGCAAACAATCTTGTATGTAGTCCATAATGTAATAATGTAGTAATATCTTACATGATGTAAGTGCAGTACAAGTAATTATTACATTGTGCCCTTTACCTTCCCATGCCATTTACTCTGTGAACACAAGATCTGCTTTCCAGGTACCAGTGACACCTGAAAAGTGTCACTATAAGTGTGTGACCTCTCACTTGTTCTTCTTCACCATCCATCAGCAAACTTTCTGGGAATCTGTTCTGAGATCCAAGGGTGCATCTTGGGTACTAGTGACTGTCACCCGTGGAAAACTTTGGCAATTTTAGGGATGCAGGGTGCTGACTTTTCCTTGGTGTTTCATACTATTGCTGCAGTTGTCATTATTACTTTTAAGTAACATTAGGATGCCATTTTGAAGCCAAGCAGACCAGAAATTATTCACAGCTCTTTGCATCAGGTCATTTAAGTGTAGCTCTATAACAGCTATGACCTATTCGCTATCGCCTGATATATTTATTGTCTGCTTTCTGAACTTGTGAAGACACATAAAATATTCATATATATGATTCTGTGTTCCCTTGTATTCTGTTCATATAAAAACCATCAAATAGAATTGAAGGGTGGGAGCTGACAGAAGCATTCCTCAGCCTCCCTGAGTAATGGTAATGGTGATGATGTCGGCTCACTTCCCTTCTGTACAAGATGTCTTCTCACTAGGAAGAGAGGCCCTTGGGGTGTCCAGAATGCAGCCTTCTAAACTTGTTGCTATTCTAAGAGACAGCTGTGAGTTTTACACAGTAGACACATGGTTGTATTCATCAAGAACCCTCTTTGGGCCAAACTCGCACAGGTTACCAACATTCCTGTTGCTCCTCCTTGGATGCTCAGCATATGCCTGCCTTCTGTGTCAGCTTGTGATTTCGATTTAGTGTATTTTTCTTATTATGCAAATAGACACAAAATTTACCATCTTAGCCTTTTTCATGTTTTTTTTTTACTTTTATTGACTATGCTGGGGTTTGAACTTTTGCAAGTCAAGCACTTGAGCTGCACACCCCCCCCCCCAACCCTTTTGGCTTTAAGTTTTTGGTGTTCTTGTAAGGTTTTGTTGTTTTCTTGCTGTTCAGATATGGTCTTATGCTTTTACCTGAATGGCCCCAGACTAGCCTTAGATTTTGATATTCCATCCTCTGCCTCCTAAGAAGCAGCAATTACAGACATTCCCCCACCACCACCACCACCACCCACACACACCTGACTTTACCATGCTGGCCATTTTTAACCACTTGGTTCAGTGTCTTCAATAAACTACTTTCGCTTAATTCTGCAACCATCAGCACCATCTATCTTCAGAACGTCTTCATCTCTCTAAAATGAGACTGTCCCCATGAAACTGTATTTCTTTCCCCATTTTCTCCTCCTCCTAGCGTCTGGCAACTGCCATCCACATTCAAAAATCTATGAAGCTGATTATTCTGGGTACCTGGGATAAATGAAATCATTCAATATTTGACTGGTTTGTTTCACTTAGCCTGTCATCCTTAGCTTCACGTTGTAGCATGTGTCAGAATGCCTTTCCATTCTTAAGCCGGAATATTATCCTATTCTGTGGGAGTATATTTTAACTGTTTGCTTGTTTGTGGCTTGCTGGGAGCCATACCCAGGGCCTTGTCTATGTAGATAAGGGCTATGCTAGTAAGCTACACTACTAGGTTTGTACACATCTGAAACACAAAATCGAAGTTTGTTTTTTATCCTCACCCTGAGAAAGTCACCCAGATTTTTCTTCCCAACTATTAGACATTAAAAATCAGCCCCAAATCAAAATGATTAGAGAAAATGTTCATTGTAAATATAACATCACTCATGGGAACATTTGTTTTGCAGAAATTAATACAACTTTTAAGAGGCTTTCAATTATATTTTGGCTTCAGAAAAATAATTCTGAGGGATGGAAAGGTTGGCATGCTTTCACCACAGCTGATAAAGAAATCACCGTGAGTTGTAATGTATGTTGTTGTTGAAAGTTCTTTCATCTCTATATGCATGGCCTGTTTTAAATTACCTTAATGTCATGATGCAATACAAAGTTTTACTAACTAATTTGTATAAATATTACTACCAACCAAACCCCACAAAAAATTCCTTCATACATTGGAGGGGAATTAGTGTGTAGGAAGGAGTCTGGAGTTGGGCACTGGTGGCTCACACTTAGAATACTAACTACTCAGGAGGCTGAGATCTGAGGATTGCCATTCAAAGCCAGCTTGTGCAGGAAAATCTGTGAGACACTTATTTCCAGTTACATATGAGAACAGCTGGAAGTGGAACTGTGGTTCTAGCTTTTAGCATAAAAGCTCAGGGACAATGCCTGGGCCCTGACTTCAAGCCCCAGGATCGGCACCCAAGAAAAGAAGAAGAGGAGGAGGAGGAGGAAATATGGAATGTGTGAATAACCAGAATGCGGAATGTGATAAAAGAGAAATGAAAGCACCACGTATGCTTTCTGCTAGTGGGGTCACCTATGTCAGGCAACTGTTGGTTGATTCAGATCATGAAAACTCAAAAGAAAATGAGAATACCATGTATGGGTGTTCTTGGCATCCAGCTTACTCCTTTACGAGGCTGTAAAAATATCTCTTGGACCCTGGAATTTCAGTCCAGCTGTCTTTTGTAGCTTATAGAGGAGAGTTCATTAAAATGTCCGTGGCACTTGTTAATTTTAGCAATGTATAGGCCACTGACAGCAGGATATATTCAAACAACTGTTAGTGGAAATTTTACCCTGCTGTATACTGTCATTTAAATTTCAGCTCATTTCCAGCAGAGGGGAGTGATCTCATTTTTATTCAGAAAACAATAAGCAGACCCAACAACCACATGGCCCAGGTCTCCACAGGAGCTTCCCAAAGCCTGGACCTATCTCAGCCCATGGCTGTAGGTGTGGACGTAGAAACTAGATGGGGGTATTGTAGCTGGTTCTCCTGTCCTGTGCTCCTACCCCCTGCCTCAGTTCCCTCTCTGCTTTTGTCTGGTCTGCCCGAGAATGCTATTCTGCTATTCAGAAGTACATTGTTAATAGTTTATCCTTGCTTGGGTATTTATCCTAGATCGTGCCGAATCTCGGTTTTCTCATCTGCGTATGTGAGGCACTGGATCATCCATCTTGGGGAGGAAAAACTGGGTTCTCTGTCCCTGATATAATTGAGATGATGATGATGATGGTGATGATGAAGGTCTCTCATCCTTTTATTTACCAAATCTTCCCCGTGGTAGTAGAAAACAGCCATTTGCCAGTTGGGATACTTGGCAGCTGCTCATCTCATTGGCTTTGTTTCCATGTTCTCCTCAATGATGGCCCTTGAATGCCACCTGTGACTGTGTTAGAAGAGTGCTGGAATGTTCTCAGCATCTATCACCCTCAAGGACTGGCCCTTTTGGTGGTCCTTGGGTAGGTTGAACTGCAGTCATGAACTGCACAGTTCTGGATGGTGTAACACTCCTATCCTTTGTCATCCTGTGACCTTGGTTCCTGGGCAGATAATCCTTCTTCCCTGGACTCATAATGACTCCATTAGTGCTTGAACCTCAGGCATCATCTTCCCTGCCTTTACCATCCCACATGCCCTCTGTGAGTCTCTGACTCTGTCTTCCTGTTTCTTCCTTCACACAATTTATTTACTTGCTACAGAGCCACTTCAAATTTCAAGAACAATAAGGTTTTATTAGGGGCTTTCCTTTTGGCCACTTGTTTAACAAGTAGAGTTGCCCACGTGTGAAGAGGTATCTCAGACAGGAAGTGGCATCCCCAGTCATCTACGTGCTTATTTGATCAATTTGTTCAGCTAATACTTACAGTTCCTTTTCTCAGCCAGGCACAAAGGGTATAGATACGCCCACAAGTGTGTCTCAGGTGTTGCCTGAGTTTTTGTCTAGGAGATGAATGAAGGATTTGGGAGCAGGGTCCAATGTTTTTGATTTACCGAGGTCTAGGTCTGTTGTTTCCAATGATGCTGAATTCATAGAACTTGCTTGGTCACCCAGGTCATTGCCAGCTATCACCCATGTGTCAAGACCTCCTGACATGCCATGACAGTGGCCTTCCTCCTGCTGTAGCATTTTTTCCTACTAAGGCATTTCTGCATGCCCATTCATGGGCAACTTAAAATTGCATGTTCATCCTTTTACTATAACGATTAAAGCTTGGTATTTCACTTCCATAGTCATTGCTCTTCAACGTTGAAGATTACAGTGCTTTGAAAATTAGGGAGAATAGTGTTCTTAAGTGGACACAGGGCAGAGAATTTTGTGCATCCCCTCGACTGGTGCAGAGCTGGTTGTTAGGTGATCTTGTTGGAGGGAATATCCTGTTATCCCTATCTACAAATATGTCTTCTCCTTCAAATTCAATATGGGCACAGCCACATCATAGAAGTTCCCCCTGCAAATAAATCAACTGCATTAACCTACAGAATGATAGGAGGAAATACAGTTTTGAAGTTTCTTTGTGTGAATGAGCTAGCCTAACACAATAGTTATCTCATCATACTAGTGATTACTTTTTGTAATTAGTGTGGAATAAAATTGATATTCCAATTTTTGTAAAATGTAGATTCCTTCTATTTTAGTTGGCTTCTTATGGAGGGGATATTTACAAAATAGATTTTATATCCATAATTCATAAAGAATTTCATGCTGTTTTTTCTTGTACCAGGGTTTAAATTCAGGGCCTCGCACTTATTTGGTTTTCTTGCTTATGGCTAGTACTCTATCATTTGAGCCATTCCTTCAGTCCAGCTTTTTCCTGGCTAATTGGAGATGGAATCTCATGGACTATTTTGCCATGGCTAGCTTGGAGCCTTGAGATCCTCCAGCTCTTAGCTTCCTGACTCTATCAGATTATAGGCATGAGCCACTAGCAACCTGAAGAAAGAAGCCATATCTAAATCAGATTTTTTAATGATGATTAGCAGATGAGGCAGAAAATTCTAGTAATACTCTACTTTCAACTTCAAGAGAATGCCCAGATTCTTTGGATAGTAGAATGAGATTTTAGCTGGAAAATTTAGAACAGATTTTTTTCCTTAATGATAATTTGAAAGAAACATTTAGATAAGCATCATTTTACCTGATCATATGCACATAGTTATTGAGCCCTAGCAATCCTCTCCCTAAGAAAGTCCTCCTTTCTTCTCACTGTGTGAATGTTTAGACTGCTGTTTAATTAATCATGTCCAGGTGTAATTATTTATCTTTTACTATTCATTGGGTTTACTTGTAGATTTATAGGCATTATTATAAATGAGGGAAACCATGCAGCCTATGTGTCTCTGGGTCTGGCTTACTTCTCTTTACTAAATTTTTTCCAAGTCTTTCCATTTCCTTACAAATGGGGCAATGTCATTCTTTCTGATGGAAGCACAGAATTCCATTGTGCATATATATAGTATCACATGTTCTTGACCCATTCATCCACTGACAGGTATCTGGGTTGACTCCACATATGGCCATGGTAGACAGTGCTGCAATGAACATGGTCATGCTGATACTTACTGAAATGAACTCCAAAAAGTGGAAGCAGAGGTGTTTTTTTTTTTACTGTACTGTTTACCGTCCTCCTTTTTCCTCCCCTTCTGTTACTGTTTTGTATTCTGTTACTGTTCTGTCTTGTATATAAGTTTATCTGATTTGGGGAGGGGAAGGGAAAGCACAGAAATGGTGGGAGCAAGGGTGAACCAATTCAGCAGTGATACTCAGTAGACACTGTGTTGAAAATGAGCTACATGACTTGCATGGAGAGAAGTCAGGAGGGGGAAAACTGGGAGAGAATGAGAGAGAGGGTGACACAGTTCAAAAGGAAATGTACTCATTACCTGACTTATGCAATTGTAACCCTTCTGTACATCACCTTTACAATAAAATGTTAAAAATAAAAAAGAAACATTTAAAGTTGTTTAGGGTAATTTAAATGTCCTATGTGAAAGTGGTTTTCAGGAAATAAATGGTGATCGAGACATGCCATGATTTGTAGATTGAAGTTCTCATGAAGGATTATTTATCAGCACGCATTACTTTACCTCATTTACCCATTGGCTGAGTTAGTGCTTCAACTATTCCCTCTCCTTTCTCTTCTCTTTCCAACACTTGCTTTTCCATTTCATCCACAATTATCTATGCTTTCTCAGTAAGTTTTCCTCTACAGCTATTCACAAGGCTTATGCTGTTTCTTGCTGTGCTTTTGTGTGAGTGTTCTGGGGCTTGAACTCAGGGGCTAGGTTCTGTGCCTGAGCTTCTTTTTGCTCAAGGCTACTGTTCTATCACTTGAGCCTCTTGCTGTGCTTTTTAAGTGCCAAAATTGCTGTATTTCTCCCTGGTTTTAGAAAAGGAAATAAGAATAGAGAAAATGCCAAGTGCTGCCCCTGGCCATATCATAAGCAAGTGTTACTTTACCTTCCTTTGGATACCTTAATTAATTTGGCATATGGTTCTTCATTTCCTTTTGTCAGTACTGGGGTTTGAACTCAGGGACTCAGGTTTCGTAGGCAAATGCTCTACTACTTCATCCTAGGTGTGTTTGCATTTTAGAACTTGAGCTAAGTCAATCTGGTTTGAGTATAGGATGTGAAATCTACAGTCATTGTAGAATATAGTTGCTAACCTTCAGATAAGATGAGTCTGATTTTATATGGCCATGGACTAAAGATACAAATGTAGAATCCCTGCCTCCTGGTGGAAGCGGGGTGAATCACGATCATGACCCTGATTCCCAACCCCAAGGCTCCATCATTGACCTGTCTGGCCCTCTTGTCACTGAGCTTACTTGCTTTCTTTTACTGTCCCTTTAGTTTAGTTTAGTTTAGTTTGTTTGTTGTGCCAGCACTGGGGCTTGAACTCAGGGCCTCAGCACTGTCCCTTAGTTTTTCTTCCCTCAAGTCTGGTGCTCTACAACTTGGGCCACAGCTCCACTTCTGGCTTTTTGATGGTTAATTGGAGATAAGTTTTCTGCTCAGGCTGGCTTCAAACCACAATCCTCAGATCTCAGCCTCCTGAATAGCTAGAATTACAGATGCGAGCCTCTGGTACCCAGCTATTTGTTGTGAGGTAGAAGTGGTTATTTTTTTTTTACTCCCCCCGCAGTGGTTAGGGGACAATACTGTGTTCTCAGCAGAGACTGTACTGCAATTCAACCACGGCTCGGCAGGGACACTGTCATCAGTGTTCCATCCCTGGGACTCACTCTGGTACAGCATCTCCAGGTCTACTTTCTGCTTGAAATCTGATTAAGGGGTTTGATTCATTTTAGCCTGAAGCCTTTTGCTTTGTATTTACCATAAGCTCAAGGACACACGTGTTTCACTGCTCTAGCCTTGCACTGTGAAAAATCTCAACCCAATTTTGCTTAGACTAGACCAAAACCATTGTTGGTTGAGAATTAGTTGTAGCAGGCTGTTAGTCAAAGCTGTTAGGGTACCACCATGTTCAGAAGCCCTGGGGTTTCCAGCTATTTGGGAGCTTTGAAGTTCTCTGAAAAACCAGGTAAGGCAAGAGAAATATCCAATGCATGTATGTATTCATTCTGTAATATATTTGCCTTGGAATTCTGTTTTATTCAGCATTCTCCTATGTGTAGATAACTGCAGTTTTCTCAAAAAAGAAAGCTGAAAATATCTGACTTTATAAATGAGCTTATCATCTAGCTACTGACAAGGTACATGCTCTTTCTTTATTAGCAAGTTAAAAGATGTTTCTAAACCACTAAAGAGCTTACATAGGAAAATTTGCAAATTAAATTAGAATGTCCAGGTTTTTAATCCAATTTTGTATCTGATGTTGCTCTTTTCATTAAGAAATCTTTCCTAAGCCAAATGTTGTGTGTTACAAATTATTTCTAGTAGGCATAGTATTTGAGTCTCTTCTTATTAACTCTTCATGAGAGACAGTTTTGAGCAATATATTTATCTTTTCAGTAGGCCTTCTTCTTACACCATGTAAGATATATGCTTTTAATTTATTGAATGGTCTCATGTCTCAGTGTGGTATTTGTACAGAAATGAGACACCCAGGTTATTTTTAATCTCTTTATATTTGAAAGTTAGCACAAACATACAGTCAGGAATTTACTGGAATAATTCAGGCCTCAGATTCCAGAATATTCTTTTCCAATATTTGATAGCTTTTAGGACGGAATTCTCTTTCTTTAAATAGCTAACACATGCACGTATATTTGAAAGAAAAGCCTAGATGTCTAAGTGGTTTTACATCTTTCTTTTTATATGGTGCTTTTTTAGTTAGCTAGAATTTCCAAATTTCAGGATTATATATATGTTTGCATGTGTATAAAGACATGTCAGCATTCGATCTTCTTATTCCTCAGGCTTCTGCCTGAAAATATTCAACAGTGAAAGGTACTTCAATAAGGGAAGAAGTTTCTATGGGTATTGTACATGAGGTTTTCTTGGTCCACAAGTGGTCACCATGCCAAATTCTGTAAAACAGATTTACTATCTGTGAGACTGGTAATATGGGCCTGATTTTGATTAACCAGTTCACTTCAGTGGGAGGGTGGGGGTTGTTCCTGAATGGAGTTGTGACCAGCTATCTTTAGGGAGGGGGTAACAATGCTTGCCAAGAAATGTGCTCATTGCCTTACTTATGTAACTGTAACCCCTCTCTACAGCATCTTTACAATAAAATAAAATTTAAAATAATAATATGATATCTTAACCACAAAAACAAATAAGTATTTGTAATGTGTTGTTATTGTTTGGTTTTTAATTAAAGTAAACAGATAAGAACTGAGACATCTCTAATTCTTCATGCCTCTCCCTAGTTCTTGATTCTTTAAAAGCATCTCAGATCTATCTATCCAGCAAAAGACTCAGTACTTCTGATGACCTTGACCAAAATTGCTTTTTTCCTTTTTCTTTTTTTTCCCCTTCAATACATAGCTCTGGTTTTAGGTATTTATTTTGAGTTCTTGTTATTGTCATAAAAACTTTAAACTATAACACCGAACTATATGAAAATATTTTTATGCGTGTACCAGTCTCTAGGGATTGAATTCAGGTCCTAGGCATTTCTCCTGAGCTATTTTGCTCAACGCTAACTCTCTACCACTTGAGGCACAGCTCCACTTACAGCTTTTTGGTGATTAATTGGAGATAAAAGTCTCATGGACTTTCCTGTCTGTATTGGCTTTGAACCACGGTCCTCATATCTCAGCCTTCTCAGTAGCAAGGATTACAGGCATGAGCCACTGACACCTAGCCTGTCAAAGTATTTTTAACACATGAAATTTGATGGCTACTTTCAGGAAAGAGATAAGTCAAAAACTTGATTATAAGAAATATGAATTTCAGCACTGACATTTTTTGTATTCTGATTTCTTGGCTAGTTGATGTTTTTTCCTTAAATTATAAATTCAAAGACAGATTGAAAAATGTTTTCTTAGTAGATGTTTTATCCTGTGTAAGTATTCTAATGTTATGTTCTTTTCCCTTAGATTTTAACAAGAAAAATTTAAACTTCATTGGATTTCCACATCAAAGGAAAGTCCCAAGGTAAAATGGCCTTTGTTGAAGAAATCTTAAATTTTGGAGATTTGTAGTGTTTTTAAATGATTATCTGAAATTCCTCTTTAAATCCCTGAAGTGCTAGGGATTGAACTTGGGACCTTACAAATGCTGGGCACGCATGCTCACATTGAGCTGTACCCTAGCTTTCTCTTGTTCTCTTAAATTCTTATGAGTCTTAGTCATTAGAATATATGAAATAGGAACTGGGATGTAGCTTGGAGATACAGTGTATACCTAGCATGTGCAAGGTCCTAGGTTCAAGGAACTTGCAAAAACAGCAGACATATATATTTATATATATTATATATGCATATATAACATGTATATAATATATACATATGGGCACATGCATGCATGTGCATGAAGCAAGCTGGTTTAACAGTATGCTCAGGCAATAAATCTTTCTGTTGCCTTTAATGTGTTGGAGGAACTATTTGGGGCATAAAATGTTTCAGTCATTTGTAATTAATTGCTAATTTAGGAAAGACAATTATTTTTTTCACACTTAACTCTAAACTTGGATGTCCTCTTGCAATCTCCCAATCAAGTGTTGGAGCTTTTGATCTTTTGGAAAGGGGTCTCTCTCTCCCTCTCTCTCTCTCTCTGTTGTTCTCTCTGTCTGTCTCTGTCCTTCTTTTTCTCTCTGTTTCTCTGTTTCCTCTCTCTGTTTCCTCTCTCTGTTTCTCTCACTCTGCCTCTCTTTCTTGCTCTTTTTCTCATGTCTGTCCTTCCTTCCTTCCTTCCTTGCTTGTTTCCCTCCTTCCTTCCTTCCTTTCTTGCTTCTCTTCCTCCCTCCCTCTCTCCTTCCCTCCCTCCCTCCCTCCCTGCAGATTTCCAGCTGCTACCTGCCCATGAAGCTCTTGTAGCCTGAGCCTGGTCTTGTCATTTCTCTCCTCACCTGTCTATACTCCTGTATTTTGACTACAAGTTGTTTGGTACAATTTCATTTACTTAATGTTTTAAGTCACTGAGGCCCTGTCATCATTCATGTAGACAATGTAAAAATGACAGTGTGTACCATACAAGGAGCTACCCCTCAGCTGCTTCATTGTAAACCACTAATACCATTTTCAAGGAGAGGCACAAAGCTGTCTGTAGATCCTCAGGCATGAGTCTCAACTTGTGCTTCACTGTGCTTCAAGGGTCCAATCCCCTGTCTACACTTCACCTAGCCTGATACTCTTGTTCCTAGTGTACTGTGACATTCTCACCCTACTACATTACAACAAACACTTGCCTGACTTCTGTCCTCATCAGGCAGAGCTCAGTCCTGCATTTGAAAACTGAAGAGATGCTCTTATAACTCTTTGATTTGGCTTAATATAGCTAGGGCAAGTCCTTGATGTATCTTATACACGTGTGTGTATGGTAAATGGGAGCAATAATGACACAGGTCATTAGTAGCATTTTTTTATAATTGACTGATAAAATCATAAATATGATGCTTGGCATATTTATGTTTTGAATCTCTGACATGTTTTAAAAGAACTTAATATAACCCTGGCAGGTTTCTTGATTTCTTAGCTATTTTAATAGAACTAATCAGTGACTAAGAAAAAGGAAGGAAAAGAAAGGGAGACAAGAAAGCATTACTTATTTGAGGACAGGAAAAACAGGAAATGTACAGACAGTTGGGTGGACAGACTTAAATTGTGGGCACAGCAATTCAGAGAGTGTGGCTATTATTTCATTGTAACCTATTCAAAGGACACCATCTTACTAAAAGTAAAATGTCCTAGCCATATAAAAACCATAGGCCACACAAGAAATCTAGCCCCTCAGACACCAACTAGGAGAGCTTAAAAAAAAAAGGTAAAAGGGCTTTGCCCACCCCTCCACCCCCCTTGTCATGCAATGTTCTCTTGGACATTATCAGAACAGCATTTTGCTCTCCATTTAACAACCCCCTTCCAGCTCTCCAGGCATATAATTAGGTTAATAGGACACAATTAAAAAAAATAATCCATCCTGAAAGCAGAGGGCAAGGTCTTCTGAGATGATTGAAGCCAAGGAGGGAAGGTAAGGGGGTGGAAAATGAGTCAGAAAGCATGGGCGTCATGTCAGAGAAGATAAAGGCAGCTAGATAAAAATACAAAAGGTTTTCTCAATACTAGAACATCATAGAGTTCTAATTACAAAAATTAGCCCATACTTCAGTTATAAATGCAGATGTGGTTTCATACTGAAATATAGGCTTTTGACTTTTGGTTGAGGTATGACAGCATGCCCAGATCTACAGAGTTGACCCAGAAGAGGAAGGAAAGCAGACCCCAGGGAGCTAAAGGCTCACTGTTGTCAGTCCTGTGAGTGGGGCCTGGCTATGTGCGTACAGCTCTGATGACTCAGACAAGAGGAGAAGGAGACAGGGAGAAGGAGGTGTCTCAAAGGCTTTTGGGGGGAAATTGTGTTATATTTGCCATATAACAGGAGTTACTCATTCTACCTGGATGTGATGGTATATGCCTAAAGTCCCAGCTACTGAGGAGGGAAAGATCAGGAGGACCAAGATTTGAGGCTACCCTGGACAGAAAGTGAGGACCACTTCTTCCAATCTCAACAAATAAGCTGGGTGTAACTGGCATCATGCCTATATCCCAGGTACTCAGAAGGCTTAGATAGGAAGATTGTAGTTTGATGCCAACTCCAGGTAGAAGCCTGAGGACCAAGAACCTATTTGAAAAATAACTAAATAGAAAAGGAAAAAAAAAAAAAGGAGTGAAGTTATGAGCTAAAAAAACAAGTGGGTGTATCAGTCAGCTTCACGTTACTGCAGTGGTGTTAAGGGGGTATTACTCATTGATAAATTGATGTATGTTCCAGAATTCTTGGCCGAGATGCCTGGCCTGTATTCTCACCATTGGTTAGTGCATTTTTTTTTGGATCCGTCATGGGGCCTGGGCACTGTCCCTCAGCTCTTCAGCTCAAAGCTAGTGCCCTACCACTTGAGCCACAGTGCCACTTCCGGCTTTTTTCTGCTTACGTGGTGCTGAGGAATCGAACCCAGGGCCTCATGCATGCAAGGCAAGCACTCTACCACTGAGCCACCTTACCAGTTAGCACATTTTTATGTAGAAAAAACAAAGGGGTAGTAATGCTTTTTAAAAACCTGGTGGTTTCTTGTGTTGGTTTAAAGGTTTTGCATCATCCAGAACCCTCAGCAAACTGGCTTAGCCAGAGCCCAGGTTCCCAACCGGTCTGCTCGTTTTTTCTGTCTACCTATCTGCTTCCTCTGAAGTTATCTGTAGTGTGCAAGAATAGGGGAAAGAAGCCACAAATAAAGGAATTGTAGGCAGCCATGGGGTTATGGCTTGTGCATGGGAACCTGTGAGTTTTAAAAGATACTACTGTAGGGGGCTGGAAAGGTGGCTCAGTGGTAGAATGCTTGCCTTGCATGCATGAGGCCCTGGATTCGATTCCTCAGTACCACATAAGCAGAAAAAGCTGGAAGTGGTATTGTAGCTCAAGAGGTAGAATATTCAAATTCGTAATTAAATATTTATTTTATTACTTACTGCCATTCTGTAAGTAGGGTGCATTTCTACATGAATTTATTTTGTAGGTTTGTACTAAACTATACATCTGAAAATAACCATCACTGTCTTATAATTCATGGTGTAGACACTAGCACTAAGGCTAGATTTCTGCCTAGGCAGGTGTCCTGGGATCTTCAAGCCAGTCCAGCATGTGGTTTATAAAACTTAATATGCTCAATATTTTACTAGACCATATGTATGCTTGTCATTTATTTATGAATATAAGCTCTACTGCATTTATATGCAATAACCAGAACTTCAGATGGTGTACCATGTTTTAAAATGTGCAGAGACCCTTCAAACTTAATTTACATGGGTGATATAGATTGTTCCTATGCCCTCTTAGACACCACACATAGCAACTACTCAGTCTCTTCATTAGCCACTATAGAAATATACTGCCCACTCCCATGGAGGTACAAATGGAGAAATAGGTTTATGGGTATATCAATCAGCTTCACATTACTGCAGTGAAATAGCTGCCACAGGCTAGTCATCAAGTCAAGGGAGGTTTATTTGGGCTTATAGTTCTGGAGGTTCAAGTTCAAGATCAGGTGGGTCCATTTCTTTGAGCCTATAGAAGAAACTGAAAGGAAGAGACCCTGGTCCCACAGACTCCTTCAAGGACAAACCACCAGTGACCTAATGACATCTCACTAGGTGTCTCTTTCATATGGGCTTTTGGGGGACACGTATCCAGCCATGGAGAAGGCCAGCTCCACAGTGAATGCAATACATCACCGTAGAGCTGTGTACCCAGAAACCCTGGACATTTCCATTTCAGCTGCTCCTCGTGTGGAATATGTAAACTGAGGCTGAGTCATCCCCGTGGTGTACTGGAACCGGCCCACCCCAGGTTTTGTGCCTATCCGTTAACTTCAGTGTAGAGAGCCCTATAAGTAGCATAAAGTAGGCTTTGATGGACATTCTTAAACCATTATAACCCCTGGAAAACAATTGTTTTTTGCATGAGCAAGAGGGCTGAGTTGTGTATGCTTCATTGGGTCTGGTGGAAGTAACGAGGACAATCTTAGGATGTGCCTTTTAAGTCTTGCACAAACTTGTCCTCTTTCCCTCCTTTCTGATGGTACTGGGCCTTGAAAGTCAAGGCCTCATGGTTAGTAGGAAACCACTTGAACCATACCTCCAGCCCTTTGACTCTAGTTTGTCTTTCAGATAGAGTGTCTCACTATTGCCTGGGACCCACATCAAATCTCCTATGTCTTAAGTAGCTGAGATTACACGCATGTCTCACCATGCCAGCTCTTTCATACCTTTTATTCACACTTCGACTTCTTGGTTATTTGAAAGTATCTGTTACTTTAATATAACACCAGAAGACTATATATGTATCAATTCAACAAGCTGCTGATTTTCTGAGAAGAAAGAAAGTATACTATACAGAGGTTGGATAATTAACCCAAGCCTACACAGCTGTCCTAGAGTCTAGACAAAGTTGTCAATCTGAACAAAGGGAGACTTTGACCCTGGTCCAGCAGTGTTCCTTACCTTTCACAGCTGCTAAGACTAATACTGTCATTTATTTGCACCAAAAAGTATAATATTAACATAAATGTAAATAAACCAAAAGCATTCCAGTATACTCACCAAAATCAAACTTTATATTTGTGATCTCTATGTATATATTTTACTATATCTGCAAGTAGCATGGTTTTGATGTCCTGGTTTATTGTTTGTTTTTCACTTTCTATCCTGCATTTTAAATTGACCTCTGTCATCTTGTTAATGGAATGCTTTTTAGCTTTCAGAACGAGTTCACTCTTGAAAGTAAAGAGCAGCTTGCTAACCACAAAAGGGAACTCGATGCCAAGTTTTTAGCTGCACTTCCTAAAGGTAAGAGCTTTTTTAAATGGCTTAAGAGTATGTGGACACTGAATTGCACTGAGCACTTCTCAGACCTCTCCTTTGTGTTCCTGGCTCCTCTAAGAATTAGCTTCAGTCACTGTGTCATTTTCTCATTCCCTCATCTTTCTATTTGTTCCTTCCCTTGGACCTTAAGTATCCTGGAGTTTTCCCTGGAATCCAGATAAAGAGGGAGAGAGAATGGAGTTAGCATCTGGTATTCTCTCTTACCCTTTAGCCTCCTCCAAGGGTAGTAAGCTCCCCGTGTGCCCCCCACCCCCTACCAATCACTCTCTCTAGGGACTGCTCCCCTAGCCACTGGTTGTTTGCCAGTGTTAAGTGTTTTACATCTAATGGTGCACATCCAGCAAAATATTTGTACCTGCAAAGAATTGGCTCCCTGTACTTTCACCTCTGAAGTGAGAAAATGTCACTTGATTTTTTTTCCAACAATTGCAACACTAGCATGAGGGATGACCATTTAGTAATAAGAATGATCATTTAGCTAGTAAGAAGGTCCTTTAGCTTACAGAATATCTTCATCCTGAATGGGCTTTACAGGATATAATAACCTGTCCTTTAAAGATCAGGTTGGTAGGCAGGGCAGGGTTTTTTTCCTCTCTATTCCAAAAGGGAAAATATAAATCCGATGCAAAAGGAATTAGATCAGAAGAAATATTATTTTAATAGAAACTAAATGCAATTGAAAAGACACAGAGGAACTGAATGGATAGAACATCTAGACACCATCTGCGGCTGATGGGTAGTTGGTTGAAAGGCTCCATGTATTTGGACTGGGGGGGATGAAACTTGAACAGGCTGTTTAAGAACAGTGTGGAGAACTGAAAGAAATTGATAGGATTTCACATGAGAAAGCAAGCTCTAGTAGTTTCTCCAAACCTGGGGGTGGGGGTGGGGGCGAGGAACAGTAGAGCCACAGTGGTTGTTGCAATTGTGGATAGTACTGAACCCTGTACACACTGTGACCTTTCAAATACATGTGAACTAAGCACTGGAAGAGATTAGCAGCAGTAGTATAACACCATACTGTTATAAACGGTATATGGATGTAGCCTCTCTCTACAAAGAGTCAAGAGAGAGCAAAACATATTGTTTTAAAACCACAGTTGCCCACAGAAAGTAGAAGGGAACATAAAGTGGGACCACTGTCCTCAGAATGGAAGTGGATGCCATTATGATCTCAGAAGCTGTCCGTGTTAAATGTTCAAAGAGAAGGCACATGGCTATATGTCAGACTAGGATGCTATGGACAGTTACCACACAGATGCATGTGTGAACTGAAATGGTCCTTACAATTTTAAGATTAATTAGGAAAGACAATGAAACCCTTTTTTATTTTGCTTATAACACTTGTTTTTGTCGTTCTTATTTTATTAGTCTATATTAACTGGACAAAAACATGAAAGAAACTCAACTTATTATGAACTATACTTAAGAGCTTCACATCTATGGATATGACCAGAACAGACTATAAAAAATAAATAAGTATGGCCAGACATAGTGGCAGACACCTGTAATCCTAGCTACTTGGGAGGACTTGACAAAATTACAAGATTGTATATGAAAAACAAAGGAAAGAAAAAAAAGACTTGGTGTAACTCACATGGTAGAACACTGGAGGCCCTAAGTTCATTCCCTAGTCAGAGAGACAGACAGACAGACAGACAGACAGACAGACAGACAGACAGACAGACAGACAGAAGATTTTAGCCTTGTTGAGAGGAGTTGTCAGATTAGGCACAATCCCGTTTCTCAAAACTTTTTTCTTTCAGGCTAAAGGGACCATTTTCCATCACTCTTTTTGTTTTGTTTTTGTAAATAATACCATGGACAATGATTAGAAAAATCACAAAGAGCATGAAATTCTAGGCTCCTTAAGATAAATCATATTGGAACTTTATCTACAATAAGATTTAAAAAGATGCAAGTTTGTTCACCATTTTATTATCAAGTTTATCATAGTAGCAAAAATAAAATTTTCACAAATGTTCATTTCTTTTTCCTCACCCTGAATTTCAGCTGAGGTCCCAAGTCTTATTTTACAGTCTTTGCTTTATCTCTGGGCCAGGGACATTTGGAAAAACTCAGGAAGTCCCAGCAGTCTCTGTTTCTGCATTTTTAACAGTTATGATTAGTATGTTTGTCTGTTGGCTCTTATGAAAAGGAATTAAATATAATTGTTTCAGTGCCTTGGAGTTTTATATTTGTTTTTGAGTTTCTAGAAAATTCTTTCCATTTCTTCAACAAAAGTCTCTTGCTCCCATGAAACGGAATATAAAAATGGTCATTCCTTTTTCTCTTGGGGACTTTTATAACTGTATATCCACAAGCACAAAATCAAGGCATGAAAAACTTTCACCTGTGTAAAAGTTATAACAGGATAAGATTTTCCACTTTGGAATTTAGAAATGGGTCAAATACTTTATGATCTTTAACAGCTCTGTTAAAATGTAATACACATACCATGCAATTTATCCATTTAAAGTATACAATTCATTGGCCTTTGGTAGTCCCAGAATTAGACATTCATCACTACAGTCAATATTCAAGCATTTTCATTATTCCATAAAGAAATCCATATGCTTCCATCATCACCCTGCCTGGTCAGTCCTTTAGTGTTGTGATGACTTGTTTTATAAGCTGCTTGTCTTTACATCAGTGGCTGCCATCCAAATGTGAGACTTCAAGTATGTTCCCCCTGTGAGGAGTCTGAGCACTGTCTGGCCTGAGCACAGGCCTGGCCTGTGCTCTCAGGGTGTCAAATGACAGAGAAGAGTGGCATGCTTGGGCAGAACTATGGACTACTTTTTCCTTGGTGGACCTACTGCACTGAGGTTTGGAGAACCAAATTCAACAATGTCTTTGCCACAGGCCTCTCAGAGCTAGTTGAAGATATAACATGTCCCTAGAAATTTACCCAGCAGAAAAGTATTGCCTCAAAAATTGGTGTTACACAATGGAATTCTATGCCTCCATCAGAAAGAATGACATTGCCCCATTTGTTAGGAAATGAAAAGACTTGGAAAAAATTATATTAAGTGAAGTAAGCCAGGCCCAAAGAAACATAGGTCCCATGGTTTCCCTTATTTGTAATAACTAGTATATGTCTAAGTCAAGCAGAAAAGGTCAGATAAGTTGATGTTAGGGAAATGAACCCCAAGATAAGTATTCAGATTTTTTTGTTGTTTTCTCCTTTCATGCAATTGTTTCTAACATATTTATAAGATGATTTCTTTGTTGCTTTGTATGTCCCTCCCCCATGCTTTCACTGTATTTGATGTTGGTATAATTTGTGGAGGGGAAGGGAAAAAACAAATCCTTTCACTAGGGATACAGGTGGACCCATTGCAACAATGAGATGTCGTTATATCGAAAAATGAACTTTACAACTTTGGTAGGGTGTTGGGGGAGGATCGAGTGGGGGGAAGGGGGAGTAAGGAAAGGGATGGGAAGGGGAAACAAAGAGGAGGCAACAATTCTTGATAAGAAATGTACTCGTTATCTTGCCCATGTAACTGTAACCCCTCTGTACGGTATTCTCACAATAAAAAAAATTGATGTTATATATATACTTATTACAAAGAATCTCTTGGGACTGGGGATTCAGTTCAGTGGAGGAGCACTTGCATGGCAAGTTCAGTCTTCAACTCTGGGAGAAAAAGAAAAAAGGAAGAATTTTTTTTCAAGTGGCCTTATTAGAAAATGAACCAATCAACTCCTATCTGAAATTTCTATCTATTGATCAACAGGTTCTACATTTCCCAAGAAATCCATGACACATGACTCACATAAAAGCATAAAATCTTAATGTAACCAAGCGCTAGTGGCCCATGCCTGTAATCCCACCTACTCATGAAGCTGAGATCTGAGAATTGAGCTTTGAAGCCAGCCAGCAGACAAATCCAAGAGACTATTATCTCCATTAGCCTACAAAAAGCTGGAAGTGGAAATAGGGCTCAAGTGGTAGTACCAACCTTGATCAAAAAAGCTAAGGGAGAGCACTTTGGCCCTGAGTTCAAGCCCCAGTACTAGCACCAAAAAGAAAGAAAGAAAACAGATCTTAATATATTTGAAAGCAAAATAGAACATTACAACATTACTTATTATAACGGAAATTAGATGATCTATTCTTGTTTGTATCTGAATTGTGTAATGACTAATATCACTGAACCTAAACCACTCATGAATTGTAATTAGGAAATAGCATTCAGTCAATTGAATTGTGACTCTTTGATCTAATTTCAGAGAACAATTTTATTGATAATTGTTAGGAAATACTAAAAAAAATCTTGAAATAAACAAGCATCATGGCTGCAGCTTACTCTTAAATGGCTTGGAAAAATATTACAAAACTACCCATGGAGAGAGAAGAGAAAGAACACCAAATGTGTCTATAAACTTTTCTATTGGTGATAGATTACATTAAAAGTTGTTTAAAATTTTGAAAGAAAACTGTCAAAGTTGTCGGTCAGGCTTGGGATGTGACTCAGGAATAGAGCACTTGCCTAATATGCATGAGGTTCCATCCCCAGTGCTATAATACATGTGTATATATCAGAAAACTTAGACATACATATTAGCTAGTAGATAACTGAAATAGAACTGTACATAGCCCCTAAATATTAAGCAATGAACTTATAACATAGATTTCCACAGTGTGATTGTCCAACTTTACTAATACCTGAAAAAAAAGAGAGAGAAAATATTTATTTTGGCTCTTAGTTAACCAGCAAAAAGGTGGAAGGGGAGCTTGTGGTTCAAGTGGTAGAGTGCCAGCCTTGAGCACAAAAGCCAAACAAGAGCACAAGGCCCTGAGTTCAAGTCCCAGTACAAGCATGTGCACAAAAAAGAATAATAAGCCAGGCACTGGTGGCTCATGCTATCACCCTAGCTACTCAGGAGGCTGCCGTCTGAGGATCATGATTGGAAGCCAGTCCAGGCAGGAAAAGTCCATGAGACTCTCTAATTAACCACTAGAAAACCAGAAGTGCTGTGGCTCAAAGTGGTAGAGCACTATCCTTGAGCAAAAAAGCTCAAAGATAGCACCCAGGCTCTGAGTTCAAGCCCCATGACCTGAGTGATCAAAAAATAAATAAAGTTCTAGTTGTTGCTGTTGTTGTTTTTAATCTCACTTCATTCCTTAGTATAATGATCAGAGAGGACTGACTGTAAGACATGGTTTCCACCTCCCTACTCTGTGGTGGATGACTATTAGCTTCCAGGAGTGATCATTTGGAGCTCAAATCCACATGTGCTTGAGAAGATTTCAGTGATGTTTGTCTTGTCCAGGAGTATGAAAGTCCAGGAGGACAGGCAGTCTGGCAGAAATCTTTACACCTGAGTTGATGACTCTGAATCTAGGATAATCCCTAGGAGGTTTTGGAATCATGGGGGAAGAGGCATTTTTGTGTTACAGGAACTGAGAACTATTTTGCACTAACCAACAGTTCCCCTTAAACAAGCACCAGTGTACTGTAGCTGTCTGTGTCCTTTTCTAGGACTGGCCTTCTGAGTATGTGGACCAGATAGATGAAGAGCATCTATGTGTGTGTGTGTGTGTGTGTGTGTGTGTGTGTGTGTGTGTGTGTGTGTGTATGTGTGTTCAGTAATCTCTGGAGACTTTCCTTCCCACAAGTAGAAGTGAATTGCTTACCCTTGCCAGCACTCTATTCTTGAAGGGATGGAGAATATGCCCTGCCTGGGTCCCTCCCCTTGCTGTCCCTCTCCAGGCTAAGGTTGAGTTTCGGTGATGACCTGTGGCTCTAACCATTGTGGATCCCTGCTCATCTTCTCCTGGATCTTAGAGAATGTTGCTGCTGAGTGGTAATAGTAATAGGAATGAATAGTAGAGCTTTATCATGCTTGAGATGTTTGTGTGAGTTTCCTTCATTAGTGGATCATTCCTTGTGAAATATGGAAATGAATAATGGCTGGAAGCAACTTCCTTCTTAGCTTCTTTTTTTTTTACTGGTTGTAATCTTTATTGAAAATGTCTTGAGGTCCATGATTTCTACAGAAAAATTTAAAAATCAAAATTTAAAGTAGTAGACATGAATTTTGAACAGTCTTCTTTTAGAACAAAGAAAAAAGGTATATCTTAACTTTTTCCAATAAAAGTTATATTATGTGTAATATAATGAAGAAAAGGTTAGCATAATGGTAGTATTAATATACCACTGTGTGTATCTCAATTATGGGTTGAGGCCTGGGTTTAAACATAACTTTCAGGGCTGTTGGAATTAAATTTCAATAACTTATAGAGCAATCTTTTGAAAAATATAGACCCATTCTCCTCTTTTGGGCTTTGGGCTTTAAATAATTAAGTAAATCTCTTTAGTGTACATCATCCTTGAAAATTTTCAAAATGTGTACTACTGCCCATTAAAGTTTTATCACCATAATCTAACACAAGCTAATTCATTAACTGGGAAGCTGTTCTTGGCCAACCCCTCTTATACCATCCAGACAGGATGCTCCATTATTATAGCCTTGTGTGTCTTCTAAATAGGAACATGACTAACAATGCAGGTCTAGCTTACTTCTTCCTCCAGCTGCTTTGATTCTGGGGGAAGAAACAGGATAACGTGTGTGTGTGTGTGTGTGTGTGTGTGTGTGTGTGTGTGTGTGTGTGAGAGAGAGAGAGAGAGAGAGAGAGAGAAAGAGAGAGACAGAGACAACAGAGACAGAGAGAGAGACAGAGAGAGAAAGAGAGTGAGAGAGTGGGAGGTGGGGAGAGAGGGAGAGAGAATTCTGGAGCCTCAAACTCTCACTTGGCTTTTTCACTCAAGGTTGGTGCTCTTCTACTTGAGCCTTACCTCCACTTCCAGCTTTTGGCTAGTTAATTGCCTTCAAACTTGCCTTCTTGGGCTGGCTTTGAACTGTGATTCTCAGATCTCAGTCTCCTGAGTAAGGAGGGTTACATACATGAGCCACTGATGCCTAACTCATTGACTTTTTTGGCCAGTCCTGGACTTGAACTCAGGAACTGTGAACTGTCTCTGAGCCTCTTTGTGCTCAAGGCTAGTGCTCTACCACTTAAGCCACAGTGCCACACTTCTGGCTTTTTCCGAGTAGTTTATTGGAGATAAGAGTCTCACAGACTTCCCTGCCAGGCTGGCTTTGAACCACAATCCTTAGATCTCAGCCTCTTGAGTAGATAGGACTATAGGTGTGAGCCGACTACCTTAACAAAAGCCAGTTCCATTATAGTTGTAAGACAGCTGCCCTGAAAAATAAACAAAAACCAGTCATGCCTCTAACACAAGAGACTTACAAACATCGGGTGTGTAAGTGAATAGTTGTACCTCATAGCCAAAAAAAGAAATTCAAATAGTTATAAATCAGATTCAGACAAAAGATGGGATGTAGCTCAGTGACAGAACACTTGTCTAGTATGTGCTAAGGCCCTGGATTCAATTCCCACCATGGCAAAAAAAATAAATTCATTAAGTTCCTTGTATTCATGTCCTCTCCTTTTTGTTTTTCCTATAACTCAGCCTTCAAAATGATGCTGCCCTGGGCTATCTGACTACCTAGCCCCTCTCCTCCCTCTGTCATCCCTTCCTGAGTCTTCAATAGAATCCTCTCAGATGAGCCCTTATGGATCATGCAGTGAAGGAGGATTGCAAATGTGATCTTTATTCTCTTCCAATTTTGTTCATTTCTCCAAAGAAAAAATTGTTTGACATTTCAGACAATCATATCTCTGTTGACAACCTCCCAACCATCTGAATAATGGTTTGTATTTTTGTTTGTTTGTTTGTTTTGATGTAGGGTTTAGTTCCTCCAAAACACTCAGACAAACCACCTAAATTATTTGGAAAAAACAAAAGTTAACATTTCCTGCTTAATTAAATCATAGAATAAAACAGGAATCGCTATGAGTTCATGAAGGTAGATTGCAGATGGTCCTGTGGATTTCATAGTACTAGTTTGTACTTTTGTGATTGTTTTCCAGAATAAAAGCTTAAAGTAAAGGTGGGCGTGTGGTGTATACCTGTAATCCCAGATACATGGGAATCAGAGTTAGGAAGATGTTGTTCTCAGGCAGGACCCAGGCAAAAACATGAGACCCTATCTGAAAAAATAAGGCAAAAGAAAAGGCTCAAGTGGTATAGTGCCTGCCAAACAAGTACAAGACTGAGTTCATACCCAGTACCACCAAAAAGTCAACAAAAAGTAATAAGTCTTATAGTACTTTGTTAAACCTAACAGTTCAAAATAGATAGCTCTTGGAGTTTCTGTTTAAAGCAAAGCAAAAATAAATAAGTACCAGTGGTTCATGCTTATAATTCTATCTCAGGAGGCTGAAATTTAAGGATCGCACTTTGGAGCCAACCCAAGCAGAAAAGTCCACAAGACTTTTATGTTCAATAAACTAAAAAAAAAAAATGGAGCTATGGCTCAAGTGGTAGAATGAAAGAAGCTCAGGGACAGTGCCCAGGCCAAGTTCTAGTATTGGCACAACTCAAAAAGTTTAAAAAAAATTACTAAAGAGAGCTTACAAGTCAGGCCTCCTTTGACTTCCCTGGGTAAAGTAAACCTACTTTTTGAACCTGTACTTGTCGGTCCTAACTGTGATGCATGTGTATGTCTATGTGTACCCATACTCATTTGGAGTTTGCTTTCAATTAATCAGCAAGTTGGTCCATAATATACATTACCATTGTATAGAAGCAAAGAAGAGAAGTTAAAGTTGCATAAACAGGCTTCATGAATGAATGAGATGAATGCATTACTCCTAACCATGGGACTTCCCTTTGTCCTTTGCTTTGTTTCAGTTGCAGACTTAAGAAAAATCTTTGAACCAAAGAGGAAAGAGATTTTAGAAATGAAGAGGTAAGGGACTGAAGAATAGAGGGCTTTATTCACTTCTCACTCAGCCCTGATTCTTCCCATGATGATTTACTGTACCTTTCTTGGTGTATTCGCAGAAAAGAAAGAATTGCCAGGCGCTTGGAAGGAATCGAAAATGATGCCCAGCCCATCCTCTTGCAGAGTTGCACAGGGCTGGTGACCCATCGTCTCTTGGAGGAAGACACACCCAGATACATGCGCGCCACCGACCCTGCCAGCCCCCACATTGGTGAGCATGAGCTGCCATCCTCAGACAGGCTGTTTGGCATGTACCCACTGCTATTCCAGTCCAGCCCAATGGTATTGGAAAATGAGATGTTCAGCAACACTGAATTGCACGCATCTACTTTTTAAAAATTACATTAGTTGTGCTGGATGCTGGATGCTGGTGGCTTTTGTCTCTCATCCTAGCTAGGGAGGTTGAGATCTGAGGATCACAATTTGAACCACCAAAAAAGCTGGAAGTAGAGATGTGGCTCAAGTGGTAGAGCAACAACCTTGAGCAAAAACATGAGGAACAGTGCCCATGTCTTGAGTTCAAACCCAGTACCAGCCCCTACCCCCTCAAAAAATACATTTATTATGCAGAGGATTTCATTGTTACATTTCCACACATTTACTGTGTAGTCCAATCAATCTTACCTCCTCTGTCTTTCCTTTTTATGCATTTTTGTTAAAAAACAGTGTCAATACATAAGCAGTCACTACCTCATAGGCTTGGTCCTCCCATATTGCAGCAGTAAGAAATGACTTCTAGGGGTACATGGTTGAGTAACTGAAAGCCAGACATTTCTGCCTTAGACTTGGGACTCTTAAAGGTAATTATTATGTTTGTCTGTGTCTATCTGTCTATACCCTCAGGGTCTACTGTAGGATCTACTGTCAGAAACTTTTAGTAAATGTTATTTTAGTATTGGAATGAATGTGATAGCTATCTAAAACTAAATGTTTCAGTGCCTCGCAAAGTGGGGGTAATGGCCTTTGGCAGGGAGAGTAAAGGCAAAGCTGAACCTTGATCAGTTTTAATTCTTCCTCTTAAGCTTTTATTCAGCAGTTTACTTAATTTTGGTGTATGTAGATATACTGCATATGGGTTTTTCTCTTTCTCTTTCTCCCTTCCTCTCTCTCTTTCTCTCTGTCTGTCTGTCTGTCTCTGTCTGTCTGTCTCTCTCTCTCTCTCTCTCTCTTTGTTTTTTTTGTGTTGCTTCTGGGCCTTGAACTCAGGGCCTAGTTACTATCCTCAAGCTTTTATGCTCAATTTTAGCATTCTACCACTTCAACCACAGCTCCACTTTCAGCTTTTTGGTGGTTAATTGGAGGTAACAGACTTTCCTGCCTGAGCTGGCTTTGAGCTATGATCTTCAGATCTTAGCCTCCTGAGGATTATAGTCTCGAACCACTGGCACCCAGCTAGATGTAATATTATATAACATGTCAAATGTGACCTAGCTTTTGCTTGATTCCACAGTCACTGAGAGTCACTGTTATGGACACCGGATGTCCAGTTTGACCTTGACCCCAGCAGAAGGGGACCCACTCAGAGCTGATGCTCCAGTCCCCAATCCCTGGCTTCCAAGCTCTGTGCTACTATTTTGTTGTTGTTGCCAATGTTTTCTAGTTTCTTCCTTAAGAAATAGCTGTTGATTTCACATCATAATACTATCCATTTACATGTGTCTATAGTTTCTAATTTCCTGTGGCTAGAAAACCAAAACTATTATTTCTAATTATATACAAGAAGAAATAAGAACTGGTCAGAATACCAAAAATTATAGCCAGAAATGAAATATTCAGCTATGTAGTTTATGCTTTTACATCATATAGTAGTAAGATAGAGAGACTTGTTTTTGAGGAAAAACTCTCACTGTGTAGCCCAGGCTAACCTGGAACTCAAAATCCTCTTGTCTCAGCCTCCCAAGTGCTAGGTTTACAGCACCAATAGGAAAGAATTGTTTAATAAAATGATACTGGGAAATAAACTAGACAATGGTAAAAGAGGGACACATTCTTTTTTATACTTCATACCAATCCAAAAAATGCATTCTAGCTACTTGAGCTATTAATTCAGTGAAAATAGTTGGTAAACATGAAAATATGTACACTGAGCTCAAATAGATGAGAAAAGACTTTCAAAACACAGTAACAATGGGAAACAAATCACCAGACAATTAGATCAGCTGACCTAACTGCTTAACAGTTAACATATGCACTTCTAAGAAAATCTTACAAATGCTTACACATAGAAGCAAAGTTAAACTGTAAGCTTGTTTGAAAATATTTCTGAAGACAAAGGCCTAATGTTCCTATTAAAGTTTACGCAAACCAATAACAATGATGCCATGAATCAGTGTTGCAAAGAGCAGTAAGCTTGAGCAGACATTGCCTAAGAAAAAGAGAAGGAAAATGATTAATAAACAAAAGAGAAATACACATCTTCCCTTTTTTAATGATCAAAAGCAATTTTTAAAAAAAGAAATAATCTGTAATTATGAAGAGACACATATTGCAAATATAAGTATGAACAGATACAGACTTTATAGAAGTTCTTATTATTTTTCAATACCATAGTGGAAACAAGGCCCTACATGTTAATCATTGAGCCATTACTACTGAGCTGCATTCCCAGCCCTGTAGAGATAATTGATAATTTAGAAAATACCTTAACTTGAGTGTTAGTGGCTTATGCCTATAATCCTAGCTACTCAAGAGACTGAGCACTGAGGACCAAAGTTTAAAGCCAGCCTAGGCAAAAAAGTCCAATTAGCCAGCAAAAAGACAGAAATGGAGATATGGCTCAAGTAGTAGAGCAAAAAGCTAAGGAACATCATTTAGACCATGAGTTCAAGTTGCAGTATGACATAATAATAATAATAACAACAGCAACAATGATGACAACAACAAAATAAATAAGAAATTAATGGTGGTTGAACATTGAAGAGCACTGGAGAGAAATCAGTCAGTCCATGGCAGCCTAGACACTCCACTGCTCATGGTGAACAGTGTCAAAAATTATGGATATGTGTCTATGCTTGATCTCCGTATGTATTATTCATGTGGTCTGCTTGTAGGCCGGTCCAATGAAGAGGAGGAAACTTCTGGTTCTTCTTTAGAGAAACACACTCAAGCTCAGTGCTGCACTGAGACCACAGGCATCCACAGTGATCCCACCTGTAGTTCAGGTTCCATGGACACTCACAGTCTTGAGTCGAAAGCTGAAAGAATTGCGAGGTACAAAGCAGAAAGGAGACGGCAACTGGCAGAGAAATATGGACTGACTCTGGATCCCGAGGCTCACTCTGAATATTCATCACGTTATACCAAATCCAGGAAGGACCCTGATGCTGTGGAGAAACGAGGAGGAGTAAGTGATAAGCATGAAGAGTCAAGTTCTCCATACTCTAGGGCTGAGGGCCTGGGGCTCAGGACCTCCATGGTGGACTCCAAGGAATACACCCTCCACTGGAATGAAACTTCTGACAAGGAGGTGCTGCTCAACGTGGAAAACCAAAGACGAGGTCAAGATCTGAGTGCCACCCGCCAGGCCCATGACCTGCCCCCAACAGTGGAGAATTCCTCATCCTTCTCATTCTCTGGGCGAGGCGCCTCCATCACCGAAGTGCCAAGATCCCCCAAACAAGTGCCCAGCTCCTCCCTTCAGCAATCTGCCTCCCCAAACCACTCCATCAATGACCCCCCGCTGCCCTCTGAGGCTCGATCCAGGTAAGCACAGGGTATGGTGCCAACTGAGACAGGAAATCCAGGACTATCCTTTCCCTTTGCCTCGGTGCAGTGTAGTGGGAATGCAGTTCACGATCTCTGCAGGTCTTTGCTCCATAGGGAAATAAGATCTTTTTCTTTTCCATTTATAACAAACAGGTTCTTCCAAAGCAAGATGCTTTGTGTTCTTTCTTGTGTACAGGTTTGGTGTCATAAAGATACTTTCACAGATGCCTCACTACAAAATCCATCCTTTTACTGTGTGTCTCATTTACCGTTCATAATTGCTATTTTTGGTTCATTTTTCTGTAGTGGTACACAAGATTTAGGATGCTTCTTTCATTTACCATTCATAATTGCTATTTTTGGTTCATTTTTCTGTAATGGTACACAAGATTTAGGATGCTTCTTTTATTCTCTGGCAGTAATGAGGTATGAACTTGGGGTCTTACACTTTCTAGGAATGTGCCACGTGAGCCACTCCACAAGCTCTTTTTGTATTGGTTATTTTTGAGATAAGGTCTTGCTTTGTGCCTGACTCTGGACTGTGAGCCTCCTATCTGTGTTTTCCTGTGTAGTTGGGATGACAGGTGTACACTAGCACACCCAGCTGGTTGAGATGGAGTCTCAAGAATGTTTTGTCTTACTGGCCTTTCATTATAATCCTCCAGATTTCTAACCTTTCAAATAGCTAGGATTATGGGTATAAGCCACTACAACAGGCCAAGAATTAGAACTTTTGTTGATTGCTTAGTGTTTAGAACCCCAAAGCAAATATAATGCTAATCAGGGAAGAGGGCTCAAGTTGGGATATAGACTCTGACTGCCTCATGTACTGCTAAATGTAAGTATAATATATGGTTACCTAAGTATGCCTGTACACTAGAGGAAATTTTCGTGTACAGACCCCTCCAACTCCCAAGTAACTGATATTACAGATGAGTACCACTACACTTGGCTGTGATGCAAGCTGTTTATTGACAAGAATGACACATGACTTATCTTTGGTACTTCTCAGAGCTTATTTAACTCACACTATTATTATTCTTCACGTAGTAGGAACTCAGTAAGCATGTCAAGTGAACCTGAATTACTAATTGTACTTGTGCTATTGGCTGCATTATTCAGTGTAAAGGAAAAAATGAATCAGAAGAATGGAGCAGGGTACTACGCTTAGAATGAAGTTTTTCTGCAATATAGTAACATGTTCATTAAACTTCTAAGAATGGGAAGCGGGGAGGAGCGGTGCAAGGCACTTACAGCTTATTTCTGATTACATTTGCTCATTCCTAATGAGAGGTGTGAGTCTGAAAACCATCTCCAAAGTCTAGAGATCCTGTAGTGCTTGTTGAGCCTTGCCTGTGGCCATGTACTAATAGAATGTGCACAGGAGAACATAGGCATCGCATTCAGTGCCCTGCCTCAGCTTGGTCTACTCTGGCAAGGAGAAGTTCTAATATATGCCCCAGGAACCTGTCAGAGTGTTATGAAAAGCAGATCTGAGATCTGTTCTCTAAGGAGTCCTCCCATGTGTCTCACAGATTCATTTCATTGGGAGACTAGAATCATCCCTACCTTTCAACCCCTGGACTTGCAAACATCTGCACTCCCCACCTTGGTAGCTTTTAGCTGCTGATCTATGGTTAAATTTATTCCTACTTTTTTGTGACATATTTAATTCTGTTCTCACTGCCAAGTGGTATTGAATTAAATATGAATATCTCCCAAAATACCAGCAATGTACAATATCTAAAAATTCAAAGTGTATTCAATTTTAAATGTAAAATTATGTCTGGGAGCACAAGCTCTTTTATATTCATGCACCTGTGCACTTATACAAAGCAGCAATTTTTCTATCAGGCAGTTCTTAAGAAATCATCTGTAAATTTTAATGAGATACAGAAATACAGAAGTTAACTATCCATTATTCTGCAGCTGAATATGTGTTTTGATTAGAAGCTTTTATATAATTAGTGCTGGACACCCACCTGATGAAGCTAATTTTATTGGTGTGATGAAAACAAGCATTTCTTTTAGAAAAGGTCTGGTCTGTAGGCAAGGCTAGTGTAGAACTCACTATACTACCAACACTGGCCTACATGATCCAGTTTTAGCCTCCTGAATGCTGGGATTATAGCCATATACCACCACCCTGGTTTAAGAAGCACTTTTTGTCTATTGACTTTTAGGTGTAGAGGGAACTAAAAGCGTATACTATTATGTACTTAGGGATACAAATTAAGAGTAACTAACCATCAGCTTCTATGAAACTTTAGGGTGAGCTCTTACTAATAATACAATTCTCTGCTAGCCAGTTACCACATCAAACACCATTTTACCTAAAATCACTACCTCCTTGTTCAGTGACCCTATACCTCTCTCCCAATGCAGATAACCTCTGCCCTACAGGGGACTGAGCTCACACCAAGACCCCACAAAATAAATTTTCTATGCTAAAGAATTTTTAGATTCATGGGACCACAGGTTACCTTGAAGATCATTTAGTTTAAAGATCTATTTTATACATAGGAGAAAGAAACCAAGGACTGGAAAGATGAGATTTAAAACTACTTTGATAAAACTGAGACCAACAGACTAGATGTCATAGTTTATTCTGTAATATTGGCTACTCTGGAGGTATAGATAGGAGGATTGTGGTTAAAGGCCTACTCAGGCAAAAGCTAGCACAAGAGTTTATCTGAAAAGTAAACTAAAAGCAAAAGGATTGGAGAGTACGGCTCAAGTGAGATCATGAGTTCAATCCCTAGTATTATAAAAAGAAACAAAAACTGAGACTATCTGTCCATTTATTCATGTTCTCTGTTTACTTTGGGGTTTTTTGTTTTTGTTTTTATTTATGTATCTCCCATCACAGTTGGAAAGAGTTTGCTGGCTTACCCTTTGAAGGTTAGTGATTCAGCAAAGATTATTCAGGAGCCTTATATAAATCATTTTGGATAACACACACACTTCTTAAAAACTTTGTCCTTATAATCAAAAAAAGAAGTTTGTAGTCTAAGATGATTCATTCGTTAGTCATCTGTCTGCCTCATCAGTGTTGATTTCTGAGTTAATTTCAGCTCTAATGGAGTTGATTATTTAAGAAAATTATCTTGAGCATTCTGGGTGTGTAACATTGGACTCAAAGCTGGGAATATCATTTAAAATGTGAGAAGTGATCACGAGACCTGGGTGATAATTTTTGTAGAGAACAGACTTGGGTGTCACCAAGGATAGCCTATCAACTCTTTTCCCTTGGAGAAGTGATCATAGTTAAACTAAGGCCAAAGGATGTAGTGAGTTTGTCAGGATAGGAATGAGATGAGAAACCCAATCATGGGACACCACATGTGCCCTGAGAAGACACTTGGTCTTTGCTTTATGGACAGTGGCAAGTGGATGAAAAGTTTTAAACCAAGGATAATAGGTTATATATTTGAGGGGGAAAAAACAAAGCACAGTGGAGTAATGTGGAGAACAGGTATAAAGAATAATCCATTCCAGCCAGGAAGTGTGAAGAGAGGGATGGTCACAGTTACCCAGGCTTGACAGAATGAGGCCTCTGGTCCTGGACTTTGTCATTCCCATGATCCTCTTGGCATTTCATTAATTGAACTTGGGGATGTTGATGATAGGGTGGTTGGATTTCTAAAGACTTGCAAATGAGTTTCATGACAGAGGAATCAGAGAGAGGAGAGGGAGATGGAGGAGGAAGAAAGATGAGAAAGAGGGAAGAGAGAGAGGAGGAGGAGAGGATAAGGACAAGAGAACCCATAGAACAATGATTAGTGCGTTAGCTTCCCATTACTATAATGAAATAATATAGGCACTTAAATTATAAACAGAAAAAAGAGTCATTTGGCTCATGAGTTTGGAGGGCCCAGTCTAAGATCAGATAACTGCATTGCTTGGGCCTTTGGCAAGAACAACACACCATGGCAAGAGCTCATGGTGGAACACACCACTTAACATCACCAGCCAGGAAGCAAAGAGAAAGACTGAAGCACTTATCATTATCATTATCAGAGGTGTTGATGCTAAAGCAGATGTGGTATCGGGGACATACTATATCAGCATGGTCACTGTGGTGATAATAATTCTTCTAGATAAAGGAAAAATGGACAAGCAATGGTACATTATGAACTGTCTCACAGGTCCGCTTCACTTAGATCTCAGGAGAAAGGATCATGGGACATTCTAGAACAAAGCTGCCTCACCCTACAAGAGGACTGAGAAGTTTTATTGTAATTTTCCTAAATATTGCCAGCTTCATGATGTAGGTATTTATATCAGTTGGTAAGGACAATTTCAACAACTACTTCAGCAGAGACTTAAGAGAAGAATACACAACTTGTCTTAATCATTTTCATATCTCTTTCCCAGATCCAGCCCAGCATGACTCAACAGATTATCTACTTTTTTATGCCTATTTGTTGTTTCTTTTAGTTTGCAACCGTAAGGTTAGAAACTAGGTCCTGGAACATGCTAGGAGAGCCCCCTACCACTGAGCTACATCATATCTCCAGCCCAACAAGTCACTTCAAACTGAATGCCCTGCTGTTTTCTATATAAGTTTAAACAGTCACCAAACTCTAGCAGTGCTGCATGCAATATCCAATCTGCAGACTCTGTAACTTTTTTTTTTTTTTTTGGTCGGTCGTGGGGCTTGAACTCTGGGCCTGGGCGCTGTCCCTCAGCTCTTCAGCTCAAGGCGAGCGCTCTACCACTTGAGCTACAGCGCCACTTCCGGTTTTGTGGTGGTTTATTGGAGATAGGAGTCTCACAGTCTCTCCTGCCCGGGCTGGCTTTGAACCGCGATCCTCAGATCTCAGCCTCCTGAGTAGCTAGGATTACAGGCATGAGCCACCAGCACCGGGCTAAGACTCTGTAACTTTTAAGAGACTTGTGCCTCAATATAAATCATCGATTGCTCTCTTCATCAAGAAAGCCATGCCGTGAAGAATTCTGCTGAATGTAACAGCAGACTTGGTGATATTCATTTTCTTTGGGTTCAAGCCTTTTATCTTATCATGGTCTAGAGGCACCAATCATTTGAACACACCAAGAACAGAGCTTGTTTATACTGCAGCTCTTTTCACATTGCCTGGGGTTGGAATTCTGTTATATGGTCTTGAATCAATGTTATCATAAATAGCAAACTGTGAGAGAGGAGCATGAAAGTGAACAAACTATTATGGGCTGCCTTGTGAACTCAGGTCTCAGCCCTGAAAGACTGAGTACTGATGCTAACAGTGAATATAATAAAGCTTCTTCTCTCAAGATATTACCTGTCCAAGTGAGGATAGGGACATAGTAGAGGGGAGAATGACAGGACAGCGTGTGTGAATGTGGGTGGGCAGATCAGGGTATGGAGGCTTAGAGTGCATTCTGAGGGCTTTGGGTTTTATCCTAAATAATACACATATATATATATTATATATATATATATATACATATATATGTATATATATGTATATATATATGTATATACATGTATATATATGTATATATATATATACATATATATATGGATATCTATAGCCATGTAAAGGTTTCAAAAGGAGGAATGACCAATATAGCTTACATTTTCAAAGAATTGCTATACCTGCTAAACTGAAAGATTATAGATGAGCAAGGGAAAAATATAGGTAAACCAATCAAGCCATCATTTCTGTAATAAGTGAGAGAGATGGGAGTGTGAGTTGACCTAAAAGGCCTAAAAAAAAATAGCCTACATTTTGTAGAATTTGCTGGTGATTTAATGTGCACTCTGTATGAAACAGAGAAGTCAAAGGTTAATCTCTATGGTTTGGTTATTTGCCATTTGGGGAAGTAGAGTAGATCCCAAGACAAGTTTTGTTTGTATTTTGGGTAGGCTAAATTTGAAGGTGAAGGGTGCTGGGGATTGACTTCAGAACTTCATGCATGCTATGTATATATTAGGCTGCCTGACCAGCCCTTGTGTATGTTGAATTTAAGGCTTATACTGTATTTCCAAATGGAAATATCAAGTAGTCAGTTGAATCGAGGAGTATGGAATTTAAAGGCAGATGCTCAGGCTATTTGATGGTAGATGGACAAGAGGAAGGCTAGAGACCATCACAGGGACTTTTTAGTCTGGGTGAGAGGGAGAATCAACATTTTTTTAAAGCTGGTAAGCGAGACAAAAAGCAGATGGAGGGGTAAGCATTGGTATCCGGGCTACTGGCTTGATAGTGACCACACCCCATGTAGGAAGTCCCCAGGGTGTGCTGTGCACAATATGTAGTTATCAAATTGAGGTCTTTCCTGATCTTCCTCGCTGTCTTTTCCTCTTTCATTGGTAGGAAACCTCACCTAAATATTTATTAGCAAACTTCAAGGATCCTGGAAGCCTTGTTTGCAGAAATTCTGTCCTAAATTATTCTTGCTGAGCTGGAGTTATAGTCACTCAGTGATAGATCATTTGCCTGCATGTGTAAGGCCCTGGGTTTAATCCCAGCATTGGAAAACTAAGCCAAACTAATCAGCCAAATCAAACAAACTAAATCTCTCCTGCTTTCAATTTTATGACAAATGTAATTGAATGACTTCCGAATGGAATTTCTATATATATCAACTCATTATAACTCATATACTTACAGTTTTATGTTGTCTGTGAAGAAGAGGAGACCACCATGTGGAAATGTTTAGCATGTTCTATGTACAATGCCTTCACATAGCTTTGTTTATTGCTTTTGAGTAAGATGCATTTGTGTATGTTATATAAGATGTGTTAGGCTTGGAGTCCTTGTTATTATGATAGATAGTAGTTTGGTTTGGGGCTAGTTCCTTATTCTAGCAGCAATGAGACATGGACTTCAGCAAATCCTACTGTATTTGGGTATAATTTCCATTTCATAAATGCCAACCCAACCTAGTTTTGACCAAGCCTCTGTTCATTTTTTATGGTGATACCACTCAAGTTGTATACATGGTCACATTCAAAAGTGTTGAATAGAAACACAGAATTTACAAAAATACTCTCATAGAAAAAGACACTCAACCTTTAAAATAACTGTGAGAGAGATGTGTTCACTATATTAATTTGGTGTTGCTTTCCAAAGCAATGATGAAGTGTTCCCTTTTGTCTTGCTAAGTTTTATTAGGACTTTTCTAGTGGCTGGGTGCCTGTGGCCCGAGCCTATAAAACCTGGTTAAAACTAGAGATTACAGTTTGAAGCCAGCAAAGGCAGTAAAAGTTGGTGAGATTCTATTTCCAGTTGGCCGGATAAAAGGCATGGTTCAAGTGGTAGAGCATCAGCCTTGAATAAAAAGTTGAGTGACTATTCAAGATGTTGAGTTCACAGTGCTTGGGGGCAGGGGAGGGGAGGGACGGGAAGGCAGGGAGAATTCCTTAGCTGCACATGGTGCATTGAACTATTCTTATGTTCAAATAAAAGCTGGGAAACAGAACCCTTTATGACCCCAAAATAGAATGATTTTATGTATGTCTGAATGCTTTATTTCCTATGAGGTAAAATTGCTGTAATGCTGGGAATCAGGAAATGAGTGATAGATTTGGATGTAGAAAAACTGGAGGATTCTACAGAACCCCAAGCATAAAATAGGACTGACCAAGGGGTACAAAAGATGTGACCATCTTTCACCAGTCAGCTTGAACCAAAGTTTGAACTAAAATAATTTTAGAAAATTAATTTAATTGCAAATCTTATTCTACATTTTTGAAAGTTGCTTGGAGCGTGCAGTGTGCTTCCAACCTGATGTTGAAACTTTGCAGACAGATTCTTAAGTACTAAGCTGATAAGTGTTTTAAATCACCTGCTAGATTTCTGGTCCTTTTTAAAAAAATTTATTTCATTATAAAGATGCTGAACAGAGGGGTTACAGTTACATAAGTAAGGTAATGAGTACATTTCCTGTCACGCATTGTTACCCCCTCCCTTGTTTCTCTCCCACTATCCCTTCCCCCTCCACGTGGTAAGAGGATGTAGTGGGTAGTTTGGTTATTCCTCCTGTGGTTTGTTTTGCATTGTTAGCACAAGGTTTTCCTGGCCTATGATTTTTCCTAATAATATCTTCAGCATGCTTTGGTTCCATTCTGCCTTGCATTATGTATTCTTGAGTGTTGAAGAATGGATGGGTAAATAGCATGTAATCTTATAATGCAAGGTTTGTCATGGCCAGGATAAAACCCTTTCTATTATTACCTCTCAAATCTTACTTAATTTAGGATGTTTTACAGAAAAGTAGCTAACAGAGAATTGTCTAAGTGACCTGAATAATTAGCATTTGTAACTGTATTAGTTACATCATTTTTGGTAATAGCCACTAAAGATACGATCTCACCAGAATTTTGTTTTATATCCTTCATGTGGCAATATATTGTTTGGCATGGACCTTATTTTCACATACTGCTCTCTACCAGTGTGTCTCAATGAAAACCCACCAATGTTAAATTGCTTTGTATTTTATTCCAACTTCTTGCAAGAAGTTGGTATTTGTGGGCAGAGTGTTGACTGTCGCAGACTCCTTTCTAATAATTTAAATGATATGGAAAATACTTTCTCTGTCGACTTTACGAAGAGCTATTTTTATCTCTTGATATTTGTAGTATGTTGGATGTCTTAGAAATTCCATGAAGCCAATATACACCCCAAGGCAGAATGTGCCTATCTTCTGTTTTCAAAAGCCAGGATTATTTTCTTAAAAAACCTTCAGATTTTGTTATGATAATAAAGTCTGTGTGTATGTTGACATTTGAACAGAAATTACCTCAAGTTTTATTTTTTGTACATGGTAGTACAGGGAAGCCCAAACATGAGTGGTTTCTCCAGAAAGATTCCGAAGGGGACACACCTTCACTTATCAACTGGCCTTCCAGGTACCTCTCCAGTTGAAATTCTGTGGCTTGTGTTCAATGGATGCTTTGCTACTTTCCTTCTGATTTGCCTGGCTAATACTGACTCTCTCCTCTTACACTTTTTAAAATAATGGCAGTGCATTTGAAAATCACATGTTCAAAAGGAAGTTTTTTTCTGATCATAGGCTTTTTTCCTCCCATTGTCTAACCAATGCTGGCAGTTTTTCTCTTCCTGGTTTCCCCTTTCCTAATCCTACCAAATCTCATGCTTTCCTCCTTTCTCACCAGTTGGGGGCAGTAGTGAGTGCCTTATTAGACCTCTTATGGCTGAATCTCACTACCCAGCCCCTGTCCCCTTTAGCCAGTGTCCTCTCTGCCTAGACTCTGGCCCCTATGTTTTCAAGTCTCCTTGACATGAAAACAGTACTTAATTTTCAATGGTTAAAAAAAGCAGACAAAACCCCCAGTCATTTCAATTTTAAGAAAGGAGGCAAGGAGGGGCAGAAAAAATAAGAATGAGTGAATCATTAGAGGACAAACAGGCGAGGTCTCAGTTTTTCTAACAGTGAGTTTATTCTCAGACAAGAACAGCACTGAGATTGTCTGTTATGAGAGGCACACATTCCACAAGAGAACGTGACTGTGTCTAAGCCTTCTCTTGATTAACAAAGATTGCAAATATGAAAACCTCCAACATTGGCTGGTATTAAAACGGTGCAGGAGAAAATAATTATCAGAATGCTTCTTTTTCCCCCATAAAATGTTTGTAGTAACCCCCTTTATATGTGTCTTGGATTATTTTTTTTTAATGAAGTATCCAGGTACTCTATCTGAAAACAGAGGACATTATTTTGTTTTTGTATTTTATCCAAAAAACAATCTTGTCTCTAAAGGCCCTGTTCTATTCCATAAACCATTTGTCATAAATAATTAATTATTTTTGTGGAGTCATGTTAAGTAAGATGAAAGTTCTGCATCTCCCCCAAGAAATAATTTCTCCCTCTCCAAATGCCTTTTTTTAATTAAAAAAACAACAACAACTGTGTCTACTTGAACTTAGGGCTTTGTGTTCTTGCTCAGTTTTATTGCTTATGGCTAGTGCTCCACCTCTTGAGCCACACCTGCAGTCCAGCATTTTGCTGGTTAATTGGAGATGGAGTCTCTTAGACTTTGCTGTTCAGACTGACTTTGATTTCAGCCTCCAGAATAGTTAGGATTACAGATCTGAGCCACAGTGCCTAGTAAGCCTTCTTACCTACCTAATCAGTAGTCCATTCTATTTGAATAGCTCCCCTTTTACATAGTATTTCAAAAAATAAAAGAAACAGCTAGCACTAAGGATTGTGCACTCTTTGCTAAGCAGTAAGCCATGTGCTTTGCCAACATCCCTTTATCTTTTGGCACTGCTGGTTTGTTGTTGCTGGCAATCCTGAAGTTTTGAACTTAAGACCCTCACACCTGCTTGGCTTCCTGGTTTAGCTGGCATTCTACCACTTCCACCACACCTCTAGCCTGGCTTTTTACTTGTTATTCTGAAGATGGAATGTAGTAGACTTTTCTGCTCAGCTTGACTTTGAACAGAGACTCTCCATAAGTCAACCACCTGAGTCACTAGAATTATACAAATGAGCCACTGGTACCCAGCTTGTTGGATTTTGCTTGCTTTATTTTATTTTCTCTTTCTGCTGTGCTGGGGATGGAACCCGCACTTCATACCTGTTAGGCAGGTTGTCTACCATTGAGCTACATTCCCAGCCCACTACTATTTCTGTGTAAAAAGGTAAAGTACCGGACACTTAAGAAGGACAGGTAAGTTCTCTAAGACTTTTAAGATCGTAGAGCCTGACTCCTGGTTAATTTTCTTAGGCAGTGTTGGACAAAAGCTTTTGAAGTGTTTAAGTAGCTAGAAACAGCAAAGAACAATCTCTTTCTGGATTGCTCTTTAACTACAAGTATAACAGCAGTTCCAGAGGGAATGGACGGGAAATGTTTATTAATTCTCTCAACAGTACTTTTTCCTCTCATACTGTGTTGATGCTCATTATACCAAGGACTCCCAACTACTCACCTGTCATGAGTAAATAAATATAATCAGCATTGCATGAAAGTTTGAGTGCTTCGAGAGAGAGAGAGAGAGAGAGAGAGAGAGAGGTGATTATCGTATCTTTAGCTCAATCATGCCTAATCACAAATAACCTTAGATTTCTAGGAATCATTGGAATCCCAACATTTAATTAATAGTTCTACGTTTCCTTGGAAGTCTCCCTCCACTAACCCCAGAATCCATATCCAGGTCCATGTCTTGTGCATGCACATTAATGCTTAACGGTGGTGTTCATAATGAATTTTTCTTTCTTCTGGATATTGGTTTAGTCAAAAGAAATGCATTCTCCCCCAAGGCAGGGTCTGGCCTTTCTAAGCTTCATGAAGGATAGAGTTAGTTTTGCAACACACTGGCAAATTTGGAAAGTTAATACCCAATCCTTTTATCTGGCAAGGATTGAGTGTTTACATTAAATACCACTATGCTTTTGTGTGTGTGTAAGTTCTTCTCTTTGAGTTGATTTCCACTGATAACTTGTCATATGTGCATGCTTCCTTCTTCAGCAGGGACTGCACTTTGCAACTTAAACCCTTTTTCTTTCTTCAAGAGTTAAAGTTAGAGAAAAATTGGTGAAAGAGGAGAGTGCTCGCAGCAGCCCCGAACTCGCCTCCGAGCCATTAACTCAGAGGAGACATCAACCAGTGCCAGTCCATTATCTGTCCTTTCAGTCAGAGAATTCCGCCTTTGACAGGGTCATGAGCAAAGCAGTGAGCTCTGGGCAACAGCTTAGCCGTGGTTGTGTCCAGCCAGAAAATCCCATCCACACTGTCAAGTTGGTAACTACAGAAACCCCAGAACATGTGTCTGAAAGCAGCTGGGTGGGATCAGCCACTTTGGATGTCATAAATCCTCCCACATTGAAGATTCTAGAAGGTGAGCCAAGGGATGTTCCAGCCCTCCATATTTGTGAGTCAAAAGCAGAAGATGCGCCCTTCTCTGAAGCACCTGAGAAGAGCCATAAAACAATCGTTACCTTAAAGGATGGAATTGGAATGAGCTTCCAAGATTCCCCTCACAACGAAAACTTAGGTAAGCTCGTCGTTAGCACTGTCACCTTAGAGCATCACAAGGAACCACAAGCTCAGCACGAGCCTGCTGAGAAAACAAGCCGGAGTGAGATGGTTCTGTATGTTCAGAGTGAGCCTGTATCTCAAGATGCCACGTTGACCCATCACCCAAAGAAAGCCTCTCCAAGGAAGCACAAGGTCCTTACCCGCTCGCTGTCTGATTACATGGGTCCCCCTCAGCTCCAGGCTTTAAGACAGAAGGACCCAGCCTCAAAGCGAGAGCTGGAGCTACCGACCTCCAAGGCTTCAGGCACCTGTGCAGAAGCAGCCGTGCTGGACACAAAAGTCTCTGTTGCCCAGCTCCGAAATGCATTTCTGGAGTCTGCCAGAGCCAGCAAGAAACCTGAACTGTAGGTGATGTTTCCAACCTCTTCCTGGTGTGTCCCTTGCACGTCTTTGGCAGAATGGTTTTCTACTCAACTCATGTTGTGTGGTGCACTGAAGCCTTAGCTTAGCTCACAAATGTGTGAAGGGCTGACTATAAGGAAATGGCTCACCAACTACCATTTGGCTTGTGCCTACTAATGGAAAAGTAGAGGAGTAAGTGGGTCTGCGGAATGTTCCACCTCCGTGTGTGCATGATAGAGGGATGCAGAGAGATCTATCACTTGTGCCTTGACCCACTGAGACGCATAAACCTTTGCTTTCTTCTCTTTCTCTATCTTTCCACTTCCTTACTGCACATTCTCCATCTTCTGATTCTAAAAGCCAATCACGGGTTGAGAGATCAACTGAAGGCGTTAACTTGTCTACCAGTATGGAACAGGAGAGAGGGTCCCGGAAACCAAGACGCTATTTTTCTCCTGGTGAAAGTAGAAAAACTTCCGAGAGATTTAGAACTCAACCTATAACCTCAGCAGAACGAAAGGAATCAGATCGGTAGGCATGCATACATGTAGTTCTGTGGTCTAGGAACATAAAAGAGACGGAAGGATTCTTACCACCCTAACAATCATATGGGAAATTGATGATTCCAAACTTCTTCCACTAATCTCAAAAGGATGTTTATTGGGCTTATTTAAGTGTATTTTCAAAGAAGGTAGACTTTTCCAACAGTATGGTTTTAAATTGTACTCACTTGTCAACTATAATTTTGTTTTTATAGGTTCTTAATGTTCTTATTAAGCTGGAATCTGTATGAAATATCTTTCAGATTTTCCATGTATTTTATATTCATATAATGAATGGCCACTTGTGGTATTCAAGTTTTTATATATTACCATGCTACTCATAGAAATGTTAAGGTTCATCAAAACAGTTTCTCATCAGCTCTGTGTAATAACTCATCCTGACTTTTTCCACGGGGTGTGCACGTGACTAGGATTGTATCTTCACTCATCCCACAGTGTTCATTAACAACTCTATGTGGTATTCACACCAAGGTGATACACTCTGAGAGAGAACCATTGCAGCTTGGATGTTGTTTTCAATGGGATGTTTCTTTGTGGCTCTTCTTCCCAGCACTAACTTTTATTACTATCTGCTAATGTCTTTCTAGGTATACATCAAGTTCAGAAATGCCAACTGTAGAGGGCAAGTATCTGCTTTCCTTTTTCTTCTCTTTTATCCATCTTGATTTTGTTTAAATAATGAGAGGTTTAGCTTTGTAAGATTGTAGAGCCTATAAATCTCTTTTCCTCAAGCTTCCTTTCTGTAAATATAATAAAACCTTGTTAAAATTTTCATCTGAGCTTTCCTTATAGTTATAGAAGCTAACAGACTCTTTAAGTGAACAATAGCCAATCAACCAAAAAAAAGTGAACAAAATGAACCAAAAAAAAAAAAAAATGAACCAAAAACCAACAGGTTTTTCTTGCTGTCCTTCAACAGTAAGAACAGTTCCTTTTGAACAGTCTATTCTTAAAGTCATCATTAGCCAAATATTGTAGCACAAAATCACCAACTAGAATGGCACAGTATGATTTAGCTTCATTTGAATTGTGGTGGGAATTAGTACCTTTTCATTGAACAGAAAAAAGAAAAAACAGAAAATACTCCCCCTTAATCATTTCAGTTCACCTATTCTTACATATGAGGGCTTCCCAGGTAAATCTGGGAAAGCATCTCAGAAATATTAAACTTTCTAATGATGTTTCATTTTTATTTCATGGATTCTTACAGACGAAGAAAAGGTAGATGAACGAGCCAAGCTAAGTGTTGCTGCCAAGAGGCTGCTTTTCAGGGTAAGAAGTGCGAACAGGCTTGTTAGAAAGAATAACACCAAAGCAGAAAGACTGATCCCTGAGGCTCTGGTATTTTCCCATACTTCTAGGAGCTCCAAGATGCTCTCACCTGAGTTAGTCAGTATTCTCTAACATAAAAAAGTACCTGAGGTAGTCAATTTACAGAGAAGAAAAGTTTAAGAGGTGCCAGTCTTTGACCAGTTGGACCTCTTGCTTTGGACCCATGACCAGGCAGTACATCATGGCAGGAGCACAAGTCAGAAGAAGCTGTTTACCTCACAGTGGCCAGGAATAAAAGAGAAAGAAGAGGCAGAAATCCCCCAGGCCCTTTTGAGGCCACACCTCCAGTGACCTGGAGACTTCCCACTAAGGCCAACCTCTTAAAGGTTTCATTCCCTCTCAATAATACCAAGTGAAGGACCAAGCTTTGGCTTTATACATGAGCCTTGGGGAGCAGGGGTGCTCACTGGAAATCCAGACTATAGCACTGACTCTGTTTTGACTAACCACCCAACTGCCCAGCCTGGAAGCGTTCAATTCTGATCATGATCAGTCAAGTCAGGATCACTGGTGTCCCCTCCTGTGAGTCCTATGGAAGAACAAAGATATTTTTGCTGCCCCAAATTTCTTTCCTTTGATTTGTGAAGATTCCACAATGTTTCCCATGTTAGGAAATGGAGAAATCATTTGACGAACAAAGTGTTCCAAGGAGACACTCGAGAAACTCGGCCGTGGAGCAAAGACTACGGCGGCTCCAGGACAGATCACACACCCAGCCCATCACCACTGAGGAAGTGGTCATTGCAGCCACGTGAGTCTGCGCTGGGCTTTCCTGGCCCTACCAGTAATGGCTTCCTTCTGAAAAGGGATTTAGAGAGTTGTGAGTGAAAAGGAAGTGATAGCGAGATGCTTTGTCTTGATGCCATGGAGAGGTTGATGTTCCCAGATTTTCTCTAGTGCCATCTTTGTAATGGGATGTGTTCCCTGTCATAGTTCCTGAGAAACATCTAATGATATTGGTTCATTGTTTATTTTCCTCGTGCATTCTGTTTGGGTTTTCTTTTTATCTTGTTACTTCTTTTTTTCCTCCCCTGGGGGTTGGGGGGTACTGGGATGGGTACTGGGAATTGATCTCTGGGCCTCTCGCTTGCCAGGTAAGTGCTGTACCACTTGAGCCATACCCCTAGTCCTTGTGTTTTTAATTTGTTTTGCAAAGAGGATCTCGTGCTAACTTTCCCTAGGCTGGCCTCCTCAGACCAATCCTCTGGTCTCCTCCTCCCAAGGAGCTGGGATTGTACATAAGCATCACCACATCTGGCTGTGTTTTATCTCTTTTGTGATGAAAAGCGTAAAGCATGAAAGTAGATGACGCAAAGTGAACCCTCAGCTTCAGAATTTGCCAATTCCTGGCTAGTATTTCTTCATCTTTATCCTCACCTATTCCCCCTTTCCTCCTGCACAATTTTTAAGCAAACCCTAGACTTCGCACCTATAAATAGTTTAGGATATAGTTCTAAGAGACAAAAAGGTTCATTTTGTTTATAGATAATCACCAAAAATGTTTTTAAAAGTAATTGACAATTGAGTAACTTTCCAAACTATACAGGACATCCATTTGGACCACTATATTCTGGTATGTTCAGCCTTTTTCAAAGTAATTTTCAAAGGTGATTGCTTGGGCCAAGCAAAACTGTGTATTTTAAAGTTATTTATTTATTTAATGAACTTATGTTTGCTAGGCAGGTGCTTTACCACTTGAGGCACGCCCCAGCTCTTCTTTCTTTGGTTATTTTTTTGAAGAGATTGTCACTTTTTGTCTGTGCCAGCTAGTTCCAGAGTTTTCTTATTTATGCTTCCCAAGTACCTAGGATGACAAGTGTGAACCACAATGCCTTTTTTTTTTATTGGTTGAGATGGCATCTCAAACTTTTTTCCTGGGCTAGCCTTAGTAGCTAGTATTACAGAGATAAGCCACCACCCTGGAAAGAAATAATGATTGTTTTAGAAAAGTAGATTGAGGGCAGGAGATATGGCTCAAGTGGTAGATCACCTGCCTAACAAATACAAAGTGCAAACATCTAGTACCACCAAAAAATACACATTTGAAAGCATGGGCACACCCATTTGCTGATACCTAACATGCTTTTTAATATTATTTTTAAAATTAGGGTGTTTATTTGAAAGATGAATCTTTTTTGAGCCCCACTCTTAAGGCTATTCCATTTACTCTGAGCAGCTTCTATCTCTGATTTCCTAAGCTGGTAATTGCTTTCAAAGTTTGTGTGTAGGTTGTTGTGGGTTTTTTTGTTTTTGTTTTTTGTTTTTCTTGCCCTCAACTTAGTTAAGAAACATTTTTGGTAAAATATTTGATTTAACATTTCTGAATTTCAAACTATGCTTTCTTTAATGCTTCTTTTCTTCTCTCCTGTGGATGCTCACTTCCCTCCCCACATCTTTTCCTTGGCAATTGCTTTTAAAGTGAGCCTACCCCTGCATCGTGTTCTGGGGTCACCCACCCTGGAATGGCGAGACTTCCTAGTCCCACTGTAGCTAAGAATGCTGTACAGCCTCCCAGGTACTGGACATAATAGCTGCATGCCATACCCAGTGCCACTCCACTGGGCTACATATTGCTGTGAAAAACTTGAATGCCTTCTCTTTGTCTGACAAACAAGTCAGTGTGGTGTTCTGAAACATGGCATTTTGTTTTGTGGTAGTACAAGTTTCTGATCATTTTGTGTCTGCCTGCATGAGAAAAATTGTCCATCTGCTTACATTATGTGTTAGGAGCAGTGACACTAACTTACTTACCCATTCGTTTTGGTTCTGTTTTCCATCATACCAGTCATCCCTCAAACATTTCATTTTTCATCTTTATAACACTAGCACTTCAAGACTAATCGGAAAATTGAACCTTAATGTGTACACTGGAATTCTGATAAGAGTCGGTTATATATTAAACACATGTGGACACAAATACATATTTAAAACAATTCTGTTTCTAATTCAGAGCCACATAATGCTGTTCTATTTTGGGCCTGATTGTTGATATTTTGCTGTTAGGTTTTTAATTGTACTGCTTTGATATTATGTCTTTAGAGCATGTAAATATTTCTTTGTTTGGCTGTTATGGGCCAAAACATGAAGGCTAAAAATAAGATTCAAAGATATTAAATAACAATTCCTGAGTAACTGGTATAATCCAGAAGTAGAAATGGTTGAGGAAATAAATAATTGGGAAAATGAGACTGCAGAAGTGTCCCAAGTTCCCGAGGTCTTCATTGTGCTGGTTATAACCTATGCTCAAAAAGGCTCTGAGCTCTGGGACAGCCTGGGAATCAGTGGATTTTTTTTCCTGGTCCTGGAGCTTGAACTCAGGGCCGTCTCGCTCTCCCTTAGCTTTTTTTTTTTCCAAAGTTGGTACTCTACCAGTAGAGCCACAGCTCCATTTTTTTGTTTTTTTGCTGGTTAATTGGAGATAAGATAAATCTCGCAGACTTTTCTGCCCAGACTGACTTTGAACCAAGATCCTCAGATCTCAGCCTCCTGATTAGCTAGGATTACAGACGTGTAACCATCAGAGCCCAGCTAAATCAATGATTAATCAGAGTAAAGGCAGAATATACTTCTTTTTAGACTATATAATGAGATTTCTATGGCAGAATGAATTTTGTTGGAGACTTTTCAAGATTCACATTGACCACATAAACTAAAAGCCTTCCTTCTCTTCTGACTGGAAATTGGAAGGATTTATTATTCACTAGTACTACCCAAGGCCTTGAGCATGCTATGCAAGCCTCCTATCACTGAGCTACATCCCCAGCCATAGTAGGAGCGATTTATATTCACTTAAAACTTTGACCACTTTTCAAAGGTACTGGGATTTAGAGTTAAGTACCTTTTAAAAACTGATAGAGAGAAAATGCTATACTGAAGAAATGAAATGAAAATTATACCATTTAGGGCTGGGAAGGTGGCTCAGTGGTAGAGTGCTTGCCTTGCATGCATGAGGCCCTGGGTTCAATTCCTCAGCTGCACATAAGCAGAAAAATCCAGAAGTGGAGTAGTGGCTCAAGTGGTAGAGTGCTAGCCTTGAGCTGAAAAGCTGAGGGACAGCGCCCAGGCCCAGAGTTCAGCCCCTGTGATTGACCAAAAAAAAAATTATATTTTGAAAGTAAAAATGGAAAGCTTGTGTTGCAGATTATGTGCTTGATCAATGACTATATTTTTTTCTAAATATTTAAAATAGATCACCCCCGCAGCACATCTTAGAGAATGTCCAACTATGGCCTAGGCAGTACCTTTGGCTTCCTGAAGACATTCATTATGATCTCCAAGTTGACTTTGGTTCCTTAATTAGGAAATTTCTTTTTAGAAAAAATACTCCGATTTTTTAAAAATTCATTTCTAAGATCAGCAATGCTAGTATCCCAAGCTCACTGTTTGCTTTCTTATTCACACTAAGTAACTGCTTACCTTGTCTTAAGATTAAGTAGGGAAAAGTAAGCCTTTTGCAAAATTAAGGGAAATATGTAATGTTAGTGGTCGGTTTTTAGTCTGTAACGGTGTCGCTGACTTCTTTTTTTTTTTTCCCTGTTCTTTTCTTTTTCAGATTACAGGCATCTGCTCACCAAAAGGCTTTAGCCAAGGAACAGGCAAATGAGGGCAAAGATTTTACTGAACCAGGAGAACCTGATTCCTCCACGCTGAGTTTAGTAGAGAAGTTGGCCTTGTTTAACAAATTGTCCCAGCCTGTCTCAAAAGCCATTTCTACCCGAAAGAGAATAGACATGAAGCAGAGAAGAATGAATGCTCGCTACCAAACTCAGCCAGTCACCCTCGGAGAGGTGGAGCAGGCAAGTACCCTGTCATCTTATTCTAGTTGTGTGCTTGTTCTTAAAATAACAGCAGCACCGTGTTGCTGTCAGATTTGAGACCTAATTATGGGTTACTTACTAACGGGTAATTTAGAAATCATTCCATCCCTTAGAATAACCAGGCCAGGTATGCTTCTCTTTGTTTTCTTAATTTGGTTATACAATCACCTGGACTGAGTCTGCTTTGGAGAGAAAAGATCATAGGTACAACCTGCAACCCCCTCTCCCCCGAAAGTCTGGTTGGCAATTTATTATAGAACCAAGTATAGACAAGTCTAGACCAAATCCCAGCACCAGGACGTTTACATATCACGTTTTTCCATCTGTTTTTACTTTACCACCTGTGTCCTCCCAGGTACAAAGTGGGAAACTCATCTCTTTTACCCCCACTGTGAACACATCTGTGTCAACCATGGCCTCTGCAGTCACCCCTACATATGCCGGGGAGCTCCGGACAAAGCCATCAGCTGACAACAATGCAAGTGCCACCGAGGGTAAATTGCCCTCTTCCGTGGAAAATTCAGACTCTCCAGTTAGAAGCATTCTGAAATCACCAGCTTGGCAGTCTTTGGGAGAAAACAGTGGGAGCAGAGGAATGCTGAGAGAATTTGGAGAATCAGAAAACAAGAGTTTTTTGACATCTGCAGAAAGTAATATAAAAACATACGAGTCCTTTGAGGAAGTGGAAGCCTCCTACCCTGGCCCCAGTAGGGTGAGGGAAGCAGACAGCCAGAGGGAACAGAAATGTGCTCTACCAAGGAAAGAAAGCCTGGAACTAGCTAGTACTCCTGTCACCCACCTTGGCGATGAACCAAAGAAATTTTCCACAGCTAAAATCAGCACCCAGGGTAACTTGGATGTGAAGGACAGGCCACCCTTTGAAGAGAAGGTAGATGAGGAGAGCATCACCAAAAGGAGATTTTCACTCAAAGGTAAATTATAACTTTACCTATGTATTCCAAAACAATAGGGATTTAGTTCCTACTTGATTTATTGCATGTTACTGTGCTTCCTTAAACACTTTTCTTTTTAAAAATAAATTATTATTGCTGTTGTTAAGTAGTTGTAAAAAGGGGTTACAATTCCATCAGGAAGGTTATGAGTACATTGCTTCTTGGTCAAAGTCACCCTTCCTTTGTTCTCCCCAATTTTCTCCCTCTGGTCCTGTTTAAATACTTTGATAAGGGTTTTAAGTGACTTTAATTCACACAATAGCTTTCTCAGATACTTAACTCTGTTAGCACCTCTTGTAAGTTAATGGCCTAAAGATTCCAGCATGGGCTAGGCACAGGGAATAAGGACTTGAACCAGTCTGATTTCTCTCTACATGCCTGCTTTCCAGTAGTAAGCTTTTCTAATAGAAATCTACTCCTCTTTCTGTGGTTTGTTGTGGAGCAATCCCCTAAAAAGTCTAGTTTTCTCTGATGCCCCAGGCTTGCGTAAATCCAGGTGGCCTGGGTGACCTGACCCGTGTCCACAGGTTACACTTCAGTGGCAAACTTTGGATGTGTGTGTATGTGTGTATGTGTATATCAGATGATGATGACCATGATCATGATAATGGTGATTATCACTTTTTCTTCCCCTAGTAGCTGAATGCGAAGAACTGGCTTCTGAGCAGCTAGGGACAACTGAGGGGAAGACTTCAGGCACAGGGGCCTGGAAGCAGCAAGATCCTTCAGAAACACTACAGAAATATTACAAGAGTCCGTGTGCGATGTTTGCTACCGGAGAGATCAAAGCACCTATCGGAGAGGTCATACTTGATTCCTCTAGTAAAACCATGTCAATTAAAGAGAGGTAAGAAGAGATAATGACTGGGAAGTAATTGTGCATTCATTACATTGCATTTCATCTAAGGAGATGAAATCATAGTTTGGACAGATGCTGTGATAGGATGATTCTGGGATGTTCAAGTTTTTGATCATGAACTGCAGTTGTCTCACACCTGGTTGAGTAATGCTAGGACCAGACCCAGAGGAGGAAACAAACCGAAAAGCATCATTAAGTTGGGATGGTGGGTCAAGTCTCTAATCTCAATACTAAGAGGCAGAGATAAGAGGCAGGAGGATCACTAGTTCTGGCCTGAGCTGAGTTCCTGTCCAAAAAAGAAAAAAGGATTCATTGTTTATTGTCTTCATCTTTTATCTTTCTTTCCCCATTTCTAATCTTTCCTTCTTCTCTTTCTATCTTTTTCTCTTTCTTTCTTTCTTTTCTTCCTTCCTTTCTTCCTTCCTTCCTTCCTTCCTGTCTCTCCCTTCCCTTCCCTCCCTTCCTTCCTTCCTTCCTTCCTTCCTTCCTTCCTTCCTTTCTTTCTTTCTTTCTTTCTTTCTTTCTTTCTTTCTTTCTTTCTTTCTTTCTTTCTTTCTTTCTTTCTTTCTTTCTTTCTTTCCTTTCTCTCTTTCCCTTCCTCTTCCTCTTCTTTCTTTATATTTTGTGCCAGTTGTAGGGCTTAAACTCAGGCCCTAGGCTCTGACCTTCAGCGTTTTTGCTCAAGGCTAGCACTTTACCACTTACCACAGGTCCACTTCTGGCGTTGGGAGGTTAATTGGAAATGAGAGTCTCACAGATTTTTCTATCTGGGCTAGCTTCAAACCACAATCACAAATCTCAGCCTCCTGAGTAGCTAGGATTACACATGTGAGCTATGGACAACTGGCCCCTGTTTCTTATTTTTCACTAAATCTAGTGAATCACTTTATCTAGTGATGAGAGGTGAGAACTTAATTTTTCTTTTCAGAGACACATGGTTCAAATTGAGTACACAAGCTATTTGTGTGTGGCTGTGTCAAATAAATATAGAAGTTGAAGACCAATTCATATATACGATTGCATCTCTGGGATTAGAATCTTAAATTCAGTTTATTTTACAGAAAGTGGGCTGGGTGACTTCTGAAGAGCATGTAGAAATTCTCCTTCCTTCCTTCCATTCTTTCCTTCTCTCACTTTCTCTTTCCTTTTTCTTTTTCTCTTCTTCATTCTTTCTGTCTTGCTCTTCCTTCCTTCCGTCCTCTCTTTTTTCTTTCTTTCTTTTCTTTTCCTCCCTCCCTCCTTCCCTCCCTCCCTCCCTCCCTTCCTTCCTTCCTTCCTTCCTTCCTTCCTTCCTTCCTTCCTTCCTTCCTTCCTTCTAACTTTGCTCATGCTACGAAAGCCCTCTCCACAGAACTACACAATTTTATATCAGATAATAGCATGAATGCTTATATTTGAGTATCAAATAACACTATAGTCTTGTTTCATTGAAAGAATGACACAGGACTGAGAGATTCTCTTTAAGAGGGTAGATACAGACACTAGCAACTCATTATTTTCAGGATGTTGTATTCCTTGTTGATCTTTAGCCACAGTTAAGTAAAGCTGCCAACAATGCCATAGTAATAAGAAGGAATGAAAGTCACTTCAACTCACAGATATAATGATCAGAACTGTTGGCACTGTGTGTTCCTAAAGGTCTTCCAGCATGGACCCCTGGCACCTTCTACCAAGCAGATGGTCTCTTCTTTTGTCAAGCACTGGATACTCTTGATTTTTCTAGATACCTTTCAAGTTACTAAAGACTGTATGTCAAATCACAACGAAAATTCTATTTTTCAAGCCAAACTTTTGAACATTATTCATAAGATACTCAATAGCCATTTTTTTCACTTACAAATTAATGAGTCATGGCTAATTTTCTTTGTTTGCAATGCACAATAAATGAGACCTCCCAGGCTGAGGGTAGTGGGGGAAGGGAAAAGGGCTGAATCAAATAGGAAAAGTAGAATCTTGAATCAAGGAAACAAGTCTGGTATGTCCTGGCACCAGGATCTTCTCTACCAGGCTTTATCCCAGAGACGCAAGTATTGATATCAGGTAAATAGCATTTATCTGAGTTCAAATGTTTTATATTTCAAGAAATTTTCCTGAGTTAAAATTCCAGTGGGACATATTAATGTCACAAGTCTTGTGTGTGTGTGTGTGTGTGTGTGTGTGTGTGTGTGTGTTCTGGAGCTTGAACTCAGTGCTTGTGTTCTTACTCAGCTTGAGTGCTCAGTGTTGGCATTCTACCACTTGAGTTACACCTCCAACCCAACAGGCACCAAGTAAATACAATTAAAAACAAAAGGTATATTAATGAACTTCAACCTATCTAAGCTAAGTTTTTAGTGTTGTTTAGCTCTATCTGAAATTCATGAGCTGCCTATATATTTTTGAAATGAGAGAAAATTCTAAAGGGAACAAACAGAGACACATGATTTGCCTATCCCATATTTGACCCAACCCCAACTATTAAGAGCTTGAAAAACTTGTTCTAACCGAGCTGGGCTCCAGGGCCCAAATTCCTGCTGCAGAGTGTGGGCTGTGACAGTAGACCTTTTCCCCCAGCAGCCTGCTTAGCACATGTTGTTTTGGCCCCAGGCCAGTCCATGGGGTTAATAGGCTAAGGCATTGCCACTCATAGCCTCAGACTAAGCAGATGCCAGCTTCTCAGCATCACAAATAGCACTTGGACTTGGCAGATGTTAAAAGCACTGACAGTTGTTGGCTTTGCATGGAGGAATTTGCCATGTGTCAGCCCAGACCTTTCCACTGTCCAGTGCAAGGCTGCCTGTGGTGAGCTGGAAGGCTGTGGCATTGAAGAAGAGAGCACATCTGGAAAGATCTTCTACTCTCCCAGCTTGTCAAATGCCAAGTGGGAAATCTAAAGGGACATGACTAATATATTTGAGTTGTACTGCATGTTCCTTTGAAGTTATTTATGGATTTTTTTTGCATGTGTGCTGGTACTGGGGCTTGAACTTAGGGCCTGGGTACTATCCCTTAGCTTTTTCACGCATAGCTGGCACTCTACCACTTGGACCACAGCTCTATTTCTGGGTGTTTGGTGGTTAATTGTATTTAAGAGCCTCAGAGACTTTCCTGTCCAGGCTTCAAACCAAGATCCCCAGATCTCAGCCTCCTGAGTAGCTGCTAGGATTATTGATCAGTTGTACTCAGAGGCTGAGTGTGAGCACAAGTACCCTGTGGGCATAATGGAAGTTGTGTCTCCCCCATTGGCTTGTCCCTCTGTGGTCTTCAAAAGACTCCAGTGACAATACTGCCAGCAGCACATCTAGATGAATGGAAGAAGGCTTCCAAAGCCATCCTGAGAAAGCAGGATAAGAAAGCCAGAAGTTTCTTGAAAGAGGAAGGCTTAGCTGTGCCAGGTTGCTCACACCTGTAATCCTAGATACTCAGAAGGCTGAGATTGTGATCTAAGAATCACAGTTCTTAGCCAACCAGGGCTGGTGTGGTATGCACATCAGTACTGGGACTTGAACTCAGGGCTTCAAGCTCCTGTTTGGCCTTTTCTTTCAAGACTCATGTTCTATCACTGGAGCCATAGAGCCACTTCTGGATTTTTGCTGGTTAATAAGAGATAAGCAACTAATGGACTTTTCTGCCCTGGCTGACTTCCAACTGCAATCTTCAGATCTCACCCACCTAAGTAGCTAGAATTACAGGTGTGAGCTTCCTGCTAAGCCTCTGATTTCTTGAGACCTTCATTCTGAAAAGCACCTCAGTAACTGTGGCTCTGTATTTTTAATAACCCCAACTCCTGCTATTGCCTCCTTACTAGTTAGGATTACAAGCATACACTACCATACCCCAAAGAATTACATAATTTAGGACTAAAGGGGATCTTGGTCTGTGTGTACCTGCTTGGTTAGATAAGGCAGCTTTATGCCAGTTTATAGAATGGGCACGAGATCTGCTGCCACATATCGAAAGAGAAAGGAGTTTGGGAAGCTTTCAAAGTTCAAATCTCCTGCCTCCTTTAGGGAGTCCTTTTCTTCATGCCTTACTTTCTGTTATTTGATAGAATAAATAGCATGTTTAAGTTATATATACATTTGTTTTTGTGTTGTTTATTTGACAACGTTGGTGTTTGAACTCAGGGACTTGGGCTTGCTAGGGAGGCATTTTACCACTTGAGCCATACCTGCACCCCTTTTTGCCCTAGTTTTTTTTGAAATGGGGTCTCATTTTTTGGCTTTGACCACCCTATTTGCTCTTCCACTTATATCTGGGATGATGTATGTGTACCAGCCTTCCCATATTTTCTTTCTGTTAAAAAAGAGTCTTAAACTTCTTGCATTGGATCATTTCAAATCATGCTCCACCTGAGCTCATGCTCCTGAGTAGCTAGAATTACAGATATGAGCCATTGTACCTGGCTCATAATTTATTTTCTTATTTGCCTAACAAAACTTTTATCACATGGCATCAAGGATGTAGCTCAGGCAAAGCCCTGGGTTCCATCCACAGAGCCACCAAAAATAAGAACTTTTATCACAGTATCACTTTATCACCCAGCCTCCATTACAAACATTGACTGGAATTAAGAAACTTAGCAGATGAGCCATTAGATAACCTCTGTTACTGGAATGGAGAAGAAAATAGTCAGCAACAAATGGGATTGCGTGAAACTGTAGAGCTTCTGCATGGCAAAGGACATAGCTAGCAAGATCAATAGAAAGCCCACGGATTGGGAGATCTTCACTAGCCACACAACGGACAAGGATCTCATATCTAAAATATACTTGGAACTCAAAAAATTAAATTCCCCAACAGCAAATCCTCAGAGAAGCAACTGCCCAATTAACAAATGGGCTAAAGACTTAAAGAGAGACTTCTCTGAAGAGGAAATAAAAATGGCCAATAAACATATGAAGAAATGCTCAACTTCTCTAGCCATAAAAGAAATGCAAATCAAAACAGCATTGAGAATTCCACATCACCCCAGTTAGAATGGCTATAATCAAGAACTCTAATAACAACAGATGCTGGAGGGGATGTGGACAGAAGGGGACCTTACTGCATTGTTGGTGGAAGTGTAAACTTGTTCAACAACTTTGGAAAGCAGTATGAAGGTTCCTCAAAAGACTCCACCTAGATCTAGCTCCCCTATGACCCAACAATCCCACTTTTGGGCATTTACCCAAATAATCACAAACAAGGCCATACCAAAGCTACTAGCACAACTATGTTTATCACAGCATTATTCACCATAGCTAAGATATAGAACCAACCCTGATGTCCCTCAGTAGATGAATGGATCAAGAAAATGTGGTATATAAACACAATGGAATTCTATGCCTCCATCAGAAAGAATGACATTGCCCCATTTGTTAGGAAATGGAAAGACTTGGAAAAAATTATATTAAGTGAAGTAAGCCAGGCCCAAAGAACCATAGGTCCCATTGTTTCCCTTATCTGTAATAACTAGTATATGTCTAGAACAAGCAGAAAAGGTCAAAATCTATGTACATATGTCCATATAAACTTAGGCTAAGCAAAATGAACCCCAAGATAGGGACACAAGAGATTTTATCTTTCTTGCTGTTGTTTTTAATGTATTTATAATATACTATGCGATTTTTTTGTTTCTTTTGTATGATCTTTCCACATGGTATAACCCCTGTTTTCACTGTATTTGATTCTGGTGTTCTGCATCTTGTATATATGTTTTTCTAATTTGGGGAGGGGAAAGGAAATAACAAAATGCTGAAATAAGATTACAAGATGACCCATTGTAACAACAAGATGTACAAGACACTATGTTGAGAATGAACTTTACAACGTGGGGAGCGGAGGAGGAGTTGGGGAGGGAAGATTGGTAGGGGAAAAGCAAAGGAGGGGGTAACAATGCTCTATAGGAAATGTACTCATTACCTTGCTCATGTAATTGTAACCCCTCTGTACTGTATCTTTACAATTAAAGTGTGTGTGTATACACACACACACACACACACACATATATAATAGGGAGCTAGAACTGTTGAAACACCTAACAGTGCAGCCCTGCGTCTACATACTGTATTAAGATGGAAAGATGTTGCAGAGGACTGCAGGATGGGGCAGAATGATCTGTTTGTTTCTCTACTCTTTAAATTATTTTAGCATAGACTACTGTGTATGTGAGTCTACTGACCATCACCTCTTTACTTTTTACCTTTCCCATGCTTGTCTAACTTACACAACTCAAATTTCTTCATCCATTATAATACATACAGGAAACTAAAATAGCCTCAAGTTCATGAAAGTAGCTTTCCAGAAACTCCAGTAGCCAAGCAGCTCAACATCAAGTTACACAAAGGTTGTACTAAAGTAGGTTTGATAGCCATCTCTTTTCATTAGATTCTTTTTTTATATATATCTTTTCCCCTGAGGAAAGCTGAAGTAATAGTTCTTAATGGGTTTATTGGAAAGGTTTTTTTTGGGGGGGGGTTGTTTTGTTTTGTTTTGTTGTCAGTCATGGGGCTTGAACTCTGGGCCTGGGCACTGTCCCTGAACTCTTCAACTCAAAGCTAGCGCTCTACCACTTGAGCCACAGCACAACTTCGGGTTTTCTAGTGGTTTATTGGCGATAAGAGCCTCACATACTTTCTTCCCCAGGCTGGCTTTGAACTGCAGTCCTCAGATCTCAGCCTCATGTGTAGCTAGGATTATAGACATGAGCCACCAGTGCCCAGCTGAAAACAGTGCCCAGCTGTATATATATATAATATATATACATATATTATATATGTGTTATATATAATATGTATATATTATATATTATTTATGTGTTAGATCAGGTTCATTTGGAGGAAAAGTACAGGATTTTGAATACAAGAAAAGAAAAAAAAAACATCATAATCCACCTTTAGCTTAAATGCATGATACTAAGATCTTTTCAATTTTTTACTGTTTTATATTTTATTTTTATTTTTGTACATATTTTTATTGTAAAGATACTGTGCAGAGGGGTTACAGTTACATGAGTAAGGTAATGAGTACATTTCCTATCGAGAATTGTTACCCCTCTTTTGTTTTTCCCCTACCATCCCTTCCCTCCTCACCTCCTCTACTCCCCCCCAGAAGTTGTAAAGTTTGTTCTCAATATAATGTCTTGTACATCTCATTGTTACAATGGGTCAACCTATATCCTTATTTCAGCATTTTGTTATTTCCTTTCCCCTCCCCAAATTAGAAATATATATATATACAAGATGCAGGACACCGGAATAAAATACAGTTTTAAACTCCTGGGCTGCAGTATTTACAAAAAACTGCTCGCAGCTTTCTCCATTTAATGTCATTTCATCAAGTGGCCAGCAGGGGTCACTAGAAGACATTTTTCTTTGGGGATGAGTTTTTTGTTTGGGGTTTTTTTATTGTAAAAATGTTTTACAGAAGGGTTACAGTTACATGAGTAGAGTAATGAGTACATTTCATAATGAACATTGTTACCTCCTCCTTTATTTTCCCCCTACCATCACTTCCCTCCCCACCTCCCCAACTCCTCCCCCCCCCCCCCACATTGTAAAGTTCATTTTCAATATAATGTCCTGTACATCTCGTTGTCACAATGGGTCAGGCTGAATCCTCATTTAAACATTCTGAAATGTCCTTTCCCCTCCACAAATTACAAAAATATATATACAAGGTGCAGAGCACCAGCATCAAATCCAGTGAAAACAGGGGTTATACCATGAGGGAAGAACATCCAATAGAAACATTTTGTAAGTACATTAAAAACACTAGCAAGAAAGAAAGAAAAAAAAAACCTCTTACGTCCCTGACTTGGGGTACATTTTGCTTAACATTATCTCATGGTCACATGTACATAGCCTTTGACCTACTCTGCTTGTCCTAGACATATAGTAGTTACTACAAACAAGGGAAACCATGGGACCTATGTTTCTTTGGGCCTGGCTTACTTCACTTCATATGATTTTTTTCCAAGTCTTTCCATTTCCTAACAAAAGACGCAATGTCATTTTTTCTGACTGAGGCATAGAATTCCATTGTGTTTATATACCACATTTTCTTGATCCATTCATCTACTGAGGGGCATCGGGGTTGGTTCCATATCTTAGCTATTGTAAATAATGCTGCGATAAACATGGTTGTGCTGGTAGCTACAGACTGGGAGAAGATCCTGACTAGACATACAACAGACAAGGGTCTCATATCTAAAATATACTTAGAACTCAAAAACTTAAATCCCCCAACAACAAATCCTCAAAGAAACGACTGCCCTATTAACAAATGGGCTAAAGACTTAAAGAAAGACTTCTCTGAAGAGGAAATAAGAAGGGCCAATAGACACATGAAGAAATGCTCAACTTCTCTAACATAAAAGAAATGCAAATCAAGACAACGCTGAGATTCGACCTCACCCCAGTTAGAATGGCTATAATCAAGAAATCTAATAACAACAGCTGCTGGAGGGGATGTGGCCAAAAGGGAACCCTACTACATTGTTGGTGGGAGTGTAAATTTGTTCAACCACTCTGTAAAGCAGTATGGAGGTTCCTCAAAAGACTCCATGTAGAGCTTCCAACCCAACAATCCCACTTTTGGACATTTACCTAAAGGATCACAAACAAGGTCATACCAAAGCTACAAGCACAACCATGTTTATCACAACATTGTTTTTTGTTTTTTAATTTTATTGTCAAGGTGATGTACAGAGGGGTTACAACTGATTACATTTCTTGCGTAACTTGTTACCCCTTCCCTCATTTTTCTCCCTCTTTCCCTCCCCCATTCCCCTCCCCAAGTTGTACAGATCATTTCCAACATATTATCTTGTGAATATTGCTGTTGCATAGGTTCCACATTTGTCCTTTGTCTCACCATTTTGTTGTTCCCCTTCCCTTTTCTAATTCAGATAAATGTATATACAATACCCAAGGTACCAAAATTGAATGCAGTGACACAGGGGATAAACCATGGGCAGGGGGGGCACAAAAGAAAAAAATCACGTAGTACATTGAGAACAACAACAACAAAGAAAAACCTCTTGTGTCCATGTCTTGAAGTTCATTTCACTTAGCATCATTTATATGGTCATATGTACATAGTTATTGAGCTATTCTACTCATCTGCTAAGATTGTCCTAGATATATACTAATTATTACAAATAATGGAGACCATGTGACCTGTGTTTCTTTGGATAAGGAAATGGAAGGACTTGGGGATGGTTATTTTAATCCTCTCTTATTGCTTTCAGCCCACGGTCAACAAAAAAAGCAGATGTCTATTATTCTCTTGCTGGAATGATTATATTTCTCTTATCTGATAGTTATGGGTTCAGCCTTACTCTGTAATCAGCTGAAAAATCTTTGGGACCCTTTTAGATAAAGGACTTGCAAGTTCTAAGAGTTTGGTGGTGAAGTCTTTGGTTGGTATGTTTTCCTTCCAGGTTGGCACTGCTGAAGAAGAGTGGTGAAGAAGACTGGAAGAACAGACTTCATCGAAAGCAGGAATACGTCAAAGCATCAGCCAGCAGCAGCCTACACATCCAGGAAACAGAGCAGTCTCTGAAGAAGAAGGTAATGTTTCCATGTGAGGACAGAGCTTCTAACATCACGCTTGTCAGTGTGTCACGTGGACAAGCATGTCTGGATTAAGTCCTACTCTAGAGAGCATAAATGCCTTAGGAACATGCTTAGCCTGTCATGTAGCTGCTAAATTGATCAAATGGCCAAGTCTTAATATGTTGTAGTCCTAATAGCACTGCACATAATGTCTCAACATGCATGGGACTATTTCCAAATATGCACACATTCTTAAATGAATTCTGGATTTAGAATGTGATTAAAAACTTTCAAAGGAGTGGGACACTGGTAGCCCATGCTTTTAATCCCAGCTACGCATCCAGCTTGAACAGGGAAGTCCATGAAACTGTATATCTAATGAACCAGGAAAAAGCCAGAAGTGGAGCTGGTAGCTCAAGTTGTAGAGTACCAATCTTGAGTGAAAAGACTAAAGGACAGTGGCTAGGCCTGAGTTCAAGCCCCAGTACCAGCACAAACAACAACAACAAAAACCAAGAGAACAAGAACCCTCCAATGCAACTCTTAACTTACTAAGAGCTTACATGTTACTTATAAAATATGGATTTGGGTTTCCTATGCAGAGATTTAAGACCTAAGTAGAAAATTAAGGATATAACTATAATCTGTGACACTTTCTGAATACTTTTAAGCCTGTTTCATAATAAAGAGATATGCCTTTTATTGAATTAATTTACTAAATAAAAGTTATATATGGTGACCAGTGCTAGCAAACATTTCATATAAAAGAATATTTATGAGTTGTTAAATTACAAATGTAATGATGACCAGTCTTTGGCCAGTTACTACATACTTTCAAAACTGCTGGCTAGCACTACAGATATATTGATACCTGTATATTGTGCTTTCTGGCTAACGGCCACACCCACTAGCCAATTTCTCGGATTCAGAATCTTCAAATAGAAAGGAAAAAATAAATGTTCCCAACTGCTTGATCACCTGGGCCCTTCTGGATCTCAAATAAACATCCTATGTCTAGTATGATGTTGTGTGCCTATAGTTCCAGCTATCCAGGGAAGTTGCTGTGGGAGCCTCACATGAGCTCAGAAGTTCAAGACTAGCTTGAGGAATATAGCAAGAACGTATCTCAAAAATGAAAATAAGTATCTATGGAAAAGAGAAATGATGAAGGTGACCTTTGTTCAGTAAGGTCTCATTAGATAAAAATGAGATTGTACGAGTTAGTAATCCAGATGCTATTTTATTTCTATGGTACTTCTGTTTCTAAAACAGGGAGATCAGAATAGCAATTTGAACTCTCATTTTTTTTCCTACCTGGTGTTAAAGATAATAACTAAGGACATTTAGTTCTCAGCCATTTATCATGTTTTCAACAATTACATACAACTGAACACTAAAGTATAAATGTAGGAAATTGAGATTTCAAGATAAAAGAAAACTGAGTCCTTCAAATAATTTATACCTTGGCCCACAAACTCTGTTTACAAGAATCTTAGTGCTGAGGCTGAATCTCGATGATAGAGCATTTGCCTACCATATATGAAGCTCTTGGGGTAATCCCCAATACCTCAAAAAAAAGTCCTAAAAATCATTGATTCAAAAATAACTTCAGTCCATAACTTACTGACAAAGCTGTCAGCAGTGTGCTATGGTACCAAGCAGCACCAGAGTGCCCTGCTGGTCATCTTGAAAGGTGCAGAGTACCTGGGCTTTCAGAAACCAACCATCCCCTACCGCCAGATGAAAATTAAGCTGAGCCTAAAAAGCACAAAGCGAGATGGAAATCCACATAAATGGTGGATCTATCTTTCCTACACACTGAAGAGTGATGGATGGTCTTGAGTAGTAAATACTACTCAAAGACATGGCTGAGGTGTTTAGGGGACAAAAGATCCATGTTACCCTGCCATTGCTAACCTTGGGGTAGAAACCCAGGGATGGGGTTCAAGCACTGGGTTTCTAGGTAGCTTGGGCTTGCCAATGTGAAGTGCTTTACTTGGATCATGTCTCTGCAGCCACTGCAAACGCACAATCTTAGCCCTCTTTGATGGCCTCATTCAGTGTGGTCTGAGACAATAAGCTCTTTGATGCTAAATTTAAGTCCATCTATTTTAGGCTGTTGTCACATAGGGAAATCTCAAATTCCGTTCAAGTCAAGTGGTTTACTGACAGCCTCAAGAAAGCTAGGTGCTGGTGGCTCACATGTATAATCTTAGCTACTCAGGAGGCTGAGATCAGAATGAGCCCAGGCAAAAAAAAGTTTATGAGACTGTTATCTGCAGTTAACCAGCAAAGAGCTAGAAGTAGAGTTGTGGCTCAAGTAAAGCTAAGGGACAGAGCTCAGGCCCTGAATTAAAGCCCCAGTATCCAGTATCCACTACACACACACACACACACACACACACACACAATCTCTCTCTCTCTCCCTCTCTCCCTCTCTCCCTCTCTCCCTCTCCCTCTCTCTCTCTCTCTCTCTCCCCCCCTCCCCCCACTTAAAACATATGCATTCAGATAGAAACTTGCTGATAGAGTACGAGTAAACTTGTCCATATATTACTGCCCAAAACATAGTTATCGAACCTTCCAGCTTTACCAGCTTGGGTACAAAGGAGCTAGTTTTATGATCAGGCCAACACTTCCTAGTTTCTGAATTTGTCAAACAATACATAATTGTGGTCACCAAACATTTCACAGCTCGGGTTCCTTTCTGTGTGTGGTAAGCACAGATCCGAGAATTGCAGCTGAGACTACACAGAAAGGGTGGGGCATGTGATGACAACGGTAAGTCCCTCCCTCCGCCCTGTGAGACTCACACAGTGCAGCAGCTAGTACCACCTGAAAATGACATCGTGGAAGCCACATGGGAATTTAAATGTCCCCAGTTTTTAAAAAAGTATAAAGGATGCCTTGAAATGGATACCTATTTTATTTGCCCAAGAGGATGTCCCAAAGGAAAAGAATCTGTAATGCTGTCATGAGCATGTCATTGAGGTCCTATATAGCATTATGTTTCTATTTTGGCCTCTGAATAGCATTGAAGAGCTGTTGAGTTTTTCTCCATCATTCTAGCCATGCCCCATGAAGCAAGGAACTTAGAAACAGTTTCTTGCTTTTCAGTTTTATTCCCCTCAAATCAGGGTTGATGGTTTGTCATTAATTATTTCCCTAATTTCTGGTCATTTCCCATGAAAAAACTTAACTATCTCTATTGCCACCCTTCTCCTATATTTCGGTTAGGCCAAATGACTTGAGCACTTCTGTTTCTTTGTAGTTTATGTAATTAGTTCTAAGCAATAAAGCTTATTTTGTTTGTAGAGTTGGCCTGGTCCATACTGAGTGGAGTATGTGTCACTGAGCATGGCTTGTGTCTTGTTTCCTCCACACTAATTCCATCAGAAAGAAAAGAGAGGAAAAGAGAGAGATCACTTAAAGCAGTGATCTGATCAGTCTTTATTTTCATCTAATAAGTACTTAAAATTCCCATCCTATCGCCCTGTCTTGTGTCTGTTTGTTAAAATAACTATGTAGTATATCAGACTTTTCTATAAAATCATTTATAGAATTGCCCCTTACAAACTGGCATCTGTTTCTGAATCCCAGATGAGAGACTGACTCAGCCCTTGTATGGTCAGCTCAGATCCTTTGAGCTCCAAAACAAGGTCCTAAAATTTCAAGGAAAGCAAATCTTGCATGTTCATATATTTTGTCACTGCCCCTGTCATTGAAATGTGCAGTCACCACCATGATGAATGAAACCAATGCAAAAGAGGAAGGAAAAGAGGGGACAGCAAGGCTGGAGGATGACATCTCAAAGTTCCCTGCAGGAAATGAGTTCTCATGGTGTTTATGCCACTGAATTGTGAGCACGTGCACGCTTCTAACTAAACCTAGGCATGAAAATGATGGTGGTACCCTGACTAGACTCTTCTCTTCCAATCCTCTGCAATTTCTTCTGTTTGTTTTAACCTGTAGGAAGAAGCAGGATTTACAGATGATAATGCCATTTCTTATCTACCTTGGGTAAGCCTGACTCCCCCACACAGGTGTCCTCATGTAACTGACCACAGTGGGTCTCCCCTGGGTGAGTGCAAAGCCCTGAAGCACAACCAGGACATGAAAGAGGGAAGAAAAGTCTAGGATTTGAAGTTGCTGAGGTGTGCACTCAAGAGAATTCTCAGAGGTGCATCTCTGTGAACACAGCAGGCAGAAGGCTATCGCTGGAAACGTGTAGATATATTCATGTAGGAAAAACGCTCACAGTTCATGCAGAGAGAGCCAGGCACATTCCTGAACATGCTCAGTTTGAGATTTTGCATCCTATATATCCAAAAAAATGGTTGATGAGATGCCTCTGAGCAAAGAACATAGTGTTATAATAAACTAAGTTTATTCTAGGACACCTTAAAAAGGTTGCGTGAGAGGGACTTCCAGATTTTGTCTGATTCCTTGTAAGCATTAATGCAAGGAAATGGAGGTATGGCTCAAGTGGTAGAGCACCAGCCTTGATTGGCCAAAGCCAATATAGAGTGCAAGATCATGAGTTCAAGCTTCAGTACCAGCACAAAACAACAAAGAAAAAAAAGTCACTCAAGTGGGCATCAGCCTCCTGTCCCTCTAAGCATAGATGATTATCCCTTCCAGGACCTGTGTGTCAGATGTCACTCCCTCTAGATGACAAGCCTGGTTATAGCCCGTTCCAGCTCATTCTGATCATTAGATGGGTCTTCTCTGCCCTCCTTCATTTGTATGTGGTTTAAGAATAACAGCCTTTATACAGCATGAAAAGCTGATCCCATGTTCTTAAGTTTTTTAATTATTTTTATTTACCTATCAAAAATACCTTACAGAAGGTGATTTTTGTGTGTGTGTGAAATGCTAACATTACCAACAAAAGTCATGAATCCCATCTTGATAACCAAGCAGCTTGCATTGTAGTAGTCTCCCCATTCCTCATTCTATCAACACAAAGCTGATTCATACAGGTGCTGCATCTGTGAACTGGTTTTAGTATTGGCATTCATGGAAGGACCCTCGTTACAAAGCAAACTGAAGCCAGGCTCCAGTGGCTCACGCCTATAATCTTAGCTACTCAGGAGGCTGAGATATGAGGATCTAGGTTGGAAGCTAGCCTGGGCAGGTATGTCTGTGAGATTCTTATCTCCAATTAAACACCAAGAGGGCAGAAGTGGAGCTGTGGCTCAAATAGTAGAGGACTAGCCTTGAGCAAAGCAGCTCAGTGACAGCTCCCAGGCTTTGATTTTAAGCCCTAAGACTGGCACAAAAATAAAGGGAAAACGGGAGTTTAAAAAAATAGCAAGGTGAAATTGCAATGAGTCGATTAACTTTTCTGTTAGAACTTCCATTGTTTTGTCTCCCTCACACCACCCCATCTCACCCATCTACCCACCCTTGTAATCAGTCTTTTCATCTCTAATCTTCTTGCTTTGCTCTATAGGAACCTGTATATGCTTCTACTTATTCTCCTGCTATACCTGCTGCCCATAAATACCTGTCTTTTGTAACTATTAATCAGGTGAGGAAAAGCCTATACAAATGAAGCCTCATTGCAATTTCTGAGCGGTAGGGAAGGACTTTGGTTTTGTTTGGCAAACTCATTTATTTGCTCTGTTGTTGTTGTGTGTGTGAGTATGTGTATATGATTGTGTGTATGTCTATGATTGTGTGTATGTCTATGATTTTAGTGTGTCTACCCCTCACAGTCATGAAACTAGCTTAAGGGGCAAGTTCCCCTTTTTAATCACCAAGCATTAAATCCTGTGCTAAGTCAGGAGCTCATCCTTTAATTTTCCGAGCTGGCTGATGGTGCTAGAACAAGGTTATAGTTACTTTGAGGTCTGAGCAGAGGCCTGTGATCTTGTCATCTTTTGTTGAGGCCATTTGTGGCTGCATGCTTGACACAGACACTCAAAACTCTGCTAAGAAGGACTCAAAGCTAAATCTCCTAACAGTGTGCAAAATGTCCTGGCTTAGCCACACTTCTATTTCTTCTTTCCATTTTTATTATTTAACATTACGCTCTTACGATTTCTTTTTACAGTTGAGTTTAACTAGACTTAAGATGAAAATTTAAAAGCTATACCACAAATTTTTCTTTCCTTGAAGCTTTCTAGTTGCAGAAGTGTTTTACCCTTCAGTATACTCTTAACAACATATGTCAGCTACACTCTTACTGTCCCATTTTTCAGGAGATGTGGGAGGGAAGCAAACTTACCAGCAACACATGATAATTTAAAAACATTTTTCCTGATTGGTCTTTTATATGGCTCTAATCTGTTTCCTACTAAATCTCTGTCCTAGGAGAAACCCTCTTTTCTGCCCAGCTGTTTCACTCCCTGATGCGCACACACACACACACACACACACACACACACACACACACACACACACACATTACTCCTCTGTCTTCCTCCTCTGTGCCTCTCTCCCCCTTTCCCCCCACCTCTTTCTCTCTTCATATTCCTAAACCTTATATTTCTAACCCCCTTAATACAAGGAGTCATGTAAAGTGAACTGGTGAGTCAGGTTTCCCGAAACCCAACCCTACTAGTATCCAAGTTAAGTAGAAACGTGTAGAGAGATAAAAATGCTTATGTTTAATATAATGTGCAGGGGAGTAGAAAGCTTCTTGCCTTAGATCTGTCACATGAATTAAAGCTTTAAATTCTACAGTGGTTTTGTCATTCCAGTATGAAGGAGTTCTAGGGCCATCCAAGTGCTTTGGGAATTAAATTGTGGGTTCAAAACAATTTTTCTGAGTCATTTATACACTCCAGTACCACACCCTCGATACTGGAGATGGGTTAATGAGTTCAGCGAAGGCCGAGAGATGTCTGAGTCTTGAAGGAGCCAACTCTCTTGGCACTTGGCTTTTCTGGAAATATTTTAAGCCAAGTCATGTACTTTATTGATTTGATTCAACTCCATTTTCAGTGGAAACTTCTCTCTTTCTTGAATTTTGTGAGGGCATTTCAGCAAGTCATTTCAGGTATTCCTTGAAATTAGGGTCTTCTTGACCGTCATAGGAAATGTATAGTTGTTTTTCGTTTTTAATTTTTGAAAACTTCTTTATTGCTTAAAGTTAAAACTTCTAGGAAAGTTTCCATAATAAGCAGGGTACCCTCCTGCACCCTTTACCCAGCCCAACAATTATTAACATTTGCTCTCTCTCTTCTTTCCTCCATAAATCATGTGTGTGCATTCATGTGTATATGTTGTATATGTGTATGCTCCTTTCAGGGTATACTTGCCAAAGTATTTCCCTCATGTCCACAATACAGTGATACAACGATTAAGATGAGGAATGTAACATTGACATAATGCTTGTCTAATTCACATTTGTATTCATATTGTGTCAATTCCTCCTAATAATGTCTTTTACCCCCCACCATATGAAAGATCGAAGCCAGGATCATATCTTTCATTTAGTCATCCTATTCCTTTAGGAAAAGGTTCTTAACCTAATTTAAATTACCAAGGATCTCAAAATTACTTCCAGCTGTGATGGTCTGGTGAAGAATCCTATGAAGGAAGTCATTATAATTAAGATTAGATGATTGGGAAGAACATAATCATAATTAAGAAAATTAACTGTGACTATCTCTGCTCTCTTCCTGCCCTTCCTGTTGATCCCAGAGGGGGACCAACTCATGTAGTAGAAGGAAAGTTATGGAGGTAGAAAAACCACTGAACCCTGGGGATACATTTCCACCAAAGGCACTCCTAGGCCCATGTCAGGAAAAGGCCTTGGGATCACTTGGATCTCTGATGAGTTCTTATCCAAGGAAAATTCCTCAGGAAGGAAGAGCAGCTAGAGAACTGACAGGAGTTAAGGAGTGCTTAGGCACAACTAGAAAGTAAATGCCCTAGTAGAAATGGTGCCCCTCAGGGCCATGAAGATACCTAGGTAAAAGCAAAAGGGCAAACCTAGGAGGCATTGCCAGCTGTCAGAGACTTTGTGCCAAGAATAACTTCCTTGTAGCCTTCCAGATGAAGTTCTTCCTGCTCTTAGAAGGATTCATTTGCTCTCTTCCTTTCTCGCAATCAGCTCGATGGTCTTCTCCCCCACCACCAACCTTTCCTCCCTCCCCTTCCCTTCTCTTCCTTTCTCCTCTCTCCCTCTCTCTCCCTCTCTCCATTTCTCTCCTAACTCTCCTGGTCCTTCCCTCCTCTCTCCCTCCTGCTTCTTGCCCTATCCTGTGCCTTAATGCAGAGAGGGGGTTTGTAGTCAAAGCAGGGTGGCAGGAAAGAAGGGGGAAGAAACATGATGTTCCGCTTCAATATCGCCACACTCTCACCTACCTACACTCTTCCTTCCTGTCCCCCTCCTCCCTCCCAGTTCACCCCAACTGCTTTCAGTCTTATCTGTCACTTTCCAACTTAACCTTGTCATCCTGGTCCAGTCCCAGTCCAGAGTCCTCTTCAGGTCCCTCTCCACCCCCCTTCCCCTTGGTTACCTACTCTGTCACCAGCATCAAGCCAAAGGAGCACCACCATTGGCCTAGAAATGGAAGCAACGGGTTTTTTCAGAAGCGCAATGAGAAATATTTGAAGGCATCTTTTAAGTAGAAATGGTATCTATGTATGTTATGTCTGTGCACACTGCATCCTCAGTTGTTAGGTTTGTTGTGGCCTACAGCCCCTTCCATGGGTGACCTGGCTACTTTGCTGTCCCTATGACAATCTGCTGAAGGGAGGTGTGTGCCAAGTTCAGGAATCTTATGGACATCTCTTCCTATCCAATTCTGAGTTACACGGATAAATTTGTCTCGACTCACTGTGGTTTGTGTGAGGGCATGTAGACTCTCCCCATGCGCCCACAGTTCACTGAGTTGGACCAGACTCTAGAGCAACTTCATGTGTTACTCTTTTTTTGTTTGTTTTTTTCACCTGCTCTTTCAGTCATGAATGCAACAGACTAAATCTATTTCCTTCTATTTCTTTTCTCTTACAAACAGCGGGTCACGGAAAGTCGGGAGAGCCAGATGACCATTGAGGAGAGGAAGCAGCTCATCACCGTGCGGGAGGAAGCATGGAAGACCAAGGGCAGAGGCGCTGCCAATGACTCCACCCAGTTCACAGTGGCCGGCAGAATGGTGAAGAAAGGTCAGAGCCAGTGCACATGCGCTGTGAGCTTGTGGGTGCCCTGTGCTCACCCACAGAGGTGATGTGGTCTGGAACAGATGCTGTTTTGTTGGTGCTGTTATTTTAAAGTGAAGTTTTAAGCATCCTGGTGTTAGGTGAATCTTTTCTGCATAGGTTTTGTGTGCTAGTCTTACTAAACATTTCATAAAAATCATTTGGGGCTGCCTGCAATATGAAGTGTGATTCAACTTGCCACCATGTCAAAACTTTCCCCTTTTCCCATTTGGAAAGCGAGGACAGTTGTAGATTTCAGAAGTGACTACAAGCCTGCTAAGAATACTTCAACAAATTCTTTCTCACAACCACCTTTTTTTTTTTTTTTTTTTGGTAGTGTGGGAGAACAGTACTGGGAGTGTTGAGTATGATCCTCAGCAATACAAAATCAGAGTAACATACACCCTCCTGTGTCTTTCTTCCAAAAACCCAGTGTTCTTTGCGTTAGTGACTATTTGGCCCGTAAGGCCAAATTGTCTCTGTAACCCCCAATACCAGGGACCACTTTTGGCTAATGTAACACAGCTTATTCTTTTTTGTGTATGTGCTGGTCTTGGGGCTTAACCTCAGGACCTGAGCTCTGTCCCTGAGCAGTTTTTTTGCTCACAGCTAACACTCTTAACAGTTGAGCCACAGCTCCATTTTTGGCCTTTGTTGGTGCTTACGTAGAGATAAGTCTCACCGACTTTCCTACCTGGGCTGGCTTTCAAACATAGTCTTCAGATGCCAGCCTCCTGAGTAGCTAGGATTACAAGTGTGGTCCTCTGGGCCTGGCTCACAGCTTGATCTTAATTAGCTTCCTCTCTAATAGGACAACTGTGCTTCATCTGTTGCCCCTGCCACCAGGAAAGGGCCTTCAAAACTTTTAACTCCATCTAAGTACATTGTGATTGCCTGATGCAGTCTCTTTTTTCCATTTTTATGTCATGGGCTTGTTTTCCTGTGTCTCTATTGTATATTTGGTATATCAGCTCATGAGTGCACAATCTTTAGAAACAATAAAATGCTATCAGTAGTTACAGTTGCCCCTGCATAGTCAAGGTAGCTACTAGATACATATGCTGAGTATACACACACATGCATGGATTATACAATCTACAAGGTACTCATGGAGATTAATTCGTTGGGTCCTAGAAATTTCCAGAATAATTTTAACCTGCTGTATCACTGTGTTATTTGTTCTTCAGGCTTGGCATCACCCACTGCCATAACTCCAGTCTCATCTCCTCTGTGTAGTAAGTCAAGAGGTACTACGCCAGTGTCCAAACCCCTAGAAGGTAAGTCACTAGGGTGGTCCCCAATAGCCTGTGAGCTTCTGATCTGAGTTTTCAGTAACACTCACTTACTGATGCTTTCTTCTTGATTAGATATTGAAGCCAGACCAGATATGCAATTGGAATCAGACCTGAAGTTAGATAAGCTAGAAACCTTTCTAAGAAGGCTAAATAACAAAGGTAAGACCAGACCAAGTGTCTGTTTTATCATATTGTGATTTGTATTTATAATGAATAGCTAAAAATGTTCTTTTTAAAAAAAAAAACTTGCTTCTTATCATAATCTCCATATCCTAATTCTGATTTCTTATCCTCATGCTAAATTGTCTTCTTTTTAGTGTAGCTTTACTAATTATTTTGTTATTATAATCTTTGCTGTTAGCTTTCAAAACTATGACCAAGACAGAATAATGTACTAAATCAGGGACTTTCAATAATACACATGCTGGGGCTGGGAAGGTGGCTCAGTGGTAGAGTGCTTGCCTTGCATGCCTGAGGCCCTGGATTTGATTCCTGAGCACCACATAAGCAGAAAAAGCCAGAAGTGGTACTGTGGCTCAAATACTAGAGTGCTAGCCTTGAGCTGAAGAGCTGAGGGACAGTGCCCAGGCCCAGAGTTCAGGTCCCACGACTGACAAAGTAATAATAATAATAATAATAATACACATGTCTGAAAAAAAAAGTTTTAAAACCTCTTACATTGTTTGTTTATTGATTGATAGTTGGTGGGATGCAAGAAACGATCCTCACTGTCACCGGGAAGTCTGTGAAGGAGGTGATGAAGCTGGATGATGACGAAACCTTTGCCAAATTCTATCGCAGTGTGGATTCTAACATCCCAAAAAGTCCTGTGGAGTTAGATGAAGATTTTGATGTTATTTTCGACCCTTATGCACCCAAGTGAGTCTCTGCCTCTGTCTTTCATCTGCTGTAGAACACTTCCTTCTCCTCTTCCCCACATCATTCCGCCAGGAACTCTGTCACTGTGTTCTTCATGGGAGTTGATCTCCCTGCAGCCGCATTGACACTCTGGCCAGATAAATATACATCCTCCAGACTGTGTGTGTCACAGAGGTTTGTCCTGTTCTATCAAAATAGTGTCACTGGTAAGAACACATGATTAGTATAGCTAGAAAACCAAGAGGGGTAGAGAGGTTACCTAGTTTATTATAATGTATAAAATCAGTAGACCTAAGAATTTTCTCAATGATGTCCAAAAATGACTCTTCCCACAAGAACATAACAAACCTACCTAAAAAAGTTATTGTGGTATTGGGATCCTGTCAGTTACAAGTGCCATAGAAATACCTAAGGCAGGGGCTGGGAAGGTGGCTCAGTGGTAGAGCACTTGCCTTGCATGCATGAGGCCCTGGGTTCCATTCCTCAGCACCACGTAAGCAGAAAAAGCCGGAAGTGGTGCTGTGGCTCAAGTGGTAGAATGCTAGCACTGAGCTGAAGAGCTGAGGGACAGCGCCCAGGCCCAGAGTTCAGGCCCCACGACCAACAAGAACAACAACAAAAAAACAGAAATGCCTAAGAAAAACTACCTTCAGCAAAAGAAAGTTGTGGAAGGATTACAGGTTCACATGCTGAAAACTAGTGGGATCTCAGGTTCCAGAGCCCCATCAGAACATGGCCTCTCTTCTTTATGAACTGGTTTCACTCTCGGTCAAGCTGTGGCTGCATCTAGCTCCAGATCCTGCCGCCAACCTGGGCACCATAGCTTTGCTTTCCACTAGAGCCAGCAGAAATTCCAGGTTGGCTTTTCATTGCTTCAAGTAGTGAAAAACCCAAGTAAGATCCTGAGGCCCTGAATTCAAGCCCCACTACTGGCACCAAAAAAATGGAGAACGATTTTTATCAGCTTCCTAAGTTCTTCTAAACCATCCATTATAGCCAAGAACCAGAAGATGGTGGTGTCTAGATCCTTCCCATCCAGGCCATGGAAGGGTGGAGTGGATTTCTCCAAGGAAAGCCCCCAGGCCATTGCCAGAAGCAGGAGTCATGTGCCAGGCAGGGTATACCCACAAGCACCTGCCATGTCTCTGTTCTTTCCCATCTGGGTGACTGTCTGAGTATGTTTAGTCATCTTAAAATTTCTTTTTTTGTTTGGTTTTTTTTTAACTGTATTTTTTTTTTGTCTTTTCTTTTTTTGGTACTGGGGATCGAACCCAGGACATTGCACTTGCTAGGCAAGCGCTTTGCCACTGAGCTACATCCCAGCCCGGTAGTCATCTTAAAATGTCTGTAAGATGCTTCCAGTACATTTTTACATGTAATTAATTTGTTCAATTTATTTCAGTTTGTGTGTTTCCATTTCCTGTCTTTAAAGAACAACTTTCCATTGCCCACCTTCAAATGACATTTGTATTTGCAATAAATGGTTATTTAACCATTTCTCAATTTTCTCCTCACCAAATGTCACTGTTTAAGTTGTTCAATATGGTCATTTAAACATCTATGTGTACATTTAGATACACACAGAGGCAGTGTTATACATTAACAAGACTTTTGCTCACAGACCTAAGTACCTAGAAGTTGCAGGCAGCAGCAGGGGTCTGTTATGAAGTCTCATCACTAGACCTACCAGCTTCCCAGGCCACGCTTCTGTCCACAGTAGTGAAGGGAGTGCCTGTGGAATCACAGGTGGTTTGCAGGCTCTTGCATTGCACTGTCTTCTTCAATATTGTGGTTATTGTCAGACACCAGTAGCTCACACCTCTAATACTAGCTACTAAGGATGCTGAGATCTGAGAAACAAGGTTTGAAGCCATCCCAAGCAGGCAAGTCCAAAAGATTCCTATCCCCAATTAATTAGCAAAGAACTGGAATTGAAGGTGTGGTTCAAGTGAAAGAGTTCCAGCCTTGAGCAAAAAGAAGGCTAAGGGAGGAGAATCCCCTTAGTTCAAGCCCCAGTGCTGGCACACATACACGCACACACAACCACAAATTGTGATTATTTCTCTCAGGGGTCAGTGGTTGAGGATTGGTGATGAAACTGAAAAACTATTGTATAAAAAGAACTGTTGTTCTGGAGCAGCAAGGGTGGGACTGAGGGCCAGTGGCTTCCTGTGAATTCTAGAGGCAGCATTCTACACAGGTGAGCCCTTCCAAAGAGAGACTTGGGACATGGCATGGTGTGAAACAGCAGTTCCTCGGCCTTTAGAGCTGTCCAGTGGAGGACACGCTGCCCGTGGAGCATTAGATAGCCACTAAGTAGACACCAATGGACATAAGTGAACTGGGCTCCTGGGACAGGGACATCCTGGATTCAGTGGGCTTGAATCTCCCTCTACCTCCAAGATCCCATGATTTCTTGTCAGGTGAGTAAGAATGGGAGATGCTGTAGTCATAATGAAATCAAGCAATGCTATTATGGAACCCATTACTCTGGGTCCAAGATCCACAGGCAAACCAGGAGTGGCTGGTGTTACAGCCATAAAACCCAACTCTGCTTGGCCCCCAGATTAACGTCGTCTGTGGCGGAGCACAAGCGTGCAGTTAGGCCCAAGCGCCGAGTCCAGGCTTCCAAAAACCCCTTGAAGATGTTGGCGGCAAGAGAGGATCTCCTCCAGGAATACACGGAACAGAGGCTGAATGTGGCCTTCATGGAGTCCAAGCGGATGAAGGTGGAAAAGAGTAAGTGTTTGGAACCACTGCCCTGCTTCTCTGCTTGGGCATAGGGTGTTCATTTGTTGTACTTATTTCTTCATTTTTCTGCATTGTGAAGGCCAGAAAAGATGCTCAAATGACATCTATTAAGTAATAAGTAAGTTTGCACAAACACAGGCATGTGGGCCTAAATTTTCAGGATCAAGGAGGACCATCTGTTCAGTTGAGCAATTTAAAAACATCCTGATTGAAGAAGAAAGATGCATCTGGATTTTGTGGTTCAACCCAGATTCAGCCCTATTAGAACCCAAACACAGTAATTCTCACTGCATCTTATTCAAGAGCCAACGGAATTTCCTATGGAAATATATCTCAACTCACTGTTCTTAATCCTGGAGTTTTAAGCTAACACTTTCGAATCATTCCTTAGTTTATTTTACTTGTTTTTATTTTTATTTAGTTTTATTTAATTTACTTATTTTTGTGTGAATATACCCCTTCTGAGGCTTGAACTAGGTGCTTTCTTGTACCGTTTTTCACTCAAATCTGGCACTATACCACTTAAACCACAACACTACTTCATTTCTGGCTTTTTAGTGGTTAAGTGGAGATAAGAATCTTATGGACTTTCCTGTCTGAACTAGCTTTGAACTAAGATTCTCAGATCTCATCCTCCTGAGTAGCAAGGATTTTCACAGGCCACTAGGATCTAGCTCAAACCATTCTACATAGAGGTCACTAAGGCTGCCAAGTGTCAGGATGGGGATTAAGTGGGGTAGGACGGGCTGGAATGGGCCTTGAATGGAGAGAGAGAGAGTGGGCACCTGGCTCTCTACTCCCATGTAAGGCCAAGTTGCCCTGCTTTTATCTAACAATGCTGGGTTCCATTGTTCCAAAAAAGTGGTTTTGTTGGTGGAGGTGACTGCATGCAGAATCTTGATATTTGAATATTGTTATTCAATATTATTCAATATTATTCAATATTATTATAATTTGTATTTTCCCACAGACTCACAAACCGAATTTCCCAAGATTTTTTCTTAGAAATACAGTATTTAGATGAGATGGCTAAGTCACTTTCTCCTTTTCTCCCTCTCTTCTCTCTGTCTTCTTCCCTCTCCTTTCCCTCTGTCCTCTCCTTCTTTCTCTATATATTACCATCTATTAATTACACCAGAGTTTCATTATAAAATTTCCATACATACACATAATGTACTTTGATCTAATTCACCCCATATTAATCTTTCTTTTTTTCTCCTCGTCTCCTACTTTTAAAGGGCATTTTAATGGGTTTCATTGTTCTATTGTGTAAAGCCTGGTCATCTGAAAGTTGTTAGCAGTTATAACAGCTTTCAGTATAATTGGAACAAATGAGCTCCTCACCTGGTTTATCCTAATGTTGCTACTTTAGTTTGCATGATCACGTGGCACTTGCCATGAAGTGGTTTATACCTCAGGTTCTGCAGTTAGGTTTTCTTGGACGGTGATTGTTTGATGGCACAGAGAACCAAGCTTGAGTACGTTTTCCTCCTTAGATAACTATAAAATGCACAGATCATGAGTTGGTTGGGAATGATTTCTGATTGTAAACATTGTCAATTCAATGAGCACCTTACTTTCCCTCTACATGGCTCTCCTTCTCACCCAGTGTCCTCCAACTCCAACTTCTCCGAAGTGACTCTGGCAGGCTTAGCCAGTAAGGAAAACTTCAGCAATGTCAACTTGCGGAGTGTCAACCTGACAGAGCAGAATTCTAACAACAGCGCTGTGCCCTACAAAAAGCTGATGTTGTTACAGATTAAAGGTATTTCTGAGCAGCACAGGTGGGGCAGGGATGAGAGCGGGGTTTGGGGGGCATTGTGCATTAATCAGTTCTGTCTAGTCCCACTAGGAGTCCTGCCTGTACCCTTCCTTGCCTGTCAGAAACCCAGCATGCGAGCTTTCTGAGAATACAACTCTTACACCTAATCAAATCTCATGAGGCAGGAGATATGCTGCCCACTGGGGCTTTCAGAGGTCTTTAATGTGGCAAATCTGGAGTTAGAGTCAGGTCTCTTTTCTTCCTGCCTCTCAGCTTTTGCTCCCACTTCCTCTGGTCCCTCAGGTCCCCACACTGCCATGCAGACACTAGATGAGTCTGAAGACCTCAGACCACTCTCCACTCATGTCTCCTTGCTCAGATGAGCAGAGATTTTATGCTAGCCAGAGGGAGGAGGACACCAGGATGGAATCAAGAGAATGCAGAAGGAAATGAAATTTATGGGACTCTACTCTCTGCCCTTCCTCTGGACAGCAAGTGAGACACAAACACACCTGTTCACATGCTGTACAGTGACACTGTGACTAGTCCTAAAAAGGGAGATGTTCAACCTTAAGCAGGGGAAGTAATCACTAATAGTATCACGTGGCCCAGCTTAAATCCCTCTGCATGCCACGCAGACGTGGGAACTAATATTTGTAAACAGAAACCTTTAGAATTGGTAGTGTATAACTGCCATGCTTCCCACCTGCCTTGGGCCCCATGAGAAAGTGGTGATTCTGGGCCTTGTGTTCAGGAAGAAGACACGTGCAAACAAGGCTGGTGGAGCCTCGCGCCTCATCACTCAACAGCGGGGACTGCTTCCTTCTGCTGTCTCCCCAGTACTGCTTTCTGTGGGTTGGAGAGTTCGCAAATGTCATCGAAAAGGCAAAGGTGGGTGTCTGAGCAACTGCTTTTGTTGGGCCGGGTGCAGTGGCTTGTGCCTATAATCGCAGCTAGAATCCTACTACTACTATCATCCCTCTGTCTTCTCATTTGGAAGGTGGAGATAGGATTATGGTCCGAGGCCAGCTCCTACAAAAAGGTTAGCAAGGTCTTACCTGAAAAATAATGAAACCAAAAAGGGTTGAGGTCTGTGGTTCAAGTGGTGGGATCTTACCTTAGCAAGCATGACGTCCTGAATTCAAACCCATGGACCACCAAAATATTTTAGTTAACACTTCCATTATGCAACAATTATTTTTACTAGCTATCTGATCCTTACAGAGCTTCCTAAATGCCTAATGTTTTGTTCAAGTGACAAGAGACAGGTAGCCTGACTTTTCCTGAGCTTTTGTGACGTACTGATTTGGGATGCTTTAGTTAGTTCTGCTTTAGTTTATTCCTGCCCCAAATAAACAAGGAACCATCACCAAGCAAAGACCCTTTATCCTGGGAACCTATGAACTTTGCCACAAACCTGTATGAGAATCTCCTGGGGGTAGGTAGTTGTTTTAAGCTTCATATGTGAGCTATGGAACATGAAAAATCAAGAACTGTTTGCTCTAAAGAACTAGTACTTGTTCATATCAATTCCCTAAATGACATGTTCTTTCTTTTTTGTGCCAGTACTGGGCTTTGAATTTAGGACCTCCTGCTCACTCTTAGCTTTTTTCAATCAAGACTAGTACTCTACCACTTGAGCCACAGGTTCTCTTCTAGCTTTTTGCTGGTTAATTGAAAACTAGTTTTATAGATTTTTCTGTTCAGCTGGCTTTGTGTTCCTCAGATCCTGAGTAGTGAGGATTACAGGTGTGAACCACAAGTGCCTGGTTTACATTTTCTTGACTTTATTGAAAATACCCAACATCCAGAATCCCCCTGTGGTCACAAGACTTTCAGACACAAACCGTTTCTCTGCGCATTATGACATTTGCCACGTTTGCTTGGTACATGCCAGCTTACTTCCCCGGTCACAGCATTCCTCTCTCTTTTCAGGCGTCAGAACTAGCAACTTTAATTCAGACAAAGAGGGAGCTTGGCTGCAGAGCTACCTATATCCAGACCATTGAGGAAGGAATTAATACACACACTCATGCAGCCAAAGATTTCTGGAAGCTTCTGGGTGGCCAAACCACTTATCAATGTAAGAGCTTTCTATACTTAAGACTTGAACATCCTGTCTTAGCTCCCTTGGTTCATCTTTCTACACTAGCTCCTTTACCATGTCAAATGTGATGCTATCGTACTATTCTCACTCCACAGATGCTGGAGACCCAAAGGAAGATGAACTGTATGAGACAGCCATCATAGAAACGAACTGCATTTACCGTTTGATGGAGGATAAGCTTGTGCCTGATGATGACTACTGGGGGAAAGTTCCCAAGTGCTCTCTCCTGCAGTCCAGAGAGGTATGGAGATGCTCCCCAGGTCAGAGGCACCAGGACAGACCCCTAGAGCGTTCTTCCCAGAGCTGCCCAGCATAGCAGACAGTTAGTGCCCAATAGAAGTTATCTGGCTTTCTCACTGATTGTCCATCACTTCAGCTCTTATAGGATATCTGTGCGGGACTTCAAACCATTACTGCCTTCTACAATAGATGCATAGATGTTCCAGCTCTAACAGCTAGTCCCGAATATTGTCCAGAGGTAGTATGGATCATTGAGGGTGTGCAGATTTTAGACAAAATGTAAACACTACTTTGCCTTGTCTCTCTAATTTTCTGAAAAGATTTAAGTTTTTTTTCCAGTTAAGTTTCAGGAATAATAGATGCATGTGTATTTCAGTTATGGGCTTAACAAATTAATGTAGGGTTTTTTCCTCTTACTAGAGTAAATATTAATTTCCTACCCTTGCAATGGCCTTAAGTGCTGAGAAAATAAGTGGAAGAGAGTTGGCTGAGCATGATAGTACATGTCTGTAATCCCAGCACTCAGGAAACTGAAGCAGGACCATGAGTTTAAGGCCAAAGCTGGGTTACAGTAGTAAGACCCTATCTTAAAAAGAAACCAGGGAGAGGGAGAGAAAAGAAGGGAGAAAGGAAAAGAGAATGGGGTGATAGAGAGGAGTAATAAGGGGTGAATGGACATGCCATAATGAAAACCCTTACTTTGTACAATTATAATAATAATAATAATAATAAATAAACAAATAAATACAAATTTCATTGGATAGAAGCATATTTGAAAACACAATCCAAAACTAGATTGAATGTATGAGCATTTAAATGTGGGGAAAGGTTATCAAAAAAGAAATTGTGAGGAATAAAATTTAAAGACTGACCTCAAACCATGAGCCTCCCAATCTCTGCCTCTTGAGTATTTAGAGACATGAGCTATGTGCCAGTGGCTCACAATTACAACTAACCCTAGCTATTCAGGAGGCTGAGATCTGAGAATCACAGTTCAAAGCCACCCTGGGCAGGAAAGTGTGAGACTCATATCTCCAATAAACTACCAAAAAGCAAGCTGTGAAGCTGTGGCTCAAGTGGTAGAGCATTAGCCTTAAGCAAAAGGAAGCTCAGGGACAGCACATAGGCCACAAGTTCAAGCCCCAGGTCTGTACACAAACAAAAAAAAAGCCAAAGTACAGGCATGAATGACTGTACCTGGCTGGGTGTTTTTGTTTTTGTTTTTATAGTGCTGGGAAATAAACCTCAAAACTTGAGTTCACAAGACAAGGGCTCTTCCACTAAAGCCACACCCTAAGCCCTACAGAGTCATTTATTTATTTCATTGTATTTTATTGTTCCAATACTGGAGCTTAAACACTGAGGACCTTGCTTGGCTCTTTTTGCTCAAGACTGGTGCCCTACAAGTTGAGCCACACCTCCACTTCTGGCTTTTTGGTGGTTAATTGGAAATGAGAGACTTTTCTGCCTGGGCAACTTTGAACTACAATCCTTGGATCTCAGTCTCCTGAGTAGCTATAGATTGCAGACAAATGACACCCGTGTATCTGGCTCAGAAAATGAAATGAGCCTAGTTTAAAGTTAAGTAGAACTTAGACTGCTGGGAATGAAGGTAGAAAATATTCTAGGGGAAAAAAAAGAGTAGAAAGAAAGAAAAAAAACCCACAGGTGTGGAAGTGAGAACTAGCGTGATATTTTGGTACTCATTCAGCAACCTCTTAGGAATAAGCCTGTATTGTAAGTATGAGAGTAGTAAGATCGCTGCCCTTAAGCGTGGTAGAATTGTGCACAGAAGAGAAGAGATATTATACTCTTGTTCTTGATATGTATGCAATCGTCTGTGTACATGAAGTGAATGAATGAACACATGCCCTAGGGAGTAGAGGGGGTACACAAAGAAGCTAGGAGGTGTATTCAAATAGCTCTCTTATTAATCAGAAGCACATATCTTTTTGGCTTTTGTTTTTGTTTTTTGTGCCAGTCCTAAGGATTCAACTCAAGGCCTGGACACTATCCTTAAGCTTATTTACTAAAGGCTAGTACCTCTTGAGCCACAGCTCTACTTTTTGGCATTTTGGTGGTTCATTAGAGATAAGAGTCTCATGGACTTTCCTACTAGGGCTGGCTTTGAACTACCACCCTCAGATCTCAACAAACATGAGCCCACCAGCACCCACCTAATGAAAAGTTTGAAGTGGCTTGAGAGTTCAGAAGAGGAAATATGAAGCTGGAGCTTCAGGACAAGAAGTCTGGCTGACAAAGTCTCAGGCCCTTTTTCTGTATTGATTATCCTGCTAGGATTTATATCCTCACTACTTGGCTCAGTGACCCTAGAGACCAGATTCCTATTCAGCCCATCCTCAAAGTGGACCAATTATTTTCTGTCATCTCCCTAGGTCCTGGTGTTTGATTTTGGCAGTGAAGTTTACGTGTGGCATGGAAAAGAAGTCACATTGGCCCAACGGAAAATAGCGTTTCAGCTGGCAAAGCACTTGTGGAACGGAACCTTTGACTATGAGAACTGTGACATCAATCCTCTGGACCCTGGAGAATGCAATCCGCTTATTCCCAGGTACGCCTGCGGTCGCATGCAAAGCCCACGTGCGCACACTCCCTCTGCCAGCCTTAGTTCTTCCCAGTCACCCTCTGCTGCTCTTTAGAACAGAGATTGCAGTTTTGAAAAATGTTCCCTTGGCCTGGGAACATTCACAAATGTTTCTTGAGCTTTTCTTTCACTACAATCCTTGGATTTGAGCCATTTGAGCCATAGCCCTATTTCCAGCTCGCCCTTTCCTTCCCTTCCTTTCCTTTCCTTTCCCTTCCTTTCCCTTCCTTTCCTTTCCTTTCCTTTCCTTTCCCTTCCTTTCCTTTCCCTTCCTTTCCTTTCCTTTCCTTTCCTTTCCTTTCCCTTCCTTTCCCTTCCTTTCCCTTCCTTTCCTTTCCTTTCCCTTCCTTTCCTTTCCCTTCCTTTCCTTTCCCTTCCTTTCCCTTCCTTTCCCTTCCTTTCCTTTCCTTTCCCTTCCTTTCCTTTCCCTTCCTTTCCTTTCCCTTCCTTTCCTTTCCTTTCCCTTCCTTTCCCTTCCTTCCCTTCCTTTCCTTTCCCTTCCTTTCCTTTCCTTTCCCTTCCTTTCCCTTCCTTTCCCTTCCTTTCCCTTCCTTTCCTTTCCTTTCCCTTCCTTTCCCTTCCTTTCCCTTCCTGTCCCTTCCTTTCCTTTCCTTTCCCTTCCTTTCCTTTCCCTTCCTTTCCTTTCCCTTCCTTTCCCTTCCTTTCCCTTCCTTTCCTTTCCTTTCCCTTCCTTTCCCTTCCTTTCCCTTCCTGTCCCTTCCTTTCCTTTCCTTTCCCTTCCTTTCCTTTCCCTTCCTTTCCTTTCCCTTCCTTTCCTTTCCCTTCCTTTCCTGTCCCTTCCTTTCCTTTCCCTTCCTTTCCTTTCCCTTCCTTTCCCTTCCTGTCCCTTCCTTTCCTTTCCTTTCCCTTCCTTTCCTTTCCCTTCCTTTCCTTTCCCTTCCTTTCCCTTCCTGTCCCTTCCTTTCCTTTCCTTTCCTTTCCTTTCCTTTCCTTTCCTTTCCCTTCCTTTCCTTTCCTTTCCCTTCCTTTCCTTTCCCTTCCTTTCCTTTCCTTTCCCTTCCTTTCCTTTCCCTTCCTTTCCCTTCCTTTCCCTTCCTTTCCTTTCCTTTCCTTTCCTTTCCTTTCCTTTCCCTTCCTTTCCTTTCCTTTCCCTTCCTTTCCCTTCCTTTCCTTTCCCTTCCTTTCCTTTCCTTTCCCTTCCTTTCCCTTCCTTTCCTTTCCTTTCCTTTCCCTTCCTTTCCTTTCCTTTCCCTTCCTTTCCTTTCCTTTCCCTTCCTTTCCTTTCCCTTCCTTCCTTTCCTTTCCTTTCCCTTCCTTTCCCTTCCTTTCCCTTCCTTTCCTTTCCCTTCCTTTCCCTTCCTTTCCCTTCCTTTCCTTTCCTTTCCTTTCCCTTCCTTTCCTTTCCTTTCCTTTCCTTTCCCTTCCTTTCCCTTCCTTTCCTTTCCTTTCCCTTCCTTTCCTTTCCTTTCCTTTCCTTTCCCTTCCTTTCCTTTCCTTTCCTTCCTTTCCTTTCCTTTCCCTTCCTTTCCTTTCCTTTCCTTTCCCTTCCCTTCCCTTCCCTTCCTTTCCTTTCCTTTCCCTTCCTTTCCTTTCCTTTCCTTTCTTTTCCTTTTCCTTTCCCCTCCCTCCCTCCCTTTCTCCCTCCCTTTCTCCCTTCCTTCCTTCCTTCCTTCCTTTCTTCTTTCTTCTTTCTTTCTGGTAATTAAAGATAAGTCTCACACTTTGGTCTTCAGGAAAATGTTTATATTTAAGTTTTACTTTCTAAAATCATTCATTCATTCATGTAGAGTACTAGTCTTGAGCACAAAAGCTCAGTGCCCAGGCCCTGAGTTCAAGCCCTACAACCAACCAACCAACAAACAAACAAATAAGTAAATATAAAAAGGAGGAAACTACCTAGTTTATTGGGAGGCAGAGATCAGAAGATCACAGTTTGAGCCTGGCTCAGGCATAAAAGTTCAAGAGACTCCATCTTTACAACTGGCTAGTTGTTTACTACTGGGTAGCGGTTGTCCCAGATTCAGGGGCAGTACAGTGACTAAGCACAATGCATGCTTGTTATCCCAAGTATCATGGGGAAGCACAAGTAGGAGGATCACAGTCCATGCTAGCTGGGGAATGAAGCAAGACTCTACCTTGAAAATAACACAAAACAGGGTTGGAAGTATGGCCCAAGTGGTAGAGCATCTATCTAGCAAGCACAAGTCCCTGAGTTCAATTCCCAGTACCAAGGAGAAGTACCTTGTCCCTGGGAAGCCCTATAAATGAGGACCCCTCACCAGTACTACACCCTACATTCTGCAGTGAGTCTCCTACTCAATGCACTTCATTTCACGTAGGAGATGCTTTCTAAAGTGGAAGCCAGAGAAAATAAGCTATAAAAGGGTCTATAGTCCTAATAGCAAGTCTGCAGAGTAAGGTGTAGAAAAAGATTTCTTGACCTGGAGACCATAGCCCTTCAATGTAGTTGTAAACTTTCCTTAATGGTTGATATGTGATTGCTGAGATCCACTGGGGACTTGAGATGGAGGCATTTGGATATTTGCATGCTGTACTTCATCCTCATCTTCCATCGAAACATGCAGCCTCCTTCATGTGTTTTTACTTATAATGCCAGAAACTGTGGTCTTGACCAAGTAGGAGGTGATTGGAGACCAGGGCATAGCAGGGCACAGCATTGTAGCTGCTTTATCTGAGGTGACAGTGGCATCCTGGTCCCAGTTCACAGCCAGCACTGATTTGGAGGGAGAAGAAATACCTGCCTGTTAATTCTCAAAGCTGTGCGTTCTGTACAACGTAGTTCCTGAGCTTCTGCTTCTTTCTAATTTACCTGTGTTGGGGGCTAGGGGTGTGCTCAGTGGTAGAGCACTTGCTTAGCACTTGCTTAGTGAGCACTTGCCCTAGGATGCATCTTCAGTATCAAAATAAAATAAATCCCTTGTGTTCTTTGTGTGTGCATGTGCGCACGTGCGCGCGCACGTATACACACACACACACACACACACACACACACACACACACACAGAGTTCCTGAGGCTTGAACTTGGGGCCTCACATTCTCACCTGGTTTATTCGCTGAAGGTTGGTACTCTATCAAGTCACACCACTACTTTCAGCTTTTTGCAGTCTAGGGTCTAATGCCAACCCCAGGGACATCCCCAGGAAGAGCTTGCTAGAATGCAAGAGAAGCCCATACCACACACAGTTGCACTGAAGCACATCAGCTTCTCAGTACCAACCTTCACAAGGCTCCAGGCTAAAACCAACACAATATCACTTACTTGGTAAAATAAGGAGAAGCAAGTCATTTGTTCAATATGCCACTTTTTTCAATAGTCATGCATGAGTCTATGTGTGTGAGTGTGTGTGTGTGTGTGTGTGTGTGTGTGTGTGTGTGTGTGTGTGTGTGTGTGTGTGTTATTTAAAGGGTACTATCCTTTCTCTTTTTTTTTTTTTTTTGCTCAAGGCTAGCACTCTCCCATGGAGCCCACTGCGCCATTGCTTTAGGCTTTTTGCTAGTTAGATGGAGATTAGAGTCTTGTGGACTTTGCTGCCCAAGCTGGCTTTGAAACATGATCCTCAGATCTCAGTCTCTAGAGCAGGCAGGATTGCCTGACTGAGCCACCTCTGTCATAGTTTGTCTGTCATGTAGTCAAGATTCTTTTCTTCCCTACTCCGCTCTTGCAGAAAAGGACAAGGACGGCCAGACTGGGCGATATTTGGGAGGCTTACAGAACACAATGAGACTATTTTGTTCAAAGAGAAATTTCTCGATTGGACTGAATTGAAGAGACCTACAGAGAAGAACACCGGGGAACTTACCCCACAGAAGGTATGATAGTGACTAGCCTCAAACTTGGGCTTGGTTTGAGTCCCAATAAAAATGGCCATGATGGTAAAAGACTTCCCAGGGAGCATCCACTAAAACAGCAAAATAGTCTCAAGTACATTCTAGCATTTGTTGCTTTGCTTGTCAATATTCAGCCTCCCAAATTCTTTCCCCTAAATACAGCCTTCAGATACCCCAAGACAGTATGAAAGCTAAATCTTCACACTGTACTATTAATAATTGAATCAGGGCTAGGGTGTAACTCAGAAGTAAAGTGATTGCCCAGCATGCAAGAGGCTCTGAATTCCATTCCTAATACCACCACAAACAGCAAAAGATGACTATAACAACATTGAAGATGATAAGAAATGACTAAGTAGCTGAGCCCTGATGGCTCCCACCTATAATCCTAGCTACTCTGGAGGCTCAGATATAAGGATCTCTGTTCAAGGCCACCCCAGGCAGGAAATTCCATGAGACTCTTATCTCCATTTAATCATCAAAAGGCTAGAAGTAGAGCCGTGGCTCAAGTGGTAGAGTGTCAGCCTTGAGGGGAAAAGCAAAGCTCAAGAATAATAACCAGACCCTGAGTTCAAGCCCCAGTACCAGAACAACAACAACAACAACAAGACTAGGATCAGAAGCAACTGAATGCTTGCATGTTTCCTTGTAGGAAGATCCCAGAGCGGACATCAAGCCATGTGATGTGACACGGATGGTGGCGGTGCCCCAGGTGACAGCCAGCACTATACTGGACGGAGTCAATGTTGGCCGTGGCTATGGCCTGGTGGAAGGGGAGGACAGGAGACAGTTTGAGATTGCCAGTGTCTCTGTGGACGTGTGGCATATCCTGGAATTTGACTACAGCCGTCTCCCCAGACAGAGCATCGGGCAGTTCCATGAAGGTGATGCCTATGTGGTCAAGTGGAAGTTCATGGTGAGCACCGCAGGTTAGTGAGCGCTGACGTCGTCCTCAATGAGGGAGGCTGAAATCCAAGCACAGGGTTGGGACACTGTAGCAATCTAGCCCCATGCTCCTGAGGACCAGAGAGTGAACATGTCAGTGAGGAGGAAGGCAGAGTTCCTGACAGCCTGGCAGTGCTGATGTCCTCAGGTTCACTTCCAGAAAGCAAGCCTGCAATCAATGCTTGCTTCTCCACCGTCATGCCCAGCCCTGGCCCAGAGGTTTGCTAGGAAAACAGTGTTTGCCATGTGATTTTATGCTGCTTAGATAAATAATTAAATAGTACTTATTGTTGAGAGGCTTTAAACTGGAACCCATTAGTACACTGACACTGTAATACAGGGAAGAGTCATTCATTTTTGTGGTTTGTTTTTTTTGGGTGAGGGATTGTTTTGCTTTGGTTTTTTTTAATGTCAGTACTAGGGCATGCACTCAGGGTGTATGAACTCTCACTGGACTTGCTTGCTTGGGTGGCGCTCTACTACTTGGGCCACACCTCCAGACCAACATTTTGGTGGTTAATTGGAGACAGAAACTTGAAAGCTTTTCTGTCCAGGCTGGCTTTGAACCTCAGGATGACACCATGGCAGGCTGAAATAGTGGACTATGCCCCTGGCTGCCAGGAAGGTGACCTTAGTGTATGTTAGGGGTGGGGTCTTCTGACCTATAGACTGAAACTCTAGGAAACTAACTTTACAGCAGGTGGAGTTCCAAAAACACAAAAAGGGAGTTGTATGTTTACTAGAATAAACTACATTAAAGGGAATTCATTATTAGGGAATTCATTAGGTACATCTAAATTTTCCAAAACCTTCATAGACTATTTAATAGGAGATGATGGGAAATAATGACTTGACCAAACAACCTCTTCTAATACTTCTTCCCAAAGAACCCAAAGATGCTCATTACTAGCTTCCACAGTATCTTTATAAACAAGGTTACAACTTTTTTTATATGTTTTTTATTGTAAAACTACTGTACAGAGGGGTTACAGTTACATGAGTAAGGTAATGAGTACATTAAGGTTACAACTTTTTAAAACTCCAGCTGTCAAGAATAAGTTCAAAGCCTTCCAATTCCAGAGTATCCTTTTGGGAGCAAAGCAGAGTGATGGTATCTGCAGAGAATCCTCCCCTCATTTTTACTTCTTTTTTGTTCGTTATTTGAGGCAGCATCTTCCTAAGTAACACCTCCATCTAGCTAAGCCTCGGTGATGGACATGAAGCCCCTAGCCCTTTGAAAAGAGTGGTAGGTCAGCAACAAATCTGTTCCAATTCTGACTTAACTTGGAAACTTCAAAGCTGTCTACTTTTAAAACTAGAATAGTTTTTTTTAACAGTCTTAAGTGTTTCCTGTCCAGCTATCATGTTTAGTATTGTTTCTTCACCGCTAATCCTTTACCAGAGAGTGGCATAGTGTGGAAAGTGTGTGTATGTTAGTGTGTGTGTGTGTGTGTGTGTGTGTGTGTGTGAGAGAGAGAGAGAGAGAGAGAGAGAGAGCGCATGGTCCTGCTCTGTCAATCTGCATTTCTGCTGCTGTCACACATTTGGACAGGCTCTGTCTCCCTATCTAGGATGACAAGTTTCTCTCTGGGGATCCAGGGCCCCCTTTCAAGCAAGCATCTTTCTAATGTTTGGAGGTGTCAGTCAGCTGGGAGAGAGATGATTTTCTTTTTCTGCAGTGAGATTGATCTGCCTCTAGCTGTGAGCGGTTTCCCCTCAGCCCTGGACTCCGCAGCTGTTTCTGTACCTCGCATCCTCACAGCCCGTGGGGAAGTGGTGAGGGCTTCACTCTTCCTCTGGCTTCTCAGCTGCTTACCTTGCCCTTTGCCCTTCTGTGTTCACAGTGGGAAGCCGACAAAAGGGAGAGCACCCGATCCGAGTGGCTGGCAAAGAGAAATGTGTGTACTTCTTCTGGCAAGGCCGGCACTCCACTGTGAGTGAGAAGGGAACGTCAGCTCTGATGACCGTGGAGTTGGATGAGGAAAGAGGGGCTCAAGTAAGTCCAGGGCCTGGCCTGGTCCCTGATTCTAAGGAACAAAGATAGTATCATCCAGAGCCCCTGTGGTCCTGGTCCTGCGGGTTTCAGGCTCTGTCTCCTATCTTACACACAACCATCCATCCATTGCAATGATGAGCCACAAAGCAGGTGCAAATGGCAAATGGCCTGTGTTTCTGATAGGTCTCCACTTAACAGGCATTCAAGGAATTACACACAAAGCACAGTGATATCACTTGTAAAATTGGTACCGTTTGTTTGGCTTTTTTTGTTTTAGTTTTTGTTTTCGTTTTGTCAGTTGTGGGGCTTGAACTCTGGGCCTGGGCGCTGTCCCTCAGCTCTTCTGCTCAAGGCAAGTGCTCTACCACTTGAGCCACAGTGCCACTTCGGTTTCTGGTGGTTAATTGGAGATAAGAGTCTCATGGGCTTTTCTGCCTGGGCTGGCTTTGAACTGCGATCCTCAGATCTCAGCCTCCTGAATAGCTAAGATTATAGGCGTGAGCCACCAATGCCCAGCTTGATAGAGATTTTCAAACTAAAAGGTCCTGAGTTGTCAAGGACCTAGCAGGATGGGCACCCTCACACCACATGCTTCCCATGAATATAAGCAGAACAGCCATGCTGAAGTACCTTAACAGCACTATCAGGACTTAGAGTTCCACTTATACAAGTTTACCTGAAGTTACTATCACAGATGGAAATAGAGACAAATCAGCAATATTCTGATGGATTGGAAAACCAGTCTGTATGACTTTTCTAGAATATGGGAGATCATGTCACCTCTCATTCAATACCATACTCTGTAATCTAAGGAAACTCCAGTGGCCCCTTCACAGATGGCCATCCACACTGCTCCATCTTCCTCTTCTTCCTGCTACTACCCAGCCTGCTCTTGGCCCCGTGCAATGGCTCTCCTGGCACTTCAGGCCCTGTGTGACATTCTACCTTGAGAATATTTTCTGATGTACAGAGGTGCAGAGGTATATAGCTCTCAGCCTCTTAAGGTGTTCTGTTCAAGTGTCACACCCCCATTTCATCCAGTTTCTCCTCTTTTCCTCTCACTCTGTTCCTTTCCTACATTCTATGTTTTCACAGCACTTTCCAGCACCTAAAATTACATAATACTATTATTATCCACCCTCCTAACAAGCAAGAAAGAAATTATGGCTCTCTTGGTCTTATAGTTCCAGAGCCTATGCAATGCTTGGCAGCTATTTCAAAGTTTTTTCTAAACATTTCTTTTTTAATTTTTGGATACCTTATAACACATGTTCCATCTGCTAGCACCAGTTCTCAGGAGTTGACTCTAGACTGCCTGGAAACCATGACACCACTATGAGCAGATATATTTTACTTCCTTAGATGAGAGTTGGCCTTCTTGGATGAGGGAGGAGAACAAAGAAGATTTTTCTAGAAAGAGAGCCACATTTATTCAGTCTTCTTGTTTTCACAACTAATCATCTTCCCTTAAAAAGATGATAATACATATTTTTTACCTAGATCATATTTTAGAAATAGTTGCTAGCAATAGTTGCATTTTTGTTTATTCCTACTAGTTGGTAATTTCCGCCGTCTCTGGGTATATATGAAGGCTGTATGTGAATGGGTTTTAATCAGGCCTTCACAAGTACCCTTACCCAGGCTCCTGTGGCTCATACCTGTAATCCTAGCTACTCTAAAGGCTGAAATCTGAGGATCAAGGTTTGAAGCCAACCTGGGAAGTGAAGTCTATAAGACACTTTTCTCTAGTTAACCACCAAAAAGCTGGAAGAGGGGCTGTGGGACAAGTGGTAGAACACTAGCCTTGAGGGGAAATAAAAGGGATAATGCTCAGGCCTTGAGTTTAGTCCCCAGGACTGGCATCAAAAAAAAAAAATAGGAAAAGAAAAAAGCATCCTTAGAGTTTGGAATCTTCATTTCTCTGCCTTGAGCATTTCATTTTTTGTTGCTTCAATGAATGGAAAATCATGGTAGAACAAGAAACACGCTACAAAATGGCACATGGTTATACAAAACATGCCCTGGGGTAGGTAAGTTGGTACATGATGAGAAATTCTGCTTACCTTTCTCTTCACCAACTGCCAGCTCAACACATCATCTGCTCGTGGAGGGAAAACTTCCTGTCAAAGCTGACTCAGCTCTAATGTTCCTCAGCTCCCTGAGAAAGGGAGTGTGTGAACGGGGAAGGCAGTGAGAGGCACACTGCCCTGTAAGCAGAGTGCTAGAAGGAGGTGTATTAGCTTTCTGTTGCTGTAACAGAACTCCAAGACAATCAGCTTAAAAAGAGAGGTTTATTTTGGTTCATGGTTTCAAAGGTTCTGCTCCATCATTGGTTGGCTGAGTTGCTTTTAGGTCTGAGGTAAGGAGTCACGTCATGGCAGGAGCACAGGGATGAACAAAACTGCTTACCTCATGACGGGAAGTAAAAGAAAGAAAGGAAGGAGCTGGGGGCTGGCCCTCCCTACCAGGGCATGCCCTGTTTGACCTAGAGACCTCCTCCTAGCTCCACCTCTTAAAGGTTCCACAGCTACCCCATAACATCTTGCAAGGCACTGAGCCTTTGGAGGACATTTAAGATTAAAATTATAAAGTACACTTCCCCAGAGTTCCTAAGGAGACAGCGATTAGCCATTCTCACTACTGAGTGGTGTGCCTTCTTTAAAATTGTCTTTAATCATGTTACATGCATTCCCCAGAAAAATGTGTGTGTGTGTGTGTATGTGTGTGTGTGTGTGTGTGTGTGTGTGTGTGTGTGTGTGTGTGTGTGTGCGCACATATGCTGGGGCTTGAACTTTGGGCCTTGCAGCATTCTTGCTCAGCTTTTTTGCTCAAGACTGGACCACTTCCACTTGAGCCACAGCTCCACAGCTAGCTTTTTGCTGGCTAATTGGAGGTAAGAGCCTTGTGGATTTATCTGTCCAAGCTGACTTCCAACTGGGATCCTTAGGTCTCAGCCCCCTAAGTAACTAAGATTATAGTCACGAGCTACTAGAGCCTATTAAAATACAAAAATGTCTGAGAAGAATATTCAGTGGCAGAATAATAATATATGATGAAAATACAGAAAAGGCAACAGAAAATAACACTCCTACTTTCACCAAGGATTAAGTATCTATCTGAAAAATGAGACTACACACGTGAATTTTATTGGTGCTTGTTTAGTTCATAGTATTACCACTGGCTTTTGTGCATATGCCTAGGTAGATTTCAGGTTTGCTACAACAAACAGTATTGTTTCCATGACCTAGAAGCCCATACCCCTGATCTGTCTTCATGTGTTTAAACTTGAAGGTCCAGGTTCTGCAGGGAAAGGAGCCCCCCTGTTTCCTGCAGTGTTTCCAGGGTGGAATGGTTGTGCACTCTGGGCGGCGAGAAGAGGAAGAAGAAAATGTGCAGAGTAAGTCACTTTTTATTTTGTTTTGTTTGTGGTGCTGGAGGTCAAACCTACAGCTTCATTCATGCTTTGCAAGCATTCTACCACTGAGCTACATCCCCCAGGCCCACTGAGTCAATTTACTGGAATTCTTTGTGTGCATTTATGAGTGTGTTGTCTGTGTGTGTGCATGCACATGTGGGGGGGGGGCAGAGACAGAGACAGAGAGAGAAAGAGTTAGTACTGGAGCTTGAGAGAGAGAGACAGAGACCGAGAGAAAGAAAAAGAAAGAGAGAGAAGAGAGGAGAGAAAGAGTTGGTACTGGAGGCTGAGTTCAGGGTTGGTTCCCTAGCTTTATCCCTCAAGGCTGGTTCTACCACTTGAGCCACAGCTCCACCTCTGGCTTTTGGGGAGATTCATTAGAGATCAGAATCTCTTAGACTCACCTGTCTAGGCTGGCTTTGATTGTTAGTTCTCAGCCTCCTGAATAGCTGGGATTACAGGTGTGACCCACCAGCACCTGGCTCCTGGAATTTTTTTTTTTAATTTTTTTCCTGGGATAGGTATTGTTACAAGTAAGAGGATTTACAGTAACTCTATCTACACCTGCTGTGGTTTGCCATGAAAGGGGGCTAATGTTTTCCTGAGAAATCAGCTTTACAGGGAGTGCATAACTTCTTCCCCATCCAGCAAAATTTCCTTTGGATCCACCTTTGCATGTAGAGTACTAGAAGGCTCCTTCATCTTGCAGAGAATCCTGGCCATGGCTCTGGCTATGCTTTTTTAGAAAATATAAGAAAAAATATGGATCATCTATTATAAGTTATTTCCTTTTATTAGCTAACAGCTGAAAAGACTTTAGAGCCTTAGGACTAACTATAAATTTTGTGCCAGGTGCCAGTGGCACACACCTATAATCCTAGCTGCTCAGAAGGCTGTGATCTGAGGATCACAGTTCAAAGCCAACCCAAACAGGAAAGTTCATGAGACTTTCACCCACCAATTTCCCCTACTCCTCCTGGCCAAAAAAAAAGAGCTGTAAGTGGAATTCTGGTTCAAGTGGTAGAGCCCTGGCCGTAAGCAAAAGAAGTTTAGGGACAGTATCATGGCCCTGTGCATCATGAACTTTTGGCACCCCGGTTCTAACTCCAGAGAGACTTGCTTTCTGGGAGGAGCAAATGCTCCTGACTTGAGGCTTTAGCTCGGGGGTCTCTGTGGTCTCTTTTAGTCTGATGGGCCATGGCTACCACTGACTGTCCAGGATCCTCCCCACCCTCCAAGGGCAGCTCTTCCTGCCCCTGACTCAGGTCCTAACTCTGTGCTGCTGCTGCCCCCTGCAGGCGAGTGGAGGCTGTACTGCGTTCGGGGCGAGGTGCCCATGGAGGGGAATTTGCTGGAGGTGGCCTGCCACTGCAGCAGCCTGAGGTCCAGGACTTCAATGGTGGTCCTCAACGTGAACAAGGCCCTCATTTACCTGTGGCACGGATGCAAAGCCCAAGCCCACACGAAGGAGGTTGGGAGGACCGCAGCAAATAAGATCAAGGAACAGTGAGTGCTATGCCTATGTCTATGGCAGGCTTTCCAGGAAGGGTGTAAAAGGCTAAAGCAAGAGGACTGCATGGCACCCAGTGTGCTTACAGTGACTTCAGCAAGGGATGGTGGTGGATGTAGGTCAGGGTCTCTGCCATTCCACCTAGCATGCATCTTAGCCAAGACCTCTAGATGTCTGCTTTCTGAGAAAAAGACATTGAGCCAGTTGTGATAATGCATGCCTGCAGTCACCCGAGCTTTACTCAGGAAGCTGAAGCAGGAGGATTATGTGAGCCCAGGAGATAGAAGCCAGCCTAGACAATATACTAAGACCTTCATCTTTCAAAAGTAAAATAAAAATTAAAAAGGCAATTTGTATCATGTCTATAATCCCAGCTACCTGGGAGGCAGAGATCAGAGGATCAGAGCTCAAGGTAAGCCTGGATGGAAAAGTTAATAGGACCCTATCTCAAAGATCAAACTAGGCAGGGTCGTGTGTGTGTGTCTATTATCCCAGCTATGCAGGAGGTAGAAGTGGAAGAACTGTGGTCCCTCGGCCAGCCCAGGTACAAAGTGAAGGTCCTAGGCTGGAGCTGCTCTCCTGGTTTCTCACTCAGACCAGTGAGAGCAAAGAAAACAGCAAAGTACTCACTCACAATTTATTCAACAAGTGTATTTATTAAACACCTACCTCGAGCCAAGCATAGACACAGGGCAGAGGGACTCAACAGTGAATAAACCAAGTCTTTCTCCCTGTGAAGTTCATGGTCTAGCAGAAAAGAAGGCGTAAAAGATATTGTGCTATGTATAAGATAGATGCCGTTGTACATTCATCCCTGGAAACAGGCCAAACCCTTTCTTCCAGCACTGGGGCTTATAAATTACAGAATGTCTTCACTGGCTAGGAAAAATTGCTCTGCATCAGAAAAGAGAGGAATTGGGGGTGATCCAGAGATTCCGCTTTGAATGCTTAACACTTTCTGTGCTCCTCCCATGCAGGTGTCCCCTGGAGGCAGGTTTGCACAGCAGTAGCAACGTGACGATACATGAGTGTGATGAAGGATCTGAGCCCCTGGGGTTCTGGGAGGCCTTAGGAAGGAGAGACAGGAAAGCATACGATTGCATGCTTCAAGGTAATACCATAATCCATAGCCTTCCACCTGCGCAAAGCATTCACTCGCTAATTTATCTATTATTCAGCATGTGCTACATATATCACACAATGAACTAAACCAAGGGTAGGGCATCAAAAGTCTCCAAATGCAATGAGGAAGCCAAATATTCTATTGAGTGTATTAAGTAAGTGGCAGCACTAAGGAAGAAGATTGAGCATAGGAAGAGGATTTGTTGTATTATTCCACCAGGAAAAGGTATACATGGCTCTATGAAAAAGATCATATTTGCACAGGGCTTTGGAAGTTGGTATGACTTCAAAGGAGAGAATGAACAATAACAGAACCTGTGGAATCATGGGCTAGTCAGCTTGGCTAGTAGCCAGTGGACAGGCCAGCACGAACAAATCAAAGCCAGGTTACAGAGGGCCTGGAACTCAAGGCCAGAAGTCTTGGACCCTATCGAGGGCTCTGCCATTCACAGAAGTCACAGGAGGAAGGGGCCAGTAAACACTAGTAAATTCTTCATGAATGAGGAGCTCATGAAAATTGCCAGTGGCCTGTGAACTTGGAATATAAAATTCACAGATAAGAGTACAGGGATGGTCACTGAGTGCCATTACTATGAATCTGCTGAGAGGTGGCAGTTGAAGTTGGTAGACCTGTGCTTGAAGCTGTAGCTCTTAACCTTTCTGGGACTTGTAGGTCCCTGAGAGAAAGTGAGGGACAGTCCATAGAAAGGGGCAGAAGTACAAAGCTCATGCCTGTAATCCTGACTACTCTGGAGGCTGAGATCAAGAGATTCAGAGTTTGAGGACAGCCTGGACAGAAAAGTTTGCCAGACTCCCATCTCAAAATAACCAGCAAAAAAGCTAAGCTGGAGGCATGGCTAAAGTGTAGAGAGCCAGCCATGCAGTCAAGCCAAATGAACATGAGGCCCTAAGTTCAAACCCCCAGTATGAAGTAAATAAATGAATGCAACCCAGTGTTATATTATCTGCTCACTCACTTTATTATGACTAAAAGCCCAAGTCGTTAATATTTAGACCCTGAGTGGTTGCTGACATTCCTTGAATACATGTTGTCTGCTAGCAAACAGGCTTCATAATAGTTGGGAGTGGAATAATTTCCATAATGATGCAATATGAATAACAAAATAATCACATTTATTCCTAATTAGGGTAGATTTTTAGATATCAAACTTCTGTGCTAAAGTTTTGTGTGTTTCAGCATGTGTCCTCAGAGCATTTCTGCTAAGTGTTATTCCTACCAGCTATGAATGAAACTACATTCCCAACATGGCCACAAATGTATTCACCTTTTGCTAATAATCAATAAATAAATTGGGAAAAGGAAATAACTAAGCATTGTTATAATATCGCTTGTTAATTATATGTACTAGGAAATACTTTGTATGTGTGTATCTATGTGTATATGACTGCATACATGTGTGTGCAAATGTATGCACATATACTTTTTTTGAGGGGGGTCCGGTTGTGAACTCTGGGCCTGGGCACTGTCCCTCAGCTCTTCAGCTCGAGGCTAGCACTCTACCACTTGAGCCACAGCACTACTTCTGGCTGTTTTCTTTTTGCTTATGTGGTGCTAAGGAATCAAACCCAGGGCCTCAGGCATGCAAGGCAAGCGCTCTACCACTGAGCCACCTTCCCAGCCCGCACATATACATTTTTAGCCACTGGTATTTCAGCGTTGATGAATATTTTATTTGTTCCCTTTGAACATTTTATTGAGGTATTTTGAGGTATTTTTCTTTTCCTTATATACCTTCAGCTATTAACTAATTTCTAATAGTACAGCTTTTAACTAATGTCTAATAGTAGAGCTATTAACTAATTTCTATTTTACAATTGTTCCCCATTTTGTTTCTTGATTTTCCACTATTGACGTTTTTTGTACTGTGATTTTTTATTTTTCATAATTAATGCCTAAGTCTTTTCTCTCCTGATTACTTCTTTTATCATTGCAATGATACAAGCTTTCCCCTGTGTGGAGATGTAATAATAAAATTCCCCCCAAACCCTCCCTGTATAACTGCTGTAAGTCCTGCAGCTCAGTGGTTGAGCACTTGACTCACATGCACAAGGTACTGGGTTCCATCCCCAGCACTGCTAAAAAAAAATAATAATAATGCTTTCCCCATCTACACTTACATGAATCCTAGCCATGTTTCCCTGACCTTGTGAATTAGGCCCTATTTTCCCCTTGGCCCATCTGGCATATGATCATCTGTTGTCTTCAGCCTTGTTTTCTTTTCTCTCTCAGATCCTGGCAGTTTTAACTTCGCACCCCGCCTGTTCATCCTCAGCAGCTCATCTGGGGATTTCTCAGCCACGGAATTTGTGTACCCTGCCCGAGCTCCCTCTGTGGTCAGCTCTATGCCCTTCCTGCAGGAGGACCTGTACAGTGCACCACAGCCAGGTGAGGCCTGCGAGGCCTGCAGGGGCCCAGCTTGGCCTGAGCACCTCCCCTGTAGTCTGTGTACATTAGTAGTCACTGCAGAGCATTGGCCCATTACATCATTCCACCCTCCATGTACCGAAAAGGGAAAGAGTATGAAGTCATATTTTATAGTTTCAGGCCATGAGGCTCAGTTACTTCCTGCGCCCATAGACCACATTAGTATGGTGAGAACACCAACATCAGAATGGACCTTGGCTCCGCTGCTAGGCTTCCCCTCAGACCTCATAATCCTCAGCCAGCTGCCCTTGCTCTAGCTGCCATGATTGCATTTGAAACATAAAAGAAAAAAACAAAATGGAACTGGATAACTTGAGAAGGGTAAGGCTGGGGGAGCAGGGAGAATGGGGAGAATGATAGAAGGGGTGACATTGATTGAGACGCTGCACTCATAAATTGATATGTTGAATTGAAAGCCCTTGTACAACTACTTGAAGGTGATTTTTTTTTAAATGAGAGGATAGGAGAGAGAGACTGTGTTGTCCAGGGATCTTCTGATTATCAGATAAAGCAGGAACTTTCCCAGAAGCCCTAGTAGACCTCTGTTTATGTCCCATCTACCAGAGTTTGTCACATGGCCACCCCAGCTGCAAAAGCGAATGGCTAAGGAGTAGGGATGGGACATTTTCTGAGTTAGCCAGAGAGGTGTTAGCCCAAGACTGCTAAATTCAAGGTCAGGGATGTTTCTACCAGGCTGTCACCTCAAAGCTGAAGCCTCTGGGCTATCACTCTAGTTGGGACACTCACTGAAGAGTGGGCTTTGTAGATACTCCTCCTTCCTGCCTATCAAGCTGGAGGCCATCTGTGCCTGAGCTCCTGATAGTCTCTTGTCAGATACCTCCAGCTTAGAGATAGAGCCCAGGTCACCAACAAAGCTTGACCCGCTGCACATGTCATGCATGGGTGACATTAGTGTCCAGAGGGGTGGTTGCTGTCATCCTGTACCTGGGACTCAGATGGATGATCAACTTTCGCTGGGCAATTCAAGTGTGTGTGGTTTTCCCAGAACCCCACAATGTACTCTAGGAAAGGATTCAAGCCAGTCAAGTTAGTGGAATGTGTCAGAATTGAGACTGGCAGAGAAGAGGAGGAGGTGGAGATGGAACATTTACTCTTTCAAAGCCCATTTCTGTGTCAGAGAACTGAGGACTTTATCAGTGTTCAGTAGTCAGGTGTGGACACAAATGTCACTGAGCTGAGGACAGGCAAGATGTGCTCCAAGTTTCCATGATGCTCTTTGGAGACTGGTGGTGACAAACAGCCCCTTGACACTTGGCACAGGCCTAGACACAGCTAAGAAGGCCTGAGCATGAGCTGGGGAAAAGAAGGAGGATTTGAGAAGAAAGAAGATGAGAAAGATCCTTGTACCTCTGCTCTCTATACGTAGGGGGCTTTTCTAATATTAACTTCCAAAGGGCTGGGGCCTCCCAGTGTCCCCTTCATCCTCAGGGAGGCTCAGAGAGATGTCCCTATCTGAGGGGGTGGGGCCTTTCCTTATGTCTGGGGCAGAGCATGTTAGAAGCAGCCACAAAGGAGCTCCTGATGGTCTGGCTCTGTCCTCCCCTCAGCGCTTTTCCTGGTTGACAATCACCATGAGGTATACCTCTGGCAAGGCTGGTGGCCCATCGAGAACAAGATCACCGGCTCTGCCCGCATCCGCTGGGCCTCTGACCGGAAGAGTGCAATGGAGACTGTCCTGCAGTACTGCCGAGGTAAGGGGAGGTTCAGAACCAGGGAGGAGCAGCCAGAGGCCCAGACCCACATTTCCCGCACATGCCCACCAGCATGGCATAGCCTGGCAGATAGCAATGAAGCCAGTGTCCATTCTAAGCATTTGAGACATATTACTTTTAAGATCCATGTATTCTCATCTGCCAGCGCAAGTGAGAATTCATTTTTCTCATTCGTATGATGAGACCATGTAACTTGTGTGAGAAGTTTGGGTTTTACGTAGGAATAAGGACACCAACTCGAAAGGAACGCGGCAAGGCAAAGTTTACTTCTGCAGAAGGGTGCACCATCAACCTAAACCAAGCACACAGCAGGCAAGCTGCTCCCTTTTTATCTCTAACCCAGCCAGGCCCCTCGGCTGCTCACATTTGCTGAGCTCAGTTCACAATCTGCAAAAGGATGTGGCTTAACAGGATATACCTAGAATCCAAGGAGCCTCTAACAGGATGTCTTAATTAAAGCGCAGCAAGAAAAGGATGTAAATGTAATCAACAAAGGTCAAGCTGCCTGACCTAAGCAGAAACTTTTCAGAAAAACAATTCTCACAAGATCGACAGAAAGGAAGCAGTCCACCTTGACAGGAAAGATGCTTTTCTCACACTTGGTACCCTAAGGGTGCATTACGGAACACACAGGACAGACAAAAACCCTGTTGCATTTGGGATTTACTTGTGCTGCTAGACATGTGAGCCTCTATGAGGCATGTTCTGTGTAAAGCAGCGTCTTTGGAAAACAGAAATCTTCCCCAGAAAAAAACTGTCAAAAAGTCACTGTCCACCATTTCAGCATTCCTTATTATTTTTACTATGCCTTTTTTTAAAAAGGATTTCTAGTAACCCAGGCGTAGTGGTTTATGCCGTAATTCCAGCTGCTTGGGAGCTGGAGGGTGGAGGATCTTGTTTAAGGAGGAAAAGCTTGAGATCCTGTCTAGAATCAAAAACAAAAGGGCAGTTGTATCAGGTACAGCAACCTGCCTTGAAAGCCTAAGGCCCTGAACTCAATCCTCAGGGGAGAATCCTGGGGGGAAAGAAAGTAGCAAATGCATGGGGTATTTTTTCCCATACCTTCCACATGAAATATGTAATCTTTTGGATAAAATTAAGGAGCCAGTGGGGCTGGGAAGGTGGCTCAGTGGTAGAGCGCTTGTCTTGCATGCATGAGGCCCTGGGTTCGATTCCTCAGCCCCACATAAGCAAAAAAAGGAAAAAAAAAAGCCAGAAGTAGCCCACGACCAGACCAAAAAAAATTAAGGAGCCAGTAATGAATGCTTTATCTGAATGTTTCTGGTTTTGTTGATTATCTTCACATCACTGAATGTGTGCAGTTGTTTACTTTTTTATCTTGAAAAGCCTTTGTAGTAGATTCCTAAACTTTCCACCAAATATGGAAGCTTCAGTGCTTATAAAAGACACTTCCATGACCCATCTAATGCGATTGAAGTTATTCTGTGTTACAAGGTGAAAGGAAACCTGCACAGGTAACTGACAGGAAGAGCTCCAGATAGCAGCCATGGCCACCCAAGGATCCAGAAGCATTGTGTTAGTCTCAGGACAAAGACGTCATGTCTTCATGGCACTCTGTCATCAAGGACATCAGATTCACATTTTACATTATTTTCATCCATGTGTTGTTATCCACTACTTTTAATTGTCATTTTAAACTTGAAACTAGGAGTTGTGACCAAAGAAGACAAGGTTCCAAGGGAAGTCAAAGGAAAGACAGGGTTCTTGTGCCCCCTGACATTGTTTGCATTCCTTGTCACCACAGGAAAGAACCTCAAGAAGCCACCTCCCAAGTCTTACCTCATCCATGCTGGTCTCGAGCCCCTGACGTTCACCAACATGTTTCCCTGCTGGGAGCACAGGGAAGACATTGCTGAGGTCACGGAAATGGTAAGCGCGTGTCTGCACATTGCACTGTTCAGGCAGGATGCTCAGTAGGGCAAGGTATCCAGTCTATAGTTCATAGCACTCTCAAGAGAAAAAGAGAAAGGAAGGAAGGAAGGAGGGAGGGAGGGAGAGAGGGAGGGAAGGGAGAGAAAGAAAGGAAAGAAGAAAGAAAGAAAGAAGAGAGGGGGAGGAAGGGAGGGAAAGAAGGAAGAGAAGAAGGAAGGAGAGAGAGGGAGGAAGGAAAGAAGGAGCAAGAGAGGGAAGGAAGGGAAGGAAGGAAGGAAGAAAGGAAGGAAGGAAGGAAGGAAAGAACTAGTTTAGGAAGAGGAGAAATCTAACAGGAAGTCAGTTGGACTTTTCTGGTAGTTTTCTATACATAGAACTCAGACTTCCTTAAATACTTATAAGTGGAGGTGTATTTATTTATTTTGAAGAGCATAAATAAAAACTGCAGTCCTGGCTGGGAAGGTGGCTCAGTGGTAGAGCGTTTGCCTTGCATGCCTGAGGCCCTGGGTTCGATTCCTCAGCACCACATAAGCAAAAAGAAAAAAGCCGGAAGTGGCGCTGTGGCTCAAGTGGTAGAGTGCTAGCCTTGAGCTAAAGAGCTGAGGGACAGCGCCCAGGCCCAGAGTTCAGGCCCCATGACCAGACCCAAAAATAATAATAATAATAATAAAACTGCAGTCTTTTCATTCTGTTGCTTCTCAAAGTCTACAAAATATATGTTTCAGAGGTTAGCCTCAGGTAAAAAAGACACAAGACAAGCCTTGATCTGAGGTGTGTTCAGATCATTAGACCTGGGGTATGATGATGTACTCATGGCCAGGTGTTACTCAAAGTTTCCTTAATATTGTCTTTTGAGCCTGGTACCAATGGCTCATGCCTATAATCCTATCTACTCTGGAGGCTGAGATCTGAGGATTGAATGCAGCCAGGGCAGGAAAGTCTGTGAGATTCCTATCTCCAGATAACTACCAAAAAGCCAGAGGCAGAACTGTGGCTCATAGAGTGCTAGTGTTGAGCAAAAAAACAGTTTTAGGACAGTGTCCAGGCCCAGAGTTCAAGCCCTAGGACTGGGACTTAGAAAATTGTGTTTTATGTGTCCATCTGATATTAAATGAGGCATTCATTATAACGTCTACCTACCAGAATATTATTATCTAGAATTTTTATTTTGGTGGTACTGGGAATTGAATTCAGGGCCCGTTGCCTACTAGGCAGGTGCCCTACAGGTTAGCCATACCTGCCAACCTGTCTTTGTGTAGCCACGGGTTTTGATCTCCACAGGGAAGAGCCAACCTCAGCCTGATTTCTGATAGAAAGGAACATGTTATAGAAGTTAATGAATATGAGCAAACCATCCCAAAGGCTCCAGGGATTGCCAACACCTTACCAACTTCATGCAGTCTAAACACAGGATGGAAATCACCATCATATTTCTGCATCCACTGTAGATCACTGGATGTCAGCAGGAGCTGCATGATATTGTACCAGCCTGTGGGATTTCAGCCAGGAGGAAGCGGGCTTCCCCCGCAGCATGCCATACTAATTAATTAAGATTTACTAAGTGCTTGTCCTGACTGGGCACCACTCCAAACACTTTACATTCATTTTCTTACTTAATTATCAGAACAGTCCATTAAGATTTGGCTTCTTATTATCCCAATTTTTCCAGCATAGGCGTAGAGACACAAAATCTGGAGTTACTCGTCCTGTGTCCCCAAGCATCAGGAAAGGAACCAGCCATGGGCACAGGCAGGCTCACTCTAAAACACACCTCAAAAATCCCTCCACGGGCCAGTTCCATGTGTTGCTGACTTTACCAACAGTGTTTAGTCACCCTTTCCGCCCATCCAGCCATCCAGCCACCCAAAAGGAGGGCAACCCATGTGGGATCCAAGTTTAATGGAGGAAGATAATTTCCACTGAATAATCTTAATGTACACAGTTGTTTTGGAAGGAAAAAAAGGAGGAGTAGGGAAGGGAGGGAGGAAGGGAGGGTTGATTCATGAACATATTGAGCAAGTTCTCTTCTGCTAAGCCACATCCCCAGCCTTATTTTTCTATTGTGGATCAAGAACTGATCCCTGGGGCAGAAACAGATGATAGCTTTTAAGGATGTGGAGATCACCATTAGAGGCCAGCCTGGACAAAAGCATGAGACCCTATCTGAAAAATAAACTAAAATCAGCAGGACTGAGTCTTTGGCTCAAGTTGTAGAGTACTTACAAACACAAGAGCCTGACTTCAGTTTCCAGACAGGATATGTGAGAGAGAGAGAGAGACAGAGATAAACACAGAAACAAAGACAGGGAGACAGACAGAGAAAGAGAAAAAAGCACAAATGCCATTTATGTGTAAGCTTCTAAGTATTTAGGCTGTGAATCCAATCATTTTATTCTTTAATCACTTATGAGAATGTGAATTTTTTTTGGAGGCAGTCCTGTTACAGTATTTATCTGAAACTTGGCAGTTGGATGAGAAAACATAAAAGCCAGGATGTGATCCTTTATATTCCAGGCCCTGGTCCCTCCCTTCGCAGTGAAATGAAGCTATGAACCTGCCTCTCTCAGGCTGTGGCACAGATAGGCAGGGCTGCATGTTCACTAGCACGTGATCAAATGTGGCACACACCAAGCTCTCTCTGCCTCTCCTGTCTAGGACACGGAGGTTTCCAATCAGATCACCCTTGTGGAAGATGTCTTGGCCACACTCTGTAAAACCATCTACCCACTGGCTGATCTCCTAGCCAGGCCACTCCCAGAAGGAGTGGATCCTCTAAAGCTGGAGATTTATCTCACTGATGAAGACTTCGAGGTGAGTGGTCTTTGGTTGGGATGTTACTTAAGCAGCACCCAGAGTCTCAGCATCCTCTCACACAGTGGGCATTTCTTGTTTCCTCCAGTTTGCTCTAGATATGACAAGAGATGAATACAGCGCACTGCCCACCTGGAAACAGGTGAATCTGAAGAAAGCAAAAGGCCTGTTCTGAGTGCCACAGATGCCGGAGGAGCCTCATGGTCACCTTCAACCATAGCACCCCAAAAATGGATACTTTTTTCAGACTGATTTTTTTTTATTATTTTGAAATCAGAGGGTTTTTTTAAAACCCCAAACCTGATCTTATTAACGATACCGCTTGTCCTGGAGTTGTGTATTTTGTAAATGTTTTAAGAGAACTCTTTGGAAATGTGCTTTCCGCAATTCAGCAGGTGATGTCAATTAAAGCATTTCTCCGTGCACTTGACCGGTGATTTAGAGCCACAGCTCTGCCCTCTTCCTTTGACTACACATGGCCGACTCTCTTTTTGTAGCAGTTCTCTTTATAAAAGTGTTATTTTGATAGTTTGTGGATTCTAAAATATATATATTTATATAAACACCATATAAATCAAATATGTATTTAAAAAAGCAATATGTATTCATTCACTTTTAATTTCTTTTTTTGATGTCAAAATATTACTGCAAGATAGCTGAAATTGCTTCTGTTGGCTTCAGTCTGCCACCCGTCTGTATCCTCACCTATTCAGAAGCATTTCCTGTCACATTAGATCTGACTTGTTTTGAGTACTGCTTCCGGTGCTAAAAATGAACAGAAAAAAAAATGTACTGAATGGCATGGACTCCGAAGAATCTATGCAAATCTACCTTTAATATCTCCCCAGAAATATATAGTGCCTTGTTTCGATGTACAGTTTATATACAGAAAAGTTTGCTCTGCCTTTTTGATGATGGTTTTAAATGTTATCTACAGTTTTACTCTCAAATAGTAGAAAGAAAAACATCTCAATTTCTAATACCCATTGTAAACATTACACAGTGTCATTTTGTGACATAAGGACCCCTCCAAAAAAAAATAAAAACTTCAGAATAATCACAATTAATTGATTGGTTTACATTGACTTCCAAGCAGGTTCCTTTGTGTGGGGCAAGAAGAGTCATAATTGTCAATCGAGTAACAATGTTTTGCCATTAAATATTAACTGCTATAAATCTGAATCTCACTTAGGGCAAGATTTTATATACATAGCATCATAGGATTAAGAAGTCAGATATTTGACCTCTGAGTACTATAATGAGGACATGTTTTTAAGATCATTATTCACCACAAGCTTTTAATCCTCTAGCTGTTTCCAACATTTGATTTCAGGATGGGTATCTAAGATATACAGAAAATGAGTTAGAAATTTCCTCATATGTTCTGAAAAGTCCAAAGCTAGGGCTAGGGGTATAGCTCAATGGTATAGCTCTTGCCTTGACTCCCAACCCCACCAAAAAATAAAAAGCTGGGCTTGGTGGTACTTGGAGACAGACATAGGAGGATTGAGATCATTTTTTCATCTGGGCAAAAGTGAGAGACCATATCTGGGATCGGGGCTGGAAGGGAGAGTTTAAAATAAAAGGCTCAAATGTGTCTCGAGTGGTAGAACACTTGCCTGGCAAGCACAAGGCCCTGAGTTCAGTCCCCTGGACCACACAAACATAACAAAAACACCCAAAGGCATGGTGTTGATCTACAGCTGGGCTATGAGCAGTTGCAGCCCCTCTCCTTGCCCTTTTTGTCCAGGTTTTAATAAGTCTGGTAATCACACAGCTACCTTGAACTTCGCATGCTCCACCCTGGGACAACAGCCTGGACATTCCACTTCCCGATTGTGCGGTTTGGGCCAGTCACTGCAAGTCCTTGCCTTGGTTTCCTTAAGAAAGGAGACAATAGCGTGTCATCCTGCCAGCATCACAAGACTCTTAGTAAGGATCAAGCGAGAAATTGTTTTACATTGTCATGGTGCTACGTACCTACTGGCATCTGGGCTCTTGCAATGGTGGCTGAAACCAGAAAGTAAGATCGTTACTAGGCGCTACTTAGGAATTTCAGACTAAATAAAAAGAAGTACAAGGGAAAGGAGAGAGGGTTCTGAATGGTGTTACCCCATAGGTACAATCCACAGGAGTGGAGAAAGGGTTTTATAGCCAGCAGAGCAAGCTGAGGAGCAGCTGGAGGGAGCATTTCCCAGGGAAAGGAGGGCAGGCTCTGGGGGCTCCGTGGCTCCTACTGCCAGCCCTGATGCTGTCCGCTGTGGAGCTTGAGCAGGTTCCTGATCTTTCTGTGCCTCAGCTCCATTCGCACCTGTAAGACGGGCTCGTAATACCAATGCCTACCCCCCACACTGCAGAAGGTTGTGTGCAAAGCCCCTTGTTGCTATGCTGCCTAGTTGTTATTTAATAATACAGAGGGTGCAGTCTTAGAAATCCTTTGCCCACTAGAGCAGGACCATTTGGTATTACAGGTCATGAATGCTTCTACAGATAGCAGACATTCATGTTTCCAGAGGGCCCCAAGACTCCACTACCCAGAACTATCCAGTAGAGATAGAAGAGAACCCAGTATACAACTCAGCTCTAACACTTCTCCAAAATCTCAATCAACTCCATCTGCAGGATAACTCCACCATTGTGAGGAGGAGGAGCTGATGTGGTAGGTTCTCCCATTCCTGGTGAGACCCTCTGGAAGCTTCCTGAAAGATCAACCCTCTCTAGAAACTAGACAGAACAAGAGAGATGGGCCTTCTTTCTGCTGATGCCCTGCTATAGAAGGGTTTTACCCCTACTTACTTTAGAATCCAGATGATGTCAGCTGCCCTCTGGGCTTCTGTGTAGACAGAGCTACTCCAGTGTCCACAGCCAGTGCCACTTGGCTTTCACTGGGCAGCAGGGCAGAATGAGAAGATGGGCCACAGTGCCTTCTGTGATAGGGAGAACTTGAGCGCTAACTGAAAATGTGTGGGCTGCGGGGCGGGGGGGGGGGGGGGGCATTCCGAACCTGCATCCACCTTTCCAAAGGGAAGATGGGCATGTCTACATCTCTAGTCACTGGAAGGGGGAAGATGGTGGTGAAGGCTTGGTCCCAACCTTGTGGTACGATTGAGAAGGGATTGGGTGGTGAACATGTTTCCTTTATCAGTGGGTTAATCCACTGATGAGTTCATCCTGGGTTGGCCGTTAGGAGACAGAACATGGCTGAAGGAAGCAGTTCTCTGGAAATCCTCTTTCTCTTCCTCTCCCTCCTCCTCACCCCCCCACACATGTACTTGCTCTCTCTTTCTGTCTCTTTCTCTCCTTCTCTATCTTGGAGGTGAGTAGCTTTCCTCAGCCAGGCCTTTCCACCATCATGCTCTTCCTCACCATATACCTGAAACAACAGAATCAGGTGACCATGGACTGAAACCTCTCAAACCATGAGCCAAAATGCCCCCCAGGTTTCCTCTAGAATGTTGTCACAGAGATTAAGAACTGACTTATACAGCCTCACCCTGGCTGGGCGGGGTGGCAGGAGAGCCACCCGTGTGTAGTGTCTTCACAAAGCTATGCATAGTGGCTTTGCAATTCTCAGGGTCTCCATCAGACCCTGTCTCCCAAACACCCCCAAAAAGCACATAGACTAAAGAAAGACAGAGTACTTGCTATGTAAACAGACTCTAGAAACATTTCCAGCCAGTCCTAGAACAGAAAGCCATCCATTTCTGCTGGTATAGGTAAGACCTGTCATACTGGCGACTTGAGTCTTGGATTTCTTCATTAATACTAATTTTACTGACAGGGTTAGAGTGAAATGTTTGCTGTTAAATATCAAAATGTCCTGCTGACAGACTTATAGTATTTTGGAAATAGTAGCTGGAGAAGCCAAGACTCAGAGCTGGGCCTGGCCAGAGAAGGAAATATAGAAGTAACCCCAGAAAAAAGGGCATTAGTCACCCATCTGCCAAGGGACCAGCAGGTGGCACTGTGGCTCATCAACAAAAGGCAAGGCATCAACTCCTGTGTACGTCATCTGATCCACCCTTTCTGAAGACGCCAGCTGTTAAACAGGAGTGAGACAAGGCCTTCATATGACACTTGTTACTGACCCTAACACCTCTCTTTAGTGTGTTTCCTGTACAGAGGATTCTGCAATGCGCCATGTGCCAGAGGTAAAAACCATCCTACCACCTCCTCTTCTATCTTCCTCTCCTGGGCTCTGGCAATAGCCCTGGTAACAGGTGTCCAGAAGCCAGCATTCACCATGATGGAAGCTGGGACGATTAAATGAAACGTGCCTCAGGAACTAGGTTAGGGATCTTCCAGTCGCAGTTCATCTGGCTCTAAAGATTCCTCCATCCTAAAAGCATACTTTTTTTTTCACTTTTTCCCTCTTTCCCAGTTTGATTATCTTTAGAAAGAAGATGATGCAGCTGGATACAGGTGGCTCATGCCTATGATCCTAGCTACTCAGGAGGCTGAGATCTGAGGATGGTGGTCCCAAGCCAGCCAGGGCAGGAAAGTCTATGAGACACTTAAATCCAATTAACCACCAGAAAACTAAACATGGTGCTGTGGCTCAAATGGTAGAGCTGAAGAGTTCAGGGAAAGCGCCCAGGACCCGAGTTCAAGCTCCTATGGCCAACAAAGAAAGGAAAGGAAAGGAAAGGAGAGGAGAGGAAAGGAAAGGAAAGAAAGGAGGGAAGGAGGGAGGAAGGAAGGGGAGAAAAGAAAAAGAAAGAAAGAGAAAGAAAGAAAGAAAAAGAAAGAAAGAAAGGAAGGAAGGAAGGAAGGAAGGAAGGAAAGAAAAAGTGATGCCTTTGTTAGGCCCAATTAGTTCATCAGGCAAGCTCTCTACTGATGAAAAGTGCTGAATTCCATTTATCAAATACTTAATTAGCCTCACTTGGAAGCGATTCATAATCATTTCTTCAACTTGCTGAATAAGCAGAGAACATGGCATGATCAGACAATTTCAAATATAGATTTCCATAGAGGTTGTACCTGTCAAGATTGTGAGCACATTTCTGAATTAGCATTACAATTTCTCCCCCTGCTGCCCAGAGTCCCCTGCACTGGAGCCCCTTGGCCTGACCAGTTGGTTCTGTGCTCACCGGGCCTGGACAGAGGGTTAACCCTGTGAGTGGCTGCCACAACCAGGAAGGAGGGAGGGGGAGGGCGGAGGCAGGGAGGGCCTGAGAGCAGAATCTCACTTCCCAGCCCAGATCATCTCTCAGCTCAGCCAGCTCGTATTCTCTTTTCCACTGAGGCTACTTTCCTCACTTCCTGTAACTCACACTCCTGCACCCTTTCTGCCCTGGGAGTGCGGGGAATTAGGTCCCCTGAGAGACAGAGGCATTTTCAATGAAGGACACTCACCAACTCAGAGAGCAGGGTGACTCAGAGACATTTCCTGTGCTTCAAAGCACAGGCAGCAAATGTGGTCCCCTCTACTTTCAGATCTGAACTCCAAACCTACGTCACCCACCCGACCATTCTGCCAATAATTCATTAATCACTAACTATGGGTATGAAAATCACTATGCGTTAATCTGGTGGATGCACACAGTCCTTGGCATTCAGGACAAGGTATACTATTCAAAAAGTTCAAAAGCAAAGCCACGGGTGACACTGGTGGGTCACACCTCGGGAGGCTAAGATCTGAGGGTCACAGTTCTAAGCCAGTTAGGCAAAAAAAAGTCTGTAGATTCTTATCTCCAATTAACCAGTGTGTGTGTGTGAGTGAGAGAGAGAGAGAGAGAGAGAGAGAGAGAGAGAGAGAGAGAGAGTCACTATAATATAGTGAATCTGCAGCCTCATACATCTTTTTGCTACAACTCTTGATTACATCAAGGTCACATCAAGGAGTTGACCTCTACTGACTAGTTTTGCAGAAGCACACTGGCTCAAAAGCCATGAATTTGAACACTATTTGTTAGAGTACAAGGCTGCCTGCTGAGTGTGCAGTCTTGTCCCTGGACAGTTTAATGTCTTTGTCCATAACCCACCAAGTGAGATGCTGCTCATGGGTTTCGCACTCAAATTCAGGAGTGGAAGTCATGAAAGACAATGCCCGTACCTGCCCCCCACCCCCCCTTCCCCATGCACCCATGATATATGCAAAGTTGCTAGTAAAATACCAGGTACAAGGATCAGATTTTAATTTTTGAATTCTCATCCTTCACTAGCTGTGTGCTTTTGGTAGTTTACTTGACCTCTCTGTGTCTTGGGTTTCCTATCTGCAAAGCAAAATCTATGTGAAGTGCACACGTAGGTACTAGCACAGAGCCTGACATATAGGAAATTATTAAGTACTCATTATCCACCAAGTGACTAATAGAACTGAAGCCATGTAGAAAATTATGACTACAGGTGCTGATGACTTTAATCATTGTTTTTAAATGTTTTTTTTGTTTTTGTTTTTTGTTTTGTCCATCGTAGGGCTTGAACTCCGGGCCTGGGTGCTGTCCCTACGTTCTTCAGCTCAAGGTAAGTACTCTACCACTGAGCTACAGCACCACTTCTGGTTTTCTGGTGGTTAACTGGAGATAAGAGTCTCATGGGGACTTTCCTGCCCAGGCTGGCTTTGAACCATGATCCTCAGCTCTCAGCCTCCTGAGTAGCTAGGATTACAGGTGTGAGCCACTGGCACCAGGCTTAAATCTATAATATTAACATTCAAACTGGAGCAAGGAGGGGCAGGCACTATTCTCAGGACAGTAAAATGATCACCATGCTGCCTGGAAATGCTCACATCATTTGCTACAGTATTTCCATCACTGGAAATTTCAAGTATGGAGGTTCACAAAAATATGCAAAAGCTTTTCTCCCCAAATGTTAAAACAAAAATTATTACCTGGGGGCTGGGAAGGTGGCTCAGTGGTAGAGCGCTTGCCTTGCATGCCTGAGGCCCTGGGTTCGATTCCTTAGCACCACATAAGCAAAAAGAAAAAAGCCAGAAGTGGCGCTGTGGCTCAAGTAGTAGAGCACTAGCCTTGAGCTGAAGAGCTGAAGGACAGCGCCCAGGCCCAGAGTTCAGGCCCCAGGACCCCCCCAAAAAAATTATAACCTGGCATTGGAGGCTCAGCCTGTAATCCTAGCTACTCAGGAAACTGAGATCTGAGAATCTGAGTTCAAATCCAGCCCAAGCAGTCAAGTCCATGAGATTTTTTTATCTCCAATTAATCTGCAAAACAAAGGAAGAAAAAGGCCAGAAGTGGAATTGTGGATCAAGTAGTAGAGCACCAGCCTTGAGAAAAATAGCTAAGGAATAGTACCCATGCCCTGAGTTCAAGCCTCCGGACCAACAGAAGAAAAACAACAACAAAACCAAAAATATTATTTACAGCACAAAAAAAATGAATTGGCCAGCTAAGAAAACATTTGAGGAAAATTTGACCTATCCACAAAATATTATACAGAAAAGCAAATTTATAAAGAACTCAACGACTAAAAAAGATACTCACAATATTAAGCGAGAAAAGTAGGCTATGAAGTTCTTAAATGGATGACCATGATTATATAAAAAGTATATGCATATAAAAGTAAGCCAAAGTGTTGGTTCTTGGTTGATTGTTATTTTCTCTCCATTTATTCATTCTATAATCTTAAAAGATTGGTCATTGGTGGTCATTACCCCAGTGTTTCCAAGATTACATGTGCTGGGAGCAGGCAGCTTCTATGAGCTGGGACGTATCTCCCAGATGTTGATTTGCCTCTCTGGGGCTCAGTGGCCTCACCTGGCCTGTGGGGATCCTTGTCTACACCTGTGATGAGGCAGGTGGTCAAACCAGATGCCACATGAAAGTCTTTCCCAGTCCTGACACCTCCGAGGTCCCTCTGTGGAAATCTGTGGTTAGGCCAAGATTGGCTGGGGAGAAGAGAGGGAGGGGGGAGGCTGTGTGCTTTTCCACTGCATAACAGAGGTGAGGACAGAGGACTCATTCAGCCACGGCAGCTGCCCTGAGCCCCTCCAGGCCTGCCAGCTCCAGCTCTCCCAGCACACTCTGCAGAAAGAAGAAGGGCCAGAGCACTGTCCCTTCTTTCTTCTTCCTGGTCTGTCACCCTGCCAGCTCACATTACCACAGGGCCATTTGACACTGGTCCTCAAAGCCTCTTTCGCAGGGGACACATCTGCAATTCTCTTCATCTGAAATGTTTGATATGCAAAGAGCCCACGAGCGGAATCTGTGTCCTTCCTGCCTCCCCGCTCCCTGCACGGGGCATGAGTCAGAGGAAGACGGTTCTCAGGATTCCACCTGCATCCCGGAAGCTGGAATGGAATTGCAGCATCCATTTGAAGCCTGGTAAGACAGGCTGCCTCAGCTGACACAGGGCTCAGGAGCAAACAGCTGTAGGCACCCAACAGTTGCCTCCTAACTGGAATCAGTAGCAGAGACATGACTTTCAGTCATGTGATCCTGCATAGGGCTCCTCTTGGGAAACCCTCTGACCAAGCTGCATGCTAAAAGAGGTTGCCCAAGCAGGCACCAGTGGATCACACCTGTAATGCTAGCTACTCAGAGGAGGCTGAGATCTGAAGATCCCGGTTCAACTCTCCACCAAAAAGCCAGAAGTAGAGCTGTGTCTCAAATGGTAGAGTACCAACCTTGAGTGAAAAAGCTAAGGGACAGTCCTCAAACTCTGAGTCCAAGCTGCAGTACTGAACAAAAAGAAAAGAGGGGGGAGGGAGGCAGAGTGGGTAGGAAAGAGAAAGAGGGAGGGAGGGGGAGGGGGAGAGTCTGGAACAAGGAGGGTTCCCACTGCACAAACTACTGCAAACCACATGTACTTCCCGGCTCAATTCCAGGAGTTGGTCTGTACAATCAGCTACTTGGTCATCATGACCCGCCCCCACCCTCCCCCACACACACTCTCCTTTTACTGGCTACATGCTCTGGGAAAATTATCTTATCACTTGAGCACTAATTTCCTTGTTTGTAACATGGGAGCCCTGGCATTGCCTGCTGCCCAGGATTGCTATGTGAATTACATGAGGCAGCATGTGGGAAGTGCTTACCCCATGCCTGGCCCATGGAAAGGCTCTGTAAATGGCTATTTTTGTTTTAAAGCTCTTCCTGGGGCTCAGCCCTCCTGTGGACAATGAGGAAGAGACAGGAGATTCAATTGCATCCCAACCTTTGGTGAGCCTGGAGGAATCTCCTCAGGAAACAGTTAAATAGGAAAGCAGCTCAGGATTCAATGCAAGGTCTACCAGAAGGAGGCAGCAGTGCCATTTATAATAGCCACGTTCTGGAAGTGACCCAAATGCCTGGTGATCCTGTAGTGACTAAGCAAACCCTGAGCAGCGCACGTGCCAGGCTCCTACAGAGCAACTGGAAAAGGTAGGCATGCTACCAATGCCCATACATGGAAATGTGCCTCCAAACCCCACATTTTCAGATGGATCACAAGTGGCATATGCAGACTACTGCCCAAGATGGGTAAATCTAGTCAAGTCTCTTTCAAAGGCCAACCAAGAGCTTGGAGCCATGGAAGGGAAGGAAGCTGGAGGTACATCTGGTTATTTTTCCCCTGACAAGCTGCTTAAGCATTAGTGTTTAGCAAAGATGGATGGAAGCAAGGCATCTCAAGAGAGTTCTGAGAAAGGAGTGGAGTGTGGGGCAGAGGGCTGAAGAAGGCCTCACAGGGATAGTGGGGTTTGAGCAAATGAGGAAACATTTGTGGATTTGAAGAAAAGGGCATTGAGCTGTACCCTTGGGACTGTTTGGGTTCCCTACCCCCACCAGACTTTGAGCGACAGAGGTCACTGCTGTTAAGGGCAGTATGGAAGCACTGAGAAGGGACACGAGGACAGGGACTGAAGCTGGAGCTTAGTGCTAGAGTACCCCTCGAACGTGTGAGACCCTGGTTCCATCCCTAGCACTGCAGTAAACAGAAGGAGGGAAGGAGGGAGGGAGGAAGGAGAGGAGGGGAGGGGAGGGGAGGGGAGGGGAGGGGAGGGAAGGGAAGGGAAGGGAAGGGAAGGGAAGGGAAGGGAAGGGAAGGGAAGGGAAGGGAAGGGAAGGGAAGGGAAGGGAAGGGAAGGGAAGGGAAGGGAAGGAAGCCAAGCTGACTCCAGAAAAAATGTGAATTTGAGTCCTGCCTCTGAGTCCCTGAGCAGCTTTTCAAACCTTTCTAGTCCTCCTCATCTACAAACTGGTGGGGGTGGAGGTGGGGATGAGGGTGTCTCCCTCCTGAGTTTGAGGATTCTCAGGAGAGTGCACATGGGTTTGACACAAAGCAGCTCAGTGTGCAATGAGTCTTTGCTCTTCCTTCCTGCTGATAAAGTTCCCAGTTGTGCAACACAGTCAGAGAACAGAAGCATGGCCACGTGGACTGGATGCTGCCTCTTCCATGCCCCACCCTCTCCTTGCTTTCCTCCTGAATAGCTTGGATTTGGGGCTTCCAGATGTTCCTCCACTCAGGACAGACCTTGGGGAAGGCAAGTCAAGGCCACACAGCACAGAGCTAGCTGTGTCTTGCGCCCTCTACTGGCAGGTAAGGGCAGTGGCAGAAAGGCTGTGCCTAGGGGGTCCCCAGGAAGCTCCTGCTGGTTTAGCTACAAGGGATTTGACAGGTTCCTACAGAAGCACCCCAACATATACACACATATACACATATATACATACATATATATACACATATATACATACATATATATATATATATATATATATATATATGGTTTTTGTCCCTAGTTCTTGGGACATAAGAACTCATGCATCTTAGTTTCCTGAGGATGGGGATGAGAAAGCATCTCTTCCTCAGTGGGGTGACTCTTATGGGAGTCTTAAATGGCTTTGAAACAGAGGCTGGTTTGCAGAAAGACCACACTTTTAACCTCTAGTCCCCTTCATCCAGCCTCTGGGGAGAGGAGCTGGGTTGGAGGCTGAGTTCCTAGTCCATTCTGCCTGCATGGCGAACACCAAAGAAAAGTCCTAAGTGGCTGTTCAGAGAGCTTCATGGGCAAACAGCCATGTGCAGGCGGTGGCACACACCAGCTCTATGGAAACTGAGACCCCTGGGTCCCCTACTTTCTGAGCATTACCCCATGAGCCTCTTCATGGAGCTGCTAATCAGCATCATTTATAATAAACCCACAAAGTTTCCTGAGTCCCGTGAACGTTTTGGTTACCAGTAGATGATCAGAAGAATCGTTAGCTCTGGCCTTGGGCTAGGATGTGTGGTGGCAGGGAAAGGGGGCGCAGTGAGGGGGGGAGGGAATCTCGGGGGACTGAGACTTTCACCTTATGGGCACTGTGCCAGCACCATGTAGTGTCAGGATTGTGTTACTTTGTTGAAGCCGAAGAACCCAAGAAGCGGTGGCGAATGTAGGGAAATCTACTCCACCATCTGTGTTTTTAGGGTGCCCAGGAGCCCCCAAGAAGTGAAGGAGACATGGAAATCACAACATAATTCAGAGAAGGACTCAGGCAAGGGTGATTCTAAGGCCCTTAGTAAAGACTTCCACAGACTTCCATGTCCCAGTGGGAAGGCTAAGACCCATCTTTACTATCAAGCCAGCAAATTCAAAACATTCTGCAGAGTCTTAGTGAGTCAGATGCTACCAAACTTTCTTTTTCCCCTATTGTTTTTGGTACCAGTATGTGGTTTGAACTCAGGGCCTGAGCACTGTCCCTGCGTTGTGTGTTTTTTTTTTAATTCCCCCAAGACTGGTGTTCTACCACTTGAGCCACAGCTCCAGCTTTTTGGTGGCTCATTGGAGAGGATAGCCTCAGACTTTCCTGCCAGGCTGTCTTTGAATCACAATGCTCAGATCTCAGCCTCCCTCCTGAGTAGGTAGGATTATAGGTGTGAATCATCAGCACCTGGCTTCCCTAGGTTTTCTTTTCTTTTTTAAAAAAATTGTTTCTTTGACACTTTTTGACTTCACTGAGTTTCTGAGATTGGTCTCAAATTCCTGGGCTCAAACTACCCTTCTGCCCCAGCCTCCCAAGTAGCTGGCAGAGACTATAGGCAAGCATCCTTATTCCTGGCTTAAATGTTTAATTCCTAATCCACCCATCAATGGGTGATTGATTAAAAGCTCCCAAGCAATCTACCTGTAGTGCTAACTGGTCAGGTTTCCAAAGCACACGACATTCCACCTAACCTTACGTTGAATTTATCTTTTCGGTGTTTTGGCTCCTTTTGGTTCTCCATTGTGTGCGGGTCTCTAGGCACCTCTTGCTGTTTGTCCCATCGGTCAGTCTCCTCCCAGCATTGGACAAAACCTCAAGAAAAGTCATGGCAGAGTGGAAACATTCGCAAGGTCACACAAGTCCAATATTACACCTTCTTTAGTGTCCTCCAGATTTCCACCCCTTCCCCCACCAAGGCATATTCCTTGCCGGATCATTCCTGAAATGATCACATGCACCTCAAACCAAACGTGTCTAAAAAGCAGCATATGGTCTCCCTTGGCCTTGCTGCCTGCCCTGTGGGCCACTTCTGAGGCTCAGGGTAAATGAATAGCACCTATGTCCACCTTTGATGTCGCCCGAGCAAGAGTTGGGAGTGACCCTTTATGCTTGCCAGTCCATCTCCACACACCAACCACGTCATGTCCTACCGCCCCCATTGCTCATAGCTTGCAGCCTACCTTCTTGGTTTACGGTGGCCATACCCCCTTACCTGGGCCATCATGGCTGCCTCCTCTTTGTATCCAGTTGGATTCTCTTCCAATCTGGTCCTCACACCAATTCTATAATCATCTGATCAAAATGCATATTTGATCCTAATACTTGAGTTTCTAGCCTTCCAAGGGCTTCTTATCGCTCTTTAAAAAAAGAAATAGCAATTCTCTAACAAGCCCACAAGGCCCCTATTCAAATGCCCCTGTTCCCTTTGCCCGTGGCACACTGGCTTCTTTCAGTTCCCCCTACATCCTCGCACACAGGCCTTAGCACATGCTCTTCCTTCCATCTAGAACGAGCAAATGGGATCACAAGCACCCCTTCATCCAGCCAGCCCTTTGGGGCTCTGTTCATTAGAAGCCTTCTCTAGCGTCTCCGTCTGGGCAGCTCCTTTATAACAAATTCTCCTTTCACTCTTTCTCTTCCTTCCCCAGAACATGCACGCCACTTTGTACTCATGTATTATTAATGAGGGTTTGATTTTATCTTTCTGCTCATTATTATATCCCAGCATCCAACACACTGTCTGATTAGTAGCACTTTCTTAACAAACATTGATTTCATGAATGAATGGATAAATAAGTGGATTTATTTTAGGGCTTTGCTGAGTACCAGTGAGCCACACCTGAAATCTCAGCTCCCCAAGAGGCAGAGATCTGGATAGTCACAGCTAGAGGACAGTCCAGGCAAAATGTTGTCAAGATCCCATCTCCATCAATACAAAGGTGGGCGTGGTGGTTCACACCTGCCATCACTGCATGGAAGTTGTTAAACACCACCAGGATTTGAAGGAACTGAGTACACACTACCATGAAAAGAGGAAGTGGCTGTTTAGGGGACTGAGGACAACAAGCTATCCTATCCTGGGCCATGGAGTTCAGTGCATGTGGTCAGGTCTGGGGCGCCACCTGTCGGCCAGAGTCTGGTGGGACCAGTTGTGTACATGTTCAGGGTCTGTGGAGCATGCCTGTGCACACACAAACACACACCTACATATACACATGTGGGAAAGGAGGTAAGATGAATAGGATCTCCTTAATGAAGACAATCCCCATGCTCTCTGCATGGCTTCCATCTGGGGAGATGTGGAGATGGAGGAATGGTTCTGGTGGAATGTCATGGTTTGCGTGAATTTTCCCCAAAGGCAATCATGTTCAAGACTTGGTCACCAGGATGTAGTTTGGGGGAAGCCAAAGAACCTTTAAGAGGCAGGACCTATTTGGAGGCCTTTGGGTCATCAAAGCATTGTCCTCCAAGGGGACTATGGGATCTCAGCCCATGTCTTCCTTTTTCATACCCAGTGATGGACTGGACTGGCTTCTTTGGTCACATGCTCCACCATTGTGTTCTGTGCTGCCACAGGTACAAAGCAAAGGGTCCATAGGTCATGGATTGAAACCTCCAAAGCCTGAAATAAACCTTCCTGAGTAGCTAGGATTCTGAGGGTCGTGGTTCAAAGCCAGCCCGGACAGGAAAGTCTGTGAGACTCTGATCTCCAAGAAACCACCAGAAAACCGGAAGTGGCACTGTGGTTTAAGTGGTAGAGCGCTCGCCTTGAGCTGAAGAGCTGAGGGACAGTGCCCAGGCCCTGTCAACACAGTCCACACACACACACACTTGCTAAGAACCCTCTACCCATCTCCTCCTGACTACACAAACTTAGAGTATAATGTATATAACATATACAAATTCTCGTAGTCTTTATAAGAATTCTGCAAACCTCAAACGTCTTCAACAATCACATTGCTCCTTTTTCTCAGACAGCAATGTAATTTACCAGCGTGATTATTTTAGAATATTCAGACAAGCGCCAGGAAGAAGAATGGAAGCTTTCTCCCTATGCCACTTTCCAGAGAAAGTCATTGCTAATATTTTGGTGACACTTTCCCCGCCACGCATATGCCATACATCTTTCCTTACGTAAAATTGAGATTGTGTGTCGTGTTTTGCTTTTCTTTTTCTTTTTGGTAGTATTTGGACTGAGGGATGCACACTTGTTAGGCAGGTGTCCAATCGCGCCAGTCACACTTCCACTCCTCCTGCGACATATTTTGCTCTGCCCTGAGTCATCCACCCCCTGGTGTGGCTTATCTGGGTGAGATCATGTGTCCTGGGTGTCCCAGTGCCTCACAAATCCCCTTTCGCTGGGCAGCAGTTTCTCTCCATTTCACGGCCTAGGGCTGACTTCAAACTCAGTAACTTTCCATCCATTTTTGTCCTTAGGATAATTCCCTAGGAGTGAAATAGCCATGTCAAAGGATATGATTTAATATTCATGGCCACCCTGTCTCTCCCAAGTGCTGTGGTTTGTCTTCTCCACTACTCAGGTTGAAGTGTAATTGTCATTTAACAATATTGAAGCTGGGCCCTGGTGGCTCATACCTGTAATCCTAGCTATTTGGGAGGCTGACAGCTGAGGATACAGGTTTGAAGACAGCCTGGGCAGGAAAGTCCATGAGATACTTTTGTTGTTGGTGGTGGTGGTTGTAGGGCTTGAACTCTGGGCTTGGGCTCTGTCCCTGTGCTCAAGGTGAGCGCTCTACTGCTTGAGCCAGGGCACCACTTCCGGTTTTCTGGTGGTTCATTGGGAGATAAGTGTTTCTCAGACTTTCCTGCCAGGGCTGGCTTTGAACAGCGATCCTCCAATCTAAGCCTCCTGAGTAGCTAGGATTACAGATGTGAGCCACCGATGCCCCGCTTTCCATGAGATTCTTCTCTCTTAAGTTAATCACCAAAAATAGAGTTGTAGCTCATAAGGCACGCACACACACATACACACATATGACTTCTTATATATGTATAGTGTGTATGTATGCAGACCTTTATTATATGAGCAGGGAGCCTCAGCCTGACAAACAGGCCCAGTTCTTCTCTGCTTCCCTATAGATTATATCACCAACACATTCCCCCATCAGGTCTTGGACATCCAGCCTCAAAACCAAATAAACTTCTATCATCTATAAATTATATCACTTATGGCTTTCTGTGATTGTAATAGAAAATAGACCAAGACATCGTCTCATTTTTTTTTTTTTTTTTTTGTCGGTCGTGGAGCTTGAACTCTGGGCCTGGGCGCTGTCCCTCAGCTCTTCAGCTCAAGGCTAGCTCTCTACCACTTGAGCCACAGCACCACTTCCGGTTTTCTGGTGGTTTATTGGAGATAGGAGTCTCACAGTCTCTCCTGCCCGGGCTGGCTTTGAACCGCGATCCTCAGATCTCAGCCTTCTGAGTAGCTAGGATTACAGGCGTGAGCCACCAGCGCCCGGCTCAAGTCTCATTAATAACAGGTGTCTTCACAGGCAGCATGTACTAGTACCCATTTTCCCAGAGAGTGAATAGGAGTTCCATTTCTCTTGGATCTTTAATAATTCTTCTTTGTATTATCCTCATCCTCATCATCATAATTGATATGTCAGAATGAGGTTTGAACTCAGAGCCTCACGCTTACGAGACTACTGATCTATCATTTGAGCCATGCTTCCCACCCTGTTTCTTGCTGGCAATTTTTTAGATAGAGTCTTTCTTCCCATCTGGGAAGTGGTGTCCCTGAGCCATAAAGTTCCATGCCACTGTGCCAGCTATGAGTCTTGTAAGCTTTTCTGCCCAGGTTGCCCTCATCCTCCTATTTTCAGCCTCCCAAATAACTAGGATTACAGATGTTAGCCACCAGTACCCAGCTGCTTTAAGTTTAAATGCAAGGGTTTCATATAGTGAAATCCATCCTCAGAATCCACCACTACTCTGAGCAGTCCACACTACACAAAGGACAGCACTTCCAAAGTGAACAAGGAAACAAGTAGACCTATTTCACTACAAGCTGAATCTTGAAACAGGTTGTGCAAACTAATTGATGTGACAAAACTGTATCTGCTAACATAGGATGAGGGGGGCATATAGCATGATCCTGCTCACATATGTAAATTAAGTTCTTCACTTATTCTCAGCATGTATGAACCATTTCTCATGGCATAAATTCTTCAGGCTAGAAGGTTGTGTTTGCAAAGATTTCTCCAAACTTTTCTCCCACTGGTCATGTCTCCTCTTCTGCTCAAAGATCCTTCTGACTTACCACTTTGCATAGCTTACCTGGGTTGGGCTGGAGGAAGGAGACACCTACACAAGACTTACAGGGAGGGCGGGACTGATGGCCCACCACAAGTCAAGGTGGACATTCCATCCATCACGCACTGCCTCCTGGGTAACACTCAGCGTTGGGAACCAGTCATGGCATTAGGATGTAGGAAAACACACACGACTCATTCTCCCCTGTATGGCCAGGTAAGAATATGACTCTCTCTCAGGGTAAAGGTGTTTCATTTGAAACTCACCAAAACCCCTATCACCTCTAGCACCTCTCACTGGCTAGTGATTATACAAGATTCCTCACACTTAGCTAGTCACATTTGGTCCTAGCAAGTTCCAGCTCTAAGTTTTATAATGATCATATTGAACAGCCAGTTTCAAAATTGAGCTTGTGATTGGGGTGGCTTCCTAGGAATCTTAATTGTTTGAAGTTTTACAGCCAGAAAATCATGACAGCCTCGATTTTACGGTTCCTTCTAGAGAATGGTGACACATTACTGAATACCGCATCTGCTTCCCGACTCCATAAATTGGATGTTGTTTATAATAACGTAGCTTGAGCAGTAACACTTTATCATAAGAGCTGCTGTCGCCATGCAAAACCATTATTTAGTGTGCACTTGATAAATTGATCATTATTCATGGGCAGAAGAGAAATTGATGTGGCTCATTTTATTTACCAGGCAACGGGCAATATGTTATCTTCTTATTGGGCTGATGTTTTTCCCTACTAAATATTTGCTACAAGAAGGATTTGGGTGCAGAGAATTATGTCAATGATAGTCACCTTGAAGGCTTTAACTAAACTCAGCACCTAAAAAAAAAAAAATCTCCCTTGCTAGGTTCCCCATGATTTTCAGAGGGAAATCTTGAAAAGAAAGATTTCTCTCTGGATATAATTTAATGTCTTATTTCCCACAAGGGAAAAGGAAGAGAAAATGATGAACAGCTACAAGTTACTTTGCTTCCCAAAGCTGGCAAGGTCGAGACAAGCCAGTTGCAATGATTTGCACAGAGAACATCAATGGCATTCCTGATTCTGTTTGCCAGCTGTATGGATGTGGCCATGGAGTGCTGGCAAGGCGTGCAGAGGCTGTTTTGTGTCATTGGAGAATGGGGAGCATGCGGGCTATAAGCTATGTGTGTGTTACCTTTGCTCAGAAGATCCCAGGCTGGGACCACCGTGATCTTCCCACCTTCTAGCACTTTCTAAGCTCTAGATTCTGGTGTTTGATCTTCTAGGTCACACTATGGCCTTCAATTGTGCATCTCTTTCAACTCAAAACTCTTCTCACCTTCTGGTACTTTCTAAGCTATAGATTCTGGTGTTTGGGCTTCCAGGCCACCCAACGGTCTTCAATTTGGGGCCTCTCTTGACTCCACAGAGTATTTCACGTTCAATCAATCTTCAGGAATTTATTGAATCTCAACTGCACACCCAGCACCATAACCACAGGAGAGGGGCCCCCACTGCATTCACATAGACACAGCGCTTGAAGATTTCCCAATGCGTTTACAAACTCTGCCTCAAGGGGGCGCAAGCAGCAACTCACAAGCAAGCTGAGCCATCTCAGATCTAGCCTGACTGGCCTGAGTCTCCAGGGTTCTCTGTGCCTGGCCAAAGCCCAGCTCCAGGAAGGTAGGAACTACTGGCTGCCTATGCCACTGGGCATCCTTGAAGACGAGAGGAGCAAAGAAGCCTCGCTGGACAGTCCCTGTTCCCCTCACACCCACCCTGCTCCCTGAATGAAGTACCCTGAGCAGATCAGGAGTGGAAGGAAGGACAATAGAAATAGCTTCGCAGTTTGCATCTTGCGTTCACATGTTTTCTCCCAGTTGAGGTTTGCGCACCTTCTTCTTTACAGGTGAGGAGACTGGCTCGGGAAACAGGGTGAGATTCAAGCCACTGACACTGAGGCCTAGAGAGCCTGGGTCCGGGAGCATCGCCCTGTGCAGCGTAAGCATTCAGCCAACAGCATTGTCTGACTGGTGCCAACCCACATAAAAGTCTCTGGTCCCCAGCGGAGAATCACTGAGCTGGGGTGATTTCTTCACAAGCTACAGAAAAGCAGGAGGTCAGCCTCAGAGCCCAGGAACTGGAGAATTTCCTCTACTGTCATGGCGTCTTCCCCCCTCCCGTCACATACACCCCGGCCCCAAAGCTTATTATCAATGACCTGCAGGGGCAAGACTTCCAGCAAGTTCTGTGTGATACATACATGCTTTAGGGACTCAGCAATGGCAGGGACTGTGGCCTGGGGTTGACAGGCCAGAGCAAAGGCAGGACAGAGGGAGGACAGTGCAAAGTCAGAGAGGAACTTTGTGGGTTGCAACCAGGACAGAGGGGTTTGCAGTGGAGAGGGGATGGTGAGAACGAAGGCTCAGGCCAGGAGAGTTTGAATCTGAAGGGAAGAGCTGGGCTGCCAGGCTCTGTGGGTGATGGAGTTCTTCCTGGAAGAAGTGGACAGCCAGCTCGGTGCAAGGCACCCCTTAACCAGAAGGAGAGACCTTCCCTGGTCCCCACAGGCACTTGTGACAACTAGCCTGAGGAATGCTAACACAACAGAACAACAGGTCACCCAACAGGTTGTTAGGGACACTAAAGGCTCAGAGGGGGGCAGCTGAGGCCCAGTACTGGTGGCCTAGCTGTTGCTTGGAATATCGCTCTACTCAGAAGCTGTCACTGGTGATAATCCATCTGATTGGCCACTTCCTCTACTTGGCCACAAATCACCACAGAGGCCATTGTTCCTGCCCTGCCTGCCTCCTTAAGACAATGAACAAGCATCAGGATCGGCGACCAGACCAGGGCCCACAGGTGGTCTTGATAACCAGGTGAGAAAATCAGGACTCTTTCCCAGGCCAGAGGCAAAGGCCCAGGCCTTCTATGCTCCGACAGCTCAGGAAAGCCCATCTGACAAACAGCCAAGAAAATTTAAAGCATCATGTAGAACACTGGTCTATTTTTATTCTAGGACTTTATGCTTAAGTCTCTCCCACACTGCCTTCCCCAGGTGAATTCCAGCACCATGTACGTACATGTGTGGGGGGGGGGGAGGTATACTTAGCATGTGCATCTTGGAAAGGTCTGGTGGACTGTAAGTAAACAGGGGTCAGCCCTTGGTAGTGGGTGGTCTCTGTGTTAGACAACTTGACTGGCAAATTAGTAAATAGCCTGGAGAGGCTGGCAGATAGCACTCCATCTTTGTTTTGCAATATTTCACCAGATCAGATCTCTCTCACACATGGTGGCAAACTGCTCACTGAGTTAGTTATTCACACATTTCCTATTCCCCAGAAACATTGAACAGTTGCTGTGTGCCAAGTTTTACATGCCACATTGGAGCTAAGAGAAAGAAAGAAAAAACACAGAAAATCACTCTAAAAGGCCAAAACTCACTGGAGTAATGGGGGAAGTTGAGCTGTGTATAGAGCAGAGTAGAGTCAAGTGGGCCCTCCTCCTGAGGAAGGCTAGGTGGAGCATGCCTATAATCACAGATGCTCAGGAGGCAGAGAGAGGTGGATCGAAGTTAGAAGCCAGCCTATTCAAAAGGATCGCTACCCTATCTCAAAAGAAAAATAAAAGAACTGGGAGCATGATTCAAGTGGCACAAAGACTTGCCTAGAGAGGCCCTGAATTTGATCCCCAGTACTACCAAAAATCAGTCAATCAATTAATTAATTAATTAGTGTCCAAACTCATGCTGAGAGGATGTTCACAATTCAACTTGGGGAAACAGGAGTTACTAAGTAGGACCAGCCATAAAAACCCTGCCTTTGTTACTCATCATTTACTTTAGCATAACTAAGGGAGAAAAAAAAAGAGCCTGTTAACACTTTTGAGTTTGTTAAGTCCTATAGATGCTGAGACTCTGGCACCACTGGACGTGGTCTTGTGCCGCTGCTGTGAAGGCTGATTACCAGCAGAGGGCGCTGTAGACTCAGTGAGGAAGCCAGGGCTGAAGGCTGGGGAAGGAAGGGGTTTGAGAGAACCCAGCCTCCAGCACCCTGGAGGATGCTCAGTTTGCTCAGCAAACTGTTTGGCTGGATCCCTGCTTCCCGAGGATGGAGGATGGAAAGTACCTGGCAGTGAACAGAGATGACAAAACCAGAGGAAGAAAACTGCAGGCGGAAGAGGGAAGGGGGGGGGGGTCCAGGAAGCCCTGCTTTTCCTTAGAGCCAGCACCCCCCAAAAAGTGCAAGGCCTGTGAAGTTTAGCAGGCCCTGGGACACACCCACCTTTTCATCCTATCTGGCTGTCCCTTGGTCATTCAGAAGGTGATTTTGTGTAGTAAGGAGAGCGCAGGGTGAGGGACCCCAGGAGACCCCATCTTCTCATAACCAGACTAGTAACTGGAGCATTTCTCCCCGTAGAAGGCCTTGAAGGCCAGGCCTAGTTCTTCAGCAGGGAGTAGAATCTCCCTGTGGAGACTGTGGGACTGTGGGTTGTGACCGTGGAGAAAAATAAACAGTGACCGCAAGCCAGCGCCTGTGTTCTTTGGTTCCGGCAGGACAAGAATATGCTGTGGCGGCACCGTAATCCACTTCTCAAACACAAACTCTACCTCGCAGTACCCTAAGCCACCTGCCTAGGCTGCAGGGGGCCCTTCCACGGAGTGGAAGTTTATCAGGAAGGAGGCCTGGCTTCCCTGAGGGGGACTGGGCGATTCCTTGAAACAAGCCGACATATTTGGGGGGGTCTCTCTTCCCAGAAAAGGTAGGTGGGCCTGTACCCTTCCTAGCAGGGATGGAGAGTCTGACCACAGACACTCTGTGATGGCCCCCGGGCCACAAAGGGCAGGTAGTACTTGGCCCTTGGTTCTTACTCCACTTTAAAAAACCCAGTCCACCCCGGCTGGACCCCTGCTATTTTCCTCACAACAATTCCAGGTCTGGTTGTGCTGACCCTGAATCCACCATGAAGTACAAAATGGCTACTGTGTGCATGCACCACAAAGCAGGCTGGATGCATTGTAGATCGCATCTTCTGCTTTTCTGTCAGACTGATACTATGTAGATAACAATTTCTTATTTACCAGTAAGCAAAATGATGCCAGGCCCATGAAGAATCAGAGCTGGCCCAAGGAGCACCAGGCAGCAAGCTTAAATCAGAAATTCAACATTCTTTACCGTCTCTTTCTACAGAATCAAAAGCCATTTGCTGCTCACTCATGCCTGTCATCCTAGCTACTCAGGAAGCTGAGATTGGAGGATCGTAGTTGAAAGTCAGTCCAAGAAGAAAAGTGTGGGAGACTCCATCTTCAAAATAATCAGCCAAAATCAGAACCAGAGGCCTGGCTCAGTGGTAAAAAGTGCCAAGCCAGCAAGCCAGCAAGCTGGAAATGCATGAGGCCCTGAGTTTAAACCCCAATACCAGGTGAAGATGGGGGGAAGCAGAGCTCTCAGAGCAGCACCAGTATCAAATTCTCAGTCTTGACTTGCGTCCATCCTGGACTTCGGTGTCTGTCTTGCTGGCATTCAATGTGCAGCTTTCAGCATCCTGGGTATCATTGCGGTGACCCCTAGCCGTCACAGAGACAAAGCCTCTCCAGAGCTGAAGCAGACCTCTGGCAGCTGCGAGAAGTCTGGCTTCCTCCTTACAAACTTTCCAGGGCTGTGGTCCCCCTGCCTGCCTCGCCCCTTCTCTAGCTTAGGTCCTTGACTTGGGACAGGGGCTCACACAAAAAGGTGAAGTGCAGAAGAAAGAGGCGGAGTGGATAAAAGGGGAGGGAATCTTGCAGGGTTTCTCTGGGCTCTCAACATTTGCAATTCATATAAATACCAGCGTGCGATACGTGTGCCTATATATGTCTTGCACCCATCTTCCTTAGAAAATTTCTACTGGAGGGGTCAAAGGTCCTTTATGGGCTGTGAGCTGTCATGACTAGGGGCTCCAACCCAGGTTTGGAGTTTGTTCATATGCCCTGAGCTAGGGGCACCGTAGCAGATTCACAGGTGTCAGAGCAGATGAATTGCTCTGATGGGAATTGGCCTGCTAGCCCTCGTGGGTGAGCTCCAAGCAGCACTCTGAAGATGGGACCAGAGACCCACAAAACCAATGGCAACGTATATACGTATATAGTGGCCTGCCTGGCCTGGTTTAACTCTGTGAATGCCCCCATATGAGGCCCACTTCAGTCTATTGCAGCCCCACTCCTGTCCCTGGGCCTCAGCCAGCTGTGCCCAGAGCTTTGCTCTCCAGATTGACCAATGCCAGTCAACCTCTGCCCACACCCAATCCTTGTTTTCTTAAAATATAGAAAGCTTTAATATATACATATATATATGTGTGTGTGCGTGTGTATACACACACACACACACGCACACACACACACATAACTAAGTGCTTAGGACTTAGGAAATCCCAGCTCCTGGAATGCTCCCGTGAACATAGGCTCTGTGGACAAATTCCAGCTGTGATACATGGGGTGTGGCGTGTACCCCACACTCCGCTGCAGGCCGTGGGAGCTGCGTGGGAACTAGAAAGAACAGGGTGGGCTCCTTTGAGCTCTTTCATTTTTGCTCTGCCTCCCCCTGGGCCTCTGCTAACATTTCAGCTCTTCGCCTCAGTGTGGATGGATGGTATAAAGTTACTTTCCCCAAGAAGCCAGGAGAAGGTTTCGTGTGAGGAGGTGTGGGGTGGACGGAATTGGCTGGTGTTTGATGGGGAGCTAGTTTCCACTCAGGGTTGGGCCTGCCCGCCCCAGGCTCACACGGAATGAAATCCAGCTGTGCGGCCTCTGGCCCTCCAGTGGGAGGAGACAGGCTCCCCTTCCTGAAGGCCAGGGCAGCGGGGAGACGAGCAGACAACAGGTGGGACACAGCCAGATGCAGAAGTCTGACCGCGGGCCAGGAGGGCCCAGGATCCTGGGAGCCACATGGGGCTCCTTCAAATGGAGGCAGCATCAGGGCAGCGTGGAAGAGTGTAATCTTCAAAGCAAACAGCAAGTCAGACGACATGAACCCAGGGAGCGTTTAGGAAGCACCCAGCACTACTGTGTTTTAGGATCCAAGGGCGCTGTTTGTATGGTGGTTTCTCAGTTCCCTATGGGCCACATCTCCCAGCAAGAGTCCCCAATGCAGAGAGGAGTCGAAGAGCTCCGATGCCATTTAGGCCTTTAAGTAGTATCATAGTTTCTCCCTGCCTTGCTTTCCTCTTCAATTCAGTAGTTGCATAGCTAGTTCTGGTGGCTCACGTCTGTAATCCCAGCTACTCAGGAGGCTGAGATTTAAGGATCACAGTTCTAAATTAGACACCTAATCTCCAATTAGCCACCAAAAACCCAGAAGTGGAGCTATGGCTCAAGGAGTGGAGCACCAGCCTTGAGTGGAAAAGCGAAGGGACAACCCCTAGACTGAGTTCAAGCCCCAGTACCAACCCAGAGAAAGTGGGGAGGGAGGGGAAAAAAAAGAAAAAGAAGTGCATGCCTAGAATCCCAGGTTTTTAGCAGCAGAATGGGACAATCAAAGTTTGATACCAGCTTGGACAAAAAAAAAAGTTGGGGAGATGTTCTCTGAAAAACAGCCAGATAGGCAAGGGCAGAGATAGGAGCTCAAGGCCCTATCTGGAAAATAAGTAAAGCAAAAAGGGCTGAGGGCATGGGTCAGGAGGTAGAGTGCTTGCCTAGCAAGTGGTAGGCCCTTAGTTCAAACCACAGTAAGAAGAAGGAGAAGGCAAGGGAAGAGAAGAAAGAGAGGAGGGGGAGGAGGAAGAGGAAACAATTTCAAACATTCTCAAACACAAATCTCTTAGGTGTCTCAGTCATTCACTCAGAGCCATAACTTAGCATGCAGGTCCAGGAGTGTCCACCAAATGCATAGCGTCCGCCATTCCTAAATCTATTGCAGGAGACGTCCATCTTGGTCACCCACCTTCCCAAGTCAGTACACATGGAACATAACTAAACTTACCCTATACTCCGGCAGTGATTTGAAAAGGGAGTGACCTTGATTGCAGAAAAACAATAGACTGACTGAGATTCTGGATCAGCACCCATCTCTGAGGGGCCACGTGGAGCTCACTGCTTGGAGATTTTGGGGTCACGGGGTCTTCTCATGCCTCCCATGGTCCAAGCAGAACCAGAGAGATGAAAGGAGACACTGGGTCTATGCATGCTCCCAGTTCTTCCATCTGATGAGCACGGCGGTGGGAGACGCTGCAGGTGGCTGGTGTCCTTGGTACTCACAAGTGAGCAGCTTTTCTACTCTAACCAAACGGGGAGGGGAGAATTCCAGAGAAATAAACAACAGCAACATTAAAAATAAAAACAAAAAAAAAACTTGCCAGGTGCCAGTGATTCAGGCCTCTAATCCTAGCTACTCAGGAGGCTGAGATCTGAGGATCGCAGTTCAAAGCCAGCCCAGGCAGAAAAGTCTGGGAGACTTCTCTCCAATGAAAAGCTGTAAATGGAGGTGTAGGCTCAAGCAATGGAGAGGCAGCCTTGAGAAAAAAGCTAAGGGACAGTGCTCATGCCCTGAGTTCAGAACCAGCGTGCACACACACACACACACACAGACACACACACCATCTCTTGTTTATAAGAAGCCTCTCTATGCTCCACCCTGGTAAGAGAGCTCAGCGCCCACCCAGGTCTGCAGAACACTTGTCTGGAGCAGAATTCTCACTGTGACCACGCTAACACCACCACCACCACGACCACCATCACCCCCCCCCACCCCCCCGGCACATGCAGAAGTGGGCTGCTATGGAGAAAGGCCTCCAAAGTTCTTTGCCCATAAAGCCATGTGATTCTTCTTTGTAAGCCATTTCAAACGTTTTCTTATTTTGGTTCAGTGACTGTTCCTTCTTTGTAATTAGAGGTGAGGAGACACGTGTTTCCTTTATGGTATCATTTACTTTCATGCCATCTGCTAGGTTCCCTCGGCTCCTGCCCACACGCCTGCAATCTCTCCTGGTGTGTTGCTGACTTCCCCGGAGGGGCGGGGGAGGGGGGATGGCCCCTGGCCCCCGGCCGGCTCATGGCATCCCGCAGAGCCCCTGTGTGCTCAGACACACCCTAGGAAAGAAAAGGTTATGGAAAAGTGGTTTCCAACTCTCTTCAAAACGCTTCTCAGATTCAGCCATCCTCAGCACAGGGATTTTTCCAGAAGTTCCAAAAGGCTCACAGGAGGTTTTACTTTATTTTTAACAATTACCAAGGAAAAGAAAAATAAATCAACCTGAGTGAAAGCAGAAATCCCAGCTCCCAGCACGTGTACTCTCACACGCACGCACATGCAGGTGCACTAGGCACACATGTTTGCACACTCACACAGCACACACTGCTCAGGGAAGCGACCTCTTGCTTGCTTTCTGGGATACCGGACATGTCCAGTCCCAGAGCTGCTATAACTAGCCTGGTGGACATTTTCTCTCTTTTCAAGTCCCTGAGTCTGTTCCTCATTCAATAATCCTGCTGATGGTCTTGAAATGAAGTATAGAGATGCCAGTGGTCAGCTTTCACACTCACTAGTCAGAGTTGGGAAAACTGCTGGTTTTTAACAGATTGCACAACACCAACCAAATATTACTATTATCCAGCCTTGTAAGCAACACCTTCATTTCAATCAACTCATAACTCTATTATCCAAGACTTTTACATCTCAGTGCTATAGTCTAGGGATAACACGAGGAGGGAACTCATACAAAACTCTCCCAAGACTTCTTCATGAATCTGTTATAAAAGTGTGTGTGTGTGTGTGTGTGTGTGTGTGTGTGTGTGTGTTTAAAGTTAGACGGTTTCTTACTTTTCCAGCAATGAATTTCTCTTCCAAGTCCTTCTTGAAAAATCACTTTGTATGGAAAAGAACAATTTTATTGCAGCCCTGCCAGAAGTCAATGAGGATGATAAAAACCTGCTTCCTCCTACCCTAGATCAGACATAATCTGATATCCACTCAAGGAGTCCTAGTAGAAAGGCTATCCTAGGGACCAGACAGTGGCTCACACTTATAACTGCAGCTGGGAGGCAGAGGTGGGAAAGGATCATTTGGAGGCCAGCCCCGATGAAAGAGAGAGAGAGAGACAGACAGACAGAGAGAGAAAACTTCTATCTGAACAATAAACTAAAGCAAAAAAGAGTGAGTGGCATGCCTCAAGTGGTAGAGCACCTCCTAGCAAATTCCAGTACCACCTATACACAAAACTTACATACACATTCGTATACATACATAAGCTATGCTAGATGCTTATATGCAAATGAGCCGCAGTTGAACTCAGAATCCAAGCTCCTCAGAAAGCCTTCAGGAGCCTGGGTGGAGAGCTGCCCCAAGCTCACAGCCTCTGGGTAGGAATAGGTAGTGAACACTCCGCCTCCTGCCTGCGGTCGCCTCACTGGCCGCATCTTCTTGTTCACTCTCCAGCAGCGGCCTTGGTGCTGATGAGTAGGACTTCAGGGTGGGCCTCTGGACCACCTCAGAGGAGGGGAGCGGCAGGCAGAGGGAAAGGAGGTTCCAGGCTCACCCTGGGAAGGTGGCGTTTAGGCAAAATGAGGGTTTGGGGTTCCTCCCTCTCCCTCCCTCCCCTTCTCTCTCTCTCTCTCTTTAGCCTGCTTTGAAATGAGCCCAGGGAAGACCAAGCTTCAGCCTTTATGTTGGCCAACAAAAGGTCTGTGGTTGTTGCTTTAGGGTCTCCCACCCTTACAACCAGGAGAGAGGCTGTGATTTTTCTTGAAACAAAACCTGCAGCATTGATACCCCTTGCTCTGGGCAGGAGCCACGCTCAGCCCAGACTATCCTCTCATGATGGGAATGCAAAACTCTGTGTGTGTGTGTGTGTGTGTGTGTGTGTGTGTGTGTGTGTGTGTGTGTGTGTGTGTGTGTGTGTGTGTGTGTGTGTGTGTGTGTGTGTGCTGTTCCTGGGGCTTGAACTCAGGGCCTGGATACTGTCCCTGAGCTTCATTCCTCAAGGCTACTGTTCTACCACTTGAACCACAGCTCCACTTCTGGCTTTTTCGATGATTAATTGGAGATAAGAGTCCCAGAGACTTTTCTGCCTGGGATAGCTTCTAACCATGATCCTCAGATCTCAGCCTCCTGAGGAGCTAGGATCACAGGTACCTGGCACCTGGCTAACTCATTTTGAGTACAAATCTGTGTTTGCTGTTTATAGCCTGACTTTCCTGACTTCCTTCATGATCTGAGTGGAGTCACAAGCCAGCTCCCAGCCTCTGCCACCTGTACCATTGATGACAGGCCATCAGGAAGGTCCCTAATGCCAACAGCAGTCCCTGAAGGCTAGTGTAAAGTCTTCCTCAGGAAGCACTCACTACCTGGAATGCGATTTGGAAAATGCTAGACATTTCTATAGCAAGGAATTTGTTCAGTTAGGAAAAAATGATGATGAGAAAGGAAGAATGACTCTGGGCCAGAGCTTACATACCCACTGCCCACCTCCTCTGCCTCCCCGTAACCACAGCCCTTCCTGCCACAGGTCCATCGCAGCCATGTGCAGGTAGGTTTGTGACTGTATATTGGACAGTGCCAGCTTTGGTCCCCAAAGGGAACCTCTGTTCCCAGCGTTGAAATAAGCACAATTCACTGTGCTCTCTTGGTACTAGCTAGACTGCACTAGGGCAGGAAAGACTTTTAGAGTTTGACTTCCGGCAACAGAAGCCATTTAATTCAGGAAAAGCTGACGACCAATACTGAGCTTCAAAGCAGGGAATTTCTGGAAGGCAAGTGAAATAGCATTTAGGGACTCTTCCTGCCCTTCTGTGGGACCCACGTGCCCTGGCATTAGGATCTTGGTTTAAAACTTCGTTATTTTTTGGTTGTGATACTGGGGCTTGAATTCAGGACCCAGATTTTGTCTTTAGCTTATTTCATTCAAGGCAAGCACTCTACCACTTGAGCCACAGCTCCACCTCTGGCTTTCTGTGGCTAATTGGAGATAAGAGTCTCATGGACTTTGTTACCTGGGCTGACTTGATCCATACTCCTCAGTTTTCAGTCTCCTGAATAGCTAGGATTACAGGAGTGAGCCACCAGTGCTGGGCTTTCCCAGTCACTTCTAAACTGTTTTGGAGGGATGAGGATCAGCGTAGCTTGGAGCAAGAAAGTGAGACCAGATGCAGTCAGAGAGTTTGGATAAACACTAAGGCAACTGAGGTTGCTCTACCAGGGCTGTGCAGGGCCTCCCTAGTGCTGAGGGCACCTGAGTACTTCCTCCTTCTCCCATGGATGTATGGTCCCTGGGCCACTGGAAACCATGTTTTTGCAGCCATGTTTTCTGAAGCCTGTCCCAGGAACCACATCTGCTCTTGTGGCTCCGGCACATTCACAGGTCAGTTGGTTCATAAAATCACCCCAGAAGGAAATCCTTAAATCCAGCCAGTTCATAATCTACAACCAGCCCAGTGGGTAAGTAGCGAGAAACTCCCTCTGTGTAATCTAGCACAAAACAACTCCTGCACAAATTATTCACTCCATTGCCACATATGGAAGATGAAATCTGCCCCCAACAAAGTCACTTCCCATCATAGATTCCGGCTTGAGCTGAAAGGACTAGAATCTCGTTTCTTAGATCAGGTCAATCTGTTTTATTTAGGCTTTTCCAGGAGCCACTTCCTAGAGTCTGGTTTCTCTTGTGCTAAATAAAGAGCTGTGAATTAAGGATATAATAGTGACAGGCCCCATATCCAGTCACTAATTGTAATATCAGTGTAGGAAAGCTTCCATTCACATCCTCCATGAAGGGAAGAGAGAGGGGCCAATAGCAGGGACTTCCATAGCAATTTGGAATGTGTCTCCAGATGCTTCATGAAAGCAAAACCCTGTCCTCTGAGAGTGACTCTCAGGAGCTCAGGACACTGTTCTTTCAAATCAAATGGCACACTTGGCCAGGCATGATGGTGCACACCCACAATCCCAGCTACTGAAGAGAGCAAGATAGGAAGATCACCATTCAAGGCCTGCCCAGGACAAAGAGTTAGTGAGCTTCTACTTCCTACATCTCAAAAAAAGATATGACACAGGGGGAAGATCTCCATCTGAGGCCACCCCAGGCAAAAGTGAGAATTTACCTTAAAATTAAGCTAAAAGCAAAGAGTCAGGGATGGCTCAAATGGTAGTGTATGTGGCAAGGTCCTATACTCAAACTCCAGTATGTTAAAAACAGACACGGAAAGAAAGAAAAATCAATTACTAAGGCACATTTGCCTACGAGTAGCCATCTTAGACTGCTTCTGGTTCTAGAAGGTTCATTTTGTACATGTTGTTCTGTATTTGTCCAAACTGATAAAATTCCTTAAACACACACACACACACACACACACACACACACACACACACACAGAACCATTGTGAGTTTCAAACCCATCAATGATCAGTTGTGAGACCAAAGTCTCACTTCTTCCCAAGTTAGTTCTTCCTCCAACTTTGACCACTAGCATGACGGGCATCACCCTCACGATTCTGAAAAGCCCTTTGTCTCCCTGGGGAAATCCACATGGGGCCCTCTACCCACCTAGCACCCTGCAAGATGCCCCTGGGGCCCCGCCTTGGAGGGACGCTGCTGGGGAAGCGCAGTCGGTGGTCCAGGAATCAGGAAATTAACTACCGACAGCCCAGATTCTGGCTGGAAACTCTGATCAAAAGTAATATGGTCATTCTGGAGTTCTGCAAGCTGACGCTGAGCAGCCCTGACACTGGGGGGATGCCATTAAATAAGTTGTCTGGCAAGGGCTATTTCTGAAATTAATTCTCCATCGCTTTTAATTATGTTTAAATGGCACTTGTTAACCCACAAGGCTGGGAAATTGCTTGTGTGGGGGAATATCCCCTTTGTGGAATGCAAGACCCACACTGTGCACTGCCAGCCCCAACTAAAGCTGGCTGGCATTAGGAGAAAACAAAGCAGGTCTCGCAGCGCCTGCCTGTGGTGCTGCCCTACTCCAGGCGGGCAGCTCCCCTGCCTGTGTGTCTTCTAAGAGTGTCTTCTAAGAGCATCATGTAAGAGCCAATAGGGGAAGACTCTGACCTGAGCCAAAACCAAATCCATGCCCAGGACCAAACCCTCACGTGCCCTCAGGCCCTGCCCTAGCTCTGTGTGTCAGTAATAATCCAGCCTCAGTTCACCTGATAAACTTGAAACTCTGGCACCATACTCTATAGTTCATCACCCAGAGGAGTGTGGGGGCCTGATCTGTCCTCCAGCACCAGCCACAGAAAGTGCACTAGAAGGAAAAGGGCTGCTCCATACACCTGCCCAGCACACCTGCCTCAGCAACTGGCCTTAGCACACCTACCCAATGTCATCTGCCTGAGCACAGTTACCCAAGGGCTCTGGGTGCTGGTCCATCTTCTGAGAACTCTGGACTGTAGCAATTAAGCCAGTTCTAGGAGAGCAGCAGCTACAAACACACATAGAGCGATCTGGAGGAGCCCTTTGGTCAGCTCCAGTGCTTCCTCTGCCACCTTGGTTGGATTGTGTCCTCTGCCTGAGGAGTTATTCATGGAGCACAGCACATCTCCCCAGTATGGGACATTTTCTGACACATCACATTTCCCGGGTGCTCAGCATTCCTTCCGCAATCTGCTGAAGGCAAGGGCAGGTATCATCTAGAGGGTCCTTTATTTCCTCCAACAAATAAAGAATGATGAGGCAGGAAAAAGTGATAGCAGAGGTAAAAGTTTATTTGAAAATGAGAGGAAAGTACCGGGAAGTTGAGGAAAGCCTCTTGGCTACTGGCAGGTTGGTACAAGCCCTCAAGTAGGACTACTGGCTGTGAGGGTGGCCTGAAGTCCAATCCACCTGCTTCCCAGCAAGGTGGGGGGGGGGGGGGGAGGAAATATTTCCTGATGCAAGAGAGCAAGAAGGAGGCCTGGAAATCAGTTATCCACTGTTGGGTCTCCTTTTTATACGCCTTCTGGCATCTGGGTGGGTCACTGCCCACTTCACCCCTATGGGAGGGGTAGCTGTCCCCTACAGGTGTCTTTTCCAGGGTCACCAGGGGTGTTGCCTTCTTGCAGATCACTAGCTCTCCCTCCAAGTTTCTTCAAGAAGCAGCAGAAGCTTTGTTTCCACCAGGCGGCCACCTCTCCCTCCCTGCTTCTCCCTCAGGATCATGCTTATCTCCAGCTTCTTGTGGCCTCAGTACAGTGCCTGGCTCCTGGCAGCCACTTGACATGTGTGAACCTCATGAGAGAATAGATGCCCCTTGCCCGGCCTGCAAGGAATCTCAACATTACACAGCACAGTATTCCAAACTGCAAGCCCCACCACCCTCCTGGTTCTAGAGCTGCCACCACTGAGAACATGGAAGGTCTGTACTTATGCTCATGCTCATTTTATCTTTCCTTGTCTCCAGCTGCAATAATGTCTATTTCTCACTTCACCTAGAAATGTCATATTGGCAATTAATCAAAGATTCAGCTTCAGATTCACTGTACAACTCTAGAAAGATTCCACCAGGAATCATGGGTGCTGCTGTCTTGGTATGAGTATGATCTCAAAAGGGGTGATATGTGTATGTGTGTGTGTGCGCGCACGTGTGTGTGTGTGTGTGTGTGTGTGTGTGTGTGTGTGTGTGTGTGTGTGTGTTCCTGAATCCCTGGTGATCTTCTGCAGGTGCAACTCCTTACAAAAAGAAAGACTATCAGAGTTTTGTTTTTATTTTTGTCAGTTCTGTGGCTAGAACTTAGGGCCTTTGTGCTGTCCCTTAGCTTTGTTGCTCAAGGCTGGCACTCTACCACTTGAGCCATAGCTCCACTTCTGGCTTTTTGCTAGTTAGTTGGAGATAAAAGTATCATGGACTTTCTTGCCTGAGCTGGCTTTGAACCTCGATACTCAAATCTCAGCCTCCTCAGGAGTTATAAGCATGAGTCATCATTGCCTGGCTTAAAGTCTATTGGTTCTGACCTCCTTGGGCCTGATCTGAAAGACCGTCTGAAAGAAGGCTTGATGAGGTGAAATGCTGACAACAGACTTTAGATAGGCAAGTTCCTACCCAGAGCTGGAGCCAGGCTGGTGTTAGGACCATCTCTCAAGGCTACAGGCGATTCTCCAAGTGGTACCAGAGGCTAGGGGGAGACAATTATGGCATTCCACATTGAAAAGCAGGCATGTTCTCTTGTCTCCATGAGAACAGGCTCCAGGGACCCCAGGGACCCAAAGAGGCCATACCAACTCAAATGACCCCAGGTGCAGATGGTCCTGGAAATTATCTGCCCTGGTCCTGCCCCTAACATTTGGAGTAGCCTATGACATCTGACTCACATGAGGCTAAGGTGACCTGGCATTAGACTAGAGAGACCCAAGGAATGTGTAGAATCTTAGACCCTCTAGAGCAGAGTGGAAACCCCTAGATTTCCAAGGGACAACGCCATTGGAGTTTGGTCTATCACTTCTCCTCAACTGTCTTCCTAGATCTTTTCATATCAGAAGATCAGGGAACATTTTAACTCAAGGCCTCAGGATGGATGCACTGCCTTTTGTTGACTCTTAATGCCTGATACTGGCTGAAGGATTGCCTTTTAACTAAAGATACAAATAATCACCCCACAATTGTTTATACTTAAAAGATGGCTACAGCCATGGAAGGAATAAGTGGGTGTGTCCACATCAAGAAGCGTGGGGTCTGATTCTAGCTGTTTCTACCTGGACATGTGACCCAGAATAGCCATTGACTGCTTTCGTCTGGGTTTTCACATCTTCAAATGGAGACTAGATGAGGCCCTATTTCTTAGTCCCATCCAGGCTGAAGTCCAATGGTGACATAGCTTCCTTGATCATCTTTCTGGCTGTTGCAGTTAGCAGTTCATTATCTCGAAAGAATGCCTGGTCTGACAGAAGTGAGAGCAAAGAGGTATCCATGAACTGTGAGTCCTGAGGACATGCTATCTAGTTAACTTGACTGGCCAGTGGACAGCAGGTCACACAGAGCCCGAACAGCTTCCAAGATTAATGTGCGCAGAGTTAAATCTTTGGAGACTTTTGACAGTTTTACACGATGCCAAAGGGAGGATTCAGAGCTTGGGAGCCACAAATTGATGAGTTGGGGTTTAGCATACAGCTCTGGACACCCATCTTGAAAAAACCGGCCATTTGGCACAGAGATCTGAGGCCCAGCACACCAGCACTCAGCACGTCTGTCACAACATGTTGTGAGCGTGGGCACCGCACGCAGGAAGGAAGGGTCCACGCTCAGTCCTGGGCCTTATCCCACTTTCTGGCGCACGATCTTCACAACTCTTGTTATCACCACTTCCAACTCGGCTCTCACATCTTACCTCTCAGAGATGGTGTTTATGGATACAAAACAACTCTCCAGCCGCTCTCCAGAACATCTGTGCAACAGCTGCTGAGCCCCAGCTAAGATTTTTGTAATAGTTTGGGGATGATTGGTTAGCACGGTACATGCAGTACATGTTCTGCTAATCGGAAGGATTTGGGATAAATTGGAAATTTCAGGGTTTTTAAAGGCTGTTGTTGGGTGTGGTTCTAGGAGGGAAGTTTGGCTTATTTGGAATATATACAGATCAATTAGAAATATTCCTAAATATCACAATGAACTTTGCATACATGTATCCCCCCACTGTGTCCACAAAACCGCCTAAGAATCATTCCAGAAAAGATAATGGCACTTCTCCGTGGCATCTTAAGTTGGGCATTTGAAGAATCTCCCTTCTACGCCATCATGACCACTGCCACCTCTCTAGGGCAGTGGGATAGGGATGTCTTATGGTGTTCTGCTCCCCACAGGTAGCACTTCATAGTACAATGTCCTTTCCTCCTTATAGGCATACAAGAAAATGGAACCAAAATATCCCTAGTTAGTTGCTGGAGAAACAAGCTTAGAGAGATGCAGTAAGGTTTGCTCAAGGCCATTGAACAAACTTATCTTGGTCTGTTTAGGTGCTGTCACAGAATACTTTAGCAGATTTGATGGCTGGCAAGAGCTTATTTTCTGTTCCAAAGATGGTGTAATCTTGTTGGGTTCTCACAGAGCAGAAGAGAGAAGGTGGTTCCAGTTAACCTTTTCAAGGCTACTAATCCCATTCAGGGGGGTGAAGCTCCCATAACTACTCACTTCCCACAGCGCTTCACTTCTTTTTTTCTTTCTTCTTTTTTTGTCTTGTGTGGGTACTGAGGCTTGAACTGAGGAACTGAGCACTGTCCTTTTACTTTGTTGCCCATGGCTGGTGCTCTACCACTTCAGCCACAGCTCCACTTCTGGATTTTTGCTGGTGAGATACAAGGGTCTCACCAGCTTTTCTGCCCTGAGATGGCTTTGAACCAGGATCCCCAGATCTCCGGATCCTAAGTAGCTAGGATTACAAGTATAAGCCAACAGTGCCTAGCTTAGGGCCATCTTCTTAATAGTATCACATTGGCTGCTTCCTCTTCCTTTCTGAGAGTTGGCAGAGTCAGGGGTAGGGGGACAGGAAGCGGTGGCAGGACCCTATAGCAGCAGAGAGGGCACCATGACTAGCTGGTGGATAATATGGCTTCTAGATGTAAAGCTGAACCTACTTGCTGATGGAATGCATGTGGTGTTAGTTAAAACAACAATGGTGACTTGATTTCCAACATTTGGCTAAACATTGTAGTTGGTGGAGGAAATATATATGGAGGTAGGGAAAACCCAGTAAGGAACAATTCTAGATACAGATTCTCATGACATGGCCAGGTTGTTTGCAGGGTTAATTGGATGGTTAGGTAAGGTTCTGATTATCCTGAGGGTGGAGGATGTGGATGCTACCACCCCAAGAAACCTTCATAATCAGGATTAATAATGGCCGCCCTGTACTGTGTGCATACACATCTCATGCTCACCAACCTTACCCACATTGGCGCTTTCTGACTCAGATTAGCTGCATATTACCAGCCAAGCTATGAACAGAGATATGCATACTGGCTTGTGAAGGGCGCTGTCTTTCTGCTTGGAAACCTTTCTGTCAGAAACCAACATCTGTGTGTGTGTGTGTGTGTACTGGGTATTGAACTCAGGGCCTGGGCACTCTACCATTTGAGCCACATTGCCATTTCCAACCTTTTTTCTGGTTAATTGGAGATAAGAGTCTCACCAACTTTCCTGCTAGGGCTGTCTTTGAACTGCAATCCTCTGATCTCAGCCTCCTGAGTAGATAGCTTGAAGCCCACTTCTTGCTCACCTCTGAACTCTCCAGAGTCTACCACTGGAACGCTGCATGTGGAAGTGTGGATTTACCTACGAGCTGGGAATGACTGCTTGATGTTTAGTGGTGGTGGTTGCTGGGCATCTCCAACAGTGGGTGGCAGGGTGCCCTCAGCCCTCCTGCTGCCTGGAGCAGGGAGCTACCAGCAACCTCTTTCTGGCGGCCTTGCTTCTGCTCCGCCCCCATCTCAGCTCTGCCGGGAGAAAATGAGCTTGTGAGCACATAGATGCAGACTTTGGGCCTGGTAGAGCCAGGGCACCACCAGGTCCCCCGGGATGGCAGCAGGCCCATGCCCTTCAATTTGGGGAGAGAAAAGAACCCATCAGGCACCATGAAGCTTTCTGAAACAAACAAACAAACAGAAAAAGCCTTTCCTTTTTCCTTCCGCACCTGGCACAGGAACTGAGGGAAAGCCGAAGCTCAGTGCTCCGGAAGCCCCTGGGATGCTGGTGGGCAGAAGCTGGAGGCTGTCCGCTCTAAGAAAGCTCCCTTGTCCTGAAGCACAAAGGATGGGTGCTGATAGGGTGACAGGCCATGAATGTTAATGGCCCAGGAGCTTATAGGCCTGGCTCTGTGCAGGCCAGCCAGGGAGGCACCCTTGCTTCTTGCCTGGGCTGGCCTTCACCTAGCATCGCTCTTTCCAGAGACCGGATCTCAGGGTGGCGAGGCAGCCGTGTGGCTGGGACCGTCTTGTTCTTGTCACATGGGAACACCCAGAACCTAGGCAAGCATCTGTCACAGGCACCATAAACGACTAAACATCCATGCAAACTTGGACCAACAGGTCTTGCTGGAATGTGTTAACCATCTGCTTTTCCTTAGTCTTTTTTTTTTTTTTTTAGCAAATTATGTTTATTATGTTAATTTATTTTACTGTCAACAACACCGAATGACACAGTTACTGCTAAACAACATCATTATATATCTCATTCTGGCATATTTCCAGTGAAGCTTTTTTCCCCTCTTTCTGTGAATGTGACAGGAATAAATACATATTGAAATGTGGATTTATGCAAAATGGAGCCTGGATTGCAAAGCCATATAAGTACCGGATCCCTGGGTACTTACCTCTCCTGGGGGCTCACTGGGAAAGGGACCAACCGACCATCTGCCAAGTCCCTAGACATCTGTCTCCCAGATTTCTAAGGGGTAGTCCTATGCTGGGCCAGGAACTCAAGCCACTGACTGACATGTTCAGGGGCTAGGAGAGTGCCAAGCTCTAGGCGGACTTTTCTTCTCAAAACACCTCCTACCTCAGAAAATCCACCCTCTTTTCCAAGTGGTGAAGCCCTGGGGGAACCCTGCAAAGTTTGGAACAGAAAGAGGGCGTGCCCAACCATGACTCACCAGGGAACTACCCTCCAACCGAAACAGCCAGCACAAAGTGGATCATACAATAATTAAATTAGGGATTATTTTCCCCCAATGAAGACCAATAAGTTCCATATTTCCAGAGAGAAAAGGGAGGGGGAAAGAAAAGAAGGCATACAGCCTGTAAGGATGAGAATGAGAAGTGATCGTTTTCAGAATGTAGCACATCATCACAACAGATGTGGCAAAGGCCCTCTGTGACCACCTCATACCCAAGCTAAGGGCTGGGCTGAGGGGCCACCACTAGGCCCCAGTTGGATTCAAATAGTTCATCAGCTGGGTAATCAGTTACATAAGGTAAATGAAGTTTTGTGGCAAGGAGTAGAGCCTCAAACAGGGACCTGTGGAAAGAAACAGAGGTTTGGATTTTTTTTTTTTAAACACAGCTCAGGGGCTCATCTGAAATTTGGTCTATACACCAGTGAGGGTCTGCATAGCAACACCAACACCAGGAGCTGTTGGCCAACATCCCTGCCTAATGGAAGGGATTTGCCTGCTGACCCTCAGAAGCTGAGGACAAATAAAAACAAAAACCCAACCAGGTGGAGTGGTCCTTGCACAGATGACTGATGTGTTTTGGAGAGCGATTGGTATCCAGGTGGCTGCTGGATGTCTCTTGCAAATATTTGGTTTCCAAGAATGGGTCATGTTACAGGGTTTAATACTGAGAGACCAAAAGGGCTGCAGCAATAATCTTTCTCCTCTACTTGTCTGCAGTTGCTGATGGACAGCCCATAAAAACATGGGGCTCATGTTCACAGATGGCGATGGGTTTTATGGGGGAGAAGAAGATGGGCTTGGTGACCTGCCCAAACGTCTCATGAATGTAGACACAGTGACCATCGCTGGATCCGAGAGACCAACGAGAACTGGACATTCATTCCCACGCTCAGAAACAGTCAGGCACCATCCCTAATGACTCCTACAGCCAACCCCCTCTTCTAGCCCCAACAAAAGAATAGCCCCAAGGTCTGGCTCCCGCATCAATGCATTCTTTCCTCTCTCTAGTGTCCCACATACCCTTGAGAGACTGTAATGAGGGCTTCACCCTCAGATAGGAGCCTGAAATGTATCTCTCTTCAAAAGCCCTTTTCATTTCATTGAGTCTAAGCCTTAAATCAAAGCAATGGGTCTGGAATTGTGGAACGGTTTGATAGAGGACATGAAAGGAGAGCCACGGGTTCCCTGTATTTCCAGTTCCTTCCAGGAATAAGAAGAAAGGGGTTCTGGGCCTTTGCAGCCGTTCACAGGGGCTGAGCACCTAACTGCTTAGAGTAGCAGATCCCAGAAAAGGGGGGCGGGGGGGGGGGGAGAGACCGACGCCGGCCACGAGGTGGCGCGATTGCCCAGGGTGGAGTGGCTGCCCTCAGGCCTGGGGTGCAGGCCAGAGGGTGCTGACCTGGTGGAGTACTCCAGGCTGAGGCAGCCCGAAGGAACCCACTGAAAACAAGCCGTAAAGTCTCCCACATCGCTGTCCTCTGATGGGTTTGGGGTGATGGATGGGGAAGGGTGGTGGTTCCTGGGGCAGGATGGGTGGCAACAGTTGGTATTCTCTTTTTCTTGTTTCCTTTGGTGCCAGTCCTGGGGCTTGGTCCCTGTCTCTGTCTGTCCCTGTTTTATTTTTTTTTATTTTAATTTTATTATTGTATTTTTCTCAAGGGGAGTACTCTACCACTTGAACCCCAACTTCACTTCTAGCTTTTTTGGTGGTTAGTTGGAGCTAAGAGTCTCATGTGCATTACTTGCCCGGGCTGGCTTTGGACCGCGATCTCAGATCTCAGCCTCTTGAGTAGTTAGGTTCACAGGCGTGAGCCACCAGCGCCGGGCTTGGCCCGTGGTGTGTGTTCTTGCATTAAGCAGCCAAGCGAACTCCAGAGGCAGCCCGGTCCCTGGCGCTCTCTGCCGGGGATCTGGGCCTGGTGCTGCGTTCTGGTGGCATCCCGGGGGTGGGGGAGCCGGCAGCCCCGCTGTGCGCCCTGGCCACCCTCACCCCATCTCCCTTCGTGCCTCTGCCTGGAAGAGAAAAAAAAAAAAGAGAGAGATGGGCTTCACGCCACAGGATCACCACGTGTCAGAAAGAAACGGCCGCCTGGCTTGAAATCGCAGCCTACTTTGGAGAACAGTGATTGGGATCAAGAAAGCAAAACATGGCAAAACAAAAGGCTGCAAGTTAGGCTCCTTTTTCCTTTTCGGAAAGGGGGGGGGGGATTTTACACACACACACACACACACACACACACACACACAGGCAAGCAAGTCAGTATCTTCTCACAACTGCAGCTGATTTCCTGTGTAAACGCAAACCATGTGATATTCCATAAATGTTTCCAGCTCTAAATTACAGGAAATGAGAACCATCAAGGAAGAGGAACGGTGCAGAATCGGTTCCCAGCTCAGATACCATTACCCTGTCGTCGCATGGGGACGAACCGCAGGCCGGACCCGTGGGTCAGGAGGGGTCGGGGCCCGGGGCGGCCCGGGGGCCCGCGGAGAGCGGCGGCCACCGTCCCCCGGGGGCGCCCCGCACCGGGCGCGGCGCGATCACGCCCACCGCGCGCAGCCCGCGACGCCGCCTTTCAATTAGGAGCCCGAGCCGAGAAAAGTCGTCTTTTCTTTCTGCTAGCCTGGCGGAGGTCAGGTTATGACCTCTCAACCGTATTAAATCCGTGGTGGCATCCATATTCATGAGGGCTAATTAACTCTGAAAGGCACGGCGGGGCGCGCCCCCTCCCCGGCCGCCCAGCGCCCGGAGCTCCCAGCGCCGTGGTAGGTGGAGGCACGGAGCCCCCCACCCCCTTCTGCCCAGCCAGGCCGTCCGGGGGGCGCGGGGCCCTGCAGCTGCGGCTGGTGCGGTGTGCGGGGGGCCACAGGCTCTGGGACCAACAGGGCAAGAAGAATTAGCCACACGTTTATATGTTTCCTGATCGCCCCTGCGGGTGGGTGGGGGTGGAGGGTGGGGGGGTGCGCGCGTGCGTGCGCGTGCCCCTGGCCTAATATGGCAAAGGGGTGTTAATTCCAAATGGGACATTAGGCTTGGGGTTTTGTTTAGTCCTGAATCCAGGGAAATTCACCCCAACCTCTTTGGGATCAGTGTGTGTTTGTTGTGTATACCCATCTGTAGACATCTCTTCAGCCACCATAGTTATCCCCCAGTTTTGTTAAATGTATATTATATAATATATATATATATATATATATATATATATATATATATAGTGTTGTCTCGATCCCAGGACTGCACAGGTGCTGAGGTTTCCGTGTCAGGTAAGATCCTTAACAGTTCAGACTTTGCAAACTGACTTGAACTAGCTTGTGTAGACTCCCTGACACTTGAGATTTTAGACCCCAGGCCCAATCTCCATGAGGCCACCTGTCAGACACCTGGAGGGAGCAGGAGCAGTGGGAAGTTAGCACTTCAGCCCATCTGGGGGAGTGGGCATGAGTTATATAGGTTTAAACCGATGAAAACCGGGACAAGAGGGGAGATGTATGCAGACCCAGTCTCAGTTGTGGCCTGCGTGACCCCATCTCAACCTTTGTCTTCTAAAATTCTAAAGCTCTGGAGAAGTTGTTAGAAATTATTATTCCTCATAGAAGGGGAGCCCACAAGCCACCATTGCTGGGCCTGTGGTCTGTTCTCTTCCCTTCTTCTTTTGGGGAAGTTTTGCAGAAGCATGGCTTGACTGAGGGACAATTTGCCTTTTGTCAGAAAATGTTTATCCTTAAATCTTGTCCTTCCTGGAGGTCCAAGGTGACTGGGAGTCAGAAGGAGGAAGACTCAGGGCAAAGGACACAGATAACAAAACAGAAACAGAGAGGCCTATCATTTATCTTGCCTTTAGTTAACTCCTAAGCCCAAATAAGGATTCAGTGCTTTTTAGCAAAGGCAGCTTAAGTATCTCTTGCATAAAGAATGGAATTTCAGGATGGGCCCTTGGGCTGGGATCTAGCCAAGCTTTCTCTTTTTCCTTGCCTTCTCTACTTCTGCTATGTTATTTTCATCCACAGACTAGTTTTCTCTGGGCCTATTTCTCCACAGATGTAGCATAAAAGGTAGATCGTCTCCTGTATCATTAATCCATTTAGGTCTCTCCTCTACAAGGGAACCAAAACTGAAACTTACACTTCCAGATTTCAGGTGTAAGATAGAAGATTGGCAGATGTCCAACTCCGGCCCAATCAATCAAGACCACAGGGCCAGCTGCATGATACAAACTAGTTGTCCTGGGCTAACACTTGGGTTGTAGCAGTTGTGAAGAAGTTGGAAGGTTTTTTAGTCCTATCTTCAACTTAACACAGGAACCTCTTGTAATAAGTATGCTCTGTGGGCTGGAGATGCAGGTCAGTGCTACAGTACTTGCTTGGAAAGTCCAAAATAAAGCACAACAATGATCATCACCGCTCTGTGATCAGTCAGCCTGAAATATTCACAGGGATGCTTTAGGAGGCAGACTTTCAGCTCCATTTTTGTCCTTGAGGATCTTTTTTTTTTTTTTTTTTATGTGGACATGTAGCTTTTTTCCTTCCAGGGACCTAAGTTGTAGCTAGGAAGCCACATGCATTAAGTTTGTGCATCCTTTGTCAGCGTTTGTGTTCTACCACCCTGTCTTTGCTCTGTTCTTCTCTATCCTGAATATTCCTTCCTACTTCTTCCCACTTTGTTCCTCATATGGTGATCTGTTTAACAGAGACCTGCAAGCAAAATGGCAGAATGATGTATCTATTGGTCAGCTTTCTGCAACTGTAATAAAATACCTGAGACAAACAACTTATAAACAGAAAAGGTTTATTTTGCTTTACTGTATTAGAGGGTCAAGTTTGTGATCAACTTTGGGCCAATAGCAAGTCATCATAATCATGGTAGAGAGCATGTGGTTGACCATGGTACCTAGATAGCAAAGAGAAAGACTAAAAAGGGCCCAGGGCCTCAATATCCCCTTCACAGGCACACCCCAATAACCTAACTTCCTCTCACTAGGCTCGCTTTTGAAAGGTCAACCATTTCCTCACACCACAAAGCTGGAGACCAGGCTGCAAACACCTGGGCCTTTGGAGTTCACTCAAGTTCCAAACTATAGATATAGCCCAAATGATGGTGCTGTGAGTTCATGAACTCCTCAAACAATGAGAATAACACCAGTGTTCAGTGATTTCTCAGACACTGAGAGATCAAGGCAATAGAAGAAATCTAAGGTCCTGATGAAAGATAGGAAACCATCCAAAATTCATGTCGATTTTTTTTTCACTGAGTCCTGTCCTGGGTCTATCCAAAGGACCCTTTGCCTGGGTGCAACTTCCAAGGCCACACAGGTCCCAAGCCCAGGGATCTCTAGCTTGGTGGCTGTCACGGCTTCTATCTAGTAACTGTCGTGATAAACATAGAAACAAGCCTCCCATAAGACCTTTCCAGTTGTTACCTTGCACCTGGGAGACTGATTAGGAAGGACAAAAAAAAAAAAGACTCATTGAAAACTGATGTGTTTTCCTGAAGCCATTACTTGTTATGTTGGCTGCACTCAGTTTAACAGATCTCCACAAGAAAAGAAAAGGAATCCATTATTAGACAGATGGCTGGCCATGTGCACAGCCAGTCTAGAAACAATGGCTGGATGTCATGGTCAAGTTCAATGTGTCTGTTTCACAGGATGCTTCAACCATTTAGACCTCTGACTCAAATTATAGCCCACCGCAAAAGTCCTGGATCCATTGCAATGTCCTTCTGTCTGATTCGCTGTTTGTGAATATATAGGAAATGGGAATATAAAGGAAATGGTTATTTTTTTAATAGCTGGAAAATATATCCACATATAAATAAAAAAATACAACTGACCAAGACTAGCCACTGCTAACTCTTTAATGGCTCTCATCTGGCTTTTTGGCACAGGTATTTACGTTCAAGAAAGTTGACGTCATGCTGTGCATATAATTTTGCAGAACTTTTTCTCATTTCATATTGTGTTGTGAGCATTTTGCCATATGGACTCTTGGGGAATATGATTGAAGACTGGATTATATTTCTTCTTTCATTCCTCAGTCAGGGTCCCTTGTATATGCCAACCTCAATCATAGACCTCAAGGATATAACTACCAAAAGGCAGCTTATATCCCAGCCTTCCTGAGACTGTTAATCTAGTAAGAGAGGAGAAGTGGGGTGCAGTCATTACAAAAGATGACAAGCATGCTTTTTAAAAAATCAGGACCTTCATGTGATGATGACCTTCATGAGTAGCATACCAGCAAACAGACAAGGGACCTGCTAGGTGGTTGTTGGCAGAAGTGACCATGTTCATGGAGGAAGTCATGGCTCAGTAGAGCCTGGAAGAAAAATGTAGCAGTCGATGGACTCATTCAAGAGGTAGGAACACAGGATGTCAGGGAAGAGCGGGGTGACTTCAAAGTTTCTTGATTGAGTGACTATACAGATGGCTCATAACCAAGCTTCTGGTTTTGGGAACTTGGGGTTATTTCCTTTTGAGTGTGTGTACCAGTAGTAGTTAGGGCCTTACGTTCTTGCTTAAATTTCTTGCTTATAGTTGGTGCTCTATCATTTGAGCTCTACCTCTAATCTGGCATTTTGCTGGTTGATTGGAGATGGAGTCTCATGGACTTTTCTGCTTGGGCTAGTTTCAAACTGCAAGAGCCTCCAGATCTCAGCTTCTTGGTAAGTGTGAGTCACCAGCACCTAGCTTTGTTTCCTTTTTTTCCCTCTTAATAATGCTAACTTGAACATCTTTCAACATAAATCCACAGGTGCCTCTCAGCTCTGTTCTCAGGAAAAAAGGAATGTCTGGATCATATGAAATGACAGACGTTTACAGATTTTAGTATAACTATGTCACCAAATTACCTTTCCCCACAAGTAGCACAGGAGAGGCCTCTGTAGCACCCTCTACAGCATGGTGACAGTAACGACAAGAGTAGCAGTAGCATGATGTATTCAGTTCTGTCCATGGGCAGGTGCCTGTCTAAATACTTTACCTACTTTTACCTACTTGGATCTTGGGAATGACTACTGTTATTTCTTTTTTTTTTAATTTAATTTAATTTTATTTGTGAACATACTGTACAGAGGGGTTACAATTACATGGGCAGGATAATGCGTACATTTCTTACCAAGCATTGCAGCCTCCTCCTTTGTTTACCCTTCACATCCCTTCCCAGCCTCCCCCTTCCCCCCCAATCCCAAGAGTACTGTTATTTCTTATTACAGGTTGGTTAGAGGAGACACAGAGGTTAGCTACTATGCCCATGCCCATGGTGACAAGTGCAGACTGAGGTTGTCTAACTCCAGCATACGTATTTCCAACCACTCTACCACACAGATTTGTATTTTGTTTATTGTGGTCTATTTTGTATTTTGTTTTGAATTTCAGTTTCTATGAACATGAGAAATGTGAATACTCTTCATCTTTTTCTCTTTTCTGCTATGCTTTGCAAGTACATATCTGTGTGTGCATGATGATCTGTGTGGGCAGTATTTGGATTGTTCCTTGTGGACTGACTCATGGGTAGAAGTGTGGAAATTGTGTGCATATGGATGTACATTGTGCAAAGGGTAGATATTGTATGTGGGTGACAGATGTTTGTGGTGTGTATAGGTCTGAGAAGTATATACCTAGGTATATACTAGGATGTTTGTGTATGTATTTGCATGCATGCATGGATATGTTATATATATATATATATATATATATATATATATATATATTATATGTATTTGTGGGTATGTGCGTGAAGTATGTGTATTTACTGCCCACAAATGTCCACAAAGTTGTGGTAGAACCTCACATTCTGGGCTCATAAGAAACAGTGAAAACTTTCTATGTAAGGTAGTTTTCTGTCTGAAGTAGTTTCTCCTCCAAAAACTGGGGGCACAGTCATCCACCTGGCTTTGGTTTGGGTTCTTGAATGTGTAAGGGGCACCTGAGGACCGTGAGCCCAGAGACTGCCTCAGGGATCCCAACTGTGGCCAGCTGCAAGCTAATGCCTAGCTTCCTGGGAATCAGCTACAGCTCTCACAATCTGTGTGGATGGATATCTCCTGTCTGTTATGTGATTGCCTATTCACACAGTGACACTTGAAGTACAGCCCAAGGCCTGGCTTCAAGGCTCACTTTGCTCTGTCAGGATCTTTTTAGGGTTAAGAGTAGAGGGAACTCACTCAGTTGGAAAGCCTGATCTGAAAACCCTTGTCCAGCAACAAGAGTCTTTGCCCTCCTTCTGCCTTGCTTTCCCTGCTTCTTGAGCCAGCCATACTCTCTTACTGTTGGGCTTGGCAGCTCTCTTCCATCTTGTATCCAGTATCCCAGGAGCATGGCAGGCAAGAGGCTCCTCCCATTGAAGATTCTGTTTCCTTAATGTCAGCTGTTAAAAATAGCTTAGGATGTTGGGGTGTCTCTAGAAATAAGGACATCAGCTCAAAAGGAACTTGGCTTCTGCAGCAGGGTGCTCCATCAGCTAAAATTCTGGTAAGAAAGCCCACAGAGCAGGCAGACAGCTCCCTTTTTATCCCTAATTCATTCAGCAGGCCCCGCCCCTCTGCTTCAACTGGCTGAGCCCCGGTTCACAATCTGCAAAAGGAAGTTCAAGGAGCTGCTGCTGCTGCTGCTGCTGCTGCTGCTTCTGCTGCTTCTGCTTCTGCTTCTTCTGCTCCTGCTTCTTCTGCTTCTGCTTCTTCTTCTGCTTCTTTTTTTTTTTTTTTGGGTCCGGTCATGGGGCCTGAACTCTGGACCTGGGCGCTGTCCCTCAGCTCTTCAGCTCAAGGCTAGCGTTCTACCACTTGAGCCACAGCGCCACTTCCGGCTTTTTTCTTTTTGCTTATGTGGTGCTGAGGAATCGAACCTAGGGCCTCAGGCATGCAAGGCAAGCGCTCTACCACTAAGCTACCTTCCCAGCCCTCCTCCTCCTCCTCCTCCTCCTCCTCCTCCTCCTCCTCCTCCTCCTCCTCCTCCTCCTCCTCCTCCTCCTCCTCCTCCTCCTCCTCCTCCTCCTCCTCCTCCTCCTCCTCCTCCTCCTCCTCCTCCTCCTCCTTCTTCTTAATTTTTGTTGGTCATGGGGCTTGAACTCTGGGCCTGGGTGCTGTTCCTCAGTTCTTCAGCTCAAGGTGAGCACTCTACCACTTGAACCACAGCACCACTTCTGGCTTTCTTGTGGTTATTGGAGATAAGAGTCTCACCGACATTCGTGCCCAGGCTGGCTTTGAACTGTGATTCTCAGATCTCAGCCTCCTGAGTAGCTAGGGTTACAGGCATGAGCCACCAGCGCCCAGCTTTCAAGGAGCTTCTAACAGGATGTCTTTCATTAAAGTGCAGCAGGGAAAGGGTGTAACTAAAATATAATTAGCGAGGGCCATGCCACCTGACCATAGCAGGAACTCTTCAGAAACAAAAATTCTCATATGATTAACAGAAAGGAAGCAAACTACTTTGGTAGACGAGATGCTTTTCTCGTGGTGTCAATACAGCAAAAGTTTAGAAAAGGATAGGTAGAAGCCACGTGGGACCATGACCCACATGAGACCATGACTCACATTCTTAGGAAGCATCACTGTTCCATGAAAGATGTCCCAGCACTGAACGCTGAAGGATTCTGTTGAGGCTAGGAAGGTAGTACTCTATGGCCAGCTGCAGCTCCTGGAGGGTCCCTGCCCAGCTTGGCGACTCCCAATGCCCAGGGAAGGGTAGCCTCTAATGGCTCTCTAGAGACCATGGAACACCGTGTCCTGTCTGGAGGAAGCTCTTTGCCAGAGGAACTTTGTCCCTTCCACCTCAGCTGGGGAGGATTTGAGATGGGGAAGGGGAGAAGCTCCGCCCTGGACAATAAATACTATTGTAAATGGAGTGAATCTTTTTATTTTACCAGAACCAGATGTAGAAAAGTACCAGGGAAGAAGGAAGCCAAAGGTTAGAAAAACAGACTACTGCCACCAGGAACAATGAAGTTTTATTGCCAGGCTTGCCACTGGTGTGGAGTTTATAAGTTAAAATGCTGTGTGAGACATCCTGCAGGACCTGGGAGGGCCGAGGCGCCCCCTGCTGGGGACAGGAGTCCACAGAAAGGGCACAAGACTCCATGTGTGAGTCCGACAGTGAGGGGTGGCCCAGGCCTCCCATCTGGGTACCTGGCTTTCTCCACAGGCACAAGCACTGCAGTTTGGAAGCTTGGCCACAGCTCGAGTTTTCCATCATCAACTCCATCTCATCTATGACCTAAGTCCCTACAGTATGTAAGGACTCAAGTTGGGTCCTGAGTGGGTTCACACGGGTGTGTTGAGTGTGCACACTTCAGATAGAATTACAGCGCCATCACTGCCTCTGCTCCAGTGGTCTCCTGTTTCCCTCATTGGAGACATTCCTATGGTGCTTAGGTGCCACATGGCGTAGGCCTTGCCAACCACCAGGCTCACTTTCCTGCTCCACTCCAGCCACTAACCACAGTTCTCCAACAGGTGGCCATTCTCTTCCTCCCTTGGGAAATGCCATCTCTCAGTATCTGCATTTCTTCCCTCCAGCTCTCTTCTGGAACATCTCCATCCCCAGAGCCTTCCCGACCATTGAATGGACCAAGAAAATGTGGTAGGTATCCATAATGGTATTTTATTCATCCACCTGAAGGAATGATCTATCATTTGTAAAGAAATGGAAAGACTTGGGGGAAAAATGATGTTAAGTGAAGGAAGTCAGGACCAGCGAGACAAGAGATCCATGATTTCCCTTATATATGGAAGTTAGATTTAGCTTGCAAACTCCTAAGTACATACGTGGGGTATTATATATCCATGTTCGTGAATGTTTTAGCTGAAATATGGTATTCAAGGGCGATCTTAAATAGTGTAATTTCTTAGAAAGTCAAATCAAAGTTTAACAAAATAAGACACCAGGTATTGGGAACTTGAAGGGAAAGGGAATGGAGTCAAGAGGAAAGGAATAGATAAATGAAGGGGAGGAAAATGCAGACAAGAATTCAGTGCATATCTTACAAAATTAAGTCTTCGTAATGGACGGGGTGGGTTGGGGAGGTATGGGTAAGAATGTTAGAAAGGGTGACATTGATCAAGATGCATTGTATTCATTAACCGCTTTATTCAATAACAACTCCTTTGTGCAACTACTAAAATATAGTAATCATTTTTTAAAAAAAACAACATGATCGCACCTGCACTTCCTACTTTCTTACTGCTTTAGTATGTCTCCATATCACTTCTTACTCTCATATTTTTTACTCAGTACACTTATATTTTCTGTGGTTTCAACTTCCCAATGTAAAAGATTTTTCCTTCTGTTTTGATCACTGCCATACGCATGGTGCTTAGCACCATGATTACTTGCTGAATGAATAAATCATGTGTGGCTTTTCTGTGCAGAGAATTAAAAAAACAACCTAGTCTTCTTTTCCACCTTCATCTGGGCTGTCTGGTTGTGCTTAGGGAATGCAATCTCATTTAATATTAATCTGAGCCATACAGGACTGAAAAGGCAGAAGTTATAGAAAAAGAATGCTAAAGCTAGCCCCAAATCAACCATGATATGTTTGAGATGCTGTCTTCATCCATTAGCATCTTTCGCAGCTCACTTCCAATCTCTCAGCTCCCTCCCCACGGCCCCCCGTTTCTATAGTCCCTGTTGCAGTTGTTAGACCCATGTAAGTATTGACTGTACGGCTTTGAGTTGTGGAAAGCTCAATGTCTGTAGATTCACACAATGGGGCAGGAGCTGATGGATAAAGGCTTCTTCTGAGACACTTCTCATAAATTCCTCCAGAAAGAAATCCCAGTTGCCAGTAGTAGTGGTGGTCAAGTGGTAAGTATGTAACAATCATCATCTGATAGACAATAGTGTCATACTTAGATGGCTACTAATGGTAGATTGGGGTGAAGTGCAGGGAGAAGGTAGAGTATTGGGCTTTCTGGTGGCTGGGGCATATAATAAAGGTAGAGACAAGGATAACAGTAAGGGCAGGGATGTTGGGTAGTTGTTGTTACCAGATAGAACCAGAACAGTTATCAATTAAAGGCTCACTGTGGAATCCAAAGGCTTCTATGGCAGCATTTAAAGAGACAGTTGTCACATGCATCATATGTGGCAGACAGAGTGTGTGGAAAATTAGACCCATGATCTAATTTTGAGATTGGCCAGATCACAAAGGATAGTAAATGTACAACACTGACACGTATCCTACAACGAATTTAGAGTACTGATAGGGAAGGAGGAGGAGGACCCTGAAATGTAAAATGCATAGTCCAAGCTCCCAATTCTTAGAAGAAAGCAGTGCTATTTGCCTGAACACATGGAAGAAAAATCTCCTTTTGCAAGTGACATGCAAAGTGACATTTATATTTCCTTTTCAAGATTCATCGCATCACCCTTCTTTTCCTTCAGGGTGCTAATTATGGTTAGATCTGAGCCTTACGCAAGTAGGGAAGCAATCCTCACTTGGTAAGCAAATAGCTTCTCTGCCAAGAAATTCAAAGTCTGGAAGGAACTAAAGGAGTAGAGGTGGAAGGAGTCTTGGGTGGTGTTGGACCAAATGTGTGGAAATCAGAATAAATATCTGAAAATGAACAAGTTTATTGACCCACATGTATCATTCATGGCTTGAGTTCCATTTGACTCCTGGTAAGAAGATCGGGAGCCAGTCCTTTCATTGCCAGGAAGGCTGACTGAAGTTTAGGCATGGTGGTGGACCTCAGTAATTAAGGTAGAGAGGCTAATGTTTCCTTTACATAATACTGAGAAAGAGGTTAGGAAGTTCCAAAATGTAGGAACATCAACATAGACTGATTAGGCTACAGTAGTTAATTCTTCTCCACTTGATTATGTGCTCTGGGAAGGCCCAGGATGCTTCTTTCATGACAGCATTGCTGGTGGGATAGAAATGGCAGGGTGAAGGAACCTGGTGATGAATTTCCTCCAAAAGCTAGAAAGTCCCATGGAACTGGGCTGGCCACTGTTAACAGACGCATGGATTGGCAGAATAGAGGTGCATATGAATACATTAATGGCCAGTGACGGCAGAGGGTACCTTGACACACAAGACAATAGAGCCTGGTGTTCTGAAAGACTAGCATGGAACCAAAGGGTTACATGAGATGAGATGATCAAGACTTGCTGTGGAAAATCACAGCCCCTCACAAAGTCTCTATGCAGATCCAAGGCCCAATAATTGCAGATGACAGAGATAGTTCATTGCCTCATGCCCAAAGGATCTTTACCAGCATAACTGTGCACTGGAGAAAGGGGAATACTCAATGTTGGGTATAGGAACTAGTCTGGTAGGACAGCAGAAAAGCCATCATAGTTCTCCACCTAGGAAGGCAGGTCATGGAGGTGATGAATGAGGTACCAGACTGGGATTTACTTATAATGTGTGTGATGCATGTAGATGCCCACCCTGCTCAGCAGCCATATAATTGGGATAGCTTCACTCAATACTTGCAACACCCCTCATACTGGTGGAAGGGCTCAGAGTCTGTATAAATCAGAAGCCTCTCAGGAGGAACTTCAAGGGCTGGTGCGCCCAGATTTGAAAGAGGATGGAAGTAGCTCAGTGGTAGAGCATTTGCCTAGCATGCACAAGACTCAACCCCAGTACGGCCAAGAACGTGAGTATATAAAGAAAGTAAAATAATCACTCACACATATGATTGAAAAGATCCATGCGTCTTAGTCTCCATCATTTCTCATTCTACTCATCTCTTTGGCCCATGTAAAAACCGAAGGGTCATGGTAGGTGACAGCTAAACGTTTATTGGAGTGAGCTAGCACAGCCGCTGGCACTTGATGTGAAACTCTTTTGTCTGGAAAGTTGTGTTCTTTGCTATCATAGTCAGTAAGGAAGACCAAAACCAGAGCTGTGTTAACTTTCCATCTCCCTGACTCAACACAATCTAGGGACATTGAATCTATGTGTTGTTTGTTTGGTTTGCCAGTATTGGGGATTGAACTCAAAACTTCATACTCTTCCTCAGGCTTGGCTTGTTTGCTCATAGCTGGCATTCTATCACTTGAGCCACATCTCCAGTCTAGCTTTTTGTTAGTTAATTTGGAGACAGAGTCTTGGAGACTTCTGCCTGGGCTAGCTTTGAACCATGTCCCAGCTGGCCTCAGCCTCCCGAGTAGCAGGTATTGCAGGTATGAGCCACTGGTGCCCATCTGAACTTGACTCTCTTGACAATCCGCAGATCTGACATATTGCTGCATTATGCTAAGAGGCTTGGTGAGCAGACAGTGACAAGCATTGTAAATGTCTGATAAGACACCAGCATGTTAGAAGTGGCCACATAAAGAAGTATTCAGAATATTGTCACATTGATAGTTTTTATACACAATTGGTCTAGCCCATATATTTCCTGTAAGCTGACAGACAAGTTTGTGTACATTGTGCCTTTTGGGCACTGATAGGACACATACTTGTGCTTCTATCAGTGTCTCTGGTATGGCTCTGGATACCACAGGGACAATTTAGTGGCCATATGTGGCTGAATGTGATGATGGGCAAGAGGAGGAAAGTAATTCTGGAACTCCCTTGCTGCCAGGTGCTGGTGGCTGTCACCTATAATCCTAACAGCTCAGGAGCCTGAGATCTGAGGATCCTGATACAAAGCTAGTCTGGGCAGGAAATTTTTTGAGACCCTTAACTCCAGTTAACCAGAAAAAATCCAGAAGTAGAGCTGTGGCTCAAAGTAATACAGTGTGAGCCTTCAGTGAAAAGCTAAGGGACAGTAAGTACCAGGCGCACACACATACACACACACACACACACACACACACACACACATACACACACACACACTTCTCTTCAGGAAGCCCCATGTCATTGCTTCCTGAAGACAGCAGTGTAGTAAAACCTCCTGTGCCCCACAGGTTCAAGAAAAGCTTGCTGAACAGGTTATTAAATGAGCTATTTCAAACCTGGCCAATCCAAATCCCAGCTTTCTTTCCCAGTGTGAAGGTGGTCCTGCCAGACCATTTCGGTGAATGGGAAAGAAAGCATATGCCCCGAGGGTGCAGCCAGCAGCAACAACAAAGCCAGGGCATCCAGAGAGGCTAGAAAGTATGGAGGGCTAAGCCTGCGGACACACTGTGCTGGAGCTCACCCTCAACCCATCAGGGTGACAGCAGCCGAGGCCCAGAGCTATAGAGCCTCTGGTCTCCAGCTAGCCCCTGTAGACTGTTTGGTCTTAACATGCTGTTTACTAATACTTACTGGCTCTTTGGTATGTTATAGATTCTTTTGTATGTGATAGATTCTATAGTAGGTATGGAGGGCCTTCTATTAGTAGTTTTTTTGCTATAGTCACTTCTATTACTTTAAATGATAAATGACTCATACCTTGTTATGGGGTGTGTGTGTGTGTGTGTGTGTGTGTGTGTGTGTGTGTGTGTGTGTGTGTGTGTGTGTGTGTGTGTGTGATTGATTGAATCTAGGGCCTTTCACATATCAGGCAAGCACTCTATCACTTCAGCCATACTTCTAATCATTTAGTTTATGTTTTCAGTTTTGGTTTTTGCCCAGATTGGCTTCAGACTTGCAATCCTCCCTGCTCCCAAGTAACTAAGGTTAATACATTTAGCTAAATGCAACAATAAAATCTACTGAGAATGAAAATAAAAATAGGAGTGAGAATGAGTAATGGAGGATGAATTTGACGTACATTATATGCATTTATGTATGTCAATACAATAGAACCCTTTGCACAGTTATTGTGTACTCATAAAAATTTATAGTAAAGCAATTTATAGTAAAAACTGCCATTCATCACATTTTTTGTGCCAGTACTGGGACTTGAACTCATGGCTTGAGTACTTTCCTCAAGTACTTTGCTCAAGGCTAGTGCTCTACCACTTTTGTTTTTCTGCTGGATAATTGGAGATTAAGAGTCTTACAGACTTCCTTGCCTGGTCTGACTTTGAATCCTGATTCTCTGTTCTCAGTCTATGGAGTACCTAGGATTACAGGTATGAACCACTAGTGCCTGGCTACAATACTTTTAATCCACTGTGATCTCTTGCTTGCCCTGCCCTCCTTGCCCAAGTCAGTGATGGGTGGGTAACATTCCCGCAGGGTCCCACACCATCACTGAGCCCCCTCCCCCAAGAATGCCTGCTGGGCAGAGGGAAGCTGGATAAGTCCCCCTACCATGTATAAGTTCTGGTGGGTGAGACACAGCCAGGGTGAATCCCAGGGAGACAGCTCCGCCCAGGCTGCTGCCAGACAGGCTGTGTGTTCAGAGAGCAGGGATCCACACATGGAGCCCACCATCCACGGTCTGCTTTCTCAAGACAAAGTAGGCTCTATCCTAATGTGGACACTGATGCTGAGTGCTGTTCATTTAATGTGTTGCTGGGCACCCAGGCCCAACATGCTGACTGTCCCCATTCTAATAACTGGGAGGGAAAATCTATATTACAAATCACCTTACTCAGTGTGGCTTTACAAGAGCTATTTATTCCATGAGAACCAGTCCATGTTTAGCATCCTTATTCTCCTCAAAGCAGCACGCAACAGCACATTGATAAATGAAGGCATTTTTTTTTTTTGCCCTCCTAGCTAGAAGAGGAGGGTGGGGGAGAATATGGAGATGCTATAGTCATGATAAAATAATTGATTCTGGTGATGGCTTTGGGCATTTTGTCCGAATGCCCTCCACAGCCGATGACCTTGCTCAGTGGTTCCCTTTGGTGGAGGATGAGAGGACAGTGTCACTGGTTGGCATTAGTCCCTGTACATGCTCAGGAGGTTCAGACCTCTTGCTGGAACCTATGGGCCATGGAGATGTCAGAAGAAGAGGGGTTTCTTCCCAAAGGAGTAACAGTCAATAATGCAAAGGAGCAGAAATGCCATGGCCCTTAGAAAGTGAGATGTCAGGGTAATTAATTACGTGTCTCTTAGGTAAGAAGAGGGGATGCACTGCCCAGCTGCATCTCTGTGCCTAGCACTGCACCCATCTAACCAGGTCTGTATTTCTCAGTCCCTTTGCAAAGGGAGTATGGAGGGAGAGGAGTGAAAGGCACTTTAGGGCAGTGTCCCTGGGGCTGAACGGAAGAAGTTACTAAAGGAAAATCTGGGAGCAGGCATGGTAGTACCTGTCTGACTCAAACTACTTGAGTCATCGGAGGAGAGCAATCTGAAGCTGGTCTGACAAAGTAGGAGACCCTATAAAAAATAAACTAAAGATGGGCACCAGTGGCTCACACCTGTAATCCTGGCTACTCAGAAGAATGAGATCTGAGGATCAAAGCCAGCCTGGGCAGAGTCTATGAGACTCTTATCTTTAATAAAGCTACTCAGAAAAAGCCAGAAGTGGCACTGTGGCTCAAGTGGTAGAGCACTTGCACTTGCTTTGAGCATAAACATGCTCAGGGATAGTGCTCAAGCCCTGAGTTCAAGCCCCAGAACTGGCAATAAATAAATAAATAAAAATAAAAATAAAGCAAAATAGGGCTGCGGAGTATGGTTCAAGTGGTGCTGTCCTAGCAAACAGTACTGCAAAATAACTAAGAAAAAATATTACAGATGTTCATCAAAATCCTTTTTTGTTTTTGTTTTTTTCTGGATCTGTGGGTATTCTCGACTATAATTTTCATTAGAGGCCAGGGCAGATACTCTTGTTTAAAATGAATATTTCCTACTCAGCCATTTCAGTCACTCGTCCAAAACAGAGAATATTTTTCTTTGGAGCCTAACTATGAAAAAAAAGTCTTCATTAAAATTTTTGATTCTGCCTGAAAAACAGCAGTTTTTCTGTTTTTTATGGACTGTGTTGGACAGCTGCTCTGGACTATGGTATGTTGCTACCATCTAAAACTACATTTGACTATGCTTTTGATATTGTGGTTATTTTATACCAGATGGCAGTGATTTGGATTTGAACGAGTCTATTTTTTTTTCTTGGAGGTGGAGAAAACTTGGATGAAACAATTGGGGGGTATTTGCAGTGGGCTTGCTTTGGTTTTTCTTATACGGACACTTCAATTGTCTCAAGGAATAAAGCTTTTTGACTCTTTAAAAGACAGCCCTACCCTGTTCTAACACCATTTAAAATCATCACCAGGGTACTAGGCAAAGTGACTTGCGACAACAGGATCAAGAAGCACTCTCTCCCAGGCCATAGTTCCACAGGACCCAGGAGAGCATTGGATGGCTGCAGTGTAGGTTAACGGCTGGCTGAGCATCATGGAGAGGGACCCAGAACTGAAGGCCACATGATGTTTGGTTGACTGAATCCCTTAATGGGATGATGTTTCAAATGTTTCCAGCAGCATTATTATATTCATAACCTAGAGTGGAAACAATTAAACATCTTATATCCGATCATCAAAATGTGACATATCCATAGACTAGAGTATTATTCCATCATTAACAGGAATGGAGCACTGATTCATGTCACGAAATATCAGAATCTTAAAAACACTATGGAAGTGAAGCTAGGTGCTGGTGGCTCATGCCTGTAATCCTAACTACTCAGGGGACTGAGATCTGAGGAGGCTCATACCTGTAATCCTAGCTACTCAGGGGACTGAGATCTGAGGATCACGGTTCAAAAGCCAGCCTGGGCAAGACAGTCTGTGAGACTCTTATCTCCAATTAACAATCAAAAATATAGAGCTGTGGCTCAAGAAAAAGAAACTTAGGGGCAGCACCCAGGCCCTGAGTTCAAGCCCCAGGACTGGCACAAAGCAAACTAAACAAATTTTATGGATGTAAAAGAGGTCAGACATAGAGGACCACAATCACATGCTGCTATTTGTATGAAATCCAGAAGAGGGAAATCTACAGAGTGGGTGGATCTCTACAGACAACAGAGCAGTGAATTCCTAGGATTGTGAGAAGGTGCCAGGCTGGGAAGAACTGTTGGCTAAGAGGTGTGCTATTTCTTTTGGGAAATAAGGAAAGTGAACTAAAGTAGACTTGGACCACTTTAATTGTATGGTATATGGTTTAGATTGCAAGCCAACAATTTTTAAGTAAGAAAAAAAAAGAAAAAGAAAATGATGTTTGAGATGGGCTTTGGAGACTGGGTTGCAAATGCACAATGGCTTTCTGCATGTGTAATCCGAAGTGTGAACTGAGAAGCAGTGATACTGGAGGCCAGGCCTCAATCCTAGGAGCAGGGCTTGAAGTCCAGATGTAGCCTATAATCCAGATGTGGTGTCAGTAAGCAAGCTCTGAATGTCACGGAATTGCTTTCAGAGCAAATTCACACTCTCTCCCCCTATCCTCCTTCACACAGCTGCCACCATCTCTCTCTTAAACACAGATCAAGGCAGGCTGCACCCCACCAGTCCCCCTATGGTCTACTAAACTCTCTGTAGGCTTCAAGACCCTCCTAGCACTGGGCAGTGAACTGCCCTCTTAGCCAAACACAGCAGATGTTTTTGTGTCATGTGCTGTATTTATGTTCATCCTTAGGCCTACACTGTCTTTCTCTCTGCTTAAAAAATAATCACACCCAACACCTAAATGAAATTAACCTCCCCACATAGTGAGTCCAGTTCTTCTGGAAGCATGTAATCACATTTTCCTGGTCCACCACCTTTTGTCTGGTGCCTCCATTATGGCACTGATTTCATTATGGTTTTCTGGTATTTGTTCATATCCCTTTCGTTCAAATACATAGCTCCTGATGGCTGGAATCCTTCCTTTATGTCTGTGGATATTTATTGTGATTTACTGCACACAAATCACATGTCTCAATATTGTGGGAGATACCCACAATACTAAAGCATAGTTCCTTATTTGAATTAATTTGATATCCCTATTCTCAGCATGAATGATTGACAGAGTATCTTAAATATAACAAGAGTTTTTACAAATCAATAACATTCCTATAGGAAAGAGAGGCAATCCCAGGTGCTGAGAGCATTTTTGTCAACACTTTTCTGGAAGTTTGCAATACAATCAGTAATGTCAAAAATCAGTTATACTGCTGGGCGCCAGTGGCTCACGTTGTAATCCTAGCTGCTCAGGAGGCTGAGATCTGAGGATCGTGGTTCAAAGCCAGCCCAGGCATGGAAGTCTGTGAGACTCTTATCTCCAATAAACTGCTCAGAAAACTGGAAGTGGCGCTGTGGCTCAAGTGGTAAAGGGCTCACCTTGAGCTGAAGAGCTGAAGGACAGTGCCCAGGCCCAGAGTTCAAGCCCCATGGTCGACCAAAAAAAAAATCAGTTACACTAACAAGAAGGATGAGAGAGGATGAGAGAGAATGAATGTGCTTGAAGTAGGCAGTGTGTATGTATGAAAACAGAGCAATGAAATGGTGTTGAAATCGTTTTAGGAAGGGAAGAAAATAGGGATGGGGGAGTTGGTTGGAATACTTGTAAATATATGTGGAGATGTCACAATGAAATACTCCCCCCTTGTATAAATAATGTATACTCATAAAAATATATTACTGCCAGGCGCTAGTGGCGCAGCCCCATAATTCTAGCTACTCAGTCCTATTGAGGATTGTGGTTTGCAGCCAGCCCAGGCAGGAAAGTCCATGAGACTCTTATCTCCAATAAACTACTCAGAAAAAGCCAGAAGTGGAGTGTGGCTTAAGTGGCAGAGTACTAGCCTTCAACAAAATGAAGCTCAGGAATAGTGCCCAGGCTCTTATTTCAAGCTCCAGGATGGACACAACACACACACACACACACACACACACACACACACACACACACACACACACACACACACACACACACAACACACAGTTACAGACTTTCCACAATTCTATACTCAGCAGCCAGAGATATGATTTGAGTAGAAATAGGATGATTTGTAATGAATAAGTTTGTAATTAAAAGTGGAAATGAGCATACCTATTATAGAACTCTTTTGCAAACAAAACTAAAAATCTAAATAGTACTCAGTGTAGACAGCATATCTAGGATAAGGTACAAAAAAAAAAAAAAAAAAACAACCAGGGCACATAAAAAAAATCTCCTTCAACAACTATGTTTATTGCAGCATTATTTACCATAGCTAAGATATGGAACCAACCCAGATGCCCCTCAGTAGATGAATGGATCAAGAAAATGTGGTATATATACACAATGGAATTCTATGCCTCCATCAGAAAGAATGACATTGCCCCATTTGTTAGGAAATGGAAAAACTTGGAAAAAATTACATTAAGTGAAGTAAGCCAGGCCCAAAGAAACATAGGTCCCATGGTTTCCCTTATTTGCAATATCTAGTATATGTATGAGTCAAGCGGAAAAGGCCAGATAATGTGATGTTAGGAAAATGAACCCTTAGATATGTATTTTAATGTTTTTTTCTTTCATGCATTTGTTTCTAATGCATTTATAAGATTATTTCTTTGTTGCTTTGTATGTCCCTCCCCCACAGTATAACCCCTGCTTTCACTATATTTGATGTCAGTATAACTTGTGGAGGAGATGGGGAAAAACAATCGTTTAAGGATACTGGTGGACCTGTTGCAACAATGAGAAGTACAAGTTGTCATGTCGAAAACGAGCTTTACAACGTTGGTGGGGGCGGGGGGAATTGAGTGAGGGGGTGGGGGGTGGCTGGGAAGGGATGTGAAGGGTAAACAAAGGAGGAGGCTGCAATGCTTGATAAGAAATGTACGCATTAACCTGCCCATGTAATTGTAACCCCTCCTCTGTACAGTATGTTCACAAAAAAAAAATAAAATAAAAATCTCCTTTACCTCCTAAGTATATAATTAAAGTGTTACTTTAGATTGTTTTTATCTTATTCTTTAAAACTTTCCAGTTTGATTGCGTATTTATTCTAAAATCAGGGGGAAAAAGTCATACCGGGCATGTAGTTCAGTGGTAGATTATGTGCTTCGTATATAAAAACCCTTGAATATGATCTCTGGTGTTGAAAAAAATTAAAATCAGAAAAAATAATTTTAAAAAAGAAGTAAAATCTAAAGGAAAAGCAGGTGCTAAGTGCTGGTAGCTCATGCCTATAATCCCAGCTACTTGGGAGGCTGAGATCCCAGTTCAAAGCTATCCCAAACAGGAAAGTCCATACGACTCTTATCTCCAATTGACCAGCAAAAAAAAAAGCCAAAGTGGGGCTGTGGCTCAAATGGTAGAGCACAAGTCTTGAGTGAAAAAGCTTAGGAAAAGTACCTAGGATCTGAGTTCAATCCTCAGTATGGCGTGTGCATGCGTGCACATGCGCACCCACACATACACACACACAATCAAAATAAATAAAAGGAAAATCTGGCTGATATTCCAGCAGGGCCCAGTACAGATGAGCAGTGATTATTTGATGGGCCAGGCCCCTAACATACTGATCTATACAAATATTTAATATTATCATCAAAGGCAGAGAATAACACATTTCCTAAAGCCTGGATAAAGTGCTTTAACCAAAAAAAAAAAAAAACCACCTTCTTGTTTCCATTTCCTGGAATAAAGTGCTTTTTAAAAAAATTGGCATTCAATGAATGACTTGAAAATTGTTGACAAAGGACATGAAAGAGGCCAACGTACTCTAAAGACACAAATATTAAAGAACAGAAATGTCACAGCTGGAGATAAGGTGGTGCTGAAGTATTTACCTTGCAGAGGCCAGGGTCTGAGAGGCAGGCAGTGGTGCGACAGGTTGAATTGTGTCCCTCGTGATTTACAGGCTGAAGGCTTCAGTCCAGCATGTTCCTCAAAACATGGCCTTATTTGGAAAATGTCACTAAAGACGTAATTAGTTAGACTGAAGTTATTAGAATAGGCTTTAATCCGATTGCCTGGCTGAATGTGACTAGGGTCCTTATAAGAAAGGGAAGCTTCTGGGTCCTAGTGGCTCACACCTATAATCCCAGCTGAGATCTGAGGATCACAGTTCAAAGACAGCCTGCACAGGAAAGCTTCTGAACACAATCTCTAATTAAACAGCAAAAAGCCAGAAGTGAAGCTGTGACTGAAGTGGTAGAGAGACGACCTTGAGCAAAAAAGCTAACGTATAGTGCCTAGTCCTTGAGTTCAAGTCACATGCCCAGCACAAAAATAGAGGAGGTAAAGCTTGGGCAGAGGCACACACACCAGGAAACTATTGTGTGAGCATGAAGGTGGAGATGGGGTCCATGGATTTGCAAACTGTAGAAAGCCAAAGATGACCAGCAACCCCAATCAAGGAAGGCAGTGTGGACAGAGTCTCCCTCTTAGCTCTCAGAAGGAACCAACCCTGGGGATACTTTGATTTTGAACTTGAGGTCTCCAGCACTGTGAGATAAGAAGTTATTACTATGATGATGATCATGATCATGATCATGATCATGATCATGATGATCCCAGTCCTGAGATTTGAACTCAGAGCCTGTGTGTTATCCCTGAGCCTTTAAACCCAAAGCTAGCATTCTAGCACTTGAGTCAAAGCTTTACTTCAAGCTTTTATGTTGGTTAACTGGAGATAAGAGTCTCATAATTTTCCTGCCTGAGCTGGCTTTGAACTATGATCCTCAGATTTCATCCGTCTGAGTAGCTAAAGAAATTCTTGATAATGAAGTCTTGGCCTGTGGTACTTTGTGGCCCTAACCCTTAAATACAGCTGGAACCCAGGTATGCCAGCTTAGCCCAGTGCCAAGGTCTCTGAGCATCCTATGGGTGGCTCTGAGAGGTTTCAGGGTGAATGAACCCTGGGACGCGTTCCTGTTTTTGGACTGGAATGAAAGGGCTTGGATGTCTAGGTCCCAGGTGTGGTTTAAAGCAGGTACTGAAAGTCCTTTACCTAAGCATGAAGCCTAGCATAGAGGGCAGGGGAAGGCAGACCCAGGGGCACACACTGAAGGCTTCAAGGACCCATGTTGCTCCTGAGTGTACACTTTTCTAGTGAACACAATGAAATGGCAAGTTTGAGAGCAGCATCTTTCTGCAGGCACTTGGCCTCTCTCCTTACATTCCTCCTCCAGCTCCAGATGTCTGAGGCAAGAACGCTGGGTCCTGGACTTTTAATTGGTTCCAGATGGTGTACTGAGGCCTCTTAGCATTTAAGGCAAAGCAAAGGAAATAGAAAGGATGGCATGTGACTCGATAAAGCTGAAGCAAGACATACTACTGAGGGGATAAGCAGCAGCCATGTAGAGAGGAAGGAAAGTCCAGGGCACCTTCGACAGAAATCTAGGGCCTCCTGAATAGTCCACTCTCATAGTTGCCTTCTAAGTCACAGCAGCCCCACTGGTTACATTGAAATCTAAAGCTCAGCTTCTAGGCTGAACTCAAACCAAGATCTAGGACTCAGTTTCTTTCACTTGAAGAGGGAGTTGGTGAGGGATGTGTGCAGTTAGCCCTGTGTCATTTTCAGAGTCTGGGCTGTCTCAGACATGACCCCTCATCCCTACCCATGCAGCCTTCTCTGAGTGGGGCTGCGTTCTCCACGGAAGGGCCTGTGGAACACATCCTCCAGCTCCACCTGGGACCCCCCCAGGACTCAGATCCACTTGTTTAGGACCCACAGAATGTTTGAAAAGCGAGGATTTCTACAGAGCAGCTTAAAACGCAAACCAAACATTCTTCTGGAAGCCACTTCGTCCAGCTGTATTAGGCCAAAGAAGGAAACAGCCCTCAAATTAAAGTCCATAATACATTTTGTACATAGTTTGTGGTTTCCTATCACCTTCATCTTTCTTTCCCCTCTCTCTGTACTCCTCCAAGATTTGAGTTATCAAGCTGAGCCAATACACTGTTGCATTTCGAAGCAAGAAACTTGTAAAAACCGGGCTCTGGATCGTGTCCATTACAGCTTTGTAACATCTCCAAGTGCAAAGGGTGACATGATAAATTGAAATAGGTCCAAGGAGCCATTACGATGTTTCGTGTCAAAGAGCTGCTTTATTAAAGGCGTACCACTATAAATCAGGCCAGGGGAAGGTTGTGATTTCTTTGCCCTCTCCAAGTTCCAGATGGACAGAATCCATTCCTAGGGTCTCGGGGGCTGCCTTGTGTGTGTCCAGGACCTTGCTTGAGGCTAAGCCGGAGCGCAGCATTGTCACAGGCTAGGGCAGGCAGTGGCTATAAAGATACACAGAGACAGATATAAGCACCCTAGATAGTTTGAACTCAGCACATAGATTTCTTTTTTAAAAAAAAAATATATATATATAGTTTTTTCTTATTTTTAAGTAGTTGTACAAAGGAGTTGCCATTCAGCAAAGCCGTTTATGAATAGAGTGGGTCTTGATCAATGTCACCCCTTTCAACAATCTCACCCAACCCTCCCAACCCACCCCTTCCCTCACTTCACTTAATCTTGTAGGCTATATATTGGCTTTTTTGCCATTCAAGAAAGTATTTTGTGTAGACAATGCATCTGGATCTCTGTCACCCCCTCAACATTTTCACCACTGCCTCCCTCTTCCACCCACCCCTTCCCTTATTTTTCTTCCTGTTGTGGTATATACAATACAATGACTGCATTCAACACATGGATTTCAGACACCACCCTTTTCCAGATTTGTCCTCTCCTCCTCTTCCCTCCCCTCCTCCCCTCCGAGGCTCTTGATTTACAACTGACCCAAGACTGATAGGAAAAGATTTCCTTCCCCCAACACCTGAAAAAAAAAGTCTCACGTTCAAACTATCCAAAGGAGAGTTGTAATTCTTGTCTTGCCGGCTTCTTCCCTCTCTTTCCAGGGATACTGGGATACAGGATGGCTCAGAAAAAGGACCCTTCCTAGGTAAGAAAAACAGTCAGTACAATTCCTTGGCATCATGATTTAATGGAGGAATACTCCCATTCCAGTGGGTGTTAAGACGTGAAGTTTCCTCGTGAGTTCATTTGTCCTTGCCGTGGCTGGAGAGCAGGGAGTTTGGGATTAGAGGCACTGGCTGAGCCCCAGCTTTTGGCTGAGACGAGTCACCTCATTGTCCCCCAACCTGGCTCATAGAGCAGCTGGGAACAGGGTGTGTGGGAAGTGGGCTCGCTGTGGAAACATCTGCCTGCGGTGTATAATTGCCAGAGCTGACCTCAGTGAGTTGGATTTTTGATGAGGTCCCACCCTGAAGATGCAGGACCTGGGTTGGGTCCTTGAGTTACAACAGGGCTGCTGAGTGATCTGAGGTCCTGTCACCCTGACAGAGAAGAGCTGCTGTGACAGAGCGGGGGGAAAAGGATTCTCCTCTCGCAGGGAGTTTGGGGGAAGTTACGTTCCTGTCGGCTCACCTTGCCTTAATGGTGGGGAGTGAGAGGAGACGGAGCAGACATACTTGGGGCACTTAGAAGGCAGAAGTCATGCTGAGTCTGACTTGCCCTGGGCTTAGCTGACAGGAGAAGCTAGGCAGAGGCAGAACCACCATTCCCAGCTCAGGGAAAGGTCAGGACCGGGAAGCTGGCCTCTCCTCTGCCTACCCTCTTCCCTTAGGCCAGTGGAAATCTTCACACGAGAATTATCAAGCTCTTTCAGAAAGATCTTTGGTTAAAACACTAATGAGAACAGTGGGAGGTGTAGATACCACAAGACTCCTGAGGACCTTAGAGCAGGTGTGTTTGTTAGAGAGCATGTCCCTCACCCCTGAAGGAGAGGGGTCAGGGGTAACACCTTGAGTAGGCCAGGGAAGTCCATATGGCCCAATTACACCCTAAGGGCGTGGCCACTCCCTCAGGAGCAGGCCCTCTGGTGGACAGCCAGCTCCCTTGCCTAGCTCCACATGGGTGTGGGGGTAGACCATCAGGAGGGGTTGTCATGTGGGCAGAAACCATGAGACAGGACTTAGAACAAAGCAAGGCTGTATGACCAACGTAGACCATAGTAGCCAACTGGCTGAGACTGGGTGGCTGAGACCAAGAAACCCTTGCCCCCCCCCCCCACCCCAGTCCCACCTGTCTGCTTGGAACCTTGGAACATAGTACTACTGGTAATGTCCAAGGACATGGCTGCTGGTGTCTGAGTACCTGCTTCCACTGGCATGCATGTGGAGACAGTGAGAAATTCCAGACTCAGAGCAAATGGGAAGAACAATTGAGAAGGTAGGGCCACAGTGCCAGAAGCCAAAGGAAAGGGGTTTCTGAAAGGGAGGTGAGCTGGCACTGCAAGAAAACTGGGAGTACTAGGAGATGATGGGCCACCAAGAGGTGCTGGTGCCTGAAGGGCAGAAGAGACCATGCGCGACTCAGTGACCTCAGTGGAGAGGTAGGGTCAGAATCCTGGGCTGGAAGAAAGTCCCCATGCTTAGGAGCAGAGAGTGAGCCTTCAGGGTTTCAGAGTTCCTGGTGAGAAAAAGCTTCTTTCCCAATTCTCTTCCAGATTTCTGATGGCATAGGCAGACCTCTGCATCAGGTTAGTGCATCCCTAGCACAGCGTCTTTACCGGCAAACCCTAGAGTGATCAACAGAGGACTGACCCCTACCTGTAGCTTCTGTAGGCACAGGACATTGTAATGACATCATTTTGTCTTCGTTGAATTTTCTTGCCAGTGCTGGAGACAGAAGATGGGCTAATGCTCTACCACTGAGCCCTGGCATTGAAGTTTGTAAAGCTTTACTGAGAGATGGCTGATATACAAAAGCTGCACACATAATGTAAAGCTTGATGCCCTCAGACTCATCAAACACCTCTGAAAGCATCAGCAGGATCAAGGTAATAAACATCTATCCTTCTAAAACTTTTCTTTGGCCCTCCTTATTTTTTTGAGTTGCTGTGATGATAGATAGACAGACAGACAGTTAGACAGACAGATAGATTAATATGTGTATATATGGTATATAACATGATTTTTTTTTTGGTCCGGTTGTGGGGCCTGAACTCTGGGCCTGGGCGCTGTCCCTCAGCTCTTCAGCTCAAGGCTAGGGCTCTACCACTTGAGCCACAGCGCCACTTCCGGCTTTTTTCTTTTTTTGCTTATATGGTACTGAGGAATCGAACCCAGGGCCTCAGGCATGCAAGGCAAGCGCTCTACCACTGAGCCATCTTCCCAGCCCTTATATTTTGCTATACATATTTTGTGAAATTATTTTTCCAGGCAAGTCAATCATCTCTCATAGTTGCCATGTATGTGTGTACGAGTGTAAAAGCACCTAAAATCTACTCTATAATGTAACATTCTTAACTATGCTTATGCTGTACACTTAATCTCTAGATTTATTTGGGTTTTGTGGTTTTTGTTTGGGGTTTAATTTTTCTGTCTATGTCTGTGCCCAGGGCCTCATGCCCTTGGCTTTTTCACTCAAGAGTAATGTTCTACCATTTGAGCCACAACTGTACTTCTGGATGTCTGCTGGTTGTCTGGTCGACTCACTGGTTGGCTGGTTAAGAGACTTACAAACTTCTGCGTAAGCTGGCTTTGAACTGTCATCCTCAGCCTTCTGAGTACCTAATATTACAGGCATGAGCCACCAGAACCAGCTCTAAAAGCTTTTGTTTGCTTTTTGTGCTAAGAACCTATGAGTTGTACCTCATTAGCAAATGTGTGTGTACCATGCAGTGTTAATTATAGGCACTATATGGTACAGAAGACCACTAGAATTTTCCATCTTGCATGTTTTATGGTTTGACAAATGCTATTAGCTTTCTCAGTGTAGTAATAGGAAATCTCCTTATAAGCCAATTTTATTGAAACAAAATGTGAGTCAATTTAAAGATAAAAGGAGTAAGTGAATGTAGGTGGTAGTGACTGGCAAAAAATGTTATACAAACATGGTAATGCCAGTATTGGTCACAAATAATGATGAAGCTTGAAGGCATTTCATCTTCTTTGGGAAGAAGAGGCTGAAGACAGAGCCCTGGAGTCTAATGAGGCTAGCTCCCTTCAGAGACCACAGCAGAAAGGCTGATTTCTCTGAACCCCCAGCATGTCATGAGACTAAAACAGGAATTACTATCACCCATTAGAATGACTCTTAAACACTTTATAGAATGACCTTAAAACAAAATTATCATCACCCTACAGAATGACCAAGAATTTAACTCAAGCCACTCAGAGCAGAGTTCACACTAGGTATTGGAGGCTTTGATAGCTGCTTGTCCATAATAGGATAACGCTGACATTACAAAGTGAAGCAACATAAACATTAGTCCTGGTCCTCTGGTCCCCTGGTCCCCAGGGGGGGCGATGACAGGATGGCCACCACTTTAGCTGGGAAACTCACCTTCTGGGCCACACATGGAATCCTGGCTTGGAGAGAAATTCCCTCCAGGGCCCAGGCTGGTGAAATGAACACCAGATGGGAAATGCAAAGCATTGTTGTGAAAGCACATATATAAATAAGCCTAAAAAGCAGACCCATGCTTCTCCCTCATGCAGAGAAAGAAGCCAAGTGAGGGAGATAATGATTTAATCAAAGAAAACCAGCTGACAGTTACACTGTGCAGATGCAAACAGACTGAGGGGCAGGTCTGTCTTCTCTGCTCCTCCTTCACCCCCTAAAGAAAATAAAACACACATGTGGGAAATCAAAGCTGTACTGCCAAGTAGTTTGCATTCAAATTAAGGATGAAAATCTAATGCTTTTGGGGGTCTGGTATTGAGAAAAATGTCTGATGTTCTGAAGACAAGCTGTTTATCACTCATCTGACCCCTTCCTTCCCCTGGGGAAAATCTGAGCATGGGGTGTTGCACTATTTTCTGTTGCTGGGTTCATGGCTCCACCAGGAAAGACAAATGGTTAAAACAACAGGTGGCCTGTGGGATTTGCCTTTAATTAAGTATTCTAGGAGGCAGGAATTACCTTGTAATTTGACCAAAGCTAAAGCTCTGCTTTAATTGAATCCATATTCTATCGTTCCTCTTTTTTTTTTTTTTTAATAAGCCTTCTTTTGGTTTCTGGTCTCTTGTCTTCTTACCCATTCCTTTTAGTCTTCAATTTGAGGGCTGTATGTCTCAGAAATCTTAAAGTGAATACTGACAAACGTATGGCCCCTTCTACAGAATCCTCCAAGGCTGGGCCCAGAGAGCCCTGGCCAATCTCTGGTCTCTTTCAATCTCCTCTGCTCTGTATGGGCCAGGACCAGGAGGGACCTCATTTGTCACCTCCTCAGTCCAGGAGAGGATGCCTGGGTGCTATGTGGGTCAGGATTTATTAAACTTTACACTGTAACTGTGTGTAGCTTATTGTGTGCTTCATGATATAATAATACTTTGCTAAAAGCCGAGGAGAAAGAAGGAATGGGGACAAAGAGGAGGCAAAGGAGGAGGAAAAGAAGCTTCCATTCTACTTCAGTTGGTCCTCCCTCCCCATTCTCCCAAACCTAATAGGTTCAGATGCAACTGAATTCATGGAATGGGTAAACTACAAGAAATAGAGGGAAGTTTGAGTGATAGAAAGGCATGATCTTTGGGTGTCGGCATGAACTTAATTTCCAACTCATTCATTGACTGGTGGGAAAATCTCTCTTTGATTTCTCTCTCTCTCTCTCTCTCTCTCTCTGTTATTGCACGTTCACTCAGAAGGTTCTTAACCAATCTCAAGTTACCATCTACTCATACACAGCCACAGAGCACAAAGATCCAGCTAGCACTGATATTCTTAACTGTCTCATTCTTGAAGGGAAGCGACTCATGGATTTCCTGATGGCATATTCAGGATTTCTGGCTGTTCCAGGAACTGTGGAAGACTCAGAAATACTATATGGACAATTACAGATAGGCCATCTCCTCTTGGGACAGGGAATGCTTTGCTTGTAGCATCCTCGTCCTCTTGCCCTTCCTGCCATAGGTAGAGTAGCCTTCCTTCGCATACAAGGCAGCAGTGGCTTGGTGAGCAGGTAACTTCATAGGTCCTGCAGCTGGCAAAGATGGAGGGCAGATCTGATGGTGAGCAGAGCAAGTCAGGAAGTTCTGAATATAGGATGTGCTCCTTCCATCAACCAAAAGAGCATACTGTAGAAGCTTGATCTGAAAGCCCCATAAACAAGGAGAAAGGGAAGTGTTTGGATGGAGGTAACTTTCCTCAGAAAAAAAAAATAGTGACAAGAATCTCTTCAAGCTGAGAATCTTTAAAAGAAGTGGAGTCCAGTGGGCACTTCAGGAGTGATTGATGAAATGTCACTGTGACCAAGAAGTACTCCACTGAGTACAGGTGTCGAGTTTGCAGTCTTCTTACTAGTCTTAGGGACCCACTGGGGGTCAGTGTGCAACTGGGAAGAATCTGGAAGAGCTTCTGGTCCTATCTAAAGTCTAACCAAATCTATTGATGGTTCTGGACGAGAGAAGGACTTTTGCAGGTCTAGCTTGCTTTTGCCCTGGCTGGAGTCCACGGTCAGGACTGTTCACTATTTGCCAGGGGATGAGCACTGGAAGGAGTCAGAAGCAGGGAAGATGGCTGTGCATGAGGGATTCATTTTATGACTCCTCTTCCTAAACCTGACTACCATTTCCATGGCACATGGAATTGGCTGTGCTACAGTCACAAGGGTGAAGTGCACATGGAGGCACATTCAAAGCCAAGATCCACCATGGATCATCTAGGTAACTCCAGGCCTTCCCTCTCCCTTCACAGACAGAGCAGCAGAAAGAGGAAAGAGGCAGAGGAACCAAGTAGATGAAATAGCGACTGAGAACACACAAAAGCTTCCCTAGCTCCTCTGGGAAACCTGGCACAGGCCAGGTTTAGACCCCCATGGGTCTATAAGGATGGTGATGGCGGTGGTAGTGATAAGAGCACCGCTGGGCTGAGCATGGTGATGCAAGCCCCTGTAACTCCGGCTACTTAGGAGAAGATGGAAGAGTTTCCATCTAAACCCAGCTTAGGCAACAGGGAGAGGCCCACCAAACACAATGGCTCAACTTACAATCCTAGCTATTTGGGAGGTAGCGATTTGGAAAATGATAGTTCAAAGTCATTCAGGGCAGAAACTTTACAAGATTCCATCTCTACCTATGGCTGGGTTCAGTGCCACATTCCTGTCACCTCAGTTTCCAAGGAAGAACTAATAGGATCACAGTCCCTAGGGGCTTACATATAAAACAAGATCAAAAATAACCAGCAGATCACTGTTGTTGGGAATGAAAACTGGTTCAACCACTCTAGAAAACAACATAGAGGTTCCTCAAAAAACTAAAAATAGAGCTTCCCTATGACCCAGCAATCTCACTCCTGAGCGCTTACCCAAATGACCACAAACAAAGCCACATTAAAGCTACCAGCACAACTATATTCACTGCAGAATTATTTACCATAGTTAAGATATGGAATCAGCCCAAATGCCCCTCATTAGATAAATGGATCAAGAAAAGTGGTATTTTTGTTTTAGTAGTTTTATAGGAAGCATTACTTCTAAGGTATATGTCTAAAAGATTCTTCTTGAAAATTGTCAAGGCAAGACTAAGTAGCTATTACCCAAGCTAGGAAACAGAAAGCAAGATTCTCATTTGAAGCCATTCTAGCCTACATGTTAATGAGATCTCATCAGAATCAAATGAGCCCCATGTAGTGGATCATAAGTGTCATCCCAGATTCAAGGGAGGCATTAGTAGAAAGATCATTGTTCAAGACTGGTTTTAGCTAAAACTCCTGAACATACCTGGTAAAATAACTGACAGAAAAAGTTGACAAAAGACAAAGGGTGAATCAACGCAACAGCAATACTCACTAGACACTATGTTGGAAATGAACTTTACAATGTTGAGGGGTGGGGTTAGGGGAGCCAAGGGAGAGGGAAAATGGGAGAAAACGAGGGAGAGGGTAACAATGTTCCATAAATAATGTACTTGTCACCTTACTTAGGGAACTGTAACCCCTCTGTACATCACCTTTACAATAAAATAAAATAAAACACCAAACTACCCCCCTTCCCAAATAACCAGCAGAGGCCAGGTGCCCGTGGCTCATGCCTGTAATCCTAGCTATTCAGGAGGCTGAGATCTGAAGACCAAAGTTTGAAGCCAGCTTGAGCAGGAAAGTCAGTGAGACTCCAATTAACCACCAGAAAACCAGAAGTGGCTCTGGGGCTCAAAGTAATACAGTGCTAGCACTGAGCAAAAGAGCTCACAGATAGTGCCCAGGCCTAGAGTTCAAGCCCCATGACTGACAACACACACACACACACACACACACACACACACACACACACACACACACACACACACACACCCCAAAACCAGCAGAAAAGCACTGGAGACATACCTCTACTGCACCTGTCTAGCAAGTGCGAGGCCCTGAGTTCAATCCCTAGTTAGGAGGTAGCACAGAGAATGGCACAGATCATTGGGATGAGCAAGTGTTTCTGAGTAAGTAAGAGTTAACTCCATTCCAGTAAGGACTCAAGAGTAGCTATGGGCATCTTTCAAATGGTCCCATCACATAAGGAACAAATATGAACGTGGATTTATAGGTAACTTTCTTTTAGATTTAGAGTCTGAAAGGTCTGTTTCTGTTCTATCATCTTTGCTTACTAGCTTATGACTGGGAAAGTTCCTTACAGCATTTATCTCATTTTGCCTCCAGAGAGAGGGTAGTACTCCCCTCTGCTCTCAGCCTGCAGGCATCCTGGGGGCCAGGGGCTCGAGTGGGCGTGTGGACCATGCTCTACACTCACATCAGAGGCAGCTGGAAGGGTAGCAGCTAGTCCCTACCCTCTGGCCTCTGATTCATCATCCACAGAACTGGAGAAGGAGCACACAGGAGGTCCTCTTGCCCTTCAAATGTTCAGCTGTGGCAAGAATCAAAGAGTATACGAGAGCAGTCCGCAGGGCATAACTCAGCCAGGAACCCACATACTGCAGAGGCTTCACGCAGGACAGCTACACTTTAGTCTTCAGGTAAGGTCATTTGAGCACCCCCTCCCTCCCTCTCTCCCCCCTTCTCTCTCTCTCTCTCTCTCTCTCTCTCTCTCTCTCACACACACACACACACACACATACACACACACCCCTACACACCTACACACCTGAGCTGAAAGTGATCCTCTGCCCAGTTGAGGCTTCAGAAGCCTCCAGACTAGGCCTCAAAGGAGAGGTTGGGTTCCTAAGCTAAATTCCTAGGTTCATGCATAGGCCTGACCCCATGGATGCCATGGACTCGGGCTAAAGGCGACCCTCTCAGTGGGGTGGTGAAGGAAGCTTTTATCCTCCTCATTCTAAGCCCCTGTAGCCTCTCTGGCTTCTTGGCTCCATGAATTGCTTGATCTTCGTCCAGCTATTTGCTCATATAAACAAGAGAGAGGAAAAAATAGTAAAGTTGTGAAAAATAGATATCCAGAATTGGGTCACCCTGAATTCTCAAGCTGCAGCGAAGCTCTTGTTCAGCATGACTAATTCAGTGACCTCTGACCACAGCCAGACCTCAAAAGGGCCATCTGGGGAGGTATGGAGTCCTGGGGAAGCCGGGAACACCTTTTTGGAGCTGGTGCATGGGCTTACAGGGGTCAGAGGTGGGGACTGTTTGAATCGGAAGGGTGTTGGACATTCTTTGGGGTCTAGGAGGTTTTTATCCTACTATAGTAAGTGAAGTCACTGGACCCCTTCACACAATGCATCTAGATTTCCCCCATGCAGAACATTAAGCCAAGACATTTAAGTGGGAACACATCCCTCCCAGACCTCTGTGAGCTTCATCCTTGGATTTGCATTTCCTTGATCTTAATGCCAGCAAGTTTATAGGACAGAACAAGCAAGCCCAGGATTTACCGGCAAAAACAAGGCTACTGCTGGAAGTTGGACTTCCATTCTGCTGCACTGTTTGAAGACCTATTTTACTTTCAATGTGTCTTTCTGTAGGCCATTACAAGCCTGAGAAACACATTTATACCTTGGAGCAAATGGAATGTATTTTAATTGGGTCAAAAGGAGTTAGGACAAAGTTCCAGTTACGCAGGAAGCATAAACAGGAGGATCAAAGTCCAATCCAGTCCAGGAATAAAAATGAAATCCATTTTGAAAATTAGATAAAATGAGGGGTTGCAGGCATGGTAGCACACTAGCCAATGAGAGAAAACATTAGATAATGAGTTCAAGTCTTGATCTTGTGGGGTGGGGAAAAAACTAAAATGAAAAGGGTTTAAGGTATGGCTCAAGTGGTAGAGAGCACTTGCCTAGCAAGTGTGAGGCCCTAAGTTCAAAACTAGTACCACTGAATAAACGAGTTGAAACTGGAGTAAAAGGTTTGCTCTGTGCTCAATTAGATAGTTTCTTCTGCTCAAGACCCTGAGAAGTAAGAAGGTTGCAAATTGGGTCTGGGAAGGAAGGGGTTTTTCTGGAATACTTAGATTTAGCAGAGGAGAAAATAAAGGAAAAGGCATCATGATCTTGGGAAATGAACCCTGGGTTTGAGATTAGCTTTGGAGTAATTTATTTGACTTCTCACTTTCCTTATCTCTACCTTGGAAGTAATGATACTTATCTACTAATAGGCTGAAAATAAAAGAAGAGGAGGAGTCAATTACTGGTGGCTCAACCCTGTTATCCTAGCTACCCAGGAGGCTGAGATCTGAAGACTGTAGTTCAAAGCCAGCCCAGGCAGAAAAGTCTGTGAGGTACTGATCTCTAACTAGCCACCAAAAAGCTGGAAGTAGATCTATGGCTCAAGTGGTAGAGCACCAGCCTTGAGAGAACAGTGTCCAGGCTTTGAGTTCAAGCCCCGCTATTTGAACACACATAGATGAAACATGTTTCAGATTCATGAACTGCAGTCATGTGCCATATTATTAATTAATTTATTTATTTTTGCTGGTCCTGGGGCTTGAATTCAGGGCTTGGGCGCTGTCCCATATCCTCTTTGTGTTCAAATCTAGTGTTCTACCTGTTGTGCCACAGCACCATTTCTAACTTTTTCTGAGTCATTTATTAGATAAGAGTCCCTCGTACTTTACTGCCTATGCTGGCTTTGAACTGCAATCTTCACATCTCAGCCTCCCAAGTAGCTAAGATTATAGGCATGAGCCACCAGCCTCAGCTAACAACATCTTTGTGTTGCTGTTGTTGTTTGTTTTTAATCAACAATGGGTTGCATATATGATAGAGGTCCCACAAGATGATTAGGAAGCTGGAAAGTACTTAATGCCGAGTAGTATAAGGGAACAGTATAACACGTTTCCTCATTGTTTTCGGTGATGCTGGTAAGTAAATGTACTTCACCGACAATTGTGTAAAAGTATAACACCTACAATTATGTACCTACAATTGTGTACAGTATTTACACAATGCCTTATGATAATAAATGATGGTGTTACTGACCTGTGTATTTATGCACTACTTGTTTTATTGTCACTCGGAAGTATACTTAGGATACTTGTACTTCACAGATTCTTCTACTTCTCAAGAAGGAAGGCTTACATCTGCTGTGGCACACTGGCAGCATTCTGTGTACATTTTTTGATGACATCTAGAGGCCATGTGTTCTGGGTGTGATGGCACATTCCAGTTACTCAGGAGGTGGATATAGGAGGATCACAGTCCAAGGCCAACCAGGGCAAAAGCACAAGATCCTATCTGAAAAACAAAAGAACTGGGGTCATGACTTAGGTGAAAGAGTATATGCCTAAGAATCAGGAGACCTTGGGCTGGGAAGGTGGCTCAGTGGTAAAGCGCTTGCCTTGCATGCCAGAGGCCCTGGGTTCGATTCCTCAGCACCACATAAGCAAAACGAAAAAAGCCGGAAGTGGCGCTGTGGCTCAAATGGTAGAGCACTAGCCTTGAGCTGAAGAGCTGAGGGACAGCGCCCAGGCCAAGAGTTCAGGCTCCACAACCGGACCCCCCAAAAAAAAAAAAAAAAGAATCAGGAGACCTTAAGTTCCAATCCCCAATCCTGCCCAAATCGCCAGTCCCCGCTTCTCTGTGGGGGGAAGGACCCATGCTGACTTTGTGCAATCCCACTGTATGAAATTGGCCCACATTTTTCAGTGTGTATTCCCCTAGCTTAGTGACACACAACTGTTGCGTCCAGATGCTATTCTTCTTCAGAGTCTGTCATTGATCCCAAGCTCACTCTCAGATGGGTGCTGGGCTGCTGATTTCACTTTTGCGCCAAGCCTGAATGGTAGGCAGAGACCGCTGTCCTCATTTGCAGATTCAGGGTCCCAAAGCTGAGACATCCCTCTCCCTCCCTGGAAGCTCAAATTCCAGACTAACTTTTGAGAAGCTGCATCCCCTGCCAAGAGGGGAGGGAATAGTCAAGAGCAACTATCCCTACACTACACTTTAAATCGTGATTTGTACATATGTCCCCAAAGATGATTAGAAATGAGATTCAGGTTTGGCTGCTCTGAGAGTCTGCATTCTCAGACTGCTCTGCAAAGTCTAATCAGTGGTTGAACCTTGAGCAGCAGCCATTAGGCCGAGGGTTTCCAAGATACCTAGAAGTTGGGTGAAGGAATTCTGGGTAAAATTTACCTTGAAGAAGGATGTTTTGACCTTTCTTTCTTTTGCTGCTGCTGTTGCTTTATGAAAAAAAAAATTGAAAAGCACAGCTAAATAAAATATGCCATACATTTAGAGACACTTGTATGGATAGTAAGAAATTTTGGTCCTGAAAGAAAAATTCTTTCATATACTCTGCGGACTCAGGGGAATTGACAGCCATATTTGGACAGCTGGCCTCTCATTGACCTCTCTGCTGCTACCTAATGGAAAATGTAGAAGGTTCTCAACTTAGGAATAATGATATTTACATAGCCTCTGTTCTCTCTCCCTCTCTCTCATACATACACACACACACACACACACACACACACACACACACAAAGAAAAGGACACTTGCTTTTGGCACTCATCAGCTCCAGGTGTTTACCTCTATTTGAAGTCAGAAACATGTTTTTTAATTTCCCCCATGTCTACATTTCTTTTTTAAATTGTTATTGTAAAGATGACATATAAAGGATGATTATCTAAGTCAGGCAATGAGTACATTTCTTTTGGAACAGTGTTATCTCTTCCCTCATTTTCTCCCAGTTTTTCCCTTCCAATCCCCCCACAAATTGTGTAGCTCACTTTCAATATTGTCTACTGCGTGTCACTGCTGCAACTGTGCTCCCATACCCTCCCCCAAAACAGATTAATTTGTATACTGGACAAAAGGTACAGAAAGCAAAAATAGCAACAAAGAAGAACAAAATTAAGAAGCAAAATAGCATAAAACCTCTTGTTTCCATTTCTTGGAGTTTATTTCAATAAACATCATTTCATATGCTCATATACCTATAGTTATTGAGCTTTTGTGATCCTCTCCTAAGAATATCCTCCTTGTTTAAATTTCTTCTGGGAGAGCAGGACACTTCCAAACTTGCAAGTATGAAGTTGTTACCTCCATGGACAACAGAGTATTTGTCCCAAACATTGAATAGAGTTACTACAGACCAAAGGAAACATACTAGAGCTGGACTGGAAGTACCTGAATGGTCTGGAAGAAAAGAATTTTGTGACCAAACACATTAGAGAGGTTCAACAAGTCTCTTTCCTGGTGGGGCTTTTACAGTGTGCTAAAAGATACAATGGGGGAATTCCCTCCTTGATTCATGGAACACCTACTTTTCACTGGACATTTCTAGGATCACTAGAAGTCCATGGCATCCAACTTCTGGGGAAAAGTGTTCAAGGCACGGCTCTAAAACAACTAACTCAATTTCTTAACTTGGGCAAGTACTAGCCCTTATAAGCTGGCTCTTCCAAACTATCAAACCCCAAGACCTTCCATTTCTGGAATTACTATTCCAGAAAGTTCCAGGCTAAGACTCTGAGTCAGCCCTGGAAGTTTGGTGCAGAAGCTGAGCTAGAAGTCCCCCTCAAAGGTGAACTACTGAGGATCCTCCCATTCCCGTTCTGCATATGCAGGTTTCACTCTCTGTGTCTCCACTGGGGCTCACGAAGGGTCATCTGCAAGTGTGGGTCTGGCTGAATGTGGGGAATTAGCATAGAGGAGACTCTCACTGGGGCTGGAGTCTGAGAAGAGCTACTGGAGGCCATGGAGAGGAAACAGCAGGGTCCCTTTGTTCCTGTAAGAAAGCAAGAGAGGATAGAGGGCTTGCTGAAAAGGGCAGGATATGTATGTTCTCTTCAGACAGAACAAAGCTTGATTTGGTGTTCAGTTTCCTTAACTCTCTGCTTACTCATTTCTCAAACAAGGAGCAATTTGGTGGTTCTCTGGCCCCTCCTGGACAGTCAAAGCCTCCCACACAGCTGAGCCTAAGTCATGCTATGCATTAGAGGTAAACTTGGAGGGGGCGAGGGGGGGATGTCTGCCCACCAGACACATGCTTTTTTATTTTCATCATTATACATTTGACCATTTCTTCAAAAAAAATGTGATCTAGCACCTCAGTGCCTGTATTCCCAGATGTTCTTGCTCTGTTAGAGGCTGGGTTCAACCGGGTGTGGTCAACCTGCTGTACTCCCACATGTGTCTGGCTTCGTGGCTGGAGCGTGAACAGGTAAAGGGGCAGGAAGTACAGATTCACGGGGATATTCTCACTTCATGGAGATTTGCCTCCTGGCTGCAGAATGAATCTGGTCACTCAAGGAAGGTGTAGCTGACGGTGTCCAGCAACAGAATCTAGGACAGTTCCTCCTCACCCAGTCAATTTCCTACCCTGCCTTTGATCCCTTTTAGACTTTAAGAATTAGGCCTAATTCACTGGATGAGATCGTCTTAATTTCTACCACTTTGAAGGACACTTTTTGGAAGATAATGATTTAAACTGAAATGTAAGGGACAATTTATCCCCTTAAAATAGTTCTCCATTTGAAGGTGTCCATTTCACCCCTTAATGCTTCAGATTAACATGACATAGGACTCTGCATATTCAAGTGACTGGGCTTAAATTATGTAAAACTTTCTATTTTCTGATTCTGGCTCCAACCTGGTTCATCAAGATGGTTCTGCCCATTTATCACTGTTGTACCCAGAGTTATAATAGTACCAAGATTACAATGTATCAAGTGCTATTCTGAACTTAACTCTTGTGAATTCATGGAACCCTGACAGCCAGGAGATGTTTTTGTGTCCATTTAATGGATGAGGAGACTGAGACACAGAGGTTAAGTAATGCTCAAATTCACAGAGCTTTAGATGATAGAGCTGGGATTCAAATCCCCCAGGCATAAGGTTTGGGGCTTGTATCCTTTCTAGTTGTTTGTTAAAAAGAAAACAAAAGGAAACACCAGATGCATGGATTTTCACAGTAATTTTTGGTATGGACTGAATTGATCAAAAAGTATCCTAGGCCAGACACTGGTGGAGTCTGTAATTGTAGCTATTCAGGAGTTGAGGTCTGAAAAAAAAATCACAGTTCAAATCAGCCTGGACAGAAAAGTATGTGCCAATTAACCACCACCCACCCCACCCCACCCCAGAAATGGAGTTGTGGCTTGAGTGGTAGAGTGCTAGCCTTAGAGCAAAAATGCTAAGAGACAGCACTTGGGCCCTGCATTCAAGCCCCAGTACCAACACACACACACACACACACTGTGTCTTAAAATAATGTAGCAATCTTAGAGCCTCTCTGATGTATTGGGGTTTAGATAATTCATGAGAATTATGTATATTCAGGAGAAAATATCTAGGAACCTGGGAGGAAGGGAGAAGAGAGAGGACAATGGGGACATGAGGAGCTCAGTCCCAAGATTGCACAATGAAAAAGAGGGAGGGAACCCCAAAAGAGGGAACTGGAGGAGTTGGCATGGCCGGGGTGATGCACTGGGGCCTTGTCACACCTCCCTGCTACTGAGCTTATCCCCATGTACTACATGGCCACCCTGGTCTTCCTGTCTCAGGCCATCCATAGCTGAGCTCTGAGCAAAAGGACTTGTCCTGTTACACCACTCCAGTTGATCTCCCCAATCCCCAACACTTCAAACCCTCCAGCCCACTGATCCATGCTCCTGTGCCTTGTTTCCTCAAATTCCTGTTCTAATTGCCACCTTCTAGATGAGGCCTGCCTAAGCCACTGATTGAAAGAGATACCCCATTTCACGATGTCATTTCATCTCTGGATTCTTCTTTTCCCCAGTAATTCACAAACTCAAGACTCTCATGTTTCCAGCCCACACCTCAGGAAGATGTATGAAGGGGAGAAGAAGAGTGGTTAAGTAGGAAAGCTTGCATTGTGATAGAAGAGCTTTTGTTCTCTCTCATTGGGATCTAAGCCAGAAGCCCCCAGGAAGAGTTCTTTACCCCCCAGCACTGGAAAAGAAGTGGCCACTAAGAATCTTCCAGTCACAGATGGACAGGTAAAAGTTTGGAAAGCAAGGAAGAAGGGGAGCCAGCCTCCCCCAGAGAACAGAGCAGACACCCCTGCTGGTATCCATGGACCTTTGCACCTGGCCCCTATGTCCTCTGCCAGTATGTAGATCAGAGCCTGGCATGTGATGGGCATTCATCAGATGCTTCATAGGTTGAGCTAGGCAATACTCTCCAGGCACATTCCCAGTGTTGAAGAGAACTACAGTTGTGCTGGCATGGAAGTTAGGGATCCCCAATCTTGCCTGGTAGTTGTTTTCTTGAGATCCACCAACTGTTAGCACAAGGATATTGTGTCTGGATGCTAGCCCACAGGGCACACCCCAGAAATAGAAAATAGCAGGGCCCTGACTGACCCTAAGAGGAAGAATGAGGAGTCTGGAGACTCAGAACAAGCAAAACTGGCCCTCCTCCCCTGCCCCCTCTCTCTCCCCCATGCTATCTTGGGGAACATGGCTCATCCCTTATAGAGGATCCTAACTTCTCTCCCTCAGAAGGGATCCCCTTGCCCTTTGCTTGCTCTCCAAGCAGTCACCCTTTTCCTGACAACTTGCAGCTTTGAGAGATAGAAGTCAAATTCTGAGGCTTGAAGCTTGAGCCAATTTTTCCCTACCAGGGTGCTTGGCTTGGGGCCTTTGCTAGTGACCAAAACTATATCCTCTGGGGAGGCAGGGGGGTGGGTCATGTGAAGGGCACTTACTTTGCCCCAACCCCTCCTGAAGTCCTTCCTGGCCTGTCTGCCAAGTTTCCTGTCCTCCTGCTCCTTTGGCTTTCCCCCAGGAGAGTGAGCTACTCCCAGCTTGGAATCCCAGAGATAACTCCCTATCCCCCACCCCCACCACTCCATCCCCTGTCACTGGAGAAGAAAGGTTCCCTTTTGCATGACAGCTAGTTAGCTTGTGATCATTGGAAAACCTAGCAATATTTTGAGTAAGCAGGCTAGAAAGAATGTCAGTCTTCATTGGGATTTAAGGTGACAGGTTTCTGGCTCTGAACTTGGATAAGATTAACTCTTCATTCTTAAAGAAAGAAAAGAACAAAACCCAGTTCTCTGAAATAGCAGGTTAGTCCCAAAATATACAACTCTGGAAGCCTCATAGGCAGTCCAATCTGCATGTTTTTTTTTTTTCTTTCCAGGGCTACAGATTTTCTGTGTCTGATAATATGTTTGTTACACCTCATCTCTGCCAGAGACCCATACAGTAAATTGTCGGATCCAACCATGTAATCTCTTAACCATAAGGCTCCAACATCTGCTGGCCAGTTGTCTCATGGTTGGATCATGAACAAGGCTTCTAATTTTACTTTCTGAATTTAACATAAAAAGTTTTAATGAGTATATGTAATTCATACTTTCAAACTTCAGAGAGTTCTTAAAAGAGAAACCTATGCTTTCATAACCCAAGTCTCCAAAGTAAATGGTTTTATTTTTAAATCCCATTTCCTCCCCCTTTCCTCTTATATGAACGCATTATCACAAAGACTAATGAGACTTTATCTCCCTTTCCAGAAAAATGCATGACAGGGTTTGTCTTGGTTTTGCTGAAGAGCCCCCACCCCCAAGCTCCATGTTCATGTGATGCATCCCATAGGCTCATTCTTCATTCTGACATTAGACAGATGTCGTGAGCTCCTGTCTACTCATCTATAAGAGCAAATTGGAAATTAGAAATGATCCCTGAGTCATGTTGAGTGAAATTCTGTTTTAAAATTTGCTTTCTCTCATTCTCTTGCCTGTTTTTTGCTGAAATGGTATGGGTTTAGTAATGGCTTGATCCTGCCAACTTAATTCTCTTTTCCTATTTCTCCCTTCTTTGGGCGTGCCCTCAGACTTGGAAGGGATTACCTTTGATTAAAAGCAATTTTGGGGTTGGCCTTCTTGTTCAGAAACCATGTCTCTATAAATACATGATGGGTTTTTTGTTGGAACAAATTCCAACAGGCCAGAGGAGTGTAGTGAAGTAACTCCTTTGCAATTTCTTGCCATTGTTATGATTATCCTTAATCACATCCTGAAGAATTTCAAAGGGAATCATTACATTAGTTCTCACCTCCTTGTTGAGGATAATCTGTACTGAATGTGTGTGTGTGTATGTGTGTGTGTGTGTGTATGTGTGTGTACTGGTACTAGGACTTGAACTCAGGGCCTGGCACTGTCCTTGAATTTTTGTCAGAAGGCTAATGCTCTACTACTTGAGCCACAGCTCCACTTCTGGCTTTTTAGTGACTACTTGGAGATAAGAGTCACATGAACCTTTCTGCCCTGTTTGCTTCAAGCCACAATCCTCAGATCCCAACCTCGTGAGTAGTTAGGATTACTGGCCTGAGCCACAAGTGTCAGGTCTAGACTGAAAATTTGGATGATGCTCTTAAAGCCAAAGGCCTAGGACTAACTTGGTTAAGGTGGCTTATTGACTCCTACTAGGAGTTCCACACATATCTTTCATCCCTTCCTGACAAATACATCTCCTCTACCCTCATCTGGAAAACTGGGACAGCAATGCCCATGGTGAGTGACCAGAGCCAACCAGAAAACACAGTTAGCTCCTTTGACAGGAAATGAAGGGGACAGTTTCCCTTCCATTCTCTCCAGTTCAGAAGCAGGATCACAGCATACTGTTGTTAAAGAGCCATTGCCCTAAATGTATGGTTAGAGATAAGGTGAAGTAGATGAACTTGTTTCTAGTTAAAAATGTCTTCCTCCATCATGGAGGCCAGCTTTCTATGAGGGTAACAAAAATGCCTGAGGCAATCAACTTACAATAAAGGAAGGCTTGTTTAGGCTCATAATTTTGGAGGTTTTAATCTATGGTTGGGAAGATGCATTGCTTTGGGGCCTGTGGTGAGGCCTATGCATCACAATGGGGAGTGTGTAGCCCAGGAAAAGCTGTTCCTGTGGTGACCAAAATGAAAAGGAGATAAAGGAAGAGGAGAGGGGAGAAGAAGAGGAAGAGGGAGAGGGAGAAGAGATAGAGGCGACTTAAAACCTCTCACTAGTTCCTACCTCATAAAGTTTCCTCTACCTTCCTCATAGTGCCACAGGCCAAGGAACATGCCAGGCACCTGCTCCACCATGGTGAGTCCCATTCACCTTCTAGACTGTACACGTATTTGACACCACTGCACTCAGCTGACAGGGTTCTTCTGTGTGCTGATTGCTGCCCTTCCAGGGGGAGCAGCCGAGAGGAGCTGAGGCTGTGCTGTGCTGGTTAGGGGTTTTCCTCCATTCATTCAACCTATCTGCCAGCCCTAGGGCTTTCTGGGAGCAGAGTCTGGAAGAAGAGAATGGCTGATGGGCCCATCGTGGAAGGCAAGCCTTTGAATCCTACTAAGCCAGAAAATAACCTCTGCTAGGCTCTGAAAACCCACATGCACTTTCTGATTCCCTCCAGGGTGGGATTGATTGGTCCAGGAAGAAAAGAGCCAGCACAAGAGAGAGGTGGTCTGTGTCTTGTCTGACACACATGCATCTTGGTCACATCAAGACGAATGGACCCCATGGCTTTCCTTCCTCTCCAGCCCAGCCTCTAGGATTGCCTCCCTTTAACCATGTCCCATCCATTCAGACTGACTTTTTAAATTGCACATTACAGAAGAGAAAGTTCCTATGTGGTTCACTATCTTGTGGTAGCCCCTTTCCTCTCCTTTCCTATCTGACAAATTCATCTGAGACTTCGCCTAAGCCCAGTCAACTGGTTAATGGGTACTTTTTGCTGTTAGCCTGTGTCAACTCGGCACTGGGTTTACAGCAATGCCTACACAGGATCACATGGACTGGGAAAGGGGGTGAATATGCAAATGGAAACTGTGAAAATAATCTGAGCAAAGCAAAAGTTAATATTCAGATAAATACAGAAAGAGAACAGAAACTTCAGGGTGTCTTTGTCAATCATGCCAACTGCTATCAGAAGTCACTCTAGAAACTTCAGGACCATACAGGAAAGTTCCAAAAGTACAGAGAAGCTTTGGAAGGACAGAAGTCCATTTTGCCAAATCAGTATAGGATGAGAACATGACAGGGTTGAGAAATCTGAAGTACAAATCATGCCTCTGTCATATACATCATATGTGAGGGAGAGACTGTAACCAAAGTCCTGCAGGAAGCTTTGTGACCCATTCCCTGCCTCTACTCTGGGTGGTGGCAGAGGCAAGCCCGGGGACAGGAAGGAGGGTGACAGGCGACTACCTGTGGGAGGCCAGTCTCTAGTTATATATTGAAGAGGTTGGGAATCCCTCAGGTTAGATGACAGTGGGAGAGGGAGGGGATGGAGAGCTTCTAGGGCTAATAGCTAAGTGACCGAACACCCTGGACCCTTTAGGGGGCCCCTGGCTGCTTGAAGACCATGACTTTGGAAACACCCGCAGACTTATGAGTATATGACTTCAAGAGAGAGAGAGAGAGAGAGAGAGAGAGAATCATTGTAGTAGAGATTGAAAGCATCTGTCACATCTAAATACTAAGCTTTTGTGTTTGAACCCAGTACCAAGTATTAGACATCTAGTGACTTGTCTTCTTAGTGCCTTTATCTCTTGAAAAGTCTGTATAGTGGGCCTAATAAAAATACCTACCTCCTAGGATTGGTGAGTTGAAGGGCCTGCTTTAGGTAAGGGGCTGTACATGCCTCAGGTGCTAGCCAAGTTACATCTATGGCTCTAAAGGACCATGTGGAGCAATGATCAGCCACTTCTGATCTGATGAGCTCCATGCAGCCATCATAGAGAGTAAGAGAGACTACATTACTGGCTATGTGACAGCCGCTCTGGACACCGGCCAAAGTGGGTGATTCCCTCAGTGTTTATGAGAATGCATGGCAATGCCAATACCAAACGGTTAAACAAACCCAGATTGTTGTTGGGGATTTTAATGGAGAAAGGATTAACTGGCTTCCAAGTACCTTGGCTTCATACCAACCTTATTTGCTCAGCTGAGAACTGCCTTTCAACACCAACTCCATGAGAAAGACCAGGCTGAGCACTGGGGAGGCGCAACTCAGGAAAGGGGACTCCGGGGTATGTTATAAAGACTTTGGCTCTGTTCATTACTCTGCTCTCCTTTCCCCTTCCCTCTTTTCTCTCATTCTCTCTCTCTCCTTCCTTCCTCATCCCTCCTTTCTCGCTTTCTCTTTTTCTTTCTTCTTTCCTCTTCCTTTCTCACTTTCTCTCTCTCACTTTCTCTGTCTCTGTCTCTCTCTCTGTTAGAGTAAATTAGACTTTGCCAGAAAACCATGTGGACATCCAGGTACAAAGAACAAAGAAAAGGTTGATTGCTGGTAAAGGGGCGGAGGGGCCGGCAAGACTCTTCTCACAAGGGAGAGGAAGCGAGCAGTGCCGGCTATTGTCTCAGGTGACCTTTTATAACCTCTGAGATATTGGGGGAGGGATCTCACTGCCTTATATGGTCATAGCTATCCAAAGGAGGGCCCTCTCAGGTGACCCATATGACCTGTGAGGTGTAGGGGATCTTGCTGCCTTATATGGTTATAGCTGTGCCAAAGGAGAGTTCTCTCAGGGAAAGGGGCTTGGAGCAAATCATTTACTGACTTTACTATGAAGGCCTAGTGTTACCTAGGGAAAGAGCAGGCCAAGCTATGAGAAGAGGCTTCTGGGCTAACAGTTTCTCCTTTCTTCCTCTTTCTTTCTTTCTTTCTTTCTTTCTTTCTTTCTTTCTTTCTTTCTTTCTTTCTTTCTTTCTTTCTTTCTTTCTTTCTTTCTTTCTTTTTCTTTCTTTCGTGTCAGTACTGGGGCTTGAACTCAGAGCCTAGGCACTGTACCTTAGCTCTCTTGCTCAATCAAGGCTGGAATTCTACTACTTGAGCCACAGTGCCACTTCTGGCTTTAAAAAAAATCATTTTATTTTATTGTAAAAGTAAGGTACGGAGGAGTTACAGAGTTACATAAGTAAGGTAATGAGTACATTTCTTTTCGTACAGTGTTACTTACCCTTTCCCTTGTTGTCTTCTGCTATTTTTCCCCAACTCCCCACCCTGCCCCCCAAGTTGTAAAGTTCATTTCTAACATGGTGTCGAGTGTATTGCTTTTGCATTGGCTCTTCCTTTGTCCCACAGTTTCTTTGATTCCCCATCCCCTCCCCAAATCAGATAAACTTACATATAAGACAAACGGTACTGAAATCAGAAACAGTGACCACAAGGAATAAGCAGAGGAGAGCAAAAAAAGATGAAATAACTGCAAACAGTACACTAAAAAAGAAAAACAAAACAACAACAACAAAAATCTTGTTTCCATATTGTGGAGATCATTTCAATTAGCATCATTTTATATGGCCATGTTTCTTTGGGGCTAGCTTACTTCATTTTTATGATTTCTTTCCCCAAGACTTTCCATTTGCTTATGAATGGGGCAATACCATTCTTTCTGATGGAGGCACAGGATTCCATTGTGTATATCTACCACATTTTCTTGATCCATTCATCTACTGAGGGGCATCTGGCTTGATTCTATATCTTCGCTAAGGTTTTTTGTTAGTTACTTTGGGTAAGTCTCCTGAACTGGCTTCAAATTACAATTCTTGCATCTCAGCTTCCTGAGTAGCTGGGATTGCAGATCTATTTCATATTGGGTCTGTACTCCAACTTAGGCCAGGAGACACTAGGGATTCACATTTGAGTTTAAGATTACACAGCTGAGTACTGGTGGGTCACACCTGGAATCCTCACTACTCAGGAGGCTGAGATCTGAGGACTGCAGTTCAAAGCCAGTCCAGGCAGGAAAGGCTGTAAAACTCTTATCTCCAATAGACTACCAGAAAACCGAAAGTGGGTGCTGTGGCTCAAGTGGTAGAGCGCTAGCATTGAGATGAAGAGCTGAGGGACAGCGCCCAGACACAGAGTTCAAGCCCCATGACCAAAAAAAAAGATTACATAATCAGACATATCCAAAAGTCACAAGTCTCCAAAAGGCAGTAATATCTTTCACTAGCTCACTCTCTCCACAAAGCTAGTAGTCATCACTATGATGCAAATGCTTCTCTAGGCCTCTAACAATTTAAGTGCAAATATATTAAGAAACATCCAGTACCAGCTCCCACCCCAGAGTTTCTAAAGAAGTTTAAGGTATTTCTTTCCCTATGCAAAGCCAAACTGTGAGGAGCTGGAGGGCTCTCAGCACAAGCCTTTGATGAACTGTGCAGTCTGCAGGAGGGACATGCTAGTGATGTATGTCTGCAGGGAACCTGGATTAGGCACCAAATTGTGGGTTGGGCTCTTCCTCAGGTACACTGGGAATCACAGATCTTCAGACAGCCAGGATGGTGGTGCTTTAAGCACACTGAAGAGCGAGGGGTTGTGGCCTCACACATTTAGGGCAGTTTACTCACTTAATGAATCTATGAGTATAGAAGAGCATCATATTTCCTCTCAGCTTTGAAGAAGTCAGAGTAACATGGGAAGCTTTGTTAAGAGAAATATAGGGATCACTGTGAAACAGAGCAAATCAAAACAGCCTAGACTTACTACAAGCATCCACTGAGGGCTTTCTGGAGGCTTGAATGGTATTAGGATTGTGAAACCCAAAGATGGTGTAGCTTTTTCCCTATGAAGAACCGGTAATCTGACATGCCAATAAATAGGCCTAGGCTAGAACAAGGAGGGCTGGAGTGAGAAGAAAAGCTCTAACTACAGAGCACCTTTAAGAATCTGGGCTCCCACATCCTCCTCCCAAGACTCCTCAGTAGGGAGTGGAGTCACCCCCATCCATGGCAGAAGAAATGGAAACCAGCCCTCTCCTCCCATTGGCACCCTTAGCTAGTGGTAGAACTGTGATTCAAACCCCGATCTTTCTGTTTCCTGGGTCATTATTCTTTCATGGGGCCATTCAGTCTTGTGAAAACGATGTCAGGGTTCCCAGAGCAAGGGGGCCTTTCTGTCCTGGAAAAAAAAAAAAGCTTCAGAGAGAGAGAGAGAGAGAGAGAGAGAGAGGGAGAGGGAGAGGGGGGGAGTCATGTTTGAACCACAGCAAAATAAAACAAGACTTCCTACTTCACATTTCTCTCCCTTAATCACCCACCTCCTAGGGGTGCTGGGATTGCCTGTGGGGAAGGCACAGATGAGATGAGGGCTGCTCCTGCAGGCACTGCAGCATAAGCCAACGGCCTTGGCTAGAGAGGGATGCGGATGGGCAGCTGAGGTGCAGGAGTAGCTCTGTAAGTAATTCTTCTTCCAGCCCAGGAGGAAAGGGAAGGTCATGAGGCCCCAGTCCCAAGCCCAAGAGGGGGTGATTGCAAGGCTGCTAGACAGCTGGCAATGTGGAGATGCATTTCTCAGGTGACTCTAAATGGACAATGAATCAAGCAAAGGGAGAAAGACTTCTTTGCAGCTTTGACAAATGACACTTACGGGACATGATCTGATCATAATAAATCCCACACTTTTGATCCATATCTCAGAACTGCCATCCTCAACCTGGCCCATAACAGATCTAATTTGGGAGCTAAAATGTGCCTCAGGTCTTTACCAGCAATACATAAGACAAAAGCCTAATATCCAATATACACAAAGAACTCAAAAAACTAACCTCTCCCAAACTTTATAAGCTAATCACTAAATGGGCAAAGGAGCTAAGGAGAGTTCTCAGAAGAGGTAAGAATGGCAAAGAAACACATGAGGAAATGTTCATCATCCCTATCCACAAAGGAAATACAAATCAAAATAACTCTGAGATTCCATCTCACCCCAGTTAGATTAGCCAACATTTTGAATTTGACAAAAACAAATGCTGGCATGGACGTGGGGGAAAAGGAACCCTACTGAACTGCTGGTGGGAATGTAAATTAGTACAACCACTCTGGAAAGCAGTCTGGATGTGCCTTAAAAAACTAAACATGGACCTTTCCTACAACCCAGCGATACCACTTCTAGTCATGTACCCTGAGCATCATGAACCAGGATACAATAAGGACACCTGCACATCCATGTTCATTGCCACACTATTCACAATAGCCAAGATATGGCAACAGCCCAGATGCCCACAATAGACTGTGGATCCAAAACATGTAGTACAATGCAATTTTACACAGGTATTAGAAAGAATAAAATAATGTCATAAAATAACGTCATTTGCAGGAAAATGGAACTAGAACAAATCATGTTAAGTGAGCTAAGCCAAGATCAGAGAAACAAATGGTACGTGTTCTCTCTGATATGCGGAAATTAGATTTAAAACGCACTAAGATATGACAAATTACACAGGATCTAGATACTCACATACAGTGAGACCAAAAGAGGATAACCTTAGGAGAGAATTACAAAGGTGCAATGAGCAAGTGGCTTTTCACATATGAGTGTGCGTGTGTGTGTGTGTGTGTGTGTGTGTGTGTGTGTGTGTGTGTGTACCAAAACAAACTCCCAAGATATGGAAACAAAAGATTTTTGGGGGGGGCGTCCAGTCGTGGGGCTTGAACTCTGGACCTGGGCGTTGTCCCTCAGTTCTTCAGCTCAAGGCTAGCGCTCTACCACTTGAGCCACAGCGCCACTTCATGCTTTTTTTCTTTTTGCTTATGTGGTGCTGAGGAATCGAACCCAGGGCCTCAGGCATGCAAGGCAAGCGCTCTACCACTGAGCCACCTTCCCAGCCCCAAGAAAAGATTTTTTTCTTTTTCTTTTCTTTTTCTGATGACTCTATATTCTTTACTTATATATGGTACTCTCATGTGTATATCTTCGGGGAGGGCACAGAACTCAAGGAAAAAAGGTGAAAAAGTGCAGCAATGGAGTGCACTGGACATTAATGAAAGTGAATTATACAACCTGTGGGTGGAGATAGGAGGCAATGGGAGAGAACGAGGGAACAGATGAAATGCCCTCATTACCTGACTCCTGTGACTGTAACCCTTCTGTACCTCACCTCTATAATAACAATAAAGTAAAACATGAGGCACGTTAAAGATTGTCTTTTCCAGTTACAGGCCATGGAGGAACACGTAGCTGGGCCCCTCAATTAGAAAAGTGTGTGTCCTGCCCACAAACTTTGGCAGAAGTGGCACAGCATTGAGACTGCCAAGAGCATCCTGCGGTAGGGCCCACATGTCTGCTCCCTTGCTATACAAATGCTACCCAAGATGCAGGTAGTGGCACAGACTGGGTGACTTATGGGGAGAAATGGGCAAAGAAACCACCTAAGAAGTGACATTGGCAATCAGTGGGCTGGGTTCTGGCTCAATCACTGACATGCCAATCAAAATTAGAAATAACAAACCAGCAAAAAATCCACCAACGTGTGTCACTACAAATATGGCTCACCTTTAGCATACCCTTAAGAAGAAATTCTGACACTTGTCTCATTTAAAGACTCCAGAGACATCTAGGACAACCACCAAACATCTAATCTGGTGTTTGATTTGTCCTGAAGAAGCAAAGAGTCTATCCTGGAAAACCATTTTGAGATCTACTCTTCCTATTTCACAAAGAGATCTCCCCTTGAATGGTCTTCTTTGGTAATATCTGAATTTCTACCAGCAGGTGTTCACCTTCAGCATTAACGACACTACCATTTCTATCTGAAATGTCTTTTATAATTGTGTAATTACACACCTCATTTATCCAATTGTTAAGCCAAGAGACTGATTAAATATTAACAACTGCTTGGTTCTTATGGTGTCATTAGTTGGAACACAACCCTGTAATCTCAGGTAACACATGATGGTAATTATCCTTCGTATTCACACTTAGCTGAAAACCAGGAACAGTCAATCCAGATAAGGCTGCGTTGGAAAATGCATTGCCTTTAAATCCTGTTTTATCTCCTCTGTCTGGAGCACGGTGCATTTCAGACCAGCTCAGGGTTTTGAAGAGTAAACCTGCTGGTGCTGAGAAAGCCAGGCAGGGCCTGGCATAATGAACAGCTCAATTCCCACAGACACAGCTCTTTCCAGCCATAAATCCAGCAGCTTCAGAAGTTATAATGGGATTTTTCCTCCCATTATAACTTCACTATGATGAAAAGTATGGTTTGGGTCAGATATTGTTCATCGGAGAAAACAGTCCTGAAGCTGTCAGAGTTGTCTTTGCAACGTTCCCGGGCTAGAGAGTGGCCAGGTAGCCTGGGGGCACTGGTCAAGGAGCCTCTGCCCAGGACCATCCCACCAGTGGAAGCAACTTGTCAGCTTTTCAAGGTCTTTCCTTCAACCTGCTCTTTTCCTTTCAGGTCATCCCGAGCTGTTTCAGAGACTCATCTTTTCCACCCATGTCTCTCTCTTTCCTTTCCTTCCATCAGACTCTTGCCCTTTGTTGGCAATGTGCACACTTTAATTTCTTCCTGTTGGTGCCCTTGGGCCTTAGGATCGTTGCCCAGATGCTCTTGTGCTGACCTGGCAAATTGGGAGCAGGCTTCCAAAGAGCCTCAGGTTTGGGGTCAGCCTGGGCTCCTCATGCTTTGAGATGCTGTGGTCTGGAAATGAATGGTAAGCAAGGGCAAGGCCGAGAGTCTCTTGTGTGTCCAGGGCTGCTAATTATGCACTGGGTTCTGTAACTCCTGTCCCCTTCCCCAAGCATGGACCCTCCTGATGGAACAATCAATCATTGTTCTGTCCAAGGCTTCGGGTGCTATTTCAGGCTCTGTTCAGCCATCTGGCCACGAGGGAACCACATTGCTGGGACTGATGGACACTCCAGGAAGTTCCTACTCCATAGGTCAGACATGTTGGGAGCATGGCTAGGCCTGTTCAGACCCCAGGATGGCCAGCATCTAGAGATCCTCTGGATCCTCATGGGTGATGTCTCTCTTCTGTCCCAAGCATGGCACTGGTGCACATCTGGAAGATTATTCACCAAAGGTAACATCCCTTTGTAGATGTAAAGGGTGCTCTTCTGTGGTCTGCTTGGCTATGGTAAGACAGAACGAATGAGGAAAAAAACCCAGCTAATTATTGCTCAAATTGAATAAAACACCCAAACTTCCAGCTATTTGCTGCACTTCGGGGAACTGTCTAAACGAATTTGAGCTCATCTGAAATATTTATTAACATATGAAACCAGGTGACAGTAGTTCAGGTCTGTAATCCTAGCTACAAAGCTGGGATTTGAGGATCCTCTGCAGTTCAAAGCCACCCAGGCAGATCAATCCTAGAGACTCTTACCTCCAACTGGCCAGATATGGCTCAGAAAAAGCTAAAGGACAGTGCCCAGTACCAACACACGTGCGCATGTGTTCACGCACGCGCGCGCACACACACACACACACACACACACACACACACACACATTAATAACATGGACACATGTCCACATGAGAAGCAAAAGGAGAAAAGAGAAAGAACAGATTACTCCAGTGAATTCTGGTAAACAAATCTCTCAGCAGAGTGGGTAGCTGGATGTCATCACGCTGCTAGGGTCAAACAGGCTCCTTAAGACTTCATTACAATGGCTTCTGACACCACAAACCTATGTCTGATTGCTTTATAAATTAAGGATGATAAAAGATGTTGGCTTTCTCTATTACATGTCAAAAGCCTCTTATTTTAGGTTGAAAAGGAAAATGGAAAATAAAAAGGCTCCTTAGTGAAAACCACATCTGTGTAGCAAATTTGGGGTTTGCATTTATTGCACAGCAGGGAACAGCTGTTTAAATCCTCCAAAGCAAACAGACTGGCACCAAGCCTCTTGGGAAGAACAGGCCGTTTTCTTTTGACAACTCATTTGCTAGATCCTAATTATACTGTAGGCTTGGGTTGTTGTCATGGCCGTTTGTTTATTTAATACCAAAGTCAGGGAAAAAGCAGGATGGAGCAGAGTTACAGAACATTCGACTCTCATGAGGTTAGGAACTCAGGACTTTCAGTTGTTTGTATGCGCTGTCTGGGGAATAGTTAAAACTACTTTTAAAAAATAAGGAAACTTCCCCATGGGCCCCTGCTTGCTAATTTCTGATTTGACAGCTTATCTAAGGATTTGCTTCTGCATTTAATCAGCCCAAAGGCAAATTTTGTTTGGCAGCCTCTCTCTCTTTTTTTGATGTTTATGAATCTAGAGGATTTTTGTTATTTTTTGGTGGTGGTGGCAGTTTGTGTGTGTGTGTGTGTGTGTGTGTGTGTGTGTGTGTGTGTGTGTGTGTGTGTGTGTGTGTGTGTGTGTGTGTTTATTCTGGGGCTTAAACTCGGCCTGGGTGCTGTCCCTAAGCTTCTTTTGCTCAAAGGCAGTGCTAACATTTTGAGCCATAGCTCTACTTCTGGCTTTTTAATTTTTATTTTTGTAGCTCCTTGGAGTCTCGAAGTCTTTCTTGCCTGGGCTGGCTTTGAACTGTGATCCTCAAATCTCAGCCTGCTGAGTTGCTAGGATTACAAGCATGTGCCCAGAAAATCTAGAGGTTTTATTTTTCTGTTGCACAACTTGTCAGCTTTCCACCTCTTTCTGCCGATGGAAGCTGATATCCGCCGGAAGTCAGGGCTTCTAAACAAGCTGCCTAATGCTGAGTAAGCACTGCACCTAAGAAGTGCCCACCCGGGCCTCTGCCTCTGTGGCTTTACAGTTCTCCTTGTCTAGCATGTCACTGTATTACTGCAGCTGGCAGAAGGCATGAAGTGCCCAGAGGCACTGAGCCCAGGAGACCTGACAAGCCTGCTTGAGCCCCGCCTGAAAAATGTAGCTCATCCTCCTGCTGCAGTGGAGGGAGAACAAGGCAGACTTTAATTGGTTCTGGCTTCAGCATTCAGTTCATGGTTTTCCCTGGAGGAGTGCATCACAGGAAACAGTGTTACTGAAGCCAGGTCTTTTCTAAATGGCAGAAATTAATCAAGTTCCATGATCATTCGTAATGGGAAAAGGGAAGGGAGCATTGGAACATTTAATTACAATATTTTGTAATTGTTAAATCACCAGTGACATGACAAAAAAGCTCTTGGTGAGCAGATACATGATGCATTTCTGTGGGAGAAGGCAGACATGCTCAGCAAAAATAGAAAGCCATGCTAGGCATCTTTCTCCTCCTTTATCTTCCCCCCAGAGAGACCAATTCAAATAGATCATTTGACTAGATTGTTTTTAATTACATTGTAAACATTTAAAAAAATAAGTCTGGGATAAAGGTGAACATAAGTCATTTGGTAATCAAAATGCAGGCTATAATTCTTCCTGGATGACGGATGAAATGAGTTTAATATATTCTTGCTCTTGGCAAAGCAGGAACATTTAAAAAGGTGAATTAGTGAATTAGATTAGCCGACCTTGTTCAAAATGGCTTGAAGAACTGCAGACAAGGAACTCATGTTCCCCACTGATTGTAGAACTACAACATGCATCATGGTGCACAGCCAAGACCACTTGGTAGAAGAACAATGTGACACTGGTTCCTGTGCTTTTTCCATCCAGCCCTGTCGGGCAAACAGATCCACTCAGAGGTTCTGCTGCTAATGTTTTGATCCCTCACCTTACATAAGCACTTGATTCATCAGGAAGGTAGAAAAGTGGAGAAAATACATGCAGTGCTGAAAGATGGACTGTTAACTTCATGGCTTTGAAATCAAGTAAACCCCAATGGAAAAGTTCAATTCTAAATTATCCCTCCCACCCCTTAATAAATCACCATCAGGATTATCAGTGTGTCTTGTGAGCAGCCTCGCCCACCAGGAGAGTCAGTCCTCTGAGAGATACCTGGCCTGGAATTAACTTTTGAGTTGCTGATGGTTTCCAGTTTGTTTTTACAGATGAGGCCTTCACTGTGTTCAAGGGAAGTGTTTCTCTCCCTCAGCATGCCCATGGCTTTTATAGTCCTGGAAATCCTATAAAATATAATTTACACATTCAAATGCTTTCCCTGGTTAGATAGGAAGAGGAACTGTTCTGAACAGGGATCAAGTTGTCACCTGATCTGCTTTTCCTCCTTCTCCTCCTCCTCCTTCTCCTCTTTCTCCTCCTCCTCCTCCTTTTTTTGTTTAAGTAGTTGAGTGTTAAGACAAAATACAGTACTGTAGCACCTTGAGGTTGAAGATTTACTTAGAAAATCAGAACTCTGGGGCTGGGAAGGTGGCTCAGTGGTAGAGCACTTGCCTTGCTAGCCTGAGGCCCTAGGTTCGATTCCTCAGCACCACATAAGCAAAAAGAAAAAAGCCAGAAGTGGCGCTGTGGCTCAAGTGGTAGAGCGCTAGCCTTGAGCTGAAGAGCTGAGGGACAGCGCCCAGGCCCAGAGTTCAGGCCCCATGACCGGACTCAAAAAAAAAAGAAAAGAAAAGAAAATCAGAACTCTTCTGGGACAGTGAAGGGATATCCATTGGTGGCAGGACGTGTGCTCTGAGAATGGAAACAAATGTGCTAGAAGAGTGAAGACGTGGACAAGCCAGGAGCCAATGCTCCTGTAAATGACAGCAGCTATGCACCTGTTTCAGCCTCTTCAGTAGAATGTGCCTAGATATAGGAAGGAACTGGAGAGATGTTTGGCTGTATCCTGTCAGAGTGGTCCTCCTTTCATTCTGGGGTGTTTAGGTTCTTTAGGTTCATTGTTTTCCTTTTCAAATTTTTAATTATTGTTGTTGGGCTGGAGTCCTGCTGTGTTGTCCAGGCTGGTCTTGAATTCTTGGGCTCCAGTGATCTTTCTAACTCAGGTGCCCCAGTGGCCTGGGACTATAGGCATGAGCTACCATGCAAGGCCTGGGCACTGTCCTTTAGCTTTCTCACTCAAAACTGATATTCTACCACTTGAGACACTTCTGGCTTTTTGGTAGTTGATTGGAGTTAAGAGTCTTATGGAGTTTCCTACCTGGGCTGGCATTGAATTACAGTCCTCAGTTCTCAGCCTCCTGAGTAGCTAGGAGTACAGGCACGAGCCAACAGTACTCAGAGGTTCTCTCTTCCTTTTTGTAAAAAAGTTTTTTATTATAAAGATGATGCACAAAGTATTTACAATTACATGTCAGGCAATGAGTACATTTCTTTTTGGACAGTGTCAACCCTTCCTTCGCTTTCCCAGGTTTTCCCTTCTGTCCTCATCCTCACCCACAAGTTGTATAGTTCTTTTTCAACATAATATCTAGAGAGTACCACTGCTGCATTTCCTTAATGAGCAAAAAGTTGTATAAACGTTCGTGGTGTGTTCTGTGTGTGTTGCAGACATGATTGCAGACTGACAGATACTACTATTATGGAGCAGGAGGCAGGATGGGCATGGCTCTGTAGGATGAGAGCAGGCCTGGGAGGAAATCATGACAGGTGCTGGCACACCAGGATGGGGCTGCAGATGCAGAAGGCTCAGCCTCAAGTGGGCCAGGTTGTGTACTGAGCTTGCAGGCTGCTGGCAAAAATGATTCTACATGGTACTATGTTGCATGGCTCACAGTGCCTTCCCACCATCCTCCAGGGGGCTTGACTCAAGTTTATGCAGAAAAAGAATAAAGAAGAAAAACAGATTATTGGAAGGGAACTGAAGACCCCAAACTAGGGGCTTAATAAAAAGCTACATCTCTATTGGAGGGGGTGGGCTCTGTCCCATGCAGTTGATGTGGGCTTTCCAGGACCTGCTCTCCTCTAGTCCCCCTTCGTTTCTCTCCCCCCCGCCAAAGAATGGCTCCATCTTTCAGGAGGACATGTGAAAGAACAAATGAACAACTGGGTTAGGCAGTGAGGGGAGGAAAGGCCAGCTGAGCAGAAACAGAGTCAGCCCCTCTCTTCAGAGGAGAAGACAGAGTGGGCAGCTCCAAAAGAGGGGGGAAATCTCAGCTCCAAGGATGATTCTGATCATGTACCTCCCACCTTTCATGGCAGGTTCACGATCAGAATGGCCTGGCTTATAAAACCAGGTACATGATCAATATTGACTTAAGCTCATGGGGTATGGGGAGAGGAAACCATTTTCTTTGTGCTTCAGAATAAACAGATTTTCCAGTAGATGTCTATTTTTTTTTCCTGTCATCTTTTGTCTTTTAGAAGAATTGTCCATGTAAAACATTTCCCCAAAGATGTTGGCGAATCTGGCAGAAAATCACTTGGATGATTTCAGAGCTTGCCGATGCTGTACTGGCATCAATGTGAGATTACACTTGGTAGGAAATTGGTCGGTATCAGCGAATGATTGGATGTGTCAAGAATGCAGAACTGTGGAGTGTAAAAAGTCTGATTCACATGCACAACGTGGCACAGCCTGCTCACCTTCCTTAAGAGCAGAGTGGTCCTTGCAGGTCACATCTCGCAGCCACCCTGTGCAGAGAGTCTCACATCAGAACTGAATCTTTCATCCACCCTCACTCTCCCATCACTTTGTCATCAACTGAAATTCTGTAGTTTCTTTCCTAAAAGGCTGTTAATTCTGGAGTATGCAGCGTGCTTAGGGTCTTGCAGAACGCATTGTTGAGTTCCTGGTAACATTAGAAGGCCTCTTGCTATTCTGGAGTGAGTTTTCAGTGACATTGAGAGCCTGTGTCTCAGAACTGTTTTCCTTGTCTCCAGAGAACACATATTGGGTTCCAACTGCATGATTTCCTATTTACCATTTCAACTCTAGCAAGTCGCTGTGTGTCCCTGGTTTGTCTCTTTTGGGACTGTCAAGGAGGCCAATTAGTGCCCATTATAGCCATTGACTTTGTGATGTGGAAATTTTCCCAATTGTAACAGGATTGAAATCCCAGTGAATCCCCCAGGACCCAGAAAAGCATCTGAATCCTTTGTAATAATTGCATAAGCCTGTCCTCTTCAACAATAAAGGTCCTTTGAGTTATAACAATTATCAGTACTGTAATTATGATTTCCCATATAAGATGATGAATTTGTTTAGGTGGCATTGCTACACATGGATAGAAATCAAAGCAAAATTAAAACACCCAATTGTTGGTAAATACTTTCTAAGTTCCTTCTTCTTTTGTACTTTTTATTGTCATTGTAAAGAGCTAAAAATCTATTCTCCTGTCCTGTGTAAATGGAAAAGTACAGCTTTGCAGCACCCATGTCCAGGTAAACCCATTGGACTGGGACTCTAGAAGGCCTTCTCTGGACCAAATTCCCGTGTGCCAGCCTGGCTCTTCAGGATAGTGACTCCCAAGAGGACATGCTGGGGGAGTGTTTCTCCCTGTGAGTGAGATCAGTCAGGAGCTGTGTATAGATTTGAGAAAGTCCTGGAGGACTTGTGAGTTGTTCCATAAATACTTTTTGGCAACTCGTGAGAGACTTAAGCTACTATAAAAAGGGAAACCAGATCTATTTTCTTTAAGCCAACACACTGAAACTGAACAAGAAGGGCCTCTGAGGGATATACACAGGAGCATGTGAATTAACTAGGTGTTACCTTGGAGAGACCGGGGCCAAGTGACAGCTGAGTGAAAAGGAGAGTTTTTCTCTTTCTGGTGGCTCTGGGCAAAGAGGCTACATTTGGTGGAGTTAGTGAAAGACTCAATCTAACTTCAGAATGGTTCCCTGAAGAAATAGAGATAATTTTGAAGTCCAAGAGGCCTCTTCTTTGACCATGCAACTCCACAGGCTTGGCAGATGGCAGGATATTCAGCAGGAAGGCCAGGCTGGGAGGAGAAGGAAGGGTTGACACCCACTTGCTTAGAAGCTCTCTAGAGGGGGAGATATTTTTGATCATCTGTAATATTTTTAATGATGATAGCTATGTCCAGTTGTTTGCTGGTTATAAACAATGCTCCAGTGAACATGCTCCAGTGAACATGCAATTGTGCAGTAATATCTACAAGCCATATGCCTAGAGGCTCCTGGATCAAAAGGTTTGTGTACTGATACTGTTCAATTTTTCTCCATTGAGAGTGCACCAAAATATTCATGACGTCTTTCTGCCTGGACACTGGCATCAGATTCTCTCTACTTGTGTAGTACCTAGTTGGGACTTCCCTTGGCAAATAAGCCCAAAATACTCAGGCCACATTTTCACCCTCTCTCCAGCTTTTTACTTCAAGAAAGAATGCAGTCCAGGAATGGTAGTTCACCTAGTATTCCAGCTAATTGAGAGGGAGAGGTAGGAAATTTACCATACAAGGCTAAACAAGGCAAAAGTGTAAAAGCCTATTGGAAAGACTATAAAAGCAAAAGAGTTGGGGGCATGGCTCAAGTGGTAGAGGGTTTGCCTAGCATATTTGAGGACCTGGTAGTAGAAATAAACATAGTTCAAAATACCATCTTCTTGGACATTTTGACATAACTTTTCTTGGGTTTAATTACTGTCAAAAATGCTTTGCTCAATCCAAAGTCTTATGAAAAATGTAGCCATGCTTCAGTATGGATTAGACTGGAAAAAGTTTTCAAAGGATACACCTTTCTATAGTTCTTTATAGCCAGAGCTTTGGGGTAGTTGTGTAGTGCCTGTGTTTGAATCACCTGGATGTTTTCCATATCCAGTCTGTGTGATGATACCTATACTGCTACTCAGTAGTGATCAGACCATGTTCATTGTTCTGTCTCTGCCAAGGCTTACAGAACACTTGGTGGTTCTTGTTGCAAGTTCTAGGTGTGGATTAAATTCATACCCAATGAGAGAAGGGAAAGTCTCTCATTGTTTTTGTTAAGTAGGATATTTGGTTCATAAAAATATAATGCTTATTATTTGGTGTTCATGTTTGGGATGTACTAAAAATGGAGAATTCTTGAGTACTCAGCTTAAGAAAAACTCTATTTAGCTCCACATCCAAATTAGAATAAGTAGTCTTTGTATCACATTGAGTTGTCACATTTGGTTTTCTTCAATGGGTACAGTTCTTGTTTTTCCCTAGGATTAACTAACATATTGAAATACTTTCACACTTCACAGTATGGTAAATATAATGTCCTCCCAAGCCAATGTGTGCCTACAATATGCCTGATGAATGGTGGTTATAGTTTTATTCTGGGGATAACTGTGACTAATGGCCAAGCTCAAAATACAAGGGACATTTTGCCTCCCAAGGAAGTAGAAAGTTAAAATATATATTAGATGGCACCACAAGCCTAGATAAGCTGCTGATTGTACAGCATCAGCAAAGTCAGTCCAAAGTTGAAAGCTAAAATCTGCTCTGCTATATCCTAGTTCATCTTTCCCAGGGCTCTTTTTTCCTCAGGAGCTCTGTAAAAATGGAGACTCTATAAAATACATACCTAACAAAGGATGTCAGCAGCTTGAATGGAGCAAGCCAGTCCAGATCTGAGAATGCGAATAAATAAATGAAGTTGAACATTTACTGCCAACAGTCATGTCACTGGGGCCACAGAAAACTGGAGCCATGCAGCTGGGGAGGGGAGGAGTCTGCAGCCAGAGAAGGCAATGGAACGTACCCAGGTTTGATTATTTACGGTTTGCTGATGAAGACACAGCTTTCCATATGAGGAGCAGCTTAACAGACCGACTCAACTAGGAGGAGATCCAGAGAGAGAGTGTGTGCAACAAAAGGGGAGGTGAATAAAAATGACAGGCAATAAAACAATACAAATCTAAAATGCTGTAACTTTCAGAAATAATTTAGGACTAGAAGAAAAGGGGGAAAAAGAAAAAGAAAACAATCGTGGTTTTTCTGGCTTTGGGACAATTTTCCAAGGAGCAAAAGATATTAAGTCAAATGAAAGTGCTGAACTGAAGACCAAATTTGTCTCATGCTTTTCTAGCTACATATTTGGTTGTTTCTAATGCTGGCTTATTCACCAAAAGCCACAGCATAATCATGCATTTGGTTGACGCATTCATTTTTTTCCCTAACAAATATCTACTGGGCTCTATTCCATGGAAGAGGGGTTGGTCCATCAAGGATTCAGTGCTGAACAAAGGCATAATGTACCTGCCCTGACCTCACGAGGCTTATGGTCCAGTGTGGAAGCAGACGAGGCCACAGTCAGCTTCTGGTTAGGGGACCTGAGTACTATGGGACAGCAAACCCAGGACCCAGGGGAGAACACAGGCTTGGCCACAGGGAGACCTGGGCATTGTTAATCTCACAGTAAGGCCTGGAACAAAATCATTTAGTGAGCCTTGCTTTCTACACTGATTGGCTGGACACTTACCAAACCCGCATGCCTTCCAAATCCCAGATTTACTACTTATTTTAAAAAATCAAAAGAAACCTTTAATGAAAAGGTATACATTTCTATGTCTCTCAGTAGACTTCTTGTCCTGGAAATCTGTACCTAAGGCCTACCTGGGCTGTTTCCAGTTACCTTTGTATGGTATAATATACCTTTCTTTCCTCCCAAATTTTCTGTCATGGTAAGTACCATTTATCTGGTACTATGTGATCCAAATATTCAGACATTTTGTGTTTCATGGATTCTTCACAACAATGTCTAGAAGTGGGGATGGACCATCACTCTCAATGTGTGCAGGGAATGGAGCCCTGGGAAGGGCACTATTTTAAGATCACAGTGATGAAGGATTACAACACTTTATTGGGACTGTGCCAATGACACTTTCACATTCAAGGAAGGTCTTGAGCTATCCCACCATTACTTTAGCTAAATTAGTTCCTCTTATTTCCTCCTCCCACGTTGTCCCAATATGAACCCTTCTTCCCACCCTTCTCATGGAAGAAGTACTGCTATTAAGGTCTGGGGGAGTATTGGGGCTGCTCCTACTATCATGCAGGGAGTGTTTCCCTTATATTCTGAGTGACTCCATATACCATGCCAAGTCTTCTCTCATGAAAAGTTTTCTTAAAGATGAATGTTGCCCTCTACTCCTCCCTGTCTTCTTTCCTACCTTATAGATCAAAAGTCTGATGACCTGCATTCACTTAGTGAGGCAGGTCACTATGGCCACTGCTCTGAATGGATTCTAGAAGATCAAGCCTGGGCACTTGATCATGAACTAATCCTACCTTCTGCCTACCTTTGGTTTTTTCCCCACCCAAGTCCCTACTCCTCTCCAAACTATGTTTTATAACTATGTGGTTAAACTATAGTCACAGTTTGAGTGTCTCCACAACCAAAAGATCAGCCTTATCATTACTTGCGGGCTGCATTCTGCTCGGCCTCCATACATGCCAGACTCATCCCTTGGGCCTCAGCCAATTGGCTAGTACTTCTGACACACTCACTTTGGATCTGAGGACTGTGCATATATTTCAGAGTATGAATTCATGGTCTGAATTTAAAATAGTATTTTTGGTAGCTCTCATTTTATATCTTTAAGACCAGTCTTTCAAAAACTAACAACTTTATTGAGGGGCATGATACTTCCTTACTAATCTGAGAGGTCTAAAAATATCATGCAGGAAGTCTCACAATTTCTTTGAAGCTGTGATAAATGTAATCAATTAGCTAAACCACGGCAAGATCCTTCAAGAATCCTAAACATACCCTTGTTCTCTCAAATTTCCAAAACTACTTGTAGTAGAAGGCAAGGACTGAGTTTTGTTTTCTATTTCAGCCACTTAATATCTATGAGCACTTACTTTTAAAACTAGACATTAAAAAAGATGACTTAAAACTTACTAGTGCAATAATGAGCCAATCCTATGTTTTGTCTGCCTACTTATTTTGTGTGTGTGTGTGTGTGTGTATGCCAATACTGGGACTTGAATTCAGGGCCTAGGCATTGTCTTCTTTCTTTCTTTCTTCCTTCCTTTCTTTTCCCTCCCTCCCTCTCTCCCTTCTTTCTTTCTTTCTTTCCAGTGCTCTACCACTTGAGCCACAGCTCCACTTCTGCATTTTTGCTGTTTGATAGGAAATGAAGACGAAGAGTTTCATGGACTTTCACACTTGGTCTGGCTTTATATTGCAATCCTCAGAGCTCAGCCTCCTGAGCAGCTAGGATAAAGGCATGAACCACTGGCACTCAGCCTTCCTTTGCTCTCATCTATCTCTAAGTCTCTACTCCTTCAGTTCTTCCTCTACTGGGTAGCTTCCTTAGTACAGAAAAATGTTAGAGCCATTCCTGGGCCATGTTTTCTCAACAGGGCCAGCCACATGCACAGGGCTTTCATCCAAAGGAAGCAATTTTAGAGGCAGGCGTGCTCAAACACACCCTCTAAGAAAATGACTTTGCACTCAGGATAGCTAGAAACTTCAAATGGCAACTCTTCCGATTCTAGGTAATTTCCCAGGAATTTAAGAAGCAGTCATTTACTCTTGACTTTCAAAGAGAACCTAGGCATGAAAGGCGCAGTTGTATCTAAAATTGATCAGCTAGTGACAACCCTCTGAAGTTACTTGAGAATAAGAGAAAGCATTGAGACACCTACACATCTGGACTGGACTATCTAAGTTCACTTTCCAGGTTGTAAAGTTTCTGGCCCCAAACACTTCTTGAAAATATTCTTTTACCAAGAAAGTACATTTCTTTTTTCATTAGCTAAAGTACTATAACTTTCCTATTATTTTCATATGGAACACTACAGCTATAAGATTTGCCAACAACTGATCTTCAAGGAACTGTGCATTTAATAAAATTGCAAGACTACAAAAAATTCTAATTCTGGAAAACAAAGATTTTGAGTTATAGGAGATAAAAATAGTGTTAACAAGACTTCTCTCGTAGCATATTCAAATAAAGTATATTTTAATAAACAACAACATTATCATCTAACTTGACACTGTAGTTGCCACTGAAATGGAATTTTCTCCTAAGAATTTTCATATTTGTTGATCTATATAAGCAGAAAACATACACACACACTTTTTGTGTTCTTTATGAACTCCCCCTGACACTTACTGAAAATTGTATGTAAAGAACCATCTATAATTTTCTACATTTCAGTCTCTAAATTTTTACTTTCTACTTATTCTTAAATAAAGCCTAAGATATTAAGAGTCCATACATATAATTTTAAAATGAGACTGACTGTGGTTAAAAAAAAGTGCATCCAGGGCATATATTTTATTTTATAAGAAAATAAAACTATGTACAAAAATCACTTCTGTTCATTGAGGTTGATCTTAACTTATTTTCTTCTTCTAATGAAGTACCACCAGAAACCCCAAAGCTGTGCAAGAAAGGTGCTAGGAAAACTCTTTAGCCCAGTTTGCTTCAGGATATCATTTTCCAGCTTCATGGGAAAGTTCGATCCTTCCCTGGTTAGCGAATGCACTTAAGATAGCCCACAGTTTGGAGGAATCCTCACAGTTATGGCGGTGTTCCCAGTGGAGGAGCAGATCCTCCTTCCTCTCCAGTGTCTGGGCACAGAGGAGACAGTTAAAGCCTGAATCAGACCAGAGGAGAAGGGTACGGGAGCTGGGGCAGTCAGGGGCCTGGGGCTCGCTTGTTCCTGGCTGATCCACTTCGTTGTCCAGGAGTGTCTCCACACTGTCTTTCTGATGGAGGCAGAGCTGCTTTTTCAGTCTCGGAAACGCCTCTGGGGCACAGGGCTTCACCTGCTTTCTTCTCTCTGGGTGCGGTTTCCAGTCAGGAGTTGAGTGTTTAACCAGTGCTTCCTGAGCAGCTCGGCTGCCTGGCAAGATCCCCTCTTGTAGCCTGCCTTGAATTTCCTCCCCATGAACACAAAGCAGATGAAACTTGATTTCAGCAAACGACTGAGCAGTGATCTGACAACGGCCACACTTGATCTGCAATTTGACTTCTTCTGCCTGGTTGAGAAGGATGTCTTCTTCCAAGCTTGACTTGTTTTCCCTGAAAAGGCCACAAATACTGTATATGAACCCTGATGGAAAAACACAGTAACAACTTTTTCCTCTCAGTTCAGATCTTATAGATCCTTCAGGAATCTATAAGACACCAGGAGAAGTACAAGGGATGAGTACCCAGAGAAAGGCTGGGCAGGACCAGTAAACTCAGGTCATCACCCCCACCCAGGGCTCTCAGGGTACATCTGCATCTGTGCAGTTAGCACAGCAAAGTCAGGTGCTTAGCACAGGGCAGGGTACTTAAGACCACTCTCATATATCCCATGTCCCTAGCCTTGAGCACTATGTGCTGCTTGGACATTTTACTTAAACAGCAAGGCGCAGGTGGCTCATGCCTGTAATCCTAGCTACTCGGAAAGCTGAGATCTAAGCATCATGGTTCAAAGCTAGCCTGGGCAGAAAAGTCTGTGAAAGTCCTATCTCCGATTAACTACCACAAAGTCAGAAATGAAGCTATACCTCAAGTGGTAGAGTGCCAGCCTTGAATAAAAAGGTAAGGGACAACATTCAGGCCCTGAGTTTAAGCCCCAAGTATTGTCGCGTGTGCGCACGCACGTGTGTGTGCATACTCAAAATCTTTGTTTTCCAGAATTAGAATTTTTTAGAATCTTGCAATGTTCTTAAATGTGCACACAATTTAGGAAAGTAAGAAGGGAAGGAGGATTTCTCACAGAGATGAGAAAGGGGAACAGAGATACCTATGGAAAAGGAAAAAGCTAAGGAAAGGAAAGGAAGAAATAGGATAGAGAGGTATCCTTCATTTGTACTGATTATGATGGAATAAACTGAAGCAGAAAACATTTAAAGCAACTGCAACAATAAAAAAAAGCAAACAAACAAGGCCCATGAATTAAAAGTGTCAGAAAGGTTGATTTCCCACAGTGTAATGAGAACTGATTGGTGAAAATGCCTGACTTCTTAGTTTTCTTAGAAAAAAGCAGACACAGTGGTTAAACAAGTTTATACTCCCACCAACAAGTAGTATGGAGGTTCCTCAAAAGACTCCACATAGAGCTCCCCTATGAACCAGCAATCCCACTTTTGGGCATTTACCCGAATGATCACAAACAAGACCATACAAAAGCTACCAGCACAAATACGTTTATTGCAGCATTATTTACCATAGCTAAGATACAGGAACCAACTCAGATGTCCCTCAGTAGATGAATGGATCAAAAAAATGTGGTACATATACACAATGGAATTCTATGCCTCCATCAGAAAGAAGGACATTGCCACATTTGTTAGGAAATGGAAAGACTTGGAAAAAATTTCATTAAGTGAAGTAAGCCAGGCCCAAAGAAACATAGGTCCCATGGTTTCCCTTATTTGCAATAACTAGTATATGTCTGGGTCAAGCAGAAAAGGTCAGATAAGATGATGTTAGGTGAAATGAACCCCAAGGTAAGGACACAAGTGGTTTTTTTCTTTCTTGCTATTGTTTCTAACATATTTATAAGGTGATTGTTTTGTTGCTTTATATGTCCCTCCCCCACGGTATAACTCCAGTTTTCACTGTATTTGATGTTGGTATAATTTGGGGAGGGGAAGGAAAAAAAAACAAATAGTTTAAATAGGGATAGAGGTGGACCTATTGTAACAATGAGATGTACAAAATGCTATGTTTAAAACCGAATTTTACAACTTTGGGGGAGGGGGGAGGGGTAGGGTAGGGGGTTGGGGGGCAGAGTGTAGTTGTGGAGATGGGAGGGCAGGGATGATGGTAGGGGAAAAGCAAAGGAGGAGGCAACAATGCTTGATAAGAAATGTACTCATTACCTTGCTCATGTAATTATAATCCCTCTGTATGGTGTTTTCACAATAAAAAAGGTTATTAATAAAAAAAAAGAAATAAAAAAGTAGACACTCGTGGCCACACCAGGTGCATTTCCCAAATTCATGACTGCTCTTACGCATGCCTTCCAGCCTGCCAAATTATGTAGCTTGTTTGTTTATAATGCTAGGAAGCAAGAGCTTTCACAGGAAAAAGTCAATCTGGCCTGATGGGAAAAATAGAGCACAGGGTGATCTGGCTGTCTTCGGGGACAATGTGCAAACCTCTGAAGACCTGACATGGGTCACTCATGCCATAGAACAGCTGATGCTGCTTAGGTATAAATGCTGAAGACAAGAAAAACTACCTGTGAAAACTCCCTGCATCTCCTTATACTAACTTAACTGTATTTTTGCTATTTTCAGATGCAAAAATAATCTTCTCTTACCCAACTGTCCCCACTCACACTTCAAAGCAACATTTTTGCCCTGAACAGATTAGAAATGAAATATTATGACTGGTCAGAAAGCAGAGAGGAATGAAGTCATTCTTGACAAACTTCAGGGGAGTGGGTAGCTACCTTATACAATTTTAATCTGAGATGTTTGTCAAATCTTTCTGAATTTAAAATCTCACCCTCTTTCCTAAGTTTCCATGGCTTTCTTTCCCAGTTTGCACCCACTGAGCACTCACCTCTCCAGGGATCCCTCTATTCCTCGCATACTAGCATCTCTGTCTCTGTTCTTCGGCATGTCCCCTGACTGCGGGTCACTGGTGGAGGCTTCAGTGCTGATCACAACCCTGTGTACTTCTTTCAGGTGGCCAAAATAGACTCGGATGTGACCAAACACTTTTGCACAGAACTCACAGCACACCAGTTTCTTCAGACGGTTCTCATTGTGATGAAGGTTCATGTGTGTGCTCAGGCTGCCCGGATGTACATAGGCCTTGCGACAAATCCGACAACTGTAGGGCCGTCTGTTGGTGTGTGTGTTCATGTGATCTCGAAGGTGCTGCTTGAACTGGAAGTGGTGGTTACAGACATGACATCTGTGCCAAGGCTTCTTAATGCCAGAAAACCCTTTTCTGAGTCCAGAGCTGGGTCTAGGGGATGGGCTGTCATTCTGCTTATAGGTGAAGTATTTAGGAGTGGGTGAACTACTTAATAAGGTGTCCTGTTGTAAGCTGCCGGGTGTTTGGGGTGGTAACAGAGCTGTAGGAGAAGCCAGGGAGGTCAGAGCAGGCATGACAATGACAGGTTTGGGCATAATACTACGGTACTTTCTCATAGTCCCAGGCTTTTGGTCTCTAGATTCTTGAGGATCCATTTTTGCTCTTTCTTTTCCATCTCTACATTTATTAATACGGCACCTCCTCTTTTTCCCCTGAAATGCCAAAATTTCATCTGCTACCTTTCTTTTCCTTCCTCTTTTCTTTGCTGTTCCCCCATTCATTTTGGCTTTGTGGTTGAGATCTGGTTTGGTGACTGGACAAAAGTCGTTTTCACAAAGGCTCTGCTTTGACATCTGTGAAACAGGTACCTTGCTTCCCTTTTTGGTAGCTTTATGGAAGTCTCCCGTAATAGAAGATTTCTGAGCACAGTCTGTCTTATGTCCAGGCAGAGAAAAATCTGCAGCACAGGTATCTGATTCACTTTTACAAACCTCTGTTTTTATTCTGGTATAGGGCAAGACTGGTAGTTTTCCTGCAGGAACTGAAGAGACCAACTGAACTGCATTGCTAAAAATGGTGGGTAATAAATTGGTCATGGATTTCGTATCATCAGCTTGTGCTTCAAGTTGTTCACTGGCAACAGCAGGAGGTTTCTTGGCTGTTTCCTTGATTAGAAAGCTTGTTTTCCCAGAAATCTTTGAGAGGCTCTGCATGACAGACAGTTCCTCTGAAGTGGCCAATGATGGCATAGCAGGAGGGCTCCAATCTTGTTGGCTGCTGGCCACTGGGGATCTTGAGTCTCTGTGGCCACCACTGGTGGTCAGTGGAGCTGTGCTCATGCTGCTTGGGGTTTGGTCTAATGATGGTGCTTGTTTGAGAGGACTAGGTTTGCATGGAAATTCTAGATGGGCAGGTGGGGAAGGACACATCTGAGGACATGTCTGGGCTGGGACAGGAAATCTGCTCCATCCACTTTCAGGAGAACCCAGGCTGGGTTTCTTTCTCAATCCTTTGTTATTTCTTGGAGGCTGATATCGAGGAATAGGCAGTTTAAGGTTTTCAGGCAGGGATATCCTGGGTTTCTGAACTGGCTGGGCTGAGGCAACATTTGGCAAAGCCACGAGAGAAAATGTCCCCTCCTGGCCAGCCACCTGCATCAGTGCATAGTTGTGGGTGGGCATTGCCAGGGGTTTGGAGGCCAGGGGGGACCCCAGACTCCCCTGATCAGACAGTGGAGGTGCAGGACATGGCAGTACTCTAGAGGTTAGGACTCTGGGCACAATTTTTGGTGCAATAGTCCTAAACTGACTCTTATTCTGCAAACTTTTCCCACTCTGTACTGTTCCAGAAGTGATGTTTGATTCACCTGCAATGACAATACACAACATAAAAGTTAACTGAGAGTTCAAGTAATCTGCTTCCCAGATTCCCTAAAGATCATGAGTCTTCTCTGCAGTTCCATTGCTCAGATTATAATATGGGTCATTTGCCATAAAAATGTGCTTATTTCTATCTCTATCACTAAGCACAGAGCTTCCGGAAAGACCTGGTCAGTCATCCTCTTCCTTCTCTCTTTTCCTTCTCCTTCCTTCCTCTTCCTTCTTCTTCTCCTCTTTTGTGTGTGTGTGTATGTGTGTGTGTGTGTGTGGGGGGGGGGGGGGACATTGGTCCTGGACTGGAAGGGGCTGGGTGCTGTTGCAGAGCATTTTGATCAAAGTTAACATTCTACCACTTGAACCACATCTCCACTTTCACCTTTTTGGAGGTTAATTGGAGATAAGAGCCTCATGGACTTTCCTGCCTGGGCTAGGTTGGAACTGTGATTCTTAGATTTCAGCCTACAGAGTAGCTAGAATTACAAGGGCCAGCCGCTGGAGCCTGGCTTTCATTCTCATATTCTGCAAATCCACTGTCTGTGTTTGCCCAATTCTGATCCATGTTCACCTCCTTTCTCCATCTCCTGAGCTCCAAAATCTCTCCTCTGTCAGTTTTTGTGGTGCATCTCATTTATTTCATATACATGCCCTGTTTTCTGGATACATTTAAGTTCTATGAGGCCGAAGCTTATGCTAAATTTGTCTTGGTATTATTCACTGTATCTCTGGTATGAAACAAATGTTTCATATATCAAAGGCACTTTTCACTCAATTTCAGGGTATGCTATTTGACCCCTTGGCAGTGCAATTTGTTTTGCACTGTGGATGAATTCCAGACTGAATGCTAGCTTTGTTGGTATTTCCCTACGTGACTTGTGAATTTCTTTTCACACCTTTCAAACTGTTTATGTGTGCTTTAGCAATTAAATCACCAGTATTCAAAAAGCTGATGTGACACCTTTAGAAATGTTGAACCAAAACAGAAAGATGCAAGTGATAAGGAACAGAAATGATATAAAAAATATAGGGATCACACAAAAATGAACCTTCTAGGATACTAACAGATAATTTTAACTGATAAGATGTTTCATTCACCCTAGATTTATTAGCCTGACAAAAGACCAATTACTATAACCTTAAGAGAACAATTAAAGAAACATTTTGGTGTCCAGCTTCTAAGGACTGAATCATCTACTTTATTCCTTGAGGCCTCAAGGTCACTAGGTCTGGCTATGGAGACATTTCTCCTTTCTAAGTACCTCATATTAATCAAATCTCACTTCAACTCACATTTTCTCGGCACCTACACTATTCTAGGAATTGGCTACTGCAAGCTCATAATCCCTCTTCTGAAGCATGTGGGGCCCTTTCAGATAATACTAAGAAATATACACCAAATGTTATGGAACACCCATGCCAAGAGAATCAGCAGGCATGTGTAATTAAACTTACACTTCTGGAGAAAGCATGTGAGTTTTCACTGCAGTTAGACAAATGCAGATTTTTAAATTGTCTTATTTCAGTTCAGGTTTTGCTTCTCACTGAGTTTAACACCCACTTTTTGGGTAAGATTTTCTGTTTTCAGAATTTTGTAGAGTTAAGAGTTGTGTATAAAGTACAGAAGAACTGTTCATTTCATGTTTATCAGAGAAATAAAGTAGCTGTCAGTCTAGCTGAAGAGAAAATTAAGAATTTAAAACTGCTGAGTGTACAGGTAACATGCCTGTAAACCCAGGAATTGGGAAGTGAGAGGTTATGAAAATGGCACTTTAAAAAATTACAACCAGGTGCTGAGATTTGAGGATTGTGGTTCAAAGCCAACCTAGGCAGGCCAGTTTGTGAGACTTACCTCCAACCACACACACACACACACACACACACACACAGCCAGAAGTAAAATTGTGGCTTGAGTGGTAAAGTGCTAGCCCTGAGCACAAAAGCTCAAAGACAGCACCTAGGCCCTGAGTTCAAGCCCAGCACATACACAAAAAGTTATAGAGGAGAAAAAAGCAAAATGTAAAAATTCACTTAGAGAACATTATAAAGCTTATAAAGTTTTCCATGAGCTTCCTGGTAATAAACGAAGAAGAAGACAACAGATAACACCTCCTCCAGATTGCTCAGGCCATCACACTAGTCCTGTTCTAGTCAAGGTACAAGTCTCTTAACATCCTTTATTTTACCCTAAAGTCATGTTTGAATGGAAGTTGGTCAATATACTTTTCAACTTATTCCTTTCATGCTGCTCGTTATTTGCAGTGTGCTAATTTCGCTAAAACACAGTTCACATCTCACTTTATGCCTTACCTCTCTTTTTTGTTAGAAGAAATAATGATGTTTAAATAGATCTTTTAAATCAGGATGGAGAAAGAGTTTTCAGAAGGCTAAAATTATTGCTAGGTTTGGCTACTTAAAGAGAAAGCTTATTAAAATTGCATTAATTAATGCTCTTTGCATGTACGCAGCAGATGGGGGCAGAGAGGGGGTGAGAAGAGAACATGTTGGGTTGCTTATATTCAGTTCTGATTCCAAAGTGAGCTGAAAATATTTATAGTAGGAGGAAAGAATAGAAAGGCAATTTCACTCAGTCATAAATCCTCCTGAAAAATGTGACAATAATACATCACAGTACAAACCATATTAATATGGTTTCTTATGAATGACTGTCCTTATTCTTATGAATGACTGTCCACCACTCTTCATCTCAGATGAAAAGGCAAGGTCCCACAATAGCCTAAAAGCCCTCACAACCAGTGGTTCCTGGGGCCTCACTGACTCATTTCTTCTTGTTTCCCTCCAGCCTCAGTGGTCTCTGCTAGAGGGGCACCTCTTAGGTGCCTTTGCCTCAGCTATTCCCACAGGCTTTGAGCATTCCTCCCTCCTTAAACCCCCAGGGTGTTCTGCATTACTTCCGTCAAGGTTTTGTTCAACTTCCTTCTGGTGAGCTCTTCTCTTATTATTTCAAACTACACTCTCATTCTGAACTCCTGCTATGGTTTAGATGTGATTTCCCAAGGTCCACCTGTTGGGAATTTGTGGAACCTTTTTATTTTTGTTTTTGGTCAGTCATGGGGCCTGAACTCTGGGCCTGGTAGCTGTCCTTGAGCTCTTCAGCTCAAGGGTAGTGCTCTACCACTTGAGCCACAGCACCACTTCTGGTTTTTCTGGTTGCTTACTGGAGATTAAGAGTTTCACAGATTTTCCTGCCCTGGCTGGCTTTGAATCACCATCCTCAGATCTTGACCTCCTGAGTAGCTAGGATTACAGGCATGAGCCATCAGTGCCCAGCTAACCTACGGAAACTTTAAGAGGAGGGGTGAGGGCTGGGAAGGTAGCTCAGTGGTAGAGTGCTTGCCTTGCACGCATGAGGCCCTGGTTCGATTCCTCAGCACCACATAAGCAGAAAAAGCTGGAAGTGGCGCTGTGGCTCAAGTGGTAGAGCACTAGCCTTGAGGGACAGCACTGAGGCCCAGAGTTCAGGCCCCATGACCGACAAGAAAAAAAAATAAAAGAGGAGGGATGGAGGGACCCTGGTTAGCTCTTACAGGAGGGTTGTTTATAGAAGCCTTGGACTGGCTCCATCCAGCCAATCTTTTTTGGAGACTTTCAGCCTCCAAAACTCTGAGCAAAATAAACCTTTGTTTCTTTATAAGCAGCCTTTCTTGGGTATTTCATTACAGTAATGAAAAGCAGACTAATACAACTGCCTGCTCCCATTTCCTGTTTGATCCCTCTGAACACTTGTTCCATCTGACATGTTACATCTGGGATCAGCTTTTTCTTAATGAAATGAGATTCTTGAGGGTAGGGAGTTTGTATCTTCAAGGCCCAGAAAATCATGTGGCTGGGATTAGTAAATATTTGTTGAATTTTTCAGTGATGATAAAGTGACCAATGAGGGAAATAAAGAATTTACAGATGGAGCTTAGGAAATTTTCTAACAATGAAAAAAGAAAAAACATTTTAAATTGTCCATTAACATTTGAAAATACAAAAATTAAACAAGACATCTCTCAAATATGTACTTTCTCAATTTAGCTACATTCACTGCCAGAATAAGGGGAGAGGCTAATACCATAATTAAGACCTTAAAAACAAAGGAAGAGAGAGGTGGCCAGTCCAGTAATTATCAGGAAAGATGGCAAAAGAGAACACTCAATGATCAGGTTCAGAAGCAGAAATTGCCTTGCAAACAGACATATGTAGAGGGAAGTGTAGGGGTCAGGTGGTAGGAGGAACAGCCAGATATGGACACACTGAAGCTCATTGACAATGTCACTTAGAAGCACAGAAGCATCAGACAGTGTCAAGGTTACCAAATTCTCTAAAGACCAAAATTGGGAAAGGACTATTTTTGCTCTTTTATGACCAAGTATAAGAAAGCAACTTGATAGCTCAATTTTCAGAAACTAGGTATATTTTACAGAGCCAGACCAAAAGGACTGAATGGATCATGATATGTTTAGGTGAGTGTGCTTCAACTGATCTTTGAAACTCTGTGTTATGGTGGGAATAAAATCACACAGAAGAACAATGATATTCAAAGGAAAAGGAGGCCAACCATAGTTAAGTACAAAGAACACTGCCCATTCCCAAGGGTAACTATCATCAGCATTAAGTCCACTGAACAGCCTGCCTGGACAGAGGCCTGGAGGACAGGTAGGTGCCACAGGAGTCACTTCTCTTCGAGATCCCTAATGTGGATGCTGGGGTAGAAAGACATATCAGCTGCCTATTGATCAACAATCAGAAACTGAACTTAATCTGTGGGTGAAGGTAAAGCCTTGTGTGTACTTGTCTCGTCTATCTGGAGGAACCCATAAAGCAAGATTCTCCAGGTTGAGTCCTATTTCTCAGCATCATTAAGTGAAGTGCAAGGCAGGAAAAAGAGAGCAAGGCCACAAAAATGGAAGAAAACCCCACAAACCCTAGAAATGACTTAAATATCTAATCAAAAGGTTACCAATGAAATAACCATCCAATTATATAACATAACAGCAAGAAAAGAATGAATTAGCCTGGCGCTGGTGGCTCATGCCTGTAATCCTAGCTATGCCAGAGGCTGAGACCTAAGGATCACAGTTTGAAATCAGGCTGGGTAGGAAAGTTTGTGAGACTCTTATCTCCAGTTAACTACCACAAAAAAACCTAGAAGGGGAGTTGTAGCTCAAATGGTAAGGCACAAGCCTTAAGCAAAATAAAAGAACTCAAGGACAGTGCCCAGGCCCTGAGTTGAAGCACTAGGACCAACATAGAGAAAGAAAGACAGAGGGAGAGAAGGATAGGAGGAAGGGAGAGGTGTGGGGGTGGGGGGAGGGGAGGGAGGAAGAGAGAGAGAGAGAGAGAGAGAGAGAGAGAGAGAGAGAATAAACTAGATTGATATCCTCCAGTATGTCAGCTTTATAGTATGCTATCACTTGGATCAAAAGCTGGGGGGTGGTGTGCATAAATATATTCCTGTATAGGTGCATTTCTTAAGGAAACAAAGCAGCTATTAGTGGAGGCTGCTGTGGGCTGGGGGTGGGGGTCATGTCTTCCTCTGTGCTTGGCTCATGGAGGATTTTCAACATGTATCTGTTGAATCAATTTCTAAAAGTGGTGCCCTTTTAGGATTTTCATGGTTGACTATATAGATATACACAGTTAAAAGGGCTCATGTCTTTTATTTTTCCTGACAATTTAATGGCAAGAATTGCTACTAACCAGGGCAGTAATCTAGTTAGCTGACAGGTGGTGCATGGCTACCTTCTGAAGTCAAACGCTGGGAAGTATGGAGCTCATTACTTCCTAAGGACAAGTGGAGTCCTGAGAATTGTTCTGCCAAACATTTGGCTCTTTTAGATAAAAAGAAGGTAATTTTCAATAAAGTTCAGTTATGCTACAATAACCACAGCTTTTTAAAAAAAAATGAATTTGAACAATAGGAGTCCTTAGAAAAGATTAAAATATCAGTACATCTTTTTAAATTCTCAAATAGCAAGGAAGTATGAGCATGGGAAGTCTTTCTAGGCACTGCAGCTGTAACAGTGGTTTATTCCTCTCCACATTTACAAGACCTTTCACAGATGGTGTGATCTGAAACCCCTCACCTGCACCTACTAAATTACATATCTTCCAGAGGTGTGCAGTAAATAATGAGGAGAAATTTCCACTGACATTCATAATTTCTGGAAATCCTAAGAAATTACCCATAACAGTTAAAGACACTCACAGCACTCTTGGGTGCTACACATGGACTTTTATTAACTGAAAACATAAAAGGCTCACTCAATAAAATTAATTTTGCACAATTATCCAAGGAGAATACTTACTATTAGGATCTTAAATGTGGGATGTTTTTAATATCATAAGCATATTAAAGTGACTATTTTGGAAAGTGACATTTGCAGTTAGTGAGACATTGTTCTAACTGGAATAAAGGGGAACTGGTTAGTGCTGAGTACTTACTATGGTCTAGAATCTACCACAGGCCTTTTCATTGACCTCTCACCCAAATTCTGCAAGGAAGTATTTTTGTTCTCCCTTTTAGCAATTCAAATGAGGCTTGAGGAAAGTAAAAAGTGAGTAAGCACAACCATTTAAAGTAATGATGTTCTTCGTTTTCTTGTCAAGGGAGAAACATTATAAAACTGTCATAAATAATTGCACGCTGCAATGTAATTTCTGATTTAAAAATTTTTTTGACTGGACTGGGGCTTGAACTCAGGGCCTGGGCACCATTCCTTGGCTTGTTTTGCTCAAGGCTGGTGATCTACCACTTGAACCACAGTTCCAGTTTTTTGGTGATTAGCTGGAGAGAAAAGTCTCATGTGTTTTCCTGCCCAGGCTTGCTTTGAACCATAAGTCTTAGATCTCAGCTTCCTGCATAGCTAGGATTACGGGAGTGAGTCATAGGCATCCAGCTAATTTCTGAATTTTAAGGAGAAAAAAAAAAATTGAAATAGAAATGGCTTGTCTTATCTAAAAAAAAATACCATTAAGGGATCTTTCTTTCAAAAACTCCAGATAGTAGAATGAACTGAAAAATTAAATGAAAGTAAAAACTGAATTTTATAGTTGAATGTGTCACTTACCACCCTGAGGATGCTGATGAATCTGAAGGCTGCCTGGCAACATTCATTTGGAGATGTGCCACAGGTGTCTTCCCAGCCTCTAGTACCACATGACTGGCTCTGGTGGACACCTGGACACATGGCCCTTCTACATGTAGGCAGCAGGGAGGAAAGAATGAGGGCTCAAGAGCACTAGGTGCCAATGCCTGTCCAGCTTTATCAAACTGTTCACTGCACAACTGGCGTAATTAAAAGACAAGTGCATGGGGCAATTATGTAGACAGCTGGACACAACTCACTTCCTGATTTCCATTGGCAGAACGAAGGCTCACTTTGTTGCTTCTAAACAAAGTTGTCCCTACTCATCTCCTCTTGGTTTGGGCAAAGTTCCATTATTCCCTCTCCTGGGGCCACAGGTCCACTGCTAAAATGTGAGGGAGTAGGCAGAGAGAGAGAGAGAGAGAGAGAGAGAGAAAGAGAGAGAGAGAGAGAAAGAGAGAGAGAGAGGGAGAGAGGGAGAGAGAGAGAGAGAGAGAGAGAGAGAGAGAGAGAGAGAGAGAGAGAGAGAGAGAGAGAGAGGCCCTGCTCTTGAAATGGGCCCCTGGGATCCAGGTTCAGAACAAAGTGAAGCCAAATCAAGCAGTAAAGAGCCAATATTTTAAGGTACTGTTTAGGTTTTAATTTTATTAAACTGAAAAACCCTATTTTCAATTTTATTTTATTTGCTGGAATTCTTATTTAACCTCTCACTTGGTTTTCAAATAATAAATTCCAGTTGGGGTTCAAATTGTTTCCCAAGATGGGTCTCTGGTTAAAATAAATATGGCATATCCCTAGAGAAGTCTTGAATAAAAGAAATGTCTCATAACACAAGGGACCTTAAGTTAATTTTGTCCAAAACACTATAAACACATTTAGCCCTTGCCTACCCTCTTGCTTCGCTGCCTTCCAGAGCTGCAGCCACAGGCTGAGGCAGGAAGAATTTATTGAGTACTGGCTGTGTAGCACAGGCTGTTAAAACGTGCTGGCAACAGGAACAGCGTCCTTTTGTTTGAAAAGAACTGATTCCTAGTTCTCAGATGTGCAGTGTAGGACCTGCGGGACTCCTATCTTGGGCCCAAATTTCAGGAAATTTGAAGCAATTCAAAGTAAGCAAGCCCATTTCCAATTGGAAATCATGTGTCTTGTTTTGTCCATTCTCCTTGGCACCTGGTCTGCTCTGCTGAACTCTGTGCTTAGCTGACTCTCTCCCCTGCCTTAATCCCATCCTAATCACGAAGCACTGTCCACTTCCCACAGGCCTTGGAGAGCTGGCTTGCCCAACAATGAGATCACTGCACCATTAGCCAGAAAGGGAATTTTCATGTTCTGAGCAGCTGAGTTTCTTTGTCAATACAATATGGTACTTATCTTAAGTGATAAGTACCATATTAGGTGTCAGGTATTGTTCAAAATACTTTCTGTGCATCATTTTATCCCAAATAAGCAGAGTAAGGCCTTACTGTTAAATCTATTTTACAGATATAGAGTTCTAGGCTGGGAGGCAAAGGTACTGGAACCTAGGTCATGCCCTCTGACTCCATAGGCCCTTTCCACCCCTCTCACAGCTCATGAGTACTGAGTCAGGGCCTCCTTCACAGCCCCAAGGAGGGATTAGGGTCTGATACTTGTGGTTTCAGTGCCTGTCTCTGTCATGCACTTGTGACCTTAGCAAGTCATTCTCTGTGCCTGCATGCTGTCACCTACAAAATGGGCAACAGGATCTGGCTATAAAGGTCACATCAGAATTAGATGAGAAAAATATGCATGAAGGTGCCAGATACATGCTCAATGCACATTATGAAATCTGACATTTATTTTCAGTGGATTTAAAAAAAAAGGACACAGAACTTGAATGCTCATGGTATGGATGAGAATCTTTAAACCTATGTTTTCCTTCTGTCTTTCTCTCTTTCTTTCGTGTGTGTGTGTGTGTGTGTGTGTGTGTGTGAGAGAGAGAGAGAGAGAGAGAGAGAGAGAAAGAGAGAGAGAGAAATGCGAGAAAGGGAGAAGAAATGGCTGCTACTTGTTAATAATGATCGCAGTCTTTGGCAGAGGTCAGCCATGCCCACCATCTTATCCAACCTGTCAGGATCTCTCAACTGTAGGCCTGGGTGGCAATGACTAAGTGTTAATTAGATGAGCCCTGCAGTGAGAATAGGAGTTAACATTTCTGCATTTTAAAGCTGTGTTTTGTGGGGACTCTTAACTTTTATTTACATACAACAGAGGTGCCAATCTTTGCAGAGACAGAGAGGAGAGAGAGATAGAGAAGAGAGAGAGAGAGACAGAAAGAGAGAGATAGACAGATAGAGAGAGAGAGAAAGGGGGGAAGGAAGCCAAGTATCAGGGACCCTGTGAGAGAAGGTATGTAGGGTGGGGTTGGGACACTGGTTTTATCTCTGGAGGACTGAGGGCACAAGAACTTATGATTTCTCAATTCAGGAATTCAGGAGTGGGAACACTTGGGCTGCTACAGAGGGTAGAGGCAGGGCAACTTAAGGGTTTATTGTTGTTTTTTTTTTGATTTTTTTTGTTTTTGTTTTTAGTGCTCCTACTAAGGCTTGAACTGGAGCTTGGGTGCTGTCCTTGAGTTTTATTTTTTGATCAAGGCTAGAGGCTCTATCAGTTGAACTACAGCTTCTCTTCCAGCTTTGATAATTAGTTCCTGCTATGCTTACAGGCATGAGCCACTAGAGCCCGGTACAACCTGAGTTTTGAAAGTACTTCCTTGTACATTTAGCATTTCACTGAACAAAGCATTAAGCTTACAGAGGTGAAGTTAGCTTAAGTACAGAAAAAAAAAAGTTGGGCAACAGAAAGAGAACTATAGTCCATAAAAGTGAATAAATGAGATATGTAAATGTATTATGAAACAAGAAGAAACAAGCAGCTTTTGTTGAAGAATTTAAAAGGCAATTACCTTAAATATTAGTGGCAATAAAAGAAAAAACCATAATGTGGCTTGTTAAATTAAGTAACTAATTATTCTTTGGGGGCATATAATTAGAGTCCCAATGAAAAGTAAATTTAAAAAGCTTTATATTTAATTATATATTTTGATAATTCTGTTTTAATGAATTTTTCCATTGTCTTAATTATTATTATTATTATTTTTTTGGGTCCGGTCGTGGGGTCTGAACTCTGGGCCTGGGTGCTGTCCCTCAGTTCTTCAGCTCAAGGCTAGCGCTCTACCACTTGAGCCACAGCGCCATTTTCGGCTTTTTTCTTTTTGCTTATGTGGTGCTGAGGAATCGAACCCAGGGCCTCTGGCATGCAAGGGAAGCGCACTACCACTGAGCCATCTTCCCAGCCCCAATCGTCTTAATTATTAAAGCTCTTTTTAGTAGTTTTATTTCTAGGAGAATTTGTTTTTGATTTCTAGTGCTTCAAATGGAAAACTGTTGAAAACCATACAAAACACTTTTTTGACTTGTTTATCTTTTTGGCAAAGATAGTAGCATGCACAAAGTTTTGTTCATCATTATACAACAGTCAAGTCAGTATCTTTCCCCAAATGTAAGAATGACACATAGCATAAAAACAAAGTGCTAGTGACTCTCCCAAGACACTAAGCAAGACAGACTTCTGAAATGTTTTTACTCCATCCTCTTACTATTCTTTTTGTTGTTATATTACTAGGATTGTTAATATGCATTTGAACTCCCACTGAAATTTAGAGCTTAATCATAACTTTAACATGACAAAGGCATCTGACATTTTAATCCAGATGACAAATACCTGTGCATGTTGCCTTCCCAGCAGATTCCGACATTTGCTGAGTCAGTTGTTTCTCCCCAGGACTACTGGAAACATCTGCAAAAGAGCTTTAGTGAACTGCAAAAGAGCTTCCAAGAAACATCCACCTGTCTCATGAAACCAGAAACGTCCTACCAGCCAATGAAAATAGCGCCCTTCATTTTTAATCTTATATTTCAACTGCATGCAGTTGCCTAGCTCAGTATCTGGGATGACTCACAAGATTGACAGCTGGTAAAGAACATCTTTTCCTTAGTGAGATAGACAGATAAGGTTTCAGCACTGCAATACACATTCAGTTAGAACAATTCAACGAGACACGCAGAAGATGGAAGTTCCTTACTGTTGGACACTACATTATTATTAATGAACTAAAAGCATTAAAAACCCCACAAAACGTCAACACAGTCCACGTGGTATTACTAAAAGCAATGGACAAGACCCCAAAGATTATTTTTATGTCATCATTTCAAAAGGGCTACACACACACACACACACACACACACACACATTTCAGTGGTAGAGTCTGGCATGTGCCAGAATCAATCCCTAGTATCGAAAAAATGTCATTCCATTGGTACAGATGCTTGATCTTCACTTCTGAGTTGCCCTCACTCAGTAATTTTTCACTTTTACATGCAAGCCTTTCTATACTTGGGCTTTTTTTGGGGGGGGGAGGGGTCCGGTCGTGGGGCCTGAACTCTGGGTCTGGGTGCTGTCCCTCAGCTCTTCAGCTCAAGGCTAGCGCTCTACCACTTGAGCCACAGCGCCACTTACGGCTTTTTTCTTTTTGCTTATGTGGTGCTGAGGAATCGAACCCAGGGCCTCAGGCATGAAAGGCAAGCGCTCTACCACTGAGCCACCTTCCCAGCCCCTATATCTCAGCTTTTAAGGCAACATTTCATTCAATCATAAGTCAAAACACTCAAAACACACAAAGTTGGACAGGCATGAGCCTGTAGCAGTCAAGTATGACCATGTGGCTACAAGTCAAATATTACCAGATATTTTTCTCATTGATTACCATTCCCTAACACTATGGATGGTGACTTCTGACACACCTTTCTTTAACATGAACAAACTACTGAAACCCTAATACTTTTTAGCAAAATAAAGAAGCAAGTGAAAGTAACAGGCACCGACTAGTACCTCACTTCCTTTGGAGTAGCTGATCAGGCTCTCAGATGCAGATTCTGAGGTACAGTGAATATAAATCAGCTTGTGACCTGAGCTCTCATCAAGGTAATCTTATTAAGGTTTAAAAGCTTTATTGACCAATTTGAATTTTTTTCCTTTGAATTCTGCTAGCTTCTCCTTCATCAATATTCTTCATTCTCCTTTGATGACAACTACAAAACCAAGTTGAAAGGAGTATGTCTCATCTGACTGTGGAAATATGTAAGAGTTCACTCTCCATTTACCCAGGAGGGTTGAAATGAGTGCTCAGAGTGCCAGTTCTCTCCCAGCCCTGTGGCTATGTGACTATGCCTGTCTGTGTGTACGCTTAGGTAGATGTACTGGCTGCAGAACTAGTTTCATGGCTGCTCAGGCTAAGTTCAACCCACTGCTGTCTTCTTCCTACAGAGTTTTTCTCCAATTGGCCCCCACCTGTGTTCTCCACTCTCGCTGCCTGCTGACTAGTGCTGAAGAAATCCACTCACCGTAACCCTTGACAATGTTGCCAAGAGTAAATTTTTAAAAAATTAAAAAAAAATTTTGTCTTGAAAATTCTTCTCCAATCCCATGGCACCATCCATTCACTTTCATCCCCAGATGTCTTTCAGTGAGGGCTCACCCAGGCTCCTTCCATTGTTCTAAAGCACACTCAACCGTCTCCACACCCACCACCATTGCCTCCTTTGCCAGCAGCTTTCATCATTGCCTGGGGCAGGGGAGGTCATTATATGGGACTCACTGTCCCTTCTTTCTACTTCTAAACTTCCCTCCTAGTTTTTTATTGTTGTTATAAAGGTGATGTACAGAGGGGTTCCAGTTACATAAGTCAGATAATGAGTACTTTTCTTTTCCCTGCTTTTTTTTTTTTGTTTCATTATACCATGTACATAATGCTCTCTTGTGATGGAGAAAGGAAGATGAGGTACTAGCTATCACTCTAAATATATGATCAACTGCTTCAAGTTTTGAAACAATAAAAGCATATACATATCTTGGAATAAAGAGATGGAGGATTCCTTTTTTGTTTGTGCTGGCACTGGGGCTTGAATTCAGGGAATCATGCCTTTACTTAGCTTTACTGCCAAGGGGCAGATGTTCTACCACATAAGTCACATCTCCACCTCTGGCTTCACAGACTCTGCCTGGGCTGGCCTGGAACTAGGATCCTCAGACCTTAGCCTCCTGAGAGGATTGGGTTCTTAACCCTTTTGCACCCCACTCTCTTCTCCAGTCTCTTTGCACTGCTCCCAGCTTTCAGGGGACCCCTTCCTGGCAATCCTGTCTAAGACTAGCTACTCAACCCTATGTCATCACTTACTGTTTTCTTCTGTCCTTTGAGGCACTGACCTGTACAATGGTATTCTTTTTTTTTTTTTTTTTGCCTGTCATGGGGCCTGAACTCTGGGTCTGGGCGCTGTCCCTCAGCTCTTCAGCTCAAGGCTAGCGCTCTACCACTGGAGCCACAGCGCCACTTGCGGCTTTTTCTGTTTATGTGGTGCTGAGGAATCGAACCCAGGGCCTCATGCTTGCAAGGCATGCACTCTACCACTGAGCTACCTTCCCAGCCCCTGTACAATGGTATTCTATTATCTGTTTCTTCCTATGAGGCAGAGTCTAGCTTTATTCACTACCAGGACCTCAATGGTATTCTACTATCTGTCTCTTCCCATGAGGCAGAGTCTAGCTTTATTCACTACCAGGACCTCAGTCCCTAGACCAGTGTCTGCCACTCACAGTATATCATATTTGTTTAGTAAATGCAAACACAATATATAAATATATAATAATAATCTTGGGCCCGATTTTTGATACTTCTGTACCAATCGATGGATGTGGAAATTGCATGTTTGTTGTAGGGTCATGAAACTGCAAAGAGCTGGATCTGAACCCTGATCTTTGCAGTAAAAAGGCTGTTTGTTCTTCTATTTCAAACGAAGTGTTTTGCAATTTATCCCCTTGTAGGGTCAGTGTCTTCCAGTGGCTGGTGAATACCCCATAATCCACCCCAGTGTTGAGAAAACAAAGACCTTTTTACCAATTAAGAGTGTCTTTTTAGGGGATGATGAATGGCCTGTTTTACTAGAAATCTACACTATACTGGCTGGATGGGTGGCAAGTTGAATTTACAAAGTAGTTGTAGCACCCTAACCCATTAGGCTCATACAGAATATAATTTTTTTGGGGGGGGTCCAGTCGTGGGGCCTGAACTCTGGGCCTGGGCGCTGTCCCTCAGCTCTTCAGCTCAAGGCTAGCGCTCTACCACTTGAGCCACAGCACTACTTCCGGCATTTTTTTTAATTTTTGCTTATGTGGTGCTGAGGAATTGAACCCAGGGCCTCATGCATACAAGGCAAGCGCTCTACCATTGAGCCATCTTTCCAGCCCCAGAATATAAATTTTTAAAGTAAAAAATTTACAATAAATTCTATGACACTTGTAAATCTTTTTCTTGGTAGTACTAGAGTTTGAACTTAGGACTTTGCTTGCTAGGCCTACAAAGTTTCTTTAATACTTAAGCCATGCCTCTAGCATCAGGATACTGTTAAGCTCTGACAAAGTAGGGTTTTTGTTGTTTTTGTTTGTTTTGAGCAGTTGTGTGGCTTGAACTCAGGGCCTGGGCACTGTCCCTGGGCTCTGTGACTGAAGGCTAGTGCTCCATTACTGAGCTATAGGGCCACTTCTGGTTTTCTGATGGTTAACTGGAGATGAATCTCACAGCCTTTCCTATCCAGGCTGGCTTTGAACAGTGATCCTCAGATCTGTCTCTTGAGTAGCTAGGATTACAGGCATGAGCCACCAGTGCCCTAAGCAGGTTTTTGTTTCTGTTTTTTTTTTTTTATGAGCAAACATTAAAGGAAAAATATTTATGATTTAAAAAGTAATAGAAAGAGACTAGGAAAGTAGCTTAGTGGTAGAGTACTTGCCTAACATGCATGTAGCCCTGAGTTTGATTCCTCAGTTCCACATAAACAGAAAAAGCCAGAAGTGGTGCTGTGATTCAAGTGGTAGAGTTCTAGTTTTGAGCAAAAGAAGCTCAGGGACAGTGCCCAGACCCTGAGTTCAAGCTCCAGGACTAGCAAAAACATGAAACAAAACAAAAAGTAATAGAAAGGGAGGGGCAATTTTGTAATTTCAAGGTTCCTACTTTAAAAACTGAGGTCACTGAAGAACATTATGACTGGAAGAAACAGTGTAAGAATACTCAAAAAATTTTGGGTGCTGGGAGCCGGTGGCTCACACTTATTACCCTAGCTACTCAGGAGGCTAAGATCTAAGGATTGTGGTTCAAAGCCAGCCCGAGCAGGAAAGTCCAAGAGACTCTTACTCCAATTAACCACCAGAAAAAAAACCGAAAGTGGCAATGTGGCTCAAGTGATAGAGTGCTCTCCTTGAGCTGAAGAGCTCAGGGCCAGCACCTAGGCCCAGAGTTCAAGCTCCACAAGCGATAAAAAAAGAAAAAGAAAAAAGAATTTTGGGGTTCCACTCACATATGGCAAGTCTTAACTCTTTCTGTGAACTTGATAAAACACCAAGACTCTGATGTATGGTCTGATCTTGGGAATTTGGTATGAGTGGATGAGTGTGTGTGTGTGTGTGTGTGTGTGTGTGTGTATGTGTGTGTGTGTGTGTGTGTGTGTGTGTGTGTGTGTGTGTGTGTATGTGTAGGGTGGTGGTTCTCTGAGACAAAAAAGACAAATTGCATATAAGATGGTAAGCAGAGGTCAGGAACAAACCTGGATACATCAGTAATCCTTAATCTTTATTGGCTTTGACTTCTGACTCTAACAGCAGAAGATTAGAGTAGATCAGGGTTTTCTGAAGTAATGGAAATTGGGGAGCACACTATTTTTATACCCACACTGAACTGCCAATGACTTTGCCACTGTGTTAACATCTGAGCTATTGCATGCCAGGGTAAAAGAGATACTGAGTAAGATTGTTCACCACGCCAGCATGAATTGAGGTAATAACTACCACAGCTTCAGAATCCAAGCAGTCAAATTTGTCACTGTCACATGCTCACAGCAGAACTACAACAAAGCAGCACAAACTTTTTGTCACGTTAAATTTTGATCCTTGTCTTTTCACTATTCTGGGACAAAACATTTCACACAGCACACTTCAGCTATTCGTTTGAGCGCCTTGAGGAAAAGCATGCTCTTTAGTTGTAAAGCTGTGCTAGCTGTTTTCTTTCTCTCTGAAATAGTAGTTTGATTTTTAAAGAAGATCCGAAAGACACATGTTGAAATAGAACATGTTGAAGAACCTAGTCATATTTAGGTATCTGGCAGACACTTTCACAAGTGAATGAGTGGAGGTTTTATTACAAGAAAACAAATTCAGGCCATATTTGTTGTCAATGGTAAAAATAAACTTGCAAGAGGCAACTGAGAGAACGGAAAATTTGAACTTACTACCAGAAACTTGAAGCTTCTGAATATAGATGCCCTTTGACCTATAATGAGGTCGATGTCTTGAGAAACCCATTTTAAATTGAAAATATCATAGTAGAAAATGCATTTGGTCCACCTAACCTACCAAATATTGTAACGTGGCGGCAGCACACAAGTGGTCATTGTGGTTTCATGGCTGACTGGCCCCTGAGAACAATGAAGAGTTTCATGACAACAGCTTGGGAAACAAAAATCAAAATCCAAAATCAAAGTACATTTCCACTGAATGTGTACCTGCTTTCACATCATACAAAACCCAAAACTACAATAGGAACAATCTGAAATTAGGTTGCTCTTAATGAATTTTCAAGTAACAGTATACAATATTTAAAAAATATTGTATAATAAAAAATAAAGAAGATTTGCATAAGTCAGTGAACTGATGCTTTTTATGTGACCAGTGCACATATAATGATTAATTAAGTGTAAAACAGAGTACCTGTAACAGAATATAAAACATATAGTGACATGGTTTCAAATTTTACAATACAACTAAATTTAAGAAGTTACTCTATGGCAAATTTTGCTGTACCAATCAGCAAAAGACCTAAATTATCTGAAAGCTCTATAAAATAATTCCTCCTTTTCTGGAGATAACAAAGCTGGATTTTCTTGAAATAATTCAGCATAAATAACACCATAACAGATTGAAAGAAAGATCAGATGTGAAACTCAAAACTTTCTTCAATGGAAACTTTAAAATATTCACAAAAAAGTAAGTTAATGTTTGCCTTTTCATTAATCTTTTGGAAAATACAGACAATTTCATTAAACTAGGTTATTTATGTTACAATATAGTGAGATTATTATTTTAAAATGAACCCATAAATATATATTTTCCTGATTCTAATACTTAAGATGAGAAATAAATATGAATGGTCTTCAGATAAATAAAAATGGTCTTTAGAGTCCACATCATTTTTAAGAGAGTGACAGGGTCCTGAAGTTAAGAAATTTAGAACTGCTAATTTAGATGAGACTTATATCTCAGGTTTTCTGAGGTCCTATGATCCTGTTCCTGTGTGTGCATGCATACAGAAAATCAACTCTGGAAATATTTTGCTTTTAGTTAGGTTTTACTTTGTTTTTCTGGTCCTGGGGCTTGAACTCGGGGTCTGAGTGCTGTCCCTGAGCTTGCACTCTACCACCTGAGTCACAACTCCCCTTGTGGTGGCTTCTTCTTCTTCTTTTTTTTTTTTTTTTTGAGATAAGAGTCTCAAGGACTTTGAACTATGCCTTATATATCAGCCTCCAAAATAGCTAGGGTTACAGTCATGAGCCACCAATGCCCAGCTCTGTTCAATTTTTATTACCATAATCTTTGTTTCTTTGAGACTATGGAATATAGACCAATATAGATCATATAGATCAACAGATAATAAAGTTAAAAGATAATTTATCCTAATAAAAGTTTAATTATTAAAATATTACCAGCAGCTGGGTGCCAGTGAGCTATGTTTAATCCTAGCTACTCAGGAGGCTGAGTTCTAAGGATTGAGATTTGAATCCAGCCCAGGAAGGAAAGTCTATGAGGCTCTTATTTCTAATTAACTAACAAAAAGTCAAAAGTAGAGCTGAGGTTCAAGTGGTAGAGCACTAGTCTTGAGGACAAAAGGTCAGGGACAGTGCCCCAGCCTTGAGTTCCAGAACTGGTAAAACAAACACACAAACAAACAAAAAATATATATTCAGCTAGCAATGTTGGAACACAGATTAAATAATAAAATGCTTGACAAAAATCTTGTGGAATAATTCAGAGACATGTCACTTAATTTGCATTGAATTCATAGAATATATCATAAATTATGTTCACATTGTTTACATTTATATTTTTCCCATGAAATAATATCATTAGATGTAATATGTAATCTTTTGTAAAAAAAGCAAATACTATTTTTAAATTTTTTAAAAACTGCAATTGGCTTATATTTAATCAAAACCATAGTAATCATAAATTTTTCTTTCTAATATTGTTTACTTGAATTTCTGTAAATATTTTTAGAGTTCTGATGCTAACTAATTGAAGACAAGAACATATATTATCTCTACCTAGAGTGCTAGCAGATTTATAAATTGCTACTATTACTATTACACTTTTAAGACAAAAATGCCCACCCTCTGTTCTTGGTTTGCATAATAACCGAACTCCTGTCAAATGACCCCTTGCTCAGCTCATCACACCAGCCATCTGCATGAATAAAGATGTAAGCATCTGCTGTATGGCAAATGGTCTCAGGGGCAGATGTTGCCGTCTTCATGTTCATGTCACTGGGGCTGGACACATTATTTGAACAGATGTACACAATCTAAAAGTGTTGTGTCCCACAGTGAAATGTCTCCAACTGCTTCCTATCACAGTACATAAGTGCTATTTGCACCTGCATTTATGTTAATGATAAAAAGGCAGCAGGAGTTCTGATAAAGTGAGATGTGATGCTATGAAATATATTTACATGGTTAATTGGAATTTCTGAGAGCTTGTACTGCCAAACAGCCACACTGACACCAATACCTGTCCAAGTAAATGGTCTCATTACCAGCCTGCGTTTTTAAGCTGGGAAAATATGGTAATTTCAAGTAACAAAGTAATCTGAACTTAATAATAAGAATATTATTCTAATAAAGTAGCTTCTATACCTGGTGTACTTGGTAAGTTTTTGATCACCAAGGTCATTTTCCATTTGGTTCTATAAGGATAGGTCACTAGATATGTGTGTGGTTTCCATTTATTCCTCTGTCAACAGCAGAACACTAATAATGCACAGCTATATTTTCCACAAGTTATTGCATTGGAAAGTTCCAATTTCTAGCATTAAAGAGTTAACCAAAACCAGCTTGAAAAATGTCAATTTGTACATGGTCTGCAGCATGAAATGGTACAAAAAGGTCCAAGAACAGCATTTACACCACTTGTTAAGATCAGAATATTTCCATATGAATTTTATATATTTAGAAACATAATATTTTGGTAATACATAAAGAATGGTTCTCCCCCCCCTCCCCCCAGTAATGAGGTCAGAAATCAATGTTAACCACTAAATGCGAAGCATCAAATTACAGTGAGTCTCCTTGCTACTGTGCATTTAAATGTGAGGACCAGAGAGCTGACTTACAATAGTAGTTTTCTTTAATAAGCTAGGAAGTTGTGGCTACTTTCAAATACTTTATTTGTGACTTTATTAACAAAATATTCTGTGCACAGAATTATTAGTCAAATGCTATCCAGAAGAACTTTTATTCCTCAAATTTGTTCTGAGATTCCTATTGTGTTTTGAAAGACTATTTACGAGGTCTATTTGTCTTTATTATTTAAAGATTCAAAATTTCCTACTTGATTAAATTTATTTTTGACCCCAAATCTAATGTTCATGGCGTTTTCACAGTCACTCATGGGCATGTGCAAAGTAGGGAACATTCTGCGTCACCTGATGTGCACTGTTTCCAGCTGGGGTCAAATGAGGTGATGCTCTGCTTTCTTGTTTTAGCTTCCATGCTGTAACTAAGGGTCCTTTTCATGGTTTATTTGTTTTGTTGGTCTATTTGTTTTCATGGCCTTTTGTTTTGCTTTTGCCTTTCGCATTTTTGTGGGTTTTTTTCTTGGTTATTTCACTGGAGTGGCCATCAAACACAATGCTGATGAGGTCTCATGTTCCTAAGCACAAGAAGGCTGGAATATACCTTATGAACAAAATAGGTAAGTTAGATAAGCTTTACACAGGCAGGAGTTATTGTGCTGTGCCTGTGAATTCAATGATAATGAGTTAAGGATATACCTGAAACACACAGCAAGCAAGAGTGCATAATGATTGGTGTTAAAAATGTTGAGATCAAAGGTCCACAGGAACTTAATCTTGTATATCATCCAGAAACAAGGAGTATTTGGTTCCGTAGTGGTTCAGTATAAGTTAATTCAGTGATGCCTATGACTTTATAAAATGTAAATACTACGAATAACAAAAACAGACTGTGCTAATCTCACTTAAATGTTACAAGAGCAATCATTATTATCCTCATTGGATAGATGTAGGGACTGATTTAGCAAAGATCACAAACACTAAGAAGAACAAAATGAGCATAGCTCAGCTGTTCAGCTTAATTTTCTTTCACAAGACTGAGGGGAGAGAGGAGGAATGGAAGAGGAGGAAAAGAAAATCTAGGAACGGAGACTTAAGAAAATAGCTTTCATACCATGTTTAAAAAACTAACATTGCGGTTTGATAACAAGATAATAAGATACTTTTAGGTTAAATCCTCATACAAGTAAACTCATGCTTGGCTAGGCAGTCCCATGTGATTAATTAAGACAGCTGGAAGAGAGCAGAGCTTACTTTGGTTTTACTTTTCCCCTCTTTGCTTCTTGCTCATTACTCCATCAAAGACAATAAATATTTATTAACATTTGCTTTCATTGACCTTAGAACTTTAGTTTAGTGTTTAGATAAGAAAAAGCAAAAGAAGACATAAATATTTTCACAGCATCTTATATGACTTATAAAAAATTGTTTGAGAGTTTAAAGCATCTACATCATGTACCTAAGAAACCATTGATGTGTTTTACATCTTGCTAAAGATAGAAAATTTATCAGTAAATTTATAAAACTGTCCCAAATAACAGTTTTCCCTTGGCTTTACAAAAGATGTAAATATCAACTAGCTACTTTACATGTTTCCTAAGTTCTAAAATGCTATATTCACTAATGCCAAATTGTTTATATAAGACATGAACGTATTTTGGGGGTTGTGATACAACTGTTCATTTTGCAAGTGTTTTATTGAATCAGAAATTCCAGGTTTTTTAATAAAGACACAAATTTACATGATAGACTCTAATGGATATGGCTTAGCAGTCAGATAAGGTACAAATTTTGAAAGTTAGTGTCAGTTGTGCAGCACGTACTCAGACAAATGCAGTGGTCCTGAAGGTGTAAGTAGAACCTCTATGTTTGTGCCTCATACCATATGCTTGCTTCTCAAGGCTCACTTCTTAAGTTCATTTGTATAGGATGAATAGAGCAAGCACTCACAGCATTAAAATAGTTATTTCAGCAATATCATGTGAAGGAAAATGCTAGAAAACATACAGGAAGACTGTTCTACCCACAGCAAACTTGCCTGGGAAGTGTAAAATGAATTGTGGAACAGAAAAATGACTAAGAATTCTAAGTGACTCCAATAAACTCAGCTGGACTCAATACAATCTCCTGACTAAGGAACAGCAGAAGCATTTGCTTTAACCAACTATGTAAGGACTTACAATTCATCCTGCCAGATCCAATGAACAAATCTCAATCCTCAGTGGATATAACCACAGCGAACTTCTTTGCAGCAAATAAAAACACATTGTCCCTGTCAGAAAGCCATTTGGTGACGCTGTCAACAGTGCAAAGGTTTTTCTTGTTTTCTTTTAAAATCTGTCCTGGAAATAAATCCCCCCCGAATTTCCCATCACTAGTAGTTTTATGCTACAACAAACCTAAGAAAAAGAGCTACAGTTGGCCTATGTTGTTTCCATGCCTTTTCTGAAAATGCAGTTTACTATAAATACTCTTTTCCAACATAAAAAAAATTCACACACATTTCTATTACTATATCAGTTGAAAATAGCAAAGAAAAGAAGAAAATGATATACCTTATCCCCAAATCCTGAATTCAGAAGACAGAAAATAAAATAAAACATGTCTCATGAACTCCCAAAGATTAAGAAAATTAATTTACTATTTTGACACAGAGTTGAGTATGTAGCCTAGGTAGTCTTTAAGCTTATGGTCCTATTTATGGTCCTCCTATTACTACTGCCTGGTGTGCACATTATGCCCTTCCTTCCTTCCTTCCTTCCTTCCTTCCTTCCTTCCTTCCTTCCTTCCTTCCTTCCTTCCTTCCTTCCTTCCTCCCTCCCTCCCTCCCTCTCTCCCTCCCTCCCTCCTCCCTAGGGTCTTCCTCTACAGCTCAGGGTGACTTCAAAAGTCTGATTCTCCTGCCCTATCCTCCTGAGTACTGGGATTACAGATATGTGCTACTGTTTGTCAAAAGGAAAATGATAATACTAAGTTATAGTAGAAAGCTAAAAGTAAAAAATTTCAGTACAGTGGCACAATAATGTTAAATCTCTTTAAGTAAAATTAGGAAACATTTTCTCTCTATGTATGTAGTTACTTCTTCCGAGGTTGAAACCCACATCTCTAGCCTCTACATTCTATCTGGTTGACAATGACATACATATTTATATATTAAGCAAATATCATATCTTATGTTATGTTTTCTGACCAGCATCAAAGCCACTGGCTTATGGAACTGTCCTTTCATCTAGCTTTCCAAAATAAGTTGTACTTGTAAGACAGAATGTATCAGGCTTTAATCTAATTAATTACATACATGCCTATTGTGCCAAGAGGATTCTGTGTTGCCTGAAAGCCCAGGCTCTGTCTGATTCATTTTTGCATCTACCACTTCATCTGACATAATCCTGGCAAGAATAACCTTGATTTTCAGTAAAGATGGTAGGCTAGTGAAGTGGATTTCATTATGAAATTAGTATGCAATAATAAGTCAGAAATTGTAAAAGCCCCACATTTATAAACAACCATGGATGGTTGTGAAAGAAATTACTTGGCATTTAATTGAAAAATGACATGCCCAGCAAATCTCATGTCACATAACTTATTATATTTGGTGACAGAAAAATAAACAGAATCATAAAAATCAGACACTTTTTTTTGCTAAGAATACTATTTTCCCAGACATAAGAACACTTAGATAGGGGCTGGGAAGGTGGCTCAGTGGTAGAGTGCTTGCCTTGCATGCCTGAGGCCCTGGGTTCAATTACTCAGCACCACATAAGCAAAAAGAAAAAAGCCGGAAGTGGCGCTGTGGCTCAAGTGGTAGAGCGCTAGCCTTGAGCTGAAGAGCTGAGGGACAGCGCCCAGGCCAGAGTTCAGGCCCCATGACCGGACCCAAAAAAAAAAAAAAAGAACATTTAGATGAATGAATAAAATGAGAACAAGGGCATTGTATAGGTCTCATGTACACTTGTATTACTCCTTTTCTTTCCTTTCTTTTCCTTTTTTTTTGTTGGTCATGGGACTCGGGTGCTGTCCTTGAGCTCTTTAGCTCAAGGCAAGTACTCTATCACATAAGCCACACGCCACTTCCTACCACTTTTCTTTACTAATTTCTGATTTTGATTTAAACAATTTTATTTATTTCTAATATACTTTTTATTATCTTTAAGTAGTTGTGCAGAGGAGAGTTGCTACCCCAAAGCAGTTTATGCATATAATGCTTTTTTTTTTTTTTTTTGGTCCATCCTGGGGCTTGAACCCCAGACCTTAGTGCTGTCCCTGAGCTCTCTTTTGCTCAAGGCTAGTGCTCTACCACTTTTTTTTTTTTGTCAGTCGTGGGGCTTGAACTCTGGGCTTGGACACCATCCCCGCACTCTTCAGCTCAAGGCCAGTGCTCTACCGCTTGAGCCACATCGCCACTTCTGGTTTTCTAGTGGTTTACTGGAGATAAGAGTCTCACGGAATTTCCTGCCTGGGCTGGCTTTGAACCACGATCCTCAGATCTCAGCCTCCTGAGTAGCTAGGATTACAGGCATGAGCCACTGGCGCCTGACTTGCTCTACCACTTTAAACCACAGTTCCACTTCTGGTTTTTGAATGGTTGATTGGAGGTAAGACTCTCATGAGGACTTTTCTGCCCAGGCTGGCTTCAAACCTCAATCGTTGGACCTCAGCCTCCTGTGTAGCTAGGATTATAGGTGTGAGCCGCTTGCAACAATGCATTTTTAAAGCAAAATCATTTTTATATTTTTGGTGGTGCTGGGGTTTTGATTCATGGCCTTATGCTTGCTAGCAAGTGCTCTACCATTGGAGCCATACCTCTAGTACTAGCAAAGTGATTTTAAATTAAATCTTGGCTCACAATTTATTGATTAATGGTCTTGGCTAAAGAATCCAATCTCCCTGAACCTTTAATAAAGGTTACATTCAGCTATCTGTAAGGTCTAGATAAAAATAAAACATGAAATTATAGGTAGAGTGGCTATCACACGAACACATTTGACTCAGTTCTTATGTCTTCCTATCAAATTCCAGGTTTAGAGATTAAGTATCAAAGGTCTTAGAAAAGACTGGAGAGGAAGTTTCTAGGGTTATTAAATCTCTAGGAGGCTCCAGGGGTCTTATTTTCTAGCCATGTCAATGGAGGTACAAACTTATATAACAGTCTAGCAAGGTAGCATGGAAACAAAACAGAGCCCTGACAGGAAGCAAAGCAGGCAAGAGGTGTGAGGGTGACATGCTTTATTTCCCTTTATTAGCTGGACAGCAAGCAGGTCATTGCCTCAGGACTAGAGTGGAATGCCTAAGAACTTTGGCTTTTCCAACAGGGAAAATGAAGCCCAGAGGCAAAATAATTTTTCTGAGGTTCCACTTGTGGTAGGAAGGGGTCTGAGAAAGGAGTCCAGCTTTCCCATGACCCATTGGTCTTCCTTCTAGGCCAATCCTTCTTTGTTTAGATCAAAAGAAGGTATTAGTAAAATTAGGACATTAAGTTCCTAATCCTTTCATCAATTACCAACTTCCTCACTAATCTTTCAAGGGATACAGGGGAGAGAACATGCATAGAAAGCGTGTGTTCTTTACTTCTACCGAAGGTTCCCCTCCCCCCCTTCCATTCTTGTTTCCATTTTTGCCCCAGTGCGCAGCACTGAATTCTATGTGTTAAGGGTGCTCTCCCTTTTGCCCAATGCTACAATGACATTCACGCCACAGGGTCTGTTTCCAGTGGATTTCTTGCTACAGGTCTCCTCAGATCAGATCCTGCTTGGCCTTCAAAGGGCATGTGGTATTACAGCAGGAGGCAGCCTCACATGTATGTAATCATTTAGCCTCCCAAAAAGAGAAAGCCCAGAGATCAATAACTACTAAGAGTAATTAATGTTGGTGTGTGTGTGTATGTGTGTGTGTGTGAGAGAGAGAGAGAGAGAGAGAGAGAGAGTGTGTGTGTGTGTGTGTGTGTGTGTGTGTGTGTGTGTTGGTACTAAGGCTTTAATTCAAGGCATCATGCTCTTGCTCATCTTTCTTGATCACAGCTGCTACTATACTACTTGAACCATTCCTCCAGTCTGGCATTTTGCTAGTTAATAATAGACAGAGTCTTGAGGACTTGTTTGCCTAGACTGGCTTCAAGTTGTGATACTGATATATTGTCTCTTGATTAGCTAGGATTACAGGCATGATCCACCAGTACTCAGATCTAGATTCTTTATAACAATTTTTCTTCATTCACTAAAAGACACATCTTTTACTAAGGCAATGATGTCAAAACTTCATTCTGTACGGAAGAGAGAAGGTAGGGACAGGGGAAAGATTTGTATTTGTTTTATACGTTATAATGCCCTTTTTAGTGAGAACAATTTAGTTATTCTATATTAAGAAAGGACTCTGATAACTCTTTTCTAATAGAAAAAAAACAAGCTTATGTTAAAACAGTTATGATATTAGCTAAGCATGGGCATGCATGCCTGGTAATCTCATCTACTGGGAAGGCTGAGGTGGGAGGACCCTGCTGTCTCAAAACGTAACATTATGGGGAAATTGTTTTTCTTATCTGCTTCTTTTAAAATGTGCATGGGAAGAAACAGGCCAAAGAGTTGTATAAGCAATTTTCCTTTCTGGTGTGTGTATAAAAAATACGTACAAATGAATTTAGTATCTGTGAACGTATTCTACTCATGAAAACCCATGTGATTCTGCCTCAATAAAGCCATTTCCAAATCCACTGATGGCGATTAGCACAGCTAACTGCCAGGTAATAGGCGGGGCTCTGTGAGTTCTGCCTGGAATGAGGGAGCCCAGCTCTCCAAGAGCTCTTGGCCTAGAGGAGGAGACACATCTTATAATTCAGGAATCCACATGCTCTCAGTTAATTCCAAAGAAAACAAACTTTCATGTATGGTCGTAATTTCTGTCTTTAATTCTAGGAAATAAGTCATTTTGTGATTAGAGGGTCATGACACTAAATGTTAACAATAAAAACTATTTTATTATAACACAGACATTACTGTCCTCTTCAGCATGGCTTATCTTACCTTGATCTTTTGGTGGTACTGATAATGAATTCTGCATTATGATGTACTTGACTTGAATAGTAACGTTCCTAAAAATAACCAAGCAGAAGCAACAGTTAAAAAATAAGGCATTATGTTACATACATACTAAATGTTAAAAGCTCTTTTAAAAGCCTATTTATAACTCCACAAGTAATAAATAATAATTGATGTTCTTATTGCCTTTTTCTTTCTTTTCTTTTCTTTTTTTTTTTGCCGGTAGTGGGGTTTGAACACAGGGTGTTGTGTTCACTCAGCTTGCTTGCTAATGTCTTAGTGCTAGAACCCTACCACTAGCTTAGCTTTTTTACTAGTTATTATGCATATGAGTCTGGCAGACTCTTCTGCCAAGGCTGGCTTCAAACTACAGTCTCCTATGTCTCAGCCTCCTGAGTAGCTAGGACTACAAGCGTGAGCTACCAGTGCCTGTTTTCTCATCTTTCGACTGACAGTTTTTATTTTACATTATGTACTAGACTTGGAGAGGGACACAAGGACATCCCTCTAGTAGAATCACATCTAAGTAAACATTACCTGAAAATCAGCTGTCTAATATTTTTCACTTACTCTGTTTAAGAAGAAATAACTAAAATATTTAACATGTGGGTGAGGGTAATATAATTGCAACATTTTCATTTGATGAAAATGTTTCATTTGATAACTCAGTCATTGAAATGTGATTAGAAAGACTGTGTAGCAACATGAGAAACGTTGATGATTCAATTTAATGGAGATGCATACTAAATGATATACACTAATACTACAACTATAGGAAAAACAAAGGCAGTAAGAAACATATGGCAGAAAATATGTTACACTGTGCTTGATTACAGAATTGTAGGCTCTTTTCTCTCATTTTAGCCTTTTTATAAATTGCTCCACTAGGGATTGGTTCTAGGGCTCCCTTTGCATACCCGAACTCCAAGTTTCTCAAGTCCCCTATATAAAATAGTGCAATGTTTACATGCAACCAATATGTATCTTCCTGTATACTTTAAAAGATTTCTAGGTTGCTTATAGTACAGGTTAAAATATAATATTATATAAATAATTGCTAAACTGCATTGTTTGGGATATGATGACAAGAAAATAATCTGTACATGTTCAATGTAGGTACAATATTTTAAAAGCATATTTCTGATCCACAGTTGGTAAAATCTGAGGATATAAAACAACAGATTAGAAGGGATGACTGTATCTAAATATAAAAATATGGCAACAAAAGTCTTTGAAAAATACAGTATTTTTATAGGCTTTCAAATAAGAACTGTTTCTAAGCAAAACAGTAACAACAGAAGCCATTAAAGACTGATGAATTAAAACGTTGAGTGTTTTCAAAAAAAGAAAATTAGGCACCAGAAAAAGGTATGACTTTCACTTCTAGCCAAGACACTAAGAGACCAGATTGGTCCTTCTGCCTGAAAAAAAACAGTAGAGGTAAACCTGTACGAAACCATGTTTCAAATACTGGACATAAGTGTTTGAAAAACTAATGCTGGAGAGATTGGAAGCAATTGAGATGAGCCCCAGAGCTATATAATAGGGAAGAAACACCTTGGTGGAGATTCCCATTGTACTAGACCTAAGAAGGCTGCTCTTGACTGGTGGCTATTGCCTATATTCCAAGCCAGAGTCTGGGCAGGAGAATCTGTAAGACACTTATTTCCCATTAACAACCAAAAAGCCAGAAATGGACGTATAGCGCAAGTGATAGAGTGCTAGCCTTGAGCACAAAAGGTTATGGACAGCACCCAGGGCCTGAGTTCAAGCCCCAAGACAAGCACCAAAAACAAAACAAAACAAAACAAAACAGGCTGCTCTTGAAAGGGTCCTCATTGTGAACTCTCCAAACAAATATGGAAACTTCCTCAGGCCAAGGAGATGTCCAAAGTACTCTGCTTTCAAGAGGGAAACACTACCTGTTCCTATAGCCAGTTGGGACGGACTAGTAATTCCCAGAAACGCTCTTGACTGTGGGGGTGGAGGTGGGGAATAATTAACCCCAGGCTGAGAAATTTTCTGGTTTCACAGGGAAAATCTTCACTTGATCTTAGCCGAAAGGCCAAGAAGCAATTCACAGGGCAAATCTTAAATGAAGACATGAATGGATCAACTATTTCCAGAATAATGCTCAGGTATACCTGGAGAAACACAAAAATATCTACCACCCAATGAAGTAAAATTCATAATGCTTGGCATCTATTAAAAATTATCAAGCATTCAAAGAAGCTAGAAAACATGATCCATAATGTAGAAAATAGTCAAAATTGATTCAGGACAGACAGATGCAGCTAAGAATACTAAGTATAAGCCGGGCGCTGGTGGCTCACGCCTGTAATCCTAGCTACTCAGGAGGCTGAGATCTGAGGATCGCGGTTCAAAGCCAGCCCAGGCAGGAGAGACCGTGAGATTCCTATCTCCAATAAACCACCAGAAAACCGGAAGTGGCGCTGTGGCTCAAGTGGTAGAGTGCTAGCCTTGAGCTGAAGAGTTGAGGGACAGTGCCCAGGCCCAGAGTTCAAGCCCCACAACCGACAAAAAAAAAAAAAAAGAATACTAAGTATACAATTATACCTCATATGTCTTAAAAAGCTAAATAAAAGCCAAAATGATTTTTTTAAAAAAGACCCATATGAAAAATTTCAAAGATGAAAACTACATTGTATAAGATAAAACAGATGGGATTATTAGACTACTTAAAAACTTACAAGATATATGGACATTTGACTATTCACTTGCAGATACTATTATTTGAGATGCTATTATGCATTTTGGAAAGGATATACTAAATATAGATTTAAAAATTTTTTTTTTGGAATTGGGGTTTTAATTTAGGGCCTCACACTTGCTAGGCAGATACTTTTATGTGTTCTGGTTATTTTGGGGCTAGGGTCTCACTTCCAGGCATATGCCTGAACTTCAATCCATCTACCTATTTCAGACTTCCCAGTGTAGATGGGATGAGAGGAACATGCCACTACATCCAGCCTCTTCTGCTGAGATGAAGTCTCAGGACTATTCTAATATTCTCCATCTCAGAGTCCCACATAGCTTTATAGGTACACATCACTGCCCAGTTATGGATTGAGAAGGTTTCTTGAAAACATGTCTGTCCAGGATGGCCTTCAACCTTAATGTTCCTGTTTGTAATCTTCCAAGGAGCTTAGTTGTGAACCACTGACACCAGGCTATACATCAACCTTGTGCTCCTGTCTGATATAAAATAAATAAACAAAGAAAACATCCTACTATAAAAACTAGTTGACTCCAAATTTTATGAAAGGCATTAAGTTAGCAATTGATACAAAGAATGTTGAGGTTGACAAAAATCAAAGAAATGCAAATTACTAAAATGAAATTACCTTTACTGGCATATAAATTGTTAAAAAAAAACTAAGAGTCTGAGGAAAGGGGCATGCCCACTCACTCTGTACAGCAGAGTAGGTACAGCTGAGGAGGTATGTAGTCACGTGTGCCTTAATGTCTGCAATTATTTTGGCCCAGACCTTCCTTCCACTTCTAGGAATTTATCTTAAAAAAAAAAAACTGGGGTAATATGTAACATTACAAATCAACATGATTATCACTATCCTAGTTACCTTTAAAAGAACTTTCAGGATGTTATTTTAAAAAGTTGCAAAACTCTGAAGTAAATTAGTACATTTTTATAATGAAGTTATTTTAGAGATCTTAAAAAATTATTAATGCTTATGATGCACATGGTTTGTATGAAAAGTGCTGCAGTTTGAATATGAAATATTCCTCCAACAGGCTTGCATATAAAAGCCTAGGCTCCCAGCTGGTGGCACTATTTTAGGAGCTTCTAGAAACTAGGAGGAAGGACCTAGCTGGAGGAAGTAAGTAGGTCACTGGCAACAGGTCAGGTGGTTGGGGGTTATCTTGTCCCTGGCTCCTTCTTATCTCTTTCTCTGCTTCCTCTGCCATTAAGGGAATGGCTGTCCTCAGTTATATCCTCTGAAGGTGACTGTCCAGGTTATGATTTTCTCTCCAGGTGCTTGAAGCCAAGGGGTCATGGATTGAACCCTGTGAAATCCTGAGCTTTAAAAATCCAAATAAATCCTTCCTCCCTTAAATTGTTCCTATTAGGTATTTAGTTACAGCTGTATTTTCTCCTATTTAGCAGTTTGTTTCATGGCTCTGAATGACTGTTTCCTTGCTGTGCAAAGCATTTCAGTTTGATGTAATCTGATTTATTTTTGCTTTTGTTTCCTGTGTGTTCGGGTTCTTGTCCAAAACCCCTTGCCCATTCCAATTTCCTGAAATACTTCCTGTTTTCTTCTAGTAATTTCATTATTTTAGGTCTTATATTTAAGTCTTTACGTTCATTTTGAGTTGATTTTTGTGACTTGTAAGAGATAGGGGTCTAGTTTCATTCTTTTGCTGTAGATATTCAATTTTCCAATATCACATATTGAAAATTTTCCTTTTCCCGATGTGTGCTGTGATCACCTATGTTGAAAATCAGTTGGCTGTAGATGAACAGGGTTATTTCTTGGCATGCAATTTGTTTCCACTGGTCTCTTATACATGCCTGTATAATACTATAGTCTTAAAAAGTATATTTTGAAGTCATGTAGTACAATATTTCCAAGTATATGCTGGAAGATTATGTTCTTTATCTTCAAATTCTTTATTGGCTACTCAAGGTCAAGATAATTTTAACTATACTCCCTGTATTTTGGTATCTAAATTAGAAAGCTCAAAGTCATAGTGGCTTTTGTTACCATGAAAGGCAGCGCTGTATTTAATTTTATTATAATTATGGAAAATTAATATATTGTGTTATTGATGTACCTATCACTTAATAAAGAAACCAATGAATAATCACAATGTTGAAAATGACAGATTGCATAATGCATTGTAAATATAATAGAGGAAAAGATGTGGTAAATAGCTATATAAATTATAAGTATTTTTCAAACAACACACAAGGAAAGTCAGTGTGCACTTTTACTCCAGGGAGTAAGCACTGTGTCCTGGGAAGTATATAAGAATCTGTGAAAATTATGATCTGACCTTTCTTAAATTGCTGAAAAGCATATTAAGCAGAACAATCTATCAAAAAGGAACAAAAATTAAAGAATGCAAACAGCAAATATCATCAATTATGGCAAGATCTAGTAAAAGGAGCTTTATAAATCACTCATATGATTGCTTTTAATTTTAGTTAATATATCATATTTAAGCAGGTTCATTAAAAATGAAAATTAGGTGAATCTGTTACTTAAGAAAGTGACAGCTGGAAATAGAAATTTCCCCATTTCCTCTTTATTGAGGAGCCTGAGGCAAACACTGCCTTGTCTTTGTTATGCTGCTTTGCCAAGGTTCCTAAAACTAAATTTCAATCTACAACCTTAGAGAAAAAAGATAATCACTTCCAAGTTCAAAAAGCTTCCAGACATCAGATCATGTACAGTCGTGTGGTGAGTGCTTGTTCTCTGTGTCTGCATGAACACTGATCACAGAATTGCAATGCAGCTGTCAATCTAGAAAACTATTTTCAGGAAACTATTTCCTGGGAATAGATATGTCTTACATCACCAGATAGCCATGAACACTCAGATAAACGCCATAATAACATAACAACATTGGCCACAAAAACTTGTAATGCAAAACTAGCAAAAACAGCAATGATTCTTTCAGTGTCTTATAATGGGCAATTTAGCATGCTCTTTTTGGTACATTGAAATAACGCTATTGTTATCCTGCTCTGATTGGGTAGTTACTGCGGTGCGAGGCTTTCTTCCAGTTTTGATTCTACCATGATTTTGTGTCCGTTGATTTGAAAGCATAACATGGTGATAGTCCCACAAGATTTCAGGTGTGAGGTCAGAATTGGTCAGTGAATTCATAGATCATAGCTTTTTCTAGACTGGATATCATACATCCCTTTGGCAAAACGGTACTAGTTTGGTAGTAGTATTCTATCAGGTAAGTGTGACACATCGTTTAACCATTAACTGATAGACATCTGAGTTGTTGCCATCTATGGGTTATCATGAATAAATATGTGTCTAGTTGTGTAGATAGGTGTTTTCATATGTCTTGGGTAAAACTTAAGCGGAAATTTGGGGTGGTAATTGTCTGTTCTCCAAAGAAGTTGTGTTCATGGATTTTTTTTCAAGCCCCAGAATCAGCACACACATATACAAAAAAAGCATCTCGGCCTACTTTCATCCATTTGCCAAATGTTTAGTGGCCCTTTCTATCTGGAAACCTATGTGTTTCAGTTCCTGGGAGATTTCCTGTTTTCTGAGATGTTCTCTGTCAACAACTGTTAATCAGATGTTATCTTCCCTAGATAGTTATAACTTTTTTCCTCTCTTTCCTATGTTGTATTGATCTGATGTTGCCATTCAGAAAAAAAATTCTTAATTTTCCAACATTTTAACTTTACTTCCTAGTTATATATTTAATATTGTTCCATAATTAAAACTGACAGATAACTAAATATAAATTTCCTATAATTAATACAATTGTCTGGTGTTTTTGGACTGTACCAATCCTGACATGATTTAAATGTTATTTTATGTAAATGTAAAAGAAGTCCTCATGTTGTTGGGAGAGGTAATGATGTTTGCAATCCTACCACCCCACCCAAGAGGCTGAGACAGGAGGTTCCAGAGGCCAGGTCAGGCTATATACACATTGAGACCCTGTCTCAAACAAACAAACAAACAAACCAAAGTCCTCACTACTTCAATTTTTCTGGTATCGAGTTAGAGAGATTTTCAGATATAATACCATTGTTTAAAGTTCCATTACTCACAGATATAAGTCCTAAGAAACAAAAATTTCCAACATCATCTATCTATGTAGTATGTTAATAAGGCTGCTTTTTCTATAAATATAATACATTTCATCCTTGATGACTTTAAACTATCCTTCCATTTCTTATGTGTTTGAATATCTAAGACAGATGTTAGAAATACTTGGATCTTTTTTGTTTGTTTGATGATGGTTCTGGACTTGAACTCAGGACCTAAGTTCTGTCTCTAGGCTTTTCTGCTGAAGGCTAGTGCTCTACCATTTGAGCCACAGATCTAGTTCTGGCTTTCTGGTGGTTAACTGGAGACAAAATTCTCAGGGGCTTTCCTCCCTGAGCAGGCTTTGAATCAAGATCCTTAGATCTCAGCTTCCTAAGTAGCTAGGATTACTATCTTGAGCCATTGGTGCCTAGCTTTTTGATTTAGGTCTTTTTATATCAAACAGAACATGCTTGGACTTTCTAGTCTGGCTTCCAATTCTAACAGAATGAGAAGTCCTTCAGGCCAACAAGGTTACCACTGATGAAGAAGAAAACATTTCACAAAGGAATAGATAATATCATCTGGTAATAAAGAACACTAAGCAGTGAAATAAATACCACAGGAGAAGGAGGTTGTCATTTGCCAAGGATATCTGTTATGAAACAGTTCATTATCTTGTTCCTGTCAATCAGTTTAGCTGGTTGAATGGATTTAATTTATTATTTTAGACATGATCACATTTCCACTACTTTAGCTCTTCTCTTATCTGCACAGGGACAAAATCGTCTTTAAACTAAGCGGGTTTACAGAAAGTTGATGTAATTTTTGTAAGAGCATTTCAAATTCCTCACATCCCCTTTCTCTCTTCTCCTTCACCTGCTGGTTACCTCTCTGTGCACCACCTGCTGGGCTATCAACACATTCCATTTCTGCCCCTCACCTCCCTTCCATTCAGACTCTCACTGTGGCCAGTTTAGCACATTGATCTCTCAGTTGCCATGTCTAGTTTTTTCCTTTTCTACAAATTTCAGCATTAAATTTAAATCTCATCAATTATCTTTATAATATGTAATTAACGAACAAACCTTCACTGCTCTGCTTCATTTCCCTCTAACTTCAACCATGCTTTATAGCTTTTCTCATATTCTTGTGGAGTATATGAACTGGTGAGAGTGCATGCATGTGTGGTGTGTGTGTGTGTGTGTGTGTGTGTGTGTGTGTCTGTCTGTCTGTCTGTGTGTGTGTGTGTGTGTGTGTGTGTGTGTGTGTGTGTGTGTACTTAGTGGTACTGGTTTGAGTCAGCGCCTCCTGCTTGCTAAGCAAGGACTTTGCCACTTGAGCTATTCTATCAATCTCCCCCACCTCCGGCTTTTTTGGGGGGGGAGGAGTCTTGGGGCTTGAACAAAAGGTCTGGGCATTGTCCCTGAGCTTCTTTTGCTCAAGGCCAGAACTCTACTACTTGAGTCACAGCTTATACTTTATTAGAGATAGGAGTCTCACAAATCTTCCTGTCCCGGCTGGCTTCAAACTGTAATCTTCAGATTTCAGTCTCCTGAGTAGCTACGAATACAGGGTTTGAGCCACTGGCGCCTAGCTGAACTGGTTATTTTTGAGAGAGGTTATCATGTCTAGGCCAGCCTGGACTATAAACCTCCAATTTGTATAATGTGCAATTGTATACATGTAACTTTGTACAAAATTTCTGTAGGATAAATTCACAACCAGAAATTTCTGGGTTGGTTTAAAATTTTTATAGATATTGGTAAATTATTACTCAAAGCCCTTTCTTTTCTTTTCTTTTCTTCTTTCTTTTTTTTTTCCCGGTCAGTGGTGGAGCTTGAATTCGGGGCCTGGGCATTGTCCCTGAGCTCTTCTGCTCAAGGCTAATGCTCTACCACTTTGAGCCATAGCACTACTTCATAGCCTTTCCTGCCTGGGGCTAGTTTTGAATCATGTTCCTCAGATCTCAGCCCCCATACGCATGAGCCACCTGTGCCTGGCTTCAAAGTATTTTTATGAATTTACCCAACATATGAAAATGACTTAAAAACTATTTGTGAAAACTGCTATAGATTTTCTTCAACTGAATGTGAAGATTTAAAAATTCCAACGTATCTACATATGGTTGGGGATGCAAACATTGATTTTCACTGAAATATACAAACCCTTGAAAAGGAAATGAGAACCAAGATTCACAACCCAAAGACTGTGTTAGAAGGATGATTGCTTATGGAAAATCTGAGAAATTGGCAAAGGGAAAGAGTCCATTTGAAGAGACAGTGATGCTGTTAGTGTTCATGTAGAAAGACCCACTAGCTGGTACTAGCACATTCTTGCTATGAATATGAAATCAGTGACTTCCTCACTGAAAAAAAGACAAGCCAGAGAAAACAGCACATATTTGAAAAGTAGCTACTAAGGACATTTTCCCCCTAGACATTACAGAACACACAGGTGAGGCTTTGAGATAATGTATAACAAAAATTGGGCTCTGTTGTCTAATATGAAATGTTATATTGACTGAGGTGCTACTGGCTGAGGATCAGGTGAACCCAATTAACCCAATTTTTTAACTTGCCCATACTAAGTGATTTATTTTAGATGTGTAGCTACTCCAAAAGTCCTTTAGGGTACAATATGGAAAAACCATAAATAGGCCATAAAGGTCATGACATTAATTTTGTTGTCATTCTCATGCTTTAAGCATGCATCAAAAAGAAAAAGAAGACTGTCCTTTGGGAACGAAGGCAAATCTGAAACTAATTATGATAGTTATTATCATAATAGTATTAAATTAAACACTATTTCCCTAGCTAAATTTATTTGGGTATATTTTGCTAATGAATGTAACTTCTCAAATAGGATTACTATAGTCTTGCATAGAACAAAATGGTTTACCTGGACTCATTTCAAAGCTTTATTCAAGAGGTAAAAACTTCAAATTCACTGGGTATAACACTGAATCAAGAGTCTTTATCTGCCATGCTTAATAGCCTACTTACAGACAGTTTTCTCTTATTTTCTGTTGTCATATGCTTCTTCTCTGATGTCAAATGAAGATTTGCTTGTAACCATTACTATTTATTTCAACCTGAAAGAAAATAGGGAGAAAAATATCTCAGTATCTCAGTAGCTTCTTTCTGTGCTTAAAGTTTTTTTTTGTTTTGTTTTTTTGGTTGGTCATGGGGCTTGAACTCTGCGCTTGGCCGCTGTCCCTGGGCTCTTCAGCTCAAGGTGTGCGCTCTACCGCTTAAGCCACAGCGCCACTTCCAGTTTTCTATTGGTTTATTGGAGATAAGAGTCTCATGGACTTACTTGCCGGGGCTGACTTTGAACAGTGATCCTCAGATCTCAGCCTCCTGAGTAGCTAGTATTACAGGCATGTGCCACCGGTGGCTCTGTGCTTAAAGGTTTTAAGAACCAAACTACTTTGTGCATTTAGAGAACTTACATCTAAGGTGAATGATAGTCCAGGTTCCACCCACCTTCCCAGCACTTGGTTTGAGCACCAAGCAAGACAGGAAGCCATCTGACCTATTCTGTGGGAGTATTTGCTGCTTGAAATTTCAATGTTACCTACAACTTAAATGTGTTCTATGGCCCCCTGGGACTTGTGTAACTTCTCTTGGAGCATCCAGTGACACTTCTCAGTAGATGAATGGATCAAGAAAATGTGATACATACACACACACACACATACACACACACACACACACACACACACACACACACACAAATATACACATGAATTCCATGCCTCCATCAGAAAGAATGACACTTCCCATTTGTTAGGAAATGGGAAACTTGGAAAAAAATCATATTAAGTGAAGTACGTCAGACCCAAAGAAACATAGGTCCCATGGTTTCTCGTATTTGCAATAATTAGTATACATCTAGGGTAATCTTATCAGATGAGCAGAAAAGGTCAAAAGCTATGTACATATGAGATGATGTACTATATAAGATGATGCTAAGCTAAATGAACCCCAAGATATGGACACAAGAGGTTTTTCTTTGTTGTTGTTATTTTTAATGTACTATGCGATTTTTTTTGTTTCTTTTGTATGTTCTTCTCCATATGGTATATCTCCTGTTGTCACTGTATTTGATTTTGGTACCCTGTATCTTGGATATACATTTATCTAATTTGGGGAGGGGAAGGGGAATAACAAAATGCTGAAACAGACACAGGATGACCCATTGCAACAATGATACTCACAAGACACTATGCTGGAAATGAACTTTACAACTTTGGGGGGTGAGAGGAGGAGTGGGGAAGGCGGGGAAGGGAAGGGATAGTAGGAAAAAACAAAGAAGGGGGTAACAATGTTCAACAAGAAATATACTCATTACCTTACTAATGTAACTGTAACCCCTCTGTATAGCATCTTTATAATAAAATAAAATTTAAAAAAATAAAATGCAGCTGGGCATCGGTGGCTCATGCCTGTATTCCTAGCTACTCAGGAGGCTGAGATCTGAGGATCTCGGTTAAAAGCCAGCCTGGGCAGGAAAGTCCGTAAGACTCTAATCTCCAATAAATCACCAGAAAAGTGGAAGTGGGTGCTGTGGCTCAAGTGGTAGAGCACTAGCCTTGAGCTGAAATGCTGAGGGACAGCACTCAGGCCCAGAGGTCAAGCCCCACAACTGACAAAAAATAAAATAAAATAAAATGTAGATCATCCACTATGTTTTACATCCACTAAGAATCACATGGAATAAAATCTAAAATTGAAACACCACCAACAAGAATTCCCTTTTCATGCTAGTATATAATCTCTAACACCAATATTAGAAAATCAGTTGGCTATGGCAACACATTCACTGAGCATTTGATATCTCTATCAATGACTGGGTAGGAGGATTAATTTCAGACTAAGTAATTAAAAGCATATAAAAATAAAATGATAATTTCAAAAGATAAAATGTATGCTAAGGATGATAGCTTCTGAGAAGGGAAGAACTGGGAGGCACAGTTCAGGTAGAAAGTAGTTTTCTACTATGTACTCTTCCCTTCCCTTCTCTCTCCCCCCCAAAAAGTAGTTTACTATATCAGGATACAGTAGCCAGAAATAGAGAAGAAACATTCCCTGTTCCTCATACAAGGAATGGAAATAAAGATGCCCCCATATACATTCTTCTGTAAAACTTACAACTTAACATTATCAATAAGAAAAATAAGAATTAAGTAGAACTCTATAATAATGGTAATAATAATAAATAATAAACACGGGTAGGGAAAGATGCCTATACAACAACCTTAAGTAAAGGAAATACACAATAATGGGTGTGTTTAATCCAATTTGTATACGAAATTAAAAAAAGATGTATTTCCATAAAGAAGCATGAAGTTATCAACAATGGTTACTTTAGGGTTATGGCTAGCTTTCTGGGTACAATATACACATATACATGCATATGGGTATGGATATATGCTATATATGTATATATACTTAACTAAGATATAATTGTATAACATGTGTAATCATGTACTGTATAATGAAATTTTGGCCAACGGTAGAGTATGTATATAAGAGTGGTTGGTTCTGTGTGATTAACTTTCATATTACTGACAGAAATAACTAAAAGAACTTCTATTTTGTTCAATATTTTTAGCAATGTCACTTCATCATGGTAGGGAGTGCATGGTAGAGCAAGGAAGTTCACATCATGGTAGCCAGAAGGCAAAAAAAAAAAAAAAAGGGAATACAGAATCAGGCCAGGGAAAAGGATAAATTTCTAAAGGTAAGTCCTAAGTGACTTACTTCCTCCAGCTAAGCCCCACCTTCCACCAAATCCCAACAACTCCATCAAGGGATTAATCTATTCATTCTGTCAGATATTTCAGCATCTGTGGCTGGATATGCCTTTCAGATATACCCTGAAGTGTTTACTGATATCCTAGGTATTTTCTCAATCCTAGTGTTTCTCAAACTGACAAAATCATCACAAGTCTATACTTCATCAATTTGACTCCCAAATACATCTCTTTTTACCATAACATTCCAACCTTGCCCCCACAAAGTCTCACGGGGATTTAACAATGCAAAATGTATTTAGTCCATTTCCAAGAGTCTTTAAAGTTTTAATAGTTCTTAAATGTTCACATTTAAAGCCTCCTTTGAGACTCTAGACTAATTCTTAGCTGTGAGACCCTGCAAAACTCAAAACTAAGTTATATACTTGACAGAAGTAACTTCAGAGAAAAGCGGTTTATTTTGGATTATGATTTTAGAGAGATGTCAGATGTCAGTTTATTATAGAAGAGGGCATGGTATAAGCAGGGAAGTTCACATGGTAGACAGGAAGAAGGAAAAGGAAATATAGAAAGGGGACAGAATAAGATATATCTCCAAGGACACACACAAATAACTTACTTTCTCCAGCTAAGCTTCACTGACTAGCTTTCCTCCACCTCCCCAAATTGTCATCATATGAATCCATCAAGAAATGGATCTATTCATTATGTAAGATCCCTCAAAATCGAATTGTATCAGCAAATGGCCTAACACATCCAGAGATGAGTTTTACTAATCTCCCAAGAGTTTCTCAATCTAATCAAGTTGACAATTAAGATTAATAATCGTGAGTCTGGGGAAAGCATCTTCTCCTGTAATCCAACTCTTTGGGAAGTAGAGATTGGGAGGATCAAGGTTGGTGGATAGCCTGGGTAAAAAATGACAAAACCCTACATGAAAAATAACTGAAAAAGAAAAATGGTTGGAGGCATGGCTCAATAGATAAGAGTGCCTGCCTAGCAAGCTTGAAACCTTGTGTTGCCCTGTTACCTGCTCCCACCAAATTAGCCACTACAGTTCCATGATTATAACAGATATTAAAAAATTCCTAATGACATCATAGCTGTTATATGAGGCAGACAGACAGAACTACCATAGCCACCAGCAGGCTCAGGATATGAACATAAAACTTGCCCAAGACCTCAAAATGATCTCTCCTAGAGTGCCATAAAGATGCTGGTAACATATTTGGGAGTCATACAAGCTAGTGCCATGTTGTGATAGCCAGGGATCCATGCATGGATAGAGCCCTTCCCAAGTGAGCATATATATGAACAAGAACAATGACCCTGTAGTATGACCACTTGGCCCCTCAGTACCCAGAACTTGGGTTTGAGAATGTTCAATCTGTATTGGGAGTCTACACACAAGTGGTCACACAAACTTAGGCATACATTTTTTTTTCCTTCAGTGGTAGTAGGATGTGAACTCAAAGTATTACACTTCCTAGGCAGGTGGCTTTACTACTTAAGCCGTATCTCCAGCCTTTTTTTTTTTTTTTTTAACTTAGTTTCAGTAGGATCTTTTTTTGGGGGGTCCAGCCGTGGGGCCTGAACTCTGGGCCTGAGTGCTGTCCCTCAGCTCTTCAGCTCAAGGCTAGCATTCTACCACTTGAGCCACAGCGCCACTTCCGGCTTTTTTCTTTTTGGTTATGTGCTGCTGAGGAATCGAACCCAGGGCCTCAGGCATGCAAGGCAAGCGCTCTACCACTGAGCCAACTTCCCAGCCCCTTTTAGTAGGATCTTGTTTTGACCAGTGCTAGCTTTGGACACTGATCCTCCTACCTCTATCTCCTGAGTAGCTGGGATCAGAGGCATGCACCACTATGTCTGGTCCTCTTTATCATTTTTTGCATTTTCCTCATTTCAATTTCACAACAAACATTACAGTCAACAAATAATTTAGAAAAATCAAATTCTCAAAGTCTATCCATTAGCAATTTAATAAAAGGATCTACTGTACCTAAATTGATTAAAAAATTAAATGTAAATTCTTAAAATTCATAAACACTTTTTTCTAACCTGAAAGTAATTTGAACTTACTAGCAAACTAAAATATTAGCACAAAAGTAAAAAAAAAAAGCAACAGTATTTTCTAACTTCAATTAGCTAATGTCCTGTTATTCTACAATCAATTTGTATAATTTAATTCTTCTTTCCTAACACTGGCTTCACCTATCTTTCCTGACAGACTCAAAACTACAAGGGTGGGGTCCACATCTATATTGTTCCTACTAGCCCAAATGCCTTGGAGAAGAAATTTTTAAAGTCTTTGACAAGTGGACTTGAATTTAAAAGATATAAATTTAAAACAAAGGAGATGTAATATTTTACAGCTGTTCAAGGAAAAGTATTTCCTAATAAAGATTATGTAACCAACCAACAGAACAAAAAGGTATACATAGTTAAAAATAGTGTATGGATGGAAGAAAGAAAGAAATGATTGGTGTGACAAAATTAAAACATGTGTTCTCTAAGCACAATTACCAAATGCCTCCAATTTTGGCTACCTTATAAATATTAACCTCCAATTCATACAGTCAAAGACTTTTAAAAAATAACAAGTAACTTCTGAAAGTTACTGTATGTTATCATTGAAAAATTACTACTTCTTAATGTGAATGTTTTGGATTTCATTGCACTGCAAAAATCTCTGGAAGGAATTATAGGATAGCAAATAGCCTAGTTTTAGGTAAATGTAATTCATACAACTTACCAGTTATTAATTTGTCCTTAATGCTGCCCAAACCTCCATACAACAAAGAAAACCACAATAAAAAGCAACAGAAGATTAAGTTAATTTTCAGGTGGGGGTTAGAGAGGAAAATGCTATTAGTATAACAATAGAACCAGAAACCTACATTTATTTTTGAGATTGCTATGTTTCAAACAATATTCTAAGTGTTTTCAGTGTGTCCCAGCTTATTTTTATTATATGGGATGGGCATTTTATGACCCCCCCCCCATTTTGTGTATAAGGAAATTTAGGCACAAAGGGGTTGCGAATTATCCAATCTCACACAGACAGTGAACGTGTCCTTGAGGACTTGGGACAGGTTTTATCTTTAAACTTCACCAACACTCCACTCATAAAGTTTCCATTTCAAATGACAAACAATTATCTGAAATTAAAATATATAATAGAATAAGCACATTTGGAAAAAATGTGTTCATGCTTATCAACAGTAAGGAGTTAGTCTTTAGACTGAGTCTATATTGACAGTAACAAATATGGAGACAATTCAAATAGATGGGAACTATATTATTTTCATGGGAAAAATAAGTAACCACAGTTCTTGCTCCTTTCTTGCTCACGCAAGTTCGTGTGAACAGTATTGTTAAAAATGTCAATGAAGCCGGGTGCAGGTGGCTCACACCTGAGGTGGCTGCAATCTGAGGATCAGGGTTCAAAACCAGTAGAAAAGCTGTTAAACTTTTATCTCTATTAAACTACTCAGAAAAAGTTGGAAGTGGCACTTTGGCTCAAGTGGTACAGCACTAGCCTTGAGCAGAAGAAGTTCAAGAACAGCACTCAGGCTCTGAGTTCAAGTCTTGTCAAAGTCAAATCATGGAGAATGACGAAAGGGTGACATCGGTCAAGATGTAATAACTTATAAACTAATTTGTTGAATGCTGCCTCTTTGTACAACTACTTAAAGATAATAATCTTTAAAATATATACTAGTATCTTCTCTAAATGATTTTTTTTTATTTTCTTAGCTTAAATTTCCTTCAAAACTGGGAGCCAGTGGCTCATGCTTGTAATCTGAGTTACTCAGGAGGCTGAGATTGGAGGATCTTGGCTCAAAACCAGGCTGCGAAGAAAATTTTCTGAGAATCTCTGAGACTCTTACATCTAATTTACTACCAAAAAGCAAGAAATAGCACTAGTCTTGAGCACAGATGTTTCGAGACAACACTTGGGCCCTCAGTTCATGCCTCAAGACGGACACACACACAAACACACAATTCCCTCAAGCTTTATTGTGTACAAAATATTCACAATGTTTTAAATGTGTTTCTAATATTTTTCCGTTAGTACTACATCAGAAATAAAGTACTAGTGGCCAGGAAGATGCTTTTCTTTTTTTATGTTTTTTTATTGTAAAAATACTGTACAGAGGTGCTTTTCTTAAATAGTCTGTTTTACTTACATCCCATCCATGTGTATCTTGTTTTCTTCACAGGGTTCACCTGTTGGCTCTGTGCACTGCTTTTAAATCCAACTGTATGCATGCCCATAACTAACTCTGCAAGAGTCAGTCAAAAGAAAGGGTATGGTATAAATTAAAATTAATTTCATTGTAGTTGTGTGTACATGTATGTGTGTGTGCGCGCATGTGTGTGTGTGTGCGCGCCAGTACTGAGGCTTGAACTTACGGCCTGAGTGCTGCCTCTTTTCTGCTCACGGCTGGAATTCTCCCACTTCTGATTTCTGGGTGGTTAATTGGAAGAGTCTCTGGGACTTTCTTATTTGAAGTGGTTTTGAACTGAGATCCTCAGATCTCAGCCTCTTGAGTAACTACGATTACAGACATGAGTCACTGGCACCTGGCTCTCAGTGTAGTGTTAAGTCACCCAAGTGGCTTTTTGAAGTTTTAAGAAAACAAAACACTATTCTATTCCATGTAACTGTGGAATAGAAACATCATTTAAGAACTAAGTTGACATTTTAGAACTTGGGCTGGCCAAGGAAGTTAAGAAATTGCTAAAACTGAATTCATTCCAGATATTTCTCGTTGGAAGGGAGTAACATGCCAGAAAATTATTTCAGTGTCTACTTGCATTACTTTCATCAAATGAGGAAACTTAAATGACAGGTGATCTCTACAACACTGTGCCAAGTACCTTCTAATAAAACACAGAGGTTGTTAGCTAAGACAAAAGAGACTCCCTGAGCACAATTCATCTGGCAAATATTAAAAATTTTGTTTGCTTGATTTTCTCAATTTGTACTTTTCCAAAATATTTTCTATCACTAAATGGCATGACTCTATATTATATGTGACTGCTTTTATAACAAGAAGGTATTTTTGGCAGAAAAAAAATCCAGTCATGTTAACTGAAGTTGTATATACCAAGGGAACAGCTCTGGCTCAGAACTAACATCCAGCCTCCTACCTCCAAAAATATAGCATGTAGAAGAGTCTTGCCCTTTATTGCTTACCTATCCATCTTGGTGGTCAGCAAATTATACCAATTTCATCTCCTAAATAGCTTGTAGATATATCCATTTGTTTCCTTGTATGGCTTAACTCTCTAGTGTGAATGGCTGTATCACGTCCAATCCAGATCAGTGAGTACTTTCAATTGGTACTCAGTGCTCCATTCTTGCCCCTTTAGCTAACATAGCCAAAGTAATGTTTTCAAAACACTAATTAGAACACTCCTTCTCACAATGAATATCTCTCAAAGCCATAACACATCTATGGAAACTTGACCTGCTTCATTCTGTATTCCTTGCCCTATACTTTGTGTCCTGGCCACACTAGCTTTCTTTAGTTTCCTGAACATAATGCAGCTTTCTAAGTATGTATTTCTACATGTTGGATTGCCTCTCACTTTTTGCTCTGATAATCTGGATGATCCTTCGGATCTGAATTATAGTCAGCTTTCTGTTGCTGTGACAAATCACCTGAGAAAATCAACCCAAAAGGAGGAAGGATTGTTTGTTTTAGCTTATGGTTTCTGAGGATTAAGATCATGGATAGTTCAGTTACTTTTGAGCCTGTGGTCAGGCAGTATATCATGGTGATAGGAGAACATGGCAGTGACAAGGGGCCAGTGTCCCTTTCAAGGGTAACTTCCCTCTATGACCTAACTTCCCTCTGCTAGCTTTCACCTGTAAGGGTCCACCAACTCCCAGAAGAATTACAGGCTGGCAAGAAAGCCTGCAGCATATAAGCCTTTGGGAGATATTTAAGATACAAACCATAACCAGATCTCAAGGCAATATCTTAGAATGGTCCTGACCTAGTCTGGTTCAGATATTCATGCTAATAGACTTAGTATTTCTTGAATCTTTTTTTTTTGTAATACTTGCTTTTACTTGATTTTACTTAAGATGATGCTTAGTACCCTTGACATAGGGAAGGGTTCACATCCCTTTGTGTTCACATAGTACCATATACATTTAGCATAATTAGCATTTATTCATAATACAATGGATGTAATGTACATGGCATAAATTCCATCATTTAAATGATTATATCTAGGAACATAATAGGTATATTCCGTACAGATAAGGTCATTAGCTTAAGCTATACTTCATTTTATGAAGTTAAACTTTTCCAAAGAAGCTTTCCATATCCTTCACTTCAGTAATGCACAGTTTCCCATTTCTACATATTTCCACTAACACTTGCTTTTTCCATTACTTGATTAAATGGTATTTCATTGTGTTTACTCTCTACTGACTAATGATATTGTCTTTTTTAAGTGTTCACTGGAAATTTCTGCATTTAAGAATGTATTCAATTCCTTTGTCCAGTTTTTTAGAACTTTTCATTGCTGAGTTTTCAAGAATTTTTCCTATATTGTGAATGTAAGTCTGGTCAAACAGGTAACTAGTAAAAATTTCCCACCATTCTGTAATAGCACTATTGTCTTCCCCAGGCTTCTATATTTTGAAGCATAAGAGTTATTAGCTTAGGCCAACTTATCTATTTTCTGTTGCTGTAGCTTATGCTTTTGTGACCTAATCCCGAGTCATAAAGATGTCAGCCCATGTTTTTCTCTACAACTTTTATCTCTTATCTTCAGGTTCATTGATCTGGTTTGAGTTCATCTTTATATTGAGTTCATCTTTTATTCTCTTGCATGTGAATATCCACTTGTCCCAATATTACTGGTTAAAAATACTCTTCTTTCTCATTGAATTGTCTTGACCTTTGTTAAAAATCAATATCCCAGCTGGGCATAGGTGGCACATGCCTATAATCCTAGCTACTCAGGAGACTGAGATCTGAAGATTGCAGTTTGAAATCCATCAATAAATTGCTGCAAATGCTTTTTTTTATTTTTTTATTTTTGGGTCCGGTCATGGGGCCTGAACTCTGGGCCTGAGCACTGTCCCTCAGCTCTTCAGCTCAAGGCTAGCGCTCTACCACGTGAGCCACAGCACCACTTCCGGCTTTTTTCTTTTTGCTTATGTGGTGGTGAGGAATCGAACCCAGGGCCTCAAGCCTGCAAGGCAAGCACTCTACCACTGAGCCAACTTCTCAGCCCCAAATGTTTTTTTTAATGTGCCTAAAAAAATTCCAAACTCTTCCTCATATCTTCTTTAATGTTGACCTCATTCTTAGCAGAAACAAACTGGCAGATAACCTAAACTCAGAACCACCCAAATCACTCTAATGGTGTCCTATGAACACTCTTCTCAAAAGTCACAAGTAGTGAGAAAAAGGTGTTTTTGGTCAAGTAGGAAATCCATTGCCCAGCTCAGGTTTAGAAACACAAGAGTCAGGCTCCTGGATGATCAATACTGAACCTTCTCCCCTGAGCTCGTTAAACTTTCTGAAATTTCAATGCTCTTCCCATAACACTGCTCTCTGATTTCCTGTTGCCCAAAGAGAAGGTACTCTCCAATATTACCCACACCTTCACAAGAAACTCAAACCTTCAGAGCTGACCCAAAGGAGGCGTGCCCCTCATCCTTCCCAAGGCCAGGCCTGGGATCTCTTCTCTCTTGTTTTGCCACACAGAAGCATTATTTCTCTCTCTCAATCTGTTCCTTTAAGCACATTTCTTATGCTGACTTTTAAGCAGACCCAAATCTCTTCCAATAAGACAAGAAAAACATCATTTGGTTTCACATCTCCGTGCAGCTGTAGCCACAGACGTATCTAGGATTTTCCTTGTTTCAAATAAGCTTCTGTATAAAACTGCCCAAGTGTTCTCATGCCATTTCCTCATCTCCTGTCCATGCTCCCTGTCCTCTGAGCCCTACCACACCTCCTCCAAGACTGCCTCTGCCAAAGCCATACACAGAGGCTGTTCAGTCCTCATTTTACCTGACCTCTTAGCAGCAAAACAACTTTCCTAATATCCTCCTTAGGGGTTTCTTGTCTCTTAGCCTACAAGAACCAGAAAGCCTTGTTTCGGACTTCTGCTTTCCTGGCCATCTTTGGCCCTTGACTGTTGGAGCCTTTCTAGGTAAACATCAAGTCTTACTTTATATTCTCTCCCTAGGGTATCTTATCTGCAGCATTTTTATTTAAACCACACTCTTAGATTAAAAACAAGCCCTATAACCTCTTCTCTGTGCTCCTACATCATATGACTCTCCTTATCTGTCTTCTGGGGCGTTTACCCACTGTGAACCTGCTTGGTCTCAGAAGTGGATTTCTTGAATTCTGATCCTATCTTTTCTTCTTAGTATCTGCCTTTGGACAAGACTCTTAATATGGCTACATCTCTGTATTCCTGACTAGCTTTACCCCACTCCTCATCCATGCCTTGCTCCTTTTCAATAAAGGTCTTTGCCTATGCTCTTTCCTCAGTTTCAAGTGCTTTTTCCTCCTGCTCTTCTAGTTAAATCTTTTTTATCCTTTAGATTGCTACTTAAATGACCTTCCTGAAGGAAGCCTTCAATGAAGCCACTTTTACTGTTGGTTCTGACTGCTCCAGGCTTTTCCTTCAGGACAGAGGAAGGGGAGGGGCATTAGAAAAGAAGAGCAAAGGAAACATTCAGTCAGTCAGAAATTTAAAGAAGATAATCACTGCCAAGAGAAAAAGCAAGCACGAGGCAGTGGGTAAGGAGATGTACTCAGATAACCATCAGCTAATGAAGAGAGTTGAGTCATCATTGGCTATGTAAGGGGAAAAAATCCTCAACAGCAAATCTGCTGGAATCAGAACAAAGAAATATTTTGATATCCAACCCTGCAGTGGTTTATTAGACTGAATTAGGGAGTACAATGAACTTTAATTTTTTTTCTATGAAAATATATTTTCAATATAAAGGCGATAATTTTTCTGTATTTGGTATGCTAGGATATAGACAAATTCAATCTAAATGACAAAATAAATGTGTGCTTTAATTAATAGGTTAATTTCAACATTTTAAATCTATAAATCTACATAATTTCATGTTTTATGTGTGTATATGTAAACAGAGTAAAAATATATAGATAGGATTCTACTAAACAATAAGGAAAAAAGGGTATTTTTATCATTCTCTTTTAATCATTGTATCCTTGTCAGGTTTGGTATCAGGGTAATACTGGTTTCACAGACTGAGTTTGATTGTAATCATTCCTTTTGTATTTCATGGAAGAGCTTGAGGAACACTGGTATTAGTTCCTTAAAGTTCTGATATAAATTGACATGGATCCATCTGGCTCTGTACTTTCCTTTGTTAGACTCTCTCTCTTTTTTTGGGGGGGGGGGGTTGGTTGTGGGCTTGAACTCTGGGCCTGGGCGCTGTCCCTCAACTCTTTACCTCAAGGCTAGCACTCTACCACTTAAGCCACAATGCCACTTCTGGTTTTCTGGTGGTTTACTGGAGATAAGAGTCTCATGGCCTTTCCTGCCCGGGCTGGCTTTGAACCATGATCCACAGATCTCAGCCTCCTTAGTAGCTTGGATTACAGGCATGAGCCACTGGCACCCGGTGTCATTAGACTTTTATTACTGCTTCAATCCTGTAGCATATTAGAGGTAAATTTATATAGAAAAGTATACATTCCCTCTACATTTTCCAGTTCATTAGACTACAGATTTTTAAAGTATTACCTAATGAGCCTCTACATTTCTTGGGTATTTGTTGCATCTCTAAATTTAATTTGGGTCTTTTCTTTCTTTTGGGGGAGTCAGTTTGGCTGTTTTTGTTTTTTGGATTTTTTTTTGGGTCCGGTCGTGGGGCCTGAACTCTAGGCCTGGGCGCTGTCCCTCAGCTCTTCAGCTCAAGGCTAGCACTCTACCACTTGAGCCACAGCGCCACTTCCGGCTTTTTCTTTTTGCTTATGTGGTGCTGAGGAATCGAACCCAGGGCCTTGAGCATGCAAGGCAAGCACTCTACCACTGAGCCACCTTCCCAGCCCCATATTTGGCTGTTTTTTGAGTAGAAAAAAAAAGACTACTCTATACCCTAACTTATTTAAAAAGAAAAAAGTTAAATAGTTCCTTTACTATGGAGGTTTTATATTTTTTTCTCTTTCTTATAGAAACCATTTTTTGTCTTATTGATTATTATATTGTAGACTTCATTCCATTAATTTCTGCCCTAATCTTTATAATCTCATTCCATCTGCTAATTTGGGACTTGGCTGTTCTTGTTTTTCCAGGAGCCGGAGGTGCATCATTAGGCTGTTTATTTGAGAGAGCTCTGCTCCCTCTCTCTTTTGGATGTAGGCACTTACAGCTATGACCTTTCATCTTGGCCTTGCCTCTGCTGTGTCTCATAGGTTCTGGCAAATACTGTTTTTATTATATTTAAAAATTTAAAAATATAACCCCACTCATTTCTTCAGTGACTCAATGGTTTGTACAACAATGTGCTGTTCAATCTCCATATGTCTGGGTATCTTTTGCAGTTTCTCTTGTTTTGAGTTCTAGTTTTATTCTACTGTGGTATGAAAGAATACAGGAGTGCTTTCAATTTTCTTATATGGTTATCTTATATCCATAAAGACTGTCCTAAAATACATTCAACAACTTGAATCAATCTCAAAAAATTATACTGAATGAAAAAAAAAATCAATCCCCAAAGGTTATATACTTCCAGAATTCAATCTATGCATTATTGAAATGAAAAATTATGAAAACAGACAACCAACCAATTATCTCCAGGGCATAGGGATGGAGGTGGAAAAGTGGGAGAGCAAATGTGGTGGTCAAAGGGCCCTTTTAAAGAGAATTCCCATAAAGAGAAGTCTGTCTTGACTGTGATATGCATAAAAAGCTACATACTGGAGTACGGTACCAGAAAGGTAGGCTGAGATCAGAAAGATTGTGGTTCCAGGCTAGCCTAGGCAAAAAGTTTGTGAGACTCTATCTCAAGAGAAAAAGAGCACCTGCCTAGTATGAGGCCCTGGGTTCTCTGCCCAGCACTACAAAGAATCAGATAAATAGACAGCATTAAAGTGTTTATACTGTATAAAAAATGGTTATTAGACCACCCACCCCTAACTACAGAATTCCAATTTAGTTAAAAGTAGTCTTCCTCCATTTGACCACATTCTATCCATGTGGGCATCAGCTCATGAAGAAATGGAAATTTATGTAGACAAAAGGAAAAACATCTTGAGGTTGTAATGAGCACAATAAACAAGTGTTAATATCTTATAAAGTACATCTTGAATGTATTTGAAAGTTTGAGATCGTAATGACATAAACAACTATTTATGACATGACCTAAGAAAAACTGCTTCCTCTTTAGGTACTTTGAAGTATTAAAAAAATCACATAGAATTAAATTACAAAGCTTGTACACTTGTTTATGCAGCTGGTCTTTTAAAAATGGAGCAACTTTAAACCTATGATTCTAATAGGCTTACTGGTGACACCCCAATCCTTTGAAAAATAAATGAAATATCATAAATCACTTGACAGTTCTTAAGCTTAGGTTTTTATCATCAGACTTTAAAAATAAAAAGCAATATTTAAGGATAGAATCTTGTTGTGTACCCTATAAAACTAAAGATAGAAAATAAATCATGCTATTAAATATGATTTGGACCCCTGACTTCAATACTTAACGATTAAATTGACATAATATTTGTGTCTGTTCCTATGGGAATTCATACAAGCAGAGCAGCTTTTCTAACAAAATACGGCAGAAGTCTGGCACTTATGGTGATAAATGAAGCAATAAGGCTTTGGAATTGCAATTGTGTAAATTTAAGTACTTCATATAAGCAACCAGACTGTCATCCTGTTGGGATATCCAGCACTATGAATTTATTATTTGATATTCAAAGGAATGTTGGAATACTTACAAAGGGTAAGTCCATTTAATTTTAAGCTACAAGTTTAGGACCACATTATAGCCAGAGCTTTCAACCTGTGTATCTAGCACGTTTATTTAACCAAAAAAATTGCACAATTTTTGTAAGAAATGCTGAGATAAAAACCATAACCTTGAAAATGATTAGGGTTCAACAGAATAGCAGTCTAGGTGCTAGCTAGAGTATTCTGATAATTTTTATCACAGTTAAGTTTCAAGAAAGTAAATGATAGGATACATTCTCCATGACCTGGCTATATAGTATAAATTAAATGATGGGCCAGTTCATTTCATAAAAGCATGTATTCAGAAGTCAGCTAGATCTGCCTGGAAGAAGAAGGTCAAAGCTAGGCCTCCTGATTGTCTGGCCCATCTATTTTACAGGAGTTCTATCAAAGGAAATTCATTTGAAAGGTCAAAATATTACTTCTTTCTTGATTGTTTCATTTGCCCTTCACATAAGTGAAAATCCATAATTCTCCTTTCCTTTCTGAAAGCAGTAGTGACACAACTTCTGAGAAACAATCTCAGATTTACTCTACACTTAGACAAACCATAATCATTCAGTATTTCAGTAACTTTTCTAGTTCATTTTTAGGATGTAGTTACCAAAACTGAAGTCTGCTAATACAGCCTTAACCATATTAGGCTGTGAACAGGCATCTGACCACATTTGAGTGAATGACTGAATCACTGACAAAGGGAATCTTACTCCCTAGATTCTGCATTGTTGCGTATTATTGGTAATGAAGAGTCCTGAATGATTATTCAAATGTACTTTTTGTGGAGACAATACTATTCAATCTTGAATACACACCAAATGATACTCCCACCAGCTGTCTAATAAAGACAACAACACAATGAACACCTGTTTTCCCTGCTGGCCAGCTTAGGGAACAGAACATTACTGTTAACTTTGAAGTCTACTTTATGGCTTTTCCCACTCCAATTCTTGTCCTTTCCATGCCTTTGCCCAACTATCCTAATTTTTGTATTTCCAATGTTACCATATGTTTAACCTAATCAATTTATTGTTTCATTTTGGCAAGATTTTGGATGGACCTTTTGTCATCTGGAATCATTCCTAAGGAGTATTCTTATGTCTTCTGTCTTTAATCACTCAACATAATGTTCATGAGATTCATCCAAGATGATGTATTTGGATATGCTTTAATGACGTATCTCATTGATGGATATCTGAGCTATTTCCACTTTTCTGGAAACTTCTTATACATATCTTCCACTTACATTTCACAGTTTCTATGCATCAAAGTATTACTGAACTGCCATAAACTCAACTAGTTAGATAATGACAACCTTTTTTAGACAGCTGACCTAATTTATATAATGGCTAATGCTTTGTTTTGGGGGATTTTTTTTTTTTTTTGCCAATCTGGTGGACATAAAGAAGTATCTTCATGTGATAATGTTAAAAGCTTGTTCTTTCTTGTAAGATAAATTTTAAACTAAAAGACATACATAACTCTTAAATACACCATTCTGTGAATTTTTTCAATGTATATACCTATAACCTCAGTCAACCTCTTCCCTCTCCTTCAGAAGCCACCATTGCTCTGATCCTTTCCCTTCACACTTAGATGCTGAGTTATATAAGTTCTTTATGTAGTCCTCAGATAAATATGTTTGTCTTTGTGTTCATGTAGCTCTTTTGATGAGCATAAAATTTTATCCTGATAAAGTCACTTTTTTTCTATTTAAATCATTCTCTTTTCAAACCTTCAGAAAATTTCTTTAAAACTTTAATATTTTTCAAGTATTTCTTAGAAAATACTTTCCAGTGGATAAATGCAGAAAGGAATGGCAGTGAATACAGTTATAATACTAAATGTAGACACGTGAAAATGGAAATCGTTAAATTGAGGGGACTGGTGGTGTCGAGATAAATGGAGGTGAAATGGAGGGAAGGGAGGGTGACACTGATCAAGATGCACTGCACTTCTACACTGACATGTACAACTACTCAGAGGTAAGTATTTTCTATCTTTAAGTCAAAATATATTTTCTTGTGTTTGATGACTGCTTTATACCACATAAGAAATGTCTGTCTACCCCCCAAATATAAGGATATTCTCAGATGTTTCTGTACAAATTTTTATGGTTTTAACTTTTACATTTGAACCATTTTGAATTGGTTATTGTAGTTGGTGCAGGTAAGAACTAAGATTCCATCCCCTTGAACATCTAGCTGTTCTAGCACCCCTTAATGAAAATGTTTTCTTTCCCAGCTGAGTTGCTTTGGATCTTGATTAAAAATTCATATATATATGTGTAGGTATATTCTGGTCTTTTAGTTGCATCCATCTATTTGTTAATGTATATGGCAATAACATATGCTTTCACTATTACAATTTTAAAATCATGGTAAAAGTCAAGTCTTTTAGACATGTTTTGAAGATTAAATATATTATTGGTCTTTTATATTTCATAAAACTTAAAGAATGAGCTTGCAAATTTTACAAAAAGTGGATTATAATAGGAATTATGTTGAATTTATAGATCAATTTTTTGGGAATGATGTAATTTAATTCAGTTTCAAATCGACAAATAAAGCATCTTTCATTTTGTTTAGATCGTCCCTAACTTTGCTCAGTACTGTCTGTTCTTTTTTTGGTAATATATCCATTTTATTAAATGTAAAGAAGGGTATAGTATTGATAGCTAAAATTTTTTAAAATGCTTATTTCTTAAGATTACTCTATTTCTGAAAATATTAAATACATGAAACTTGTAAACAAATTTTAATTATAATATAAAATACACACATATACATATAACATAATAAACATATGTAACATACATACATAATATTATATCTATACACACAGTTTTTAACTCAGGGCTTCACGCTTGCTAGAAAAGCATTCTACTAAGCTATGCCTCCAGCCCTTTGTTTGCAATGGTTATTTGGATACAGGGTTTTGCTTTTTGGCTAGGCTTGTGTTTGGACCACAGTCCTCTTATTTTATACTTCCAATGTAGCTAAGACAACAGCCATGTGCTACTGTGCCAGTTCTTCCCACAGAGAAGAAAATGATGAAGTCTCCTGAAATTTTTTGTAAATCTATGTGGCTTGGAACTGTGTTCCCCTCTTGTCTCAGTTTCCCACACAGCTGGGATGTCTGGCATGCAGCACCCTACCCAGATTCTAAGAAGGGGATCTCAAGTATATGCCTGTTCTGGCATTCAACCTCCCAAATAGCTTGGATTAGTACTTGGCTTCAATAAGTAAAAATATAAAGTAAAATGAAAGGGACAAGGACTCGAATACTTGGCAATAAAATGAAGAAGCAGATAAAAGTATAACAATATATATGCTGGAAATAAGAACAAAGTTTTTATAGTCTGCTCTCATTTTAACTATATTCTGAGACAGAAAATGCATTAGATATATAATCACTTTGATCTGCAGGTGCATTGAACCTTTAGGCATGGGGCTTATATTACCTAACTGATCCAAGGTCCTTGCTCACTTCCCCAAATTATTATTATTTCTGGCCCACATAGCCATGATCAGGAATTTCAAAGGGAAGATAAAAGCAGGAAGTATTTAAGTTTCACTTCACAAGTCTCTGTTTTCTGCTAAAGACAGGCCTTCATCTAACACTCTTAAGATTTCCTAGTAAAACTTCTTTCCATTGCAATTTGTTGATGTCATATTATACTCCTTCCTCTTTCCCTCCCCCACCCCCTTGCCTAGAGTAACTCTGAACATACTACCTCTAGCCCCAGCCTTCACAGAGCTGGAATTCCAGATGTGGCAGTAACAGCTGAGTCTACTCTTTGGCCATTGCCTCTTGGCTTCTCTTCAATCTCTCCTCTTTTGAAGAAGATTTTTCTTTTTTTGCTTTGCCTTTTAACTTTCTTCTACAATTTCCTTGATTAAATTTTCTCTCTTCTTGAGGGTCTTCTTTTGCAATATTTATTCTAATGCAGGTCTTGTTTTCTCATTGTTCTAAATTCTTTCATTTAGTCAGTGGGGCAGGATAGAGCCGTAGGCTCATTTATAATTTTTTTGATCAGTTCTTTCTACATTTTCTGAAAATAGCAGGTGGCTCTGTTACACAATGGATAGCGCACTGGACTTCTAAGGTGTTATAGCAAGACCACAAGATAGGGCATATTCAGGAAGAAGTAACACATTTAATCCAAATACTTATTCACCCTTCATTAGATGGACTAACACAGAGGAAAAAGAATAAATTTGAGGTCTTTCATTTAATTCAATCTGTGACTCAAAGTTTTTCTACAATTATTTTGTTTCTTTCAGAGGTGCTCTCTTCTAAAGAAGTTGTTGTATTATTCTTTTTCTATCCAAGGGAGGGTAATTAATAAAGTATGCAAGTACCAATCTCTTTTTGCTGGGTAGCTCTATCTGCTCTATGAGTGAGTTCACATTTCTGGGTAATCAAACTGAAGAACTCAATTCATGGCTTGGATTATTCTGGCTGCAATGTTAGCAGCAAAGAACACTGCAGCTCTCTCTCAAATAAACTGTTTTTCTCATCTGCTGCTATCACTACGAGGGTCAAGGATAGCAACAGCAAACTAAAGCAGAAAAGTTGTTTAGATACCAAATCTCTTTACAACGGGGAAAAGAAATAGAATACTCTTCTTCAATGAATTTTAGTGAACTTCTTCAACTTTACCATGAACTAACCTTTAGAGATTGCTATGAAAACTTGTAGCTGCATTATGTTTGTTCAGAAAGTTGACCCTGTATGCAAACTACTGTGTTTATCTGATTGACAGTCTCAATCTTCTTGTTCAAATCTTTTCTTTCAAAATGAGACTGCTAGGAAGTTGTGACTTTTTCTAGTTTTTGGACACCTTAAAGACCTGAGAATTTTGTCAGTTCTCTCTTAGGGAATATTATTGGAACACAAAGTTCATTTGCAATAGTTCACTACAAAAACAAGTTTTTATGGTTGCTACAAATCTTTACCTTGCAATGCTAGGTCTAAAAAGTCTGTCTTCTAAGTGTACGTTCAATAAAGTCTTAAAGAAATATATTTTAAAAATTCTTTTAAGTGCGAAACTCTTTGTTGATATATTGTAAAGACAATTTGGACAGATAAAAAATATTTAAATTACCTGGTTCTTTACTTAAAAATCTTTTTTTAGTGTTTTAATTAGGATTTATGGTAATATAACAGGGTTACAGTAGGGAGAGATAGAAAGAGAAAAAACAAACTGGAGTTAAGGATTCAAAACGGCAGCTGTTATGAGCTAGGTCATGGCAGTAGAGCAACCCCCAACTACTAGACAGTGGTTCTGGGTGGTAAAATGGGTGAGGACCACCCATAACACAGGTAACCTTCAGAACTTCCTTTTGCACACATGCTATTCTTCACATTTTTGCATTGAATGAAATCTGAAGCTAATATAATTTCTCCCTTTATAAATATTGCAACATATCTGCCTAATTCCTCTGGCAAATTCTCTTTGAGGTCCAGCAACTTCATAAAGCCAAGGCACCCAACATGCCCTTTCAATATTGAGCGTCAAGTTGTCATTTATTCGAGTTTAATCTCAAAATGTTGGATTTTTTCACTGTTAGTTTTCCATGTGTGTTAATAATTATACATATGATGAGAGTTTTCTTACCAATCCACTATGTCTGGAGCTACATTTGGGCCTGCATGAAGATGATCTAAGAGATAACGTAGATACAGGTTCTCTACTTTCATTCTTCCTAGTAGTTGGGAATGTTCTGGCAGCTAAGGTATCATGCCAGCCACTTTCCCCATCTCACAATTCTTTTTACCACTTTATATAAGAGACATATACCTCTTGCGATATAAAATCCTCTAAGATGCCAAAATAGGGACAAGCTAAAGTAATATTATCTGTGAATCCCCTTTTAATTAATGTACTAAGAAGGCTTGGCCTTCTTTCACTGTCTCATGTATGTTTTATTAAGAAATAGAATATTTGGGTCCATATTATTATACTGTAAAGCAGAAGCATACTAAAATGAAGCAGCAAGTAAAGACATTTACTTCAGAACTTTACTTCTTCATAGCCTTAATATTATTAAAGAAGCATTTCTTTTCTTCATGCTCAAGAAAAGAAACGAAGGCAGTGGTACCTTATTGTATCCAGGCAACACAAGACAAGGCTCTGTACCTTATCTATTTATCTATATTAGAATTCAGTCATGTGATGGTTGTCATGACGGCATAATATTAACATATTTATTTGAGTTTTTAAAAATCAATTTGGACTTTCACTGAAAGGAGGATGACTGATTTGAAAGATATATGTAAAAAAAAGAAGATTAGCTATGTCAGATTAATTGGCAACCATTTTCCTTAAACAATGATCTACATTTAATAGCTTCCAGACTTGGATAAAAATATATTTAAGATATATACTCAAAAATTCTCTAAAATCATATATTGGAAAAATGCATGTTAAAATTAATATTCTTATAACTATTTCTTGGTATAGTCAGATAAGATGCCTTTATGTGAAAGAGAAATAAATTTAACTATCCTTTGATAAATCTTTGCCAAACCTTATTTGATAAACATCCCCAAACTGAGAAAGTAATAGCAATCCTGTTACAAATCAAATGATTTCTTTCACTTTCTACACGGGACAGAGTTATCAGTTAAATGATCATTAAAATAATTTAATTCATAGAGCCCTTTATAATTTTTGGTAAATAACTCAGAAGGCTGAGCAAAGTTAAACAAAGGATGCAGTTACTGGTCTGCCACACTGGAATTTCACAACTCTGAAGTGCAGACTTAGCTCTTCTCACCTCGCTCTGGTCTAATCCCTACCACTCCCTGTTTCTTCTGTATCATCACTTTTCTCTCAAATGACTTTCAATTTTGCTCTCATTTCTTTGGGCATTTTTTTTCTTATTCAGTGTCTTCCAATCAGTTCTGTTTTTGATTAAAGTTCTCAATTTCATAATCAAATTTAATTATAATTATTAATGTGTAACATTTAAGCAGTTCTCCATTGTATGAAGGCATCCTGTGATCTTTCATGTATCAATGTATTGCCTCAGCACCACATAACAAAAGCCCTGTCCACCCTTTCCCCACTGATCTACAAGACAGTTTTTGTTGAGTTTTGATACAAACCAAGTTTCCACATATAGATGAAGCTTTTTCTGAATTCTTGATCCTTTCCATTGGTCATTTTATATCTTTACACCAGGCATTGGCTTCATGGTTTCATTTTTAGTTGTGATATAAAGGCACAGAACCAGACCCTTGATACACGTCAAGAAAACCATCTTGTTTCTGTAGGTCTGTATTTATAATTTCTAGATGTCTGTTCTTATGACTTCAAAATTATGATATCAATTTTCACCAAAGTATTAATAACATGATAAAAACGTCCTCCAAAATCTATTAAAGATTTGATTCTATGTGCAATAACAATGATTATTTTACAACATTAAATCTTTGAATCCGTTAATATAATGTATTCTCTACATCCAATTAAATTATATTTAGTGTCTCTGGTTCATAGCTTTCTCAATAAAGTTCTAAATCATTACATTATTCTCAGATTATTTATGTTGTGTTACTATGTAAATTGTCTTTTAAAATTATACTTTCTGTAAACAACAACCCCTCCCCACAATCTGTGATCTTGCTTTCCATGTATTCGGATACTTGAGGTCAACTATGGTCCAAAATTACTTCACAGGAATTTTCAGAGATAAGGATTTCATAAGTTTTTTTTTCTTTGAGTACTTAAGTTTATTATTACTATTATTGGCTTATATTAGTTATATAGGGGGATTTCATTGTTACATCTCTTCACAAGTTTTCATTGTATTCCAATCAATGTCACCCTCTGTATCATACTTGCGCCCTTCCCTCTAAATTAGCATTCTCAAGAAGTTTTCTGGTGTCTTTCTTTCTTTCTTTCTTTCTTTCTTTCTTTCTTTCTTTTTTTCTTTCTCTCTCTCTCTTTTCTTTCATTTCTATATTTCTTTTTTCTTTCTCCCTCCCCCCTCTCTTTTTGTGCTAGTTCTGAGGCTTTAACTCAGGCTTTAACTCAGGGCCTGAGCACTGTCCTCGAGCTTTATTGCTCAAGACCAGTGCTCTACCATTTGAGCCACACCTCCACTTCTGGTGCTTTGGGGTTGTTCACTAAAGGTAAGAGTCTCGTGGACTTTCCTGTCCAGGCTGGCTTCAAATCATGATACTCAGATCTCAGTCTCCTCAGTAGCAAGGATTCAGGCTTCAGCCACCAGTGCCAAGCCCTTGATCCATTTTAATAATTACAAGTAGTCTATTTTGACAGTATTTAATCTTCTTTATCATGCTGAGAATTCGTAAGTTTTTTTGTTTTTTGTTTTTTTGTCAGTTGTAGGACTTGAACTCTGGGCCTGGGTGCTGTCCCTCAGCTCTTCAGCTCAAGGCTAGCGTTCTACCACTTGAGCCACAGAATCACTTCCGGCTTTTTTTTTCTGCTTATATGGTGCTGAGGAATCGAACCTAGGGCCTCATGCATGCAAAGCAAGCACTCTACCACTGAGCTACCTTCCCAGCCCCGAGAATTCATAAGTTTTAAATTGTACACCATGCTCAACAGTATAACAAAATCCCATGTTGTCCTGTATGGTGTGATGAGCTTGCTAAGGCCTATGAGAAAAAAATCTCCAAAAGACATTCATGCAAATTTTGCTAAAACTGCAAAAAATATGGCCATAGTCAAAGAATGACAAATACTTAGTTAAGAAAAGTCATTAGATGTGTGGGCGGAAGTACCAGAAAACATTGGGCTTATATGAAGATAGATAAAAGCAAGGATTCCATGAAACCAACTCCATGTCACCAAACAGTGGTATCATGTAAAGAGTGTTTTATAGACTCAGTTATAGGTTTAGACTTTATCTAGATCTGTCCATAGATAAAGAAGCTACTGTCTCATTTCTAGCAGAATTGAAGTTGATCAAAGAAACAGGAAACTACCAAAGACAGGTCTCAAGTTGTAAAGAAACCAGATTCTTCTGAATGAAGATATTCTACAGAAGCTACATTCATGAAAATGCAAAGGAGGCACTAAGGCATAAAACACAGAGGAGAGATCAGATCTGCTACTGTGTGCAATGCTTCAGGGTAGACAATCAAGTGTAGTACATGGAGGAAAGAAACCACAAACTCTCAAAAACAAAAACTGTATATTGGGAGAGACACCAGATCTATGTCATTTTTATTAGTGACTCTATAATTGTTCTATTTTTATCATTAGCTACTATTGTTAATCTCATGCAATACATAATTTTCTAAATGAAACTTATTATAGTAGAAAGAACATGGTAAACACAGGGTTCAGTACTACCTGCAGCTTCAACATTCACTGGAAGTTTGGAACATATCCCCAAGGGATAAGGACTTTTGCTACTGTAGTAATTTCGTCGTGAAGAAAAAAATCTGGCCCGTAACCAAAAGATCAGGGCTAACACCACAAGCAATCAATCATGCTGATGTAATTTACCACCTGATCAGATGTGCTATATAAAAAACACTAGACAAATCCAAATTGAGGCCAATTGTATAAAAGACATGACTTGTACTCTTCAAAAGTGTCATGTTGATGGGCGATGATGACTTACACCTATAATAATCATAGTGACTCAGAAGGCTGAGATCTAAGGACCATGGTTTGAGGCCAGCCTAGGTAGGAAAGTTCATGAGATTCTTATCTACAATTAACCACCAAAAAGCTGGAAGCAGGTTTGTGGCCCAAGTGGCAGAACACCAGCCTTGAGCAAAAAATGCTCAGGGGCCAGCCCGCAGACCCCCAGAGTTTGAGCTCTAGGACTTACTTGCACACACAAGCAAGAAGTGTCATGTCCACAAGGAAAAGAAGAAACCAAGAAATCGAATAAGTTGGAACAGACTAAAGAAATAACTTCTGTGTGGAATTAGCTCTTTGACATAAACAAAAGGACATCATAGAAAAACTAAGAAAATGAGAAAAGGAGGCTGTAGTTTAGAAAGCACTATTATATAAATTTTATTTTTTTAGTGTTTTTTTTTTTTTGGTTGGGGGGGGGTCCAGTCATGGGGCCTGAACTCTGGGCCTGGGCGCTGTCCCTCAGCTCTTCAGCTCAAGGCTAGCGCCACTTCCGGCTTTTTGCTTTTTTTTTGCTTATGTGGTGCTGAGGAATTGAACCCAAGGCCTCATGCATGCAAGGCAAGCGCTCTGCCACTGAGCCACCTTCCCAGCTCTATTTTTTTAGTTTTGATGGCCATGTAGCATGTTAGTTATCATCACAGTCTCTATTTGCTAGGCTACAGAAATGCAACCGACTTTCCTATATTGAATTTATATATAAAAGAACATGTTAATTTTATTTATTAACTAATAATTCAGTTGAATACTTCTGAAAGTTTTCTACTTAGTTATATCCTTTGCTAATAATGACATTTTTTTCTTTCTTTATATTCCTACACTTTTTTTTTTAGTCTCTTAACTTACTTTGCTGGCCAAAAGTGGTGCTATTTAGGTGTCTTTGTATGCTAAGAGTTGAATTATATATATTGATAGCCTGAGCTAATTTTAATTTCGTTAGACTAGCTCAGGGAAAATAAGATGCCTTTGCTTTGGACATTACTACCATAGAAACAGTAATACTATTTTTAGTTTCAAACTGAAATGAAAGACTATACAATACAAAGAAAGCATGAAAGAATATGTAATACAAAGACAAAAAGAAATAAAATAGAGCATTATACTACTATAAAAGCAGTGACATTAACCTGAGAAATGTCACTGGGAAGTGACTGTCCAATCAGACTTTGCATTCCCAATCATTTTCCCACCCCAAGCATTCACCTACAGCAACTTATATGGAAACTTGACAGTAGGTATCCTTTTAAAAATGCCAGTGAAAAGACTGGGTACCATCTCATAGGTGGAAGTTTTTAGAAGCAGAGGAGCCATGATCATTGTTTTTGTTTGTTTTTCCCACTTGCTGGAAGCATCATAGGCTCTAATTCCAGAAGGTCACATGCCAATAAAAATGTCTCCAGTACATTGTTACTTTAGCAGTATGAACATTTGGGGCTTTATTACATCTTTCCCTCTCACACACACACACACACAAAACAGTATCTTTAAGGGAGGTGCTAATCAAAACTTAAGTAAAAATCTAAAATGCAAAGCAACTGTTTATAGCCAGGCCTCAGGAGATGAAGAAAATAAATTTTTAAAACCCTGCAAGGTAGCTATGGTATACAGCAAAAAACATACGTATTATAAAAATATCACTTGCAAAAATAATATAAAAGGGGTACTAAATAGAAAAGGACATCATCTGGCACAATGAAAATATTCCATATCCCATTGTGAGTTATGGGGTCCATGGATATACAAGTGCCCCAAATCACTGAACTGAACACTTTAGTTCATCTTCTGTATTTGTGAGGTTTGCATCTTTGAATTCAGTTAACTTCAGATAAAAACTAGTTGGAAAAATCTGCATCTGGGCAGAACCTATAGGGACAAATTTTCTTCTTATGATTCCCTGAACAATATAGTATTATGATAAGCTACTTACATAGCATTTATATTGTGTTAGACATTCTAGGCAATATAGGATGTGGACACAATAGGGCAATATAGGCTGTGGATGTGAATACAATGCCATTTTATATAATACATGATGGTTTTTCCTATCTTTTGGAGTACTGGAATCAATTACTGGAATCAATTATCTGTGGAGATCTTCAGACAGTTGTACATGTATTTTTTTAATGTGTCTACCAAGCATATGCCTGCAGAGAAAGAGATAGAAAAAAAAGAATATTAGAGTAACAAAGTCCTATTTTGCACTTTTATTAAAATTTATGAGAAAGAAATGTGAATAGATAAGCACTAAAAGTTTGAAAGTAAACAAAGAAAACAGATTTGAGAAATCTGGGGAACTCTCTGGATTAGAAACACTGACTGCTTCTGAATTTCCCATAGAGAAGAAGAATGGAAAAGACTTTGAATGCAACAGGCTGTTACATTTCCTCAGGTAAAAGGAGACAGTCTTCCTGCAGATCAGTAAGCATGTCAACTTTAGATAAAACCTCTTTCAAGATGGTTGTAGGAGCACATGTAGGAGAGGGGTAGGAAGGATGGAGGTCTGGAATTCTTGATGCTTATGGCTTATGAGGATGCTTATTGGCTAGTGTGACTATATAATTCGTACTCAAACTGTGGCAGTTTTCAGAGTGAAAAGGGGCATTATTACTTTATATGGCAAGAAAAGAGATGTAAATTAAGACTGTCCCTTCCAACCAAGGAAATGTAGTCACTCTATTACTAGCACTTGAATTTACTCCAAGAAGTTAGATCAAAAGCCAGCTAAGTTTTATGGGAAGAGTATTTCTACAAGCCCCACCAGGGCTGTCACCTTGGCTCTGACTTTGACCCTTAAAACAATGTTCAAGGCCTTCCAAATACATGAACAGAAAGTAGGAAATCAAGGCTACTGCCTCCACAAAGGGCAGATTCTCCAGTGTCTGAGCAAGGAAGATTCTTCTTCCAGAGGAAGAAATCAGGTCTTAGAGAACAATAAACAATAGTTCCCCCTAGAGAGCAGAATCAGTGTCTAATCAAGAGATGCCTTCTTCTCTAGCCAAAGGTTCTTCAAAATGTTTCCTGCCATTCATGCTTTTTATCACTGTCCATATTCCTAATCCTAGAAGTTTGCTTAGCTTTAGAAAATTAAACAACAACTTGTAATTTGCTAACTGGGCCTAATACAATAAATTATGAACATTGCACATACAGTGATGGTGTTGAAAAGAAACTTGAAAACCCTCTTATGAAGATTATTAAACTGATGGCTAAGAGGCCCTGATTCTCACATGACCTGGACAATTAGCTGCATGACCCTGGATAAATCAAGACTTCCCAGGACTTTAGTTCCTTCATTTATACAATGAATAAAAGGGATGACTTCCAGCTCTATAATTCTAATTTAAAATTTTTGACTTCACTGAGCCAAAAGAAAACTACAAAATATCCTCTATAAAATGTCACTGCCTGAAGAATCACAATAGACTAGTGGGTCTGGTTTTCCAGCAGAAGCAAAGTCAGCACAACCTTAAGAAGTTATATTGGCAGGAAAAATTCTGGTCCTATTTCTTTTTTAATTTTTCTGTATTACTTTGGCCTCATTCAGATATACTAAGGAATAATGTATCATTTTTTAAGTGGGGAAAGACATTTGCCTTCTGTTTCATTAAGCTTTAGACACTAATCCAAAAAGAAAGGAAGAAACTCCATCCCAACTCAAAATACTTTTTATAATATTTACAGACTAAATTTTAGAATGTTTAAAAAACCCCAATTGCAATTTGGAGAAGATTTCTAATCTAAAAATACCATAATAGCCTATTTTATTAGCTACTAGTCAAGAATAATATTCATCAAATCCTAAAACAGTACTTTTTAGGCAATTAAAATCTGAAAAACATGTCCACTAAATTTCAACTTCTGGTACTTCCAATATTTAGAAGTAAACAACAGGAGAATTCTATCTTCCTCATTGATATACTGATTCTTTGTTACTGAAAATTATCTAGGCCTATATATGCATAAAAATAAGAGAAACATTTTAAACTTTATTTTATCTATTTATTTACTTATTTTGCAGTTCCGGGATCTAGTCCAGGGCCCTGAGCATACTAGGCAAGAGCTCTACCACTGAGCAACAACCCTAGACCCAAAGCCAAAATGCCAACCATTTTAAGAGAAGTGACTCAAACACTGTCCATTCAAATTTCTATTGTTGAGATAAAGAAAATATGGCAAATACTTTGCAAATCCTGGTATCACATTGTGATATTTCCACTGAGAACAGATGTTGAGAAGTCTCTCATTTATTCTTATTCACAATAGTCTGTGTATGACATTTACGTTTACTGGAGCTCTACCAAGAAGATATTCACTTAACCTCTCTGTTCCACTTGTCTCTGTGTCCTTGTATAGTCTCTGTAGTTCAGATTTATCCAAAGAAGAAATCTCCCAACCCTGTGGTTCGGAGAAGACAGTTGTCTGGCTTGGGTAAAGTGAGGGCCTGGGAGTCCACTGGGTCCTCCCACAGATATTCAGTCACATGATTTTAGCAATTGTCTTATGATCCTATCTTCTAAAATCAGTCTGTGGTCTCTACAATGTTGAAGTTTTTCTCTGTTCAACTAAATTGTGGTGTCATATATTTTCTGTCTTCAAATATTAGGGACCAAAGCTACTGATATCACCTACTTCTTTTGTCTCCATTACCTTTGCTTTATAATATTTCTTTAATAAAAGGCAGAAATGGCTTAATTTCCCACTTGACACCAAAAGTCTGAATTATTTCATACACCTTTTTAAAAAAATTGTGGTACCAGATCTTAAACTCAAGGCCTCAAGATCCTCATTTATCCTACTACTTGAGCCAAACCTCCATTCCAGAATTTTGCTGGTTAAATTGGAGATAAGAGTGTCTCAGACTTTTCTCCCTGAACTAGCTTTGAACAGTGATCCTCCAGGTTTCGGCTTTTCAAGTAACAAAGATTACAGGTAGGAGACATGAACATCCTCACTCATACCATTTTTAATGATTTTGAAGTCATGACAGTTTGGGAATGCAAAGAACACATTCTGTTTGCTTTGGAGGATGACTTCAACTCCATGAGATCCCAGTGGAGCTCACAGTCACTGGTCAGCTTCTGTCTACCAGAGCCCTGGAAAACAGCCTAAGCTGGCCCACTAGTGTACAGCATTCCCAGGCCACACAGATTGTTTAAGGAGCTATACTTAAAAGAGTTAATAGAGAGAAGATACCTTCTGTAGGAATACAGCTGGATTCTCCTTGGGCGGTGATTACTAGACTAGAAGAACAATAATCTCAAGTCACTATAGCCATCTTTCTAACCACATTCTTATTTGAAGAATGAAATAAAGGAACCCATAAAGCTAAAAGATTCCAGATGAGATCATTGGCGTTCCTGGCCAAAACCATGCCTGAAGCCAGATGTACCTCTGGACACCATAGTTACATAAACAATTAAGTTCCCTTATTTTCATAAGCTGTTTTAAACTGGCTTTCTTTCGCTTATTAAACATAATCAAACCTACATATTCTGATTATTAATTCTTAGACTACAAAAGTTTCTCTGTCCAAAATTAAGTTATCTAACTTCTTTGATTCAAATAAAATTACAATTCAGAAATAATATGGAAATAACACACACACACACACACACACACACACACATACACGCTGCTTCTATCACTCAGGTAAGAGACTCTTACTTGATATACTTTGATGTTTTCAGATAGCAGCCCCTTTGTGAATGAAATGTATAGGGTTGTATACAACCCCAACAGTCACTTATCCACAGAGCAATATTCTTCTTGGTATTTCTGTTTTTTACCATTTATATAATTTTATTTTACTACAATTTAGTATATTAATTGGTAATAATATTTTATATATGAAAGTAAAGCACTTGGATTATATTTAACCCTCACTCCATTTCTTGATGTTTCTCTGAAATTTCTCTATTAGTTTTTTAATAAAACTCAAGCTGCATGATTGTCATACATAAAGTCTATGTGAAAAAGTGAAGGGGCTGGGAAGGTGGCCCAGTGGTAGAGCGCTTGCCTTGCATGCCTGAGGCCCTGGGTTCGATTCCTCAGCACCACATAAGCAAAAAGAAAAAAGCCGGAAGTGGCACTGTGGCTCAAGTGGTAGAGCGCTAGCCTTGAGCTGAAGAGCTGAGAGACAGCGCCCAGGCCCAGAGTTCAGGCCCCACTACCGGACCCAAAAAAAAAAAAAAAAAAAAAGTGAAATAATATACATCAAAACAGAAATAGAATTTAAATTTGGGACAGTCTCAAACTCTGACACTACAATGAGGACCAGAGTAACTTCAATGTAAAGACTGTGGGAAGGAAGTAGAGGGTAATGATGAGTTTGCAAGGAGACAGATAGGAATGATTAAATGTCTGCCTTCCTTAGTTTCTTCATTGTTATTTATATAGCCTTGTATTTACCAACTCCATAGTCAATGTCTGTGCTTCTGGGTTTGAAGTTCTTTCCTTCCTAAAGATCTGTCTTCAGTCAACTTCAAGTAAACATAGGGGCCATGGAGCTAATCTAAAAGAGCAAGCAGGCTAAATGTTTTTGATGCATTAAAACTACTTGCATTAGATACAAATCTGATTAAAATTTCATTCCCTTTAGGGGGTAATTTCAAGTTATTTCCAAATCCCATTCATCATTTCTACCTATCCTTAGTTTATCTATGAGTTATTTCATCATGCTATCCTAAATCATGACTTTTGCCGCAGATACTCCATGTACACATTTAGCTTATATAAGAATAAGAACTAATAACAATGACAAAGGTCTAGTTTGTTTAGCGCATAGTATGTTCCAGGCACTTTTCTAAATGCTTCATATATATTAGCTCACTTTGTCCTCAAAGTAAACGTGTAAGGTAAGTCCCTTTTCCCCAAATTTACAATTCAGGACATTGAGAAATCAGCTTATCTAAAATTACATAGTAAATACATTACAACTTTGAATGCAGGTACTACTTGAAAGACTACTGATCTTGAACCACTACTCTGCATTCCACAGAGAAATATGCTGTCTGAAATGGGCTGAATTCTGTCCCCCTAAATGACAGGTTTAAGTCTGGTCCCTAGACATATGAATAGGAGTACCTTACTTGAAAATAGTCTTTGTAAAACAAATCAGATTAAGATGAAGTCAACCAGATTAGAGTATATCCTAATCCAATAAGACTGGTTCTTTATAAGAGGAAAATCTGGATGTGGAGAGACACAGGAAATACAAACATAAGAAGACAGAATCAGAGACTGGATTTATGCTGCCAGATGGCAAGGAATTCATGGCCTTCCAAAAATTAAAACAGGGGAGAAGGATTTTCCCCCTGTGGAGAGGCAGCATGGGCCTGTCCACACCTAATTTCAGACTTTTAAGTCTGAGAACTATAAGGGAAAAAAATATCTACTGTCGAAAATCACTTGATTTGTGGTACTGTTTTAGGGCAACTCTTGGGAATTAGCACCAACTATCATTTATATTAAAATATGCCATCAATCAAACTGGTGTGTGTGTATGTGTGTGTACGTGTGCATGTGTGTGTGCGCATGCACTCATGTTCACACACACACACATGCGCACACATGCGTGCACCTGAGCTTAAGCTTGGGGCCTGGGTGCTATCACTGAGCTTTCTTGCTTTAAGGCTAGCACTCTATCACTTGAGCCACAAATCTACTTTCTGGCTTTTTGTTAATTACCTGGAGATAAAAGTCTCATGACTTTCCTGTCCAGGCTGGCTTCAAACCCTGATTCTCAGATCTCAGCTTCCTGAGTAGTTATGTTTACAGACCTGAGCCATCAGTGCCTAAAAATATAATTAAAATTTACCTTTACTCATAATCCTACCTAAAGAAAACAACAGCAGAGGGCTGGGAAGGTGGCTTAGTGGTAGAGTGCTTGCCTTGCATGCATGAAGCCCTGGATTTGATTCCTCAGCACCACATAAGCAGAAAAAGCCGAAAGTGGTGCTATGGCTCAAGTGGTAGAGTACTAGCCTTGAGCTGAAGAGCTGAGGGACAGCACCCAGGCCCAGAGTTCAGGCCCAACGACTGACAAAAAAGAAAGAAAGAAAGAAAACAACAGCTGGAGAAGGGGCTATGATAATCAAAAGGCACAGACATCCTTCTAGTAAAGGCTATTTCTACTCAGCCCATGGAAAGATGGAACCAAAGTTGCCAAATCTTCCTGTTGTCCTGGGACTGTACCAATCTAGATTGGTACACTGAATTAGTTAATAACAAATTAAATTAGCTACTAGTTAATACTACACTACTTTATAACTAACTGATGTTTTCAAAATAAAACAAAACAAAAGGGTAGGTCAAAGATGACATTTATGGACCAAATTTGGCCATCTCTGCTTTATGTGTTTATTTTCTATGTCTGTGTCTCTTTATACTTCGCATGACCTGGTACTAACTGGGGTCATCTATCTACCAGATCTAGGAAGCCGGCACAACCATGGCTCTGTGGGTCATGGTGAAGTCATAACTCAAGACTACAGAACCCTCTTTGGGATGCTGTGTGTGGCATATGCCTAGGAGTCACATATACCCAAAACAGAGGGCACGTTTATATGGATCCACATCTGAGGTCTAATTAATGCTACTTCTCTATTTTTCCAGCAAGTATCTTTTATGTAGTGACTTGTAATTTTTAACAGGTTAGTGATTTTGTGTAAGTCTTATTACCATGGCATTCATAATACTCTCCTCATTGTTTAATGAACTCCCAAAATTTCTTATTTCTTATATGTACCCTGGGGGGGAGCACAAGTGGCTTCCAATAACCTATGATTATCTTTCAGTATGTTATAACTCACAGCCTAGGAAAGCATGAGTTCAAAGTTGTCCCGAAACCTGAAAACATTTTTGAAAAGCAACTTTGTGAAAACAGTCTTACAAATGAGACTTTATCCTTCAGGTTTGTTCTAAAACTTCCAAAATGTGGGGGAAAAACACTGTTCTGAGAACATTAACATCGACTCTAGTCCAATAAGTCACATTGCCACGAGGATTGCATTACAATCCCCACTGGCAAGATGCATCTTCCAGAGTTCAGGCCTATTTAGTATGGCAAAGAATCTAATGATTGCTTCTGGTAAGGGAAAGGAGGTATTTGGTATGTGGCCAGGACACTCTGCTATGCCAAAATATTAAATGCACACTGATGCACTTTGGCACACCACAGTGTTTGGGATTTGCAAAACTGACCAACATTCTTTTTGGAAAGTTTGTAGAAATGCTAAGAAGTGAAATACCACAAAACCTCTCCAAGTCATTTCATTTGTTTGTGCGCTCTCTCACTCTCTCTCTCTCTCTCTGAATTAAGTATCTCCTAAACTTCTACTAAATTATACTAAATCTTTCACGAGCTCATTTTCACACAAGCCATTTATTGACCTTTTGGTGAAGAAAACTTTTAATACCTTTATTCTAGACCAGGAAACTGACACTGAGAAGATGAAATAATCTGCTAAAGTGACAGAGGTAAAGCTAGAACTCAAACTTCCTCAGTCTGTTTCCCAACACGTGAAATCATGCGGACATACAATAGCAGGCTGTTTAGACAGACTTGAAACCACAACCCATTTATGCTGTTTACATTGCTTACCTCATGTTTGGTCTCAGGTAAGTGTTCCAAACCTCTCAAAATCCCAATATACTCATTTGGAAAATAGAGTTAGAATGGTAATGGATACAGAAGTGTGAACATGAAAGGAGTTCCCTACTCTTTCCTTCTACCTGGTCCTTTAATTCTAAACAAAACATTCACTATGTACATAAACATTTAATACCCAACAAGGTTATTTCATTACTGATGAAATAATAAAAAAATTCAGTGTAATAGGCAAAAATGATTATAGTAGAAATTGTTCTCAAGTGTGTACTATTAAATAGCTGAAAAAGAAGTTTGTTTATTCCTGGTACAAGTGCTCTTGCTCAGCTTTTTCATTCACAATTGGTGTTCTACCACTTGAGACATAGCTTTAGTTCAGGTTTTTTTTCCTGTTTAATTGGAAACAGAGTTTCTCAAACTCTTCTGGCTGGTCTGACTTTGATCCTTGATCCGCAGAACTCCTAAGTAGCTAGATTACAGTGTGTGATGCTCAGGCTCAGCTACAAATAATTATTCTTTAAAAATTCACTGATTTTCAGCCTTAAAATGAGATGGGTTACATCAAAACTTCAGGCTTTGAACTTATTCTCTGGTATCTAATGAATATATTTGTCTCCAAAGATAAATAATTTAAATCACATGAAAGAGCTACGGATTATTTCTTCAACATGTGCCATTGTTTTGGGACTCCTGAGTGAGGTACTAAAGCAGCTATCATGTCCCACTTTTGTTCCTAGGAACAAAAGACAAGCAAGATTAGCACCACAAGAGAACTGGAACCTGGTTCCTGAAAGACCCTGCTGTGCTGCTTGGATGAGGACGAATCTAAGGCACTTATGGATGGAGACTGAATGGAAGGTAAGAGGCTGCCCTGATCACAGAATTGGGGCAGGGAGATGGAGAAGTACAATGTATGGAGAGAAGCTATATTTAAAAGGAATGCATAGTCTGCCACCAGGAAATTAAGCAATTATCAAGTATGATGCAAAATTATTACAATGTACCATTTGGTTTATAATATTTCCTCAAGTTTCAACTTAATGCTAGAGAAGTGTGTGCCAACCTTATACCTGAGTGGCTCTTGGCAAGATCCTGCAGGACTGGGATTGTGTTATGCATATGTGAGAGATTATTAAATGCTTTACAATCATGTCAAAGGTCATATTCCTCATACACATAACTTCACTTGCTATTAGGAGTTAGACATGTACATGAATAGACAATGGTCTCCTTCCATTAAATGCAAACAGGCTGAAATTACTGTTTAAGTTGCCAGGTCATAAGAGAAAAGAGATCAAAGTAATGAGGGTGAAGTTGTATAATCAGTTTCTAAAAGAAATTATGCTGAGGTCAAGGCTGACATCATCAGCTCCCACACTTTTAAGTGCACTTAAAAACGTGAGTCTCCTTTTTTTTTAAACACTAATACTGCTCTGATATTCAAGTAGTTTCTTATTTCTTCTCCATTTATATGTAGTTAAAGCACTGTGTCAGTCAACTAACAAACCTCCAGAGGCTCCCAACTGCTCAAGGACAGAAATCCAACTCCTCAGGAGGTCACTCAGCTTTCCTAAATTTGGCCCATTCTTCTAAGCTAGGAGTTTTCAACATTGGCTGAATATCAGAACCTGTGTGGGAGCTCTACAAAATAAATAGGCACATGCCCCATGCCACACAACTTCTACATAGTAGTTCTGGGGTAAGATCCAGGGACTTGTAGCTTTCAACTATCTGAATGACTCTTACAGCCCTGCCAGGGTTATGCCACAGATCTAATTTTCCCACCCATTACTTCACTCAACATGAAGTAACTCTTCTGTTCCAGCCAATAAGAGTATTTGTCTGTTTGTGTTCTCCAGGCCTCCATTCATGCCAGTAATCCAACCTGGAACTGTCATTACTCTCCAGCTCTTTATTTACAACTTCACCACTGTTCACAATGAAGTGGGATGCCCCCACTATCTTTGGATCCAATGTAATTATGATGATAATGATGGTGATACATTGCCATTGTGCTAATCCTGAACTGCCATAAAATATTTTATGGCAATTAATGACATTGTTTCCACTGTGGATGTCTTTTTAATAGTTTGCTTCCTGTATTTCAGGCTTGTGAGGGAAGCAAACTTTTTGTAAGATCTTTTGTTCCCATTCCCTAGCCTCTAGCACTAACAGACAACAGTATTAAAAGCAAAGATATCCATGTGCTTGATAACTATGATGACTGAATAAATTAAATATCTGAAATTTAAGAAGTGTTTTTTTCTTACAGCCTGACAACCCAAACTGTCAGCTTTGAGTGCTGTTTATGCACACACTGACATGTTTTTCCCTAGACACATCATTATACCTGTGTGGAAATGATAATCACTTATTCACAAAAACTGATGTGATGTCAAATAAAGGGAAGTTACCTATAAATATGTTTTTTCTATAGATAGAACTATTTTCTACGTTTGCATATTTTCCATGTATCCACATGCTGCTATTTGTAGAAGTGAAGAAAGGAGGAAATAGTAAACCAGTTCCTACTTTGTCAACATCTGGCTTACAAAAAAACCACTGACCTCTTTAACGTGAAAAGGATGTCTAAAATCTCATCCTTGTCCACTGAGAGAAGAACTAGAGAGATAGTGTTTATTTTCCCTTAATTTAGATGACATGAGAGAATCAGTAACCTATAGGTATTGTGATCCAAGTACTGAAAGTTACAAAGCTACTGGTAGGAGAATAGCCAATATGAGTCACCACTAGAGCTACAGCTAAGCGCAGAAACTTGCTGTTGCATATCTAGAACATGAGAGATATTCTTCCATGTGCAAAACTGTAATTTCGCCACAAAACAGGGTTGTACATGGTGGCTGTCTGTGGTTAAAATAGCACTGATACTTGTGAGTTAAATAGTCTTGGGAAGGAGGACAAAGAATCCAAATACTATTTATAACATTGTTTTTGTGGAAAAATGCTTTCTGCATTCCAAACAATAGAACTAGCCATTAACTTCTGAGATACAGATTGTTTCTAGACTGGGGTGTAACTGCATCTTGTTAAGGACACCAGGGTTGGTATTTTCCTTGGATAAGAAAGAATAATTACCATGAATATAAGCTGTATGTGCCTATGAGGATGAAAGATAGAGGAGAGGATGGGAGAAAAAGCCAAATACATTCTTAATTACTAAATCAATTATTTACTGAGCACTATTAAAAAAGCTGTAGTGAGTGTTGTGAGGAAAAAATTAGTCAGACAAGACCTTTGGATTTATATCCTTACGACCTAGGCTGGCCATGATAGACATAAACACAAATGATAAGGTTACATGAAAACAGTGCCATTACAGAGATTAAAAAATTTTTTTAGATGCAGTCAATACAAAGAGTAGAAAGAGCTACTGCTTCCAGCTAGTGTAATCAGGGAAAGTTTCATGCAGAGGCTTACAAGGGGTTTCAAGGCACAGAGAAAACAGAAAAGGAGGGAACACAAGGAGTACAAACAGCAAAACAGCAGAAGACAGATGCATGGAAGATAATGCAAGCTCAGGGAGAGTAGAGCTGACACAAGGTGGGGATGTTTGGGGAGTATGATGAGGGTTTGAATGCCAGTAAAAGGAACATGGATTCCATCCAGCAGAGACCAGAAACCCTGAGGTTTTAAAATTACCAAAGTGGTTCTATTCGAAGATTTATGTGGCAGCAGATTAGATGGAGAAGACAGAATGAATGTAGAATACCCAGTAACAACTGAGACTACTTATGATGACTTTTCAAAGCCAAGGTTTTTTGTTTTGTTTTTTTTTTTTGAACAGTTAGCAAATATTTAAAGCTTGTCTTAGTTAATTAATAAATTATTCTCTTCAATATGAACATATAAATAATTTAGAAACACTATCTGAAAACAAAACCTGACTGGTTGTGGTAGTTCACCGTGTGATAATAGCCATGTAATTTTTAGGTAGAGAGCTGAAGGATTGTGGTTCAAGGCCAAGTAGACAAAAAGTCAGGAGACTCCATCTCAACCAACAGTAGAGTGTGGTGGCACACATCCGTCAGCCCATCTACATGGGAGGCATAAATAGGAGGATTACATGTCAGGATGGCCAGGTAAAAAATGTGAGACACTGTGCTCCCCCCAAATAATTAAAGCAGAACAATACACAAAAAACGAAACAAAAACGCCAAAGGGCTAGAGGAAATGACTCAAGTGCTAGAACATCTAGATAGCAAGACCTTGAGTTGAATCCCAGTACAGAAAAAAGAAAACCTTAAAAAATTGAAAAATAAAATATTAGCTAGAAAGGAAAAAAAATTGAAAGCACATAATTAAGACTTCATAATTAGACTTATTTCAAATAGAAGGATGATTCTGAGGTATTAGTCTCAACTTTAAAATACAACCATGAGTTTAAATGCTACATCTTATTAAGCATATGGAATTTAACAAATTATTTCCCACCATTTTCTGAGACCAATGATTCCATATTCAAGATGATTTTGAGATAGTCCAAGAAATCTGAGATCAATGTTGAGTTAGTCTTGGGCTGATGCTAATGCAGATAGATGTGAACACAGACTTACTTGAGATGATCTGTGCTAGCAAATGTTTTCTAACTTCAAAACTTCCACATGGGATGACACATGGCATTCATCGTTATCTGAAAGCAAATGGAAAGGAAGTAATGAAATTAAAAGAATTGATATGCTGCTTAGAGAAACCAATTAGATAATTACACTTGAAAGACCATAAAAGAGTTATATGAAGTACTGTAAAATTGACATTACTTATACTATGTATAATTTAAGAACCTAAAATAAAAATCTCAAGCCACACTCAAAGACTTCTAAAATAGACGATACAATATTTCCTCTCATATATTTAATGTCAATCTCCTAAAAATTTGGGGAAATACATTATTTGATGTTTAAACTTGGCTTAAATGATTTAAAATTCAGCCAACACTTGCATCTTAATCACTATCCCAATGAGTAAGGAGGTAAGAAGTTGAGTAGGAAACAGTTCTTGTTCTCAAGGCACCCTATCTCCAAAAAATACAAATGTGAATGAGCCCATATTTAAGGTAGATATAACAAGTGTTATCAGTGACACAGAGGTCAATGGTATTTGGGAGAAAATTAATTAGTACAGGGAATGTGTGGGAGAAGGCTTGGTATACTAAATGTAGAGAAGGAGAAGAGAGTCTTGACAGTGGAGTTTTAGGATGAAATCATACTGCAAGAGTTTAACATTAGATCCAGCTCACTGATTTTTTTTATACATAAAATGAGTCATCAAGTGTATTTTCCCTTGAAAACATCAGGTGTTTTTATTAGAAAACACACTCAAATTTATATTTTTAAATGTGGGTCTTGTTTTGGGGTATGAGTTACTGTGAGAATATTCATTAGCTAGCAAAATATATTGTAATAATAATCGAGATGAGAAGAAACCAGGGCAACTGCAATGGAAATAAGTGGTTAAAACTTCATTGATGTGAGGACCAGAATAAACACTGGATCAATTATGCAACACTGAGAACTAGCACAATCATCAAGCTTCAGTTATAATAGTAAGTAGAACATCCTGAACTTCCAAAGAATTTTCTTTTTAAGCAGGGAATCATGTGCTGTTTTCATCAACCATACCCTGAAGAAACCAACTAATCCAATGTCTCACTTCCTTTCTTCTATCATGTCTTAAAACTTCAGAGTCTACTCTGTAATCCGTAAAAACTCCAACTCTCTTCAGTCATCTCTGTAGTCTCTCTCACTACACAAAGTCAATGCAACAGTTTGCTCATCTAAATGGTTTATTTGAGGAGAGACTTTCCACAAAAGATTGATACCTAGTTTTGAAGTCAGAGAGGAAGAGTAAAAGGAAAAGGAATCCTGTCCTGTCCTCTCTGTAGGACAGAAGGAGGCTGAAAACTTAAGTCACCAATGACCTTAGAGAGACATATCAGTACAGTAATAAAAGAACAATAATCCTAGCTCAGAAGATAGAGATCCGGAGGATCATGTTTCAAGTCCAGCCACAGCAAAAACTTTCATTAGGTACAATCTTAGCCAGTAAAAGCTGGGCAAGGCAATGTGTGCCTGTTACTCTAACAATATCAGAAGTAGAAGTAAGTGGATCATAGTCCAGTCAGCCTAGGTATAAACATCAGAACCTATTCAAAATATAACTAAAGCAGAAGGGGCTAAGGTAATGGCTCATGTGGTAGAGTGCCTTCCTAGCAAACACACATTCTAGTTCTACCAAAACAAAACACAAACAAAACAAAACAAAAATAAACAGAAAAATATAAGGAAGTGGAATTATCTAGTAAGCTTGTACTCTCCTAAGAAACCTGGCATAGTCTGAAAGGGAAGCTAACTCCTCAGTAAGCATCCTAAAATGTTATTGATCACTTTCCAAATCATCTGTAATGCTAGTAAAAAGAAGAAATCAAAGGAAAGAGCCTATATATGGAACATATCTAAGAGAAGACAGGGACAGGAATGCTGGAGTTTGCTTTGTTAAAAAGGAAAAACAGGTCTTTACAATCAAAAGCAAGCCAAGGATGGATGACAGATATAGATAACAAGGGTGTGAGAGAGGGAGTAAAGTTGAAAAAGTTCAGATCTAATGGCAATGCCATCTACTGAAGTGGGAGAGGCAGGGAAGAGAGAGAGGTGGGGAGATATCATATGGGTGAAAGAACATTTGAATTTAACAATTTGAGAGGAGAGGAGGGAAAAGAGAGGCCTTTCAGTATTTGAGATCCTGCAAAAAATTCTGGCTGATAGAAATGATGAAGTTACTAAATGAATTCCAAGTATGAAAATTTAGAAATGAACTTGGAGATAGATGTGGAATAATCACATGGTAAGGGGTAGAGGTGCTAGCATCAAGCCCAGTGCTGATGAAATTGGGAAAATGGGAAAAGCATCCCAGAAATCAACCAGTAGGAGAAACTAGGAAGGAGAGGAGTGAAGAATTAGAAGACTAGGAACCAATGGGTCAAGGTGGCACACTGATCCTTGAATTCACAGAAGGGAGCAAAAAGACACACTAGCCCTCTTTTCACATCTAGAATGTTTTAAATTTCATGCTTTCTCCTAAGACAATTATTAAAATAATGAAAAAGAAAACTAGGTATAAGTCTCTAGACAAGGGAAAGAAGAGTTAGAGAAAAGGATCAATCTTCTAAGAACTTTTTCAAAATAAAGCAAAAAGATTGAAGTAAGGAGGTCAGGTCTGGCCAGTGCCCTATTGGCCATATGGTGGATGGGTAGGGTCTGGCATCTTGTCTTCATGCTAAGGGAAGAAATTCCCAATCCCTCCATCACCTGCCTCCCAGGTAATGGGTGTGCCAGGATCCCCAGAAGCAGCAGCAGGCATTTGGCTGATAGGTTACTGAATCTGTAAGTCCAGTGCCTGGGACTGGGAATTTCCTGAGGATCTACCCCCAGAGCCCACCTATTTAGGCCCAGACCAGCCTAGCAGCCAGGGCACCACCATTCCACGCATGTCTCTGTGATCGTGTCCTGTGTCCTGTCTCCTGGCTGTCTCCAGTCATCATGGAGTCCCAATTCAGCTCCCCATTGGAGCTGAATTGGCTTGTTGGTATTGTTTTTGTTATTTCTTTCCTCTTTAGCATGTTTCCTAGCTGTGTTATGTGTATTTGCGTGCTTCAGGCTTGTGTAACAACTGGAGGCCTGCAGCCTGTTCACTGTATAATAAAGACTCCAATATTCTATAATTTAAAATGTGGATGTTAATCAATGATTAAGGTAAATCGATGATTTACCTTACAACAAGATCAACATGATATTGAAATGGGAAGTAGGTCAGCTGTAGACTACTGTATTCTATAGTGTGTGTGTGTGTGTGTGTGCGCGCGCGCGCGCGCGCGCGTGCGTATGTGTGTGTGTGTGTGTGTGTGTGTGTCTTTTATTCAACTGTTTCCTGACCATATGTGAAAGCAGTGTCTGGCTCAGAACTTGCCTGAACAAAACGTGCATGCATTCTGACCATCCATGTAGTAAACTCAACAGGACAGGCTAGATCTGATCAATGTGAAAGGAGGAAGACTGCATGCACACCTAGGCTCACTCTTTTTCCTTGTAATGATGTTGAATGTTGTCATATATTTGTTGGCCATCTGTATTTCTTCTTTTGACAAGTGTCTACTGAGATCATTTGCCCACTTTAAAGTTACATTGATTACTTTTTTAAAATTCTTTGCATTTTTATATATATTGTGGATGTCACTCCTCTGTCTGATCAGGCAAAGATTTTCTCCCATGTGTGGCTGCATCTTCACTCCATTACCTCCTTGGCTGAGCAGAAGTCTTCATTTGATAGAATCCGATTTGTCTTTTTTTTTCTTGCTGGTTTTCTGTGCTTTGGGAATCATGTTCAAAAACTCATTGTATATATAAATGTTCTGAAGTGCTTCCCCTATGTTTCTTTTCTAACAGTTTGAGAATTTCAGGTCTTACATTAAGGTCTTAAATTCATTTTGAGCTGGGTTCATTGTGTGCAAGGGAGTCTTAAGGGTTAAGTTTCAGCCTTCTACATATGGACATGCAATTTTCCTACCACCAGGCATTAAAGAGGCTGACCCTTTCTCCAATGTAAGTTTTCGGTGCTTGTGTTGAGACTCTGTTGGCTGTTGATGCATTGGTTTTATGGCTGGGATCTGTATTTTAGTCCAGTTGGTCAGGGTGTGGTTCTGTTCTGCATATAATACAGTAAAAACCAAGGTTTCTTACTTTCTCCTAGCAAGGTCCCTCCCATGCTTCCCTGTATTAGGCAAGCAGAGTCAGCAGCTGTTGACCTCAATCCAAACCAGTCTCCTCTAATGTAAAATGTCTCTAAGGTATCCTGCAGTGTGCTGCAGCTGGACTTGCTGCCACATATATGGACCCTGCCCCCTACACCCTCCAAGACTGCAGAGATTTCCTTGTACATTTGCAGGTCAACTTCCCAGACTCCCCAACTGCCCCAGGCTCAGCAACCATCCCAAGGGGAAAACTAGCTATGTGTTCATGACTCTTAAGTCCTGTTTACCCCACTAGACTATGTGATCATCAAAACTCGAACCATCTTTCCTTTCCTTAGGAGAGTCTCACTTCTATAGAAAACTGCACTGAGCAAATTCCCCAGGAGAAATGGTTGCTATCACTTCAACACATGTGGGCTTCTCTGAAATGTGTTTGTCTATTCTCTTCACTTTTATAGATCTCCATGCAAAACATGATTGGGGTGGATTTGAAGGTTGTCACTTTGATACTTGGACAGTTTTCCCAAATACAAGAGGACATGTATGTACCACCCCTTCCTTCACTGTGGGAGAGCTTTCACCTCTTGTTCTGAAATATAAAAGCACTGAGCTGCCACAAAAGAGGCTAAACTTGATCTTTTATTTTTGGTTTGTTTTTAAAGGTTTTGGTTTAATCTTGTTTTTCTATTATATTATCTGTGTATTTAAATTTTATTTATTTCTACATATAATTTTTGTTTTCTACTTACTTTGGATTTATTTTGCTTGTTTCTTCCAATTTAAAATGAAAGTTTAGATAGCTTACTTGAGACCTTTCTTCTTTTCTAATGTTGTTTTAAAGCTATGTATATTTTTCCTCTAACTACCTGTGTAGCTGTATTCCATAAATACTCATGTTTACATTTTCATTCCATTCAAAAATATTTTCAAATTTTCTTGAGTTTTCTCTTAAAGCATTTGAGGGTATGGCTCTAGATGTTCCACTGCTCTTGGTCTCTAATTCAACTTGGTTATGGGGAGGGAATATAAATCCCTTAAAATCTATGACACTTATGATCTGGCATACAACCTCCTTGTGATGAATCATCTATATGTACTTGAGCAGAGTAAGTATTGTGCTATTGTTGAGTTCAGCATTGCACAAGTGTTAAAAATGAAGCTAACTGGTTAATAGTGATGCTCCACATTTCTATTTATTTTCACTGATATTCTGCTTCATCACTTTATGTGCTGCTGTGACATAAATATTAAAATATGTAACTGTTATGGTAGATTTATATATTCTTCTCTCTTGTTATGACAGGTTTTGCTTCATATATTTTAAGCTCTGTTATTGGGTAAGCAGAACTTAATATTATGTCTTTTAAAAATATTTCCTAATATAGCTGGTAATATTCATTTTGAGTCAACTTCGTTGGATTTAGTATCCATCACTCTAGTTTCCAAGCTTGGTGTTTACATGATTTATCTTGTCCAGTTGTTTCTGTTTGAAGACAATTTCAGATGGATAAAGCGTACAGTAATCCTTTATTCTCATTTTCACTTTCCATGGCTTGTACACTGTTTACTTATTAAATATACTTTTTTGGGGGGTGGGGAGTGGTACTGAGGTTTGAACTTAAGTCCTAAAACTTGTTTTGTTTCTTTGATTTGGGTTGGTTTTTTTGTTTTTGTTTTTTTGCCAGTCCTGGGGCTTGAACTCAGGGCCTGGGCACTGTCCCTGAGCTTCATTTACTCAAGGCTAGCACTCTACTACTTGATCCACAGCGCCACTTGTGGCCTTTTCTGTTTTTGTGGTACTGAGGACTGGAACCCAGGGCTTCATGCATGCACTCTACCACTAGACTGCATTCCCAGGCCCTCAAACTTGTTTCATAGACACTTTAGCACTTGGGCCATGATCCCAACCAAGCTTCAGCTATTTCTTCAATGTTTCTGCCCAAGCCAACCTAGACCATAATTTTCCTATTTATACTTCCGGAAAAGATAAAATGATAAAACTTTTTTTTTTTTTTTCTAAAAGAAAGTCTTATAACACTAGTCCTTGGGTTTGGGACCAGGAAGGGAAAAGTCTTAAGACTGCAGGTGAAGGCTTGAATGACATTATTGTTAATGGAGGACAGAGAAATGTTAACCTCTCTCATGCCATAGTTCAAAGTTTATGATACTGTTCCTTGAAAATAAATTCAAAAGAGGTTTGGCTAAGGAATGTTCTAGTCAGAAGGTTGAAATTGTTGGTATCTTTCACCCTTGCATGATAACTTATGTATAAGAAAGGTAAAATATTCAAAGTATTGTTTTTGTTTTCTTGACACAAGCTAGGACTGCGATTCCCGTTTTTCCTGCCACAGCATCCCCAGTGCTGGGAAGACAGGTGTGGACTCCACTCTCTCTGGCTCATTTTTAGAAGACTAAGAGGAAATTAAAGAAGCCAGAATTCTTTTCAAAAATTAACATGCTCTTATCAAAAATAAAAGACTCTTATTAAAAATAAAATATCCTTCTATTCCCATTTCTCCAAATAGAAAGGTTAAGTACTAGTCTCAATGCTATATAGTTATTATTAGGGCCTGGGGGTCTAAAATGAAACATGGTTTCAAACTAAAAACATCTAGAATGTGCTGCAATAGACTGTCTTAAATCTGAAAATGATTTTAAATTGTATATAGCTCAGTCCTAAAAGTCTTAAGAACCTTAGATCATCTTTTACGGACAAATGGTCTCTATGAATCTTGATGGTGCCAGTTTTAGACTTTCCAAAAGAGACAGAGAAGTTTCTTATGGGCATTATTATAACACCTTGCCTCTTACTGTGAAGTAGGAAAAAAAAAGCCTATGCCAAAAATAAATGTGGGTGTGGCCTGTCTATTGGAATGGATTATAATTTGAAAGACAGGAAGTCCACAATGTTTTTAAAGGCATTATGTCAGCTTGAACTAAAACATACAGAAATAAGTACAAAATGAAAATTAGACCTTTGGACTCTGCAACTCTTACAAACAAGAAGCAACAGACAGGAGGGAAAGGCTACCTAGTTGCAAACATAATCACTTCTTAACAATAAAGAAAGCTAACTCAAAATTGGGAGGATGAAGCCTGAAGCCAGTGGAAATTATTTCCAGTACTAATAAAGGAACTAGTGATACCAGATTTAAAAGTTTCTAGAGTTGGGCACTGGTGGCTCACACCTGTAATCCTAACTACTCAAGTGGCTGAGCTCTAAAGATTGTGGCTTGAAATCAACCCAGGCAGGAAAATCCTCGAGACTATTATTTCCAATTAAAAATCTGTAACTAGAGCTGTGGCTCAAGTGATAGGGCACTAGCTTTGAGCAAAAAAGCTCATAGTGGGGCTGGGAAGGTGGCTCCATGGTAGAGTGTTGCCTTGCATGCATGAGGCCCTGGGTTCGATTCCTCTGCACTACATAAGCAGAAAAAGCCAGAAGTGGCACTGTGGCTTAATTGGTAGAGCACTAGCCTTGAGCTAAGAACTGAGAGACACTGTCCAGGCCCAGAGTTCAGGCCCCACAACCGAAAAAAAATAAATAAAAAATAAAAAGCTCATAGTGCTGAGGCCCTGTATCCAATCATTACTACCCACCCCCCCATGAGTTTACAGGGAGCAATGAAAACTATAGGCTTCTTGTTTCTCCATTTTTGAATGTGAGTGTCGTGTAGTATTAAACTGTGCCTGACTATCCATTGTATGTTGCGTAGATAGCTTTTACCTTATGAAGAACTATACTGTAGATACTTCCTGTAAATTTAGACCCAATTAAAACAGATCTTTGTCTTTAAGCTTGAGGTTAATGCAATGCTAGGGAAAAAATGGGGATTCTTGGAAGAGTGTGAAAGTAACAGAAAATGAACTATGGTGAATTAAAGATGGTGACGTACTCTAGGATATTTCTCCCAGTGAGAATTCATTCCTATCTACTCTCCCTGCAACATACAGGGCTCTGTGACTGTTCTGATCAACAGAATATCATAAATGCCTCATCTTGTACCAGTTTCCACTTTTAGGCCTTAAGATTATCTCTGCTAAGAGAGAGCCAAGCTACAAATGAGGAAGAAGTCTAACTTGATACTATCAGGCAACAAAGGTCACATGAACCCCAACTTCTATCTCTGTACAGGTACCGTATATGTGCATTGTGATTACTCCAGAGTAATTCACCCATTAGTTGAGAACCATCCAGTGATCTTAGCAATACAACATTATAGAAAGATCACCCGGTTGAGACCTGCTTGAATTCTCAACCTGAAGAATCATGAGTTATATAAAACAGTTCTTGTAATGTACTGATTACCTGACTTATGTAACTATAACCTCTCTGTACATCACCTTTACTATGAAAATAAATAAATAAAACTACTAAGTATTGATGACACAGTCTTACTGTAACATGTTTTTTGTAATTCACCTGTTTTGTCTTTTGAGCTGTTATCAGGGTCACATGTCCTGCTACTATTTTCTGCAAGGTAAGGGGGAGGCAGAAGCCCAATCCTAGTTACTTTTCACAAATAATCTGCAAAGTTCATAATCTGCAGAGTTCATATTTTTATAGACAAAAAGTCAAATTTCCCTGAGACATTATAAAACCAACAACTTTCCAAACAGCATGAGGTTCAACCTAAGTGCATTTACATTCATATTCTTCTTACTAAACAAATTATTGTACATATATAATCAAGCCAAAATATTCATGCTCAGGCTCTCTTTTCGTTCAGTTAACAAATGGCTATTTAGATACTTTCCCATGATTGAAGCAAGAGTAGGATTACAAATGCATAATTAAGACCATTTACAGTAGTCTGAAGCAGCAAGCTTCAAAGACAGTATTTTAAAACACCCATTACTGAGATAAACTGTGAAGTGTATAGCAAATAACATGTATTACAAAACTGTTCTGTGATGTATGTGGCTGTAGAGGTATGTGAAGGGGATGCATGTACCATCACAGCATTACACAGTTAAAATCTGGATGCAACAAAAATACACATGAATAGCTAAGATAGACTAGAGAAAAAGATGGAGACTAATTTTTTTGTCTATCTCAGCCTCTTGAGTAGCTCAGATTAGCCACCTGCACCTGGCTTAGTCTATCATATTTTATACTTGACATATGAAGTGAATTTTTAGAAATGTTTTCTGACAAGTATGTATCACTTATGAAAATTTATAAATAATCTGGATTGCACCATTCCAAGATGAACACATTGTCCTGAATAATCACCTTGACCCAAGCACAGGAGAACAGCCAGAATGAATTACTTCCCAAGGAGAAACTTCACCCCATCCACATTAGAAGTGGTAAATTCTCTACTCAAATCTTCTCCTCCTTGGGCTCCCCAATCCTACCCCAGCCTTGCTTTATGGCATGGCTCCATCCCTAACCTGTAACTGAGAAAGCAATATACAAGTTACCTTCCTGGAAAGAAAAGAGTACATTTATGACAGCTTCAGCTGATGGCTTTTAGTACAACCATTCTCTGTTCTAAAGTCTATCTCTGGATTAAGTCAAAGCACCCAAGAGAAGCATTCCCAGCCCGCCTCTTACTGCTTCCCTTCAGCAGCATGTTATTTACTGTGGTGTCTGACAGAAAAGCCACCATGCTCTCCTGGAAGGAAGCTCTAGAAACCAGCCTGCAAAAGACAGGCTTTAGGATTTACTCTGAGGATGCTGAAGAGTACAAAGTTGATTATGATGCATGATAACAAAAAGGAAACATCTTTTATAGCTTATAAGGCTTCCAAAAAGCTGAGAAAATTTTGATCTTACAAACACTAGAAAATGTAACTAGTATTGTAAAGGTTTCCTTAGAGAGCTTAGGTAAAAATTTGCGATCCATCTGCTGTAAAGAAGCATTGATATAATTGTGTGCCTTACCCTTATTCCATCAGTCTCATTTTTACATTTTTTTTACAGTATTGAAGTATAATTTACATATCACTAAATCCACCTATTTGAAAGTGGAGAGCTAATGATATGTCAATTACATGGTGCAGTATCATTATAATCTAGTTTTAGAACACTTCGTCCTCTGAATTTCTTTAAGTTGACATATAGACAAAGTTGGCCTCTACTCTTTGAACCATTCTGTGCTTTCTATCTCCATCGATTTCTCATTTCTAAATAGTTCATACAAGTGGAAGCACATAACACATAGTCCTTTTGAGTCTGAATTGTTACTTAAGACAATATTTCTGAGCATCATCCATGTCAGAATTATTTCCCTTTTTTTATCTATTTACCAGTTAATGAATATTTGAATACTTTCTTGTTCTTGTCCATTATGAAATACATGTCTTTGTATCAATATGTTTTCATTTCTAAAATGTTTCACTCTAATATGTTGAACAATTAATTACATGTGTCAGTTTGGGTTGGTCATAGTGCACAGAATTTTGTCAAATATTAGTCTGTATGTTTTGTTGACTATTTTTGGATGAGATTAATTTGTAGACTTTTATAAAGTGGCTTGTCTTCCACTATGTGGGTGTGCTTCATCCAATCTGTTGAAGGCTTGGATAAAAGTCTGAACTTCCTGACTACCTTCAGATTTCACCTGTAACACCAGTTTCCAGCAGACTGCTGTGGACCCATGCTGCAACTGTTTGGAGTCTGTGGCCTGCTGGCTCCTTGAGCCTCTGTAACTGTGAGAGTCTATTCTTTAAAAGTTTTTTCCTGTATACATACACACCTTACTGCATCTGCTTCTCTACAAGCACAACTAAAAACAAGGTAAACTGATATAATTTTCCAAGAAAGAACCAACTAATTTTTCAAAGCAATTTTATCATTTTACATGGATGCCTATGAATTCTTGTTTGACCAGGTTCTAGATTGTATTATATGTCTTTTTGAGTACAACCATCCTAGTAGGCATACATCATACCTCATCACTTACACCACTACCTCATTACTTTTGGTCTTCTCTTTTCACTTTTTCTTTCTTTTTTCTCTTTTTGGTGGTCCTGGGATTTTAACGCAGAGTTTCATACTTGTTAGGTATATACTATCGATACATACCCACAGCCCTTTTTGCTCCAGATAATTTTGAGATTGGATCTCACTTTTTTTTTTTTTTTGCTGGTCATGGGGCTTGAACTCTGGGCCCAGGCACTGTCCCTCAGCTCTTCAGCTCAAGGCTAGCATCCTACTACTTGAACCACAGCACCACTTCCAGCTTTTTCTGTTTGTGTGGTGCTAAGGAATCAAACCCAGGGCCTCATGCATACAAGGCAAGCACTCTACCAATGAGCCACCTTCCCAGCCCCTGGATCTCACTTTTTGTCTGGCTGGTCTGGACCATAATTCTCACTTCTATAATTTACATTTCCCCCACAGATGGTATGGCAGATACATACCACCACATCTAGTTTTTTTCTCTTGAGATCTTAGTTTTGCCTGAGCTGGCCTAGAAACTTGATCTTCCTGATCTAAACCCCCACATAACTGGGAGGACAGGTCCATACTACTATACTCAGGTAAAAAGTCAAGAATTTTTACCCTGGGTATTGAACTGTGATCCTCCACATTTCTGCCTTCTAAGTAGTTAGGATTGTAGGCATCACAACAGGCATCCAGCCTAAACTTACTGATTTTTTTTAAAAAATTGTTGCCTTCCTAATAACTCATATAATGATATTTTCATGTGTTTATTAGCCATTGTTAGGTCTTTTGCGGGGGAAAATGTTTACTGGGTGCAATTGCTTTTTATCTCTCCCATAGGACTGTATTCTTACTGATTACAGGGGTTTTCTGTGTACTCTGTATACTTTACCACATAGAATGTGAAAATAGCTTCTCTCTCAGGTTGTAACTTGTATTATGAGCTTCTCAAGAATGTCTTTTGACATGCCTGTAATCCTAGCTACTCAGGAGGCTGAGATATGCAGATCACAGTTTGAAACCAGCCTAGGAAGGAAAGTCCATGAGACTAATCTCCAATGAACTACTCAGAAAAAAAAGGCAATGGTGCTGTTGTTAAAGTAGTAAAGCACTAGCCTTGAACACAAAGAGGCTCAGGAACAGCACTCAGGACCTGAGTTTAAGCCCCAGGATTGATTAAAAAAAAAATGTCTTTTGACTCATGAAGGTTTTCATTTTGAAGAAGTCAAATTCATCATTTTTATCCTCAAAGGCAATACTTTGAAAATCACACACAACTCTGTACAACTCAAAGTTTCTTCTTTTATTAGAAGTTCAAAGTTTTTCACTCTGAATGTTAAAGTCCACAATTCCTGTTGAGTTAATTTTTGTGTGTGGTTGATTTTTCTAAGGAGGTTTTATCATATGGATGTCCAATTCTGAACGTGTGACATCTGTTGGAAAAATAATCCTTTTGTATTTAATTGTCTTAGCAGCTCTTCTGAAATTAATAGACCAGGAATTTAAGTTTATTTCTGGTTTCTCACCTGTACCCCACTGATCTCCATGCTTAGTTTTGTGCCAGGACTGTGCTGCTTCTACTAGACTTAGTACTAGAATTAGGAAATTTAAGTCCCCAATTTTATTCTGTAGCTATTTCTTTTAGATTTCATTTGATTTTAGTTTATCATGTGCAGTAATGGATACAATCTTAAACCTTTTCTTGGGCAAAACAAGATATAAATATAAAAATTAAATAAGCCATAGTTTAAAGTGACCTTGCAAAAAAGAGTCTCAAGCTATGAAAGTGAGAGCCACAAACATTATTAAATGAATGCTTAAGACAGACCAGACATGTACAAGCTTCCATGCTAAAGATACAGAGACTAGTAAGACTCAGTGTTCACTCAGCACACAGAAGGGAGTGAGGGTACAGTGTATTCATAGCAATGACAATAATGTGGACACACCAATGGTAAGCAAGGCAAGGCCTATTTACTTCATCTAATCAGAATTTCCCTTACTTAATATAAGCTTGTTCCTGAAAAAGTAGTTGACAAATTTCTGGTATTTTTCTGAAAAAAAAAAAAAAAAGAAAGTGAGTTTCAAAAAGCCATAGAACTTAGTACTTATAAAAGCTTGTAATAAGCAATACTTCTGTAAAGCACTGGTTCTCTCAACTAGTTTAAGTCTTTTCATTCGCTTTTTGTTCTTCAGATTACGAAAGGAATTTAGACCCACAGGAAAAAAAAATCACACAAAACAGAAGTATTTATAGTAAAAAGGGAATGTCTTACCTCTACCTCACCCTTCATTTCCCTCATAAATCCTGTTACGCTTGGTGAATTCCTGATCATCCCAAGTAACAAGCAACTGACTTGTGTGTGTGTGTGTGTGTGTGTGTGTGTGTGTGCGTGCGTGCGCGTGAACATGTGTTCTGAGTGTGTGCATATGTGTAAGACTTCATAGTGACAATTGCTGACAGTGGTTCTACAAGAAATATTAATGAACTTACTTAAAGGGGACAAGAAGTAAATTAGAAGAAAGAGTGGGCATTTCCAAATTCAAGAAAAACTGGAAAATTCTGGGTTAAGTAAAATCCCAATATATCTTACACTGTGACTGTTTTCAACTTGCCTAAAATTTGCTGACTACCAAACCCTTTAACTGTAAATTACCGAGTAATATCTTGAAAGTCTAGATCTTCACAAATCACAATGTGATAAGCCAGCTGTTAGAGTTTCTCCTCCACTGTTACACTGGCAGCAATCCATACAGTTGAACCCATGTGGACATTCAGAAACACGCTGAGGGTTGCACACACTACCATTGGCTAAAAGACTAGGAAACAGTCAGCAGGCTGTCTTAAGATTCTATCTCTACAGGGCTGGAAAACCTGGTTTCACTTCTGTTCTGCTTTGTTATTTTTCCTCTAGACAATAAAAGAAGAAAACTAGAGACAAAGTTCAACTCTAAAATTATATCATTAACAGTATTTTTAAAAGGTAAACACAGTAAAAGTATCTTAGCATAAATTCTGCTCAACTTGAATGTGTTTTACAAAACATAAAACTAGGCTTAAAATAATTTTCACGATTAATACAAGAATTGATTCATTACAAAAAATGCTTTAAGAGGCACTGAACACTATGAAGTTATATTTATATTTAGTGCCTACAGCTGCTTATAGATAAACACAAAACAATGGATTTGGAGTTTCTCCTTTTAAGTTAGAGTTCACACTAAGATATCACTTGACAATAAGCAGCTAAACTTGCCATTGTGATAGAATGGGGCCTTTTGTAGTCATGAATGGTTAACTTTTCAGCCTTCTTTCTTTTTCCCCTTCCTCCCTCCCTTCCTTTCTGTGGAAATTTTAGTTGGCAGAGCCACCTGTGAGATATTCTACTGAACTGATTCTTATGGTAGCCTAAAAGAGCTGCTGTAAGGCCTGGGCAAAAGCTTCCCTAAAATTCCACTCCAGAATAATATAAGGAATAACTAAGTCAGTGTTGGAAAGATGTTTCCACCATCCGCTTAAGATTGTTGTTGTTTGTTTTCTTCATGGCTACTAGGAACAGTGCATGTACTAACTGTTCCCATTATTTATAAATGCAGGTGGTCTCCTCACTTCTTTATAGACAAACTGCTTGTTCAATGCCATATTTTCCACATATCTGTCCCACTCTAGCTCAAGCCTAGCTGACTTTTCCCCTTCCTAAGCCTCCTGATTCTTGCTCAAGCCTCTCACTTAGTACATTTAATAGACTTGAAATTACTATTTGACTTGATGAGTCAAACAATAGATGGCAGGAATCTACAAGAGAGACTACAATGCCAGGCACAATTCTGTTTGCATTGGTACTATTTGTTGACTGACTGATAATATAATTCAATGTTTTTCCCAGGAATATTTAATCCTTGAGAGAAATATGGTTTTCTACTCAGGAAACAATGGACTTCCTTATTAGTTTTAGAAAATGTTCACAGATTATCTATAATTTACATAATTGATGACTAGATGTCTTTTTTTTTTTTAACCTGTGACAGGGCAGTGGTATGGTTTAGCTTTAGCTCTAGACAATCTAAGGACTTGCTGTGGAAAGCTATGAAGGAACCAACTGCTTAATGACAAAAGGATTTTAAGTAGTAGCTAATATTAGAGGCTACAGGAAGTATGAATATAGCATATTTACATATATGAATACCATCGTGTACATATGGAACAATAAAGAATCCGCAAAAGTAATTTGACAGTGCCATTCATTCAGTCATTTAATAAACCATTACTGAAAGCTTATTATGCATAGAGTCCTGCATTACACTTGAGAACTAAAGGTGAATAAAAAATAGCAACCATCCATGTTGGTCCTCTGAAGACTTAAATGGAATAAATTTCAAGATTTACGTACTTATGTCCAAGTAAAATTATATTAGATGTGGTTAAGGAGCATTTAAAGTTCCTTATCTCAGCCAGGCATGGTGGATCATGCCTGTAATCTTAACTACTCTGGATAGAGATCAAGAGACTCCTAGATCAAGATTATACCAGGCCAAAAAAAAAAAAAAAATACCCAGGACCTTATTTCAACCAATAGTTCAGTGTAGTGCCACATGTCTGTCATTCCAGCTCCACAGGAGGCTGAGAGTGGGAAGACTACAATTCCAAGTCAGCTGGGGAGGAGGAGGGAGTAAGATGCTCATGAGATACCAGTTTATGATGGATGTGGTATTAGGCCCTTGCCATCCAGGTACCTCAGGAAGTATAAATAGAAGAGTCATGATCAAGGCTGACCCAGACAAAAAGCAAAAAGCAAGACTCTAACTCAAAAACAACCAAAACAAAAAAAACTAGAAATGTATCTCAAGCTGAAAACATCTAACAAATGTAAAGCCCTGCGTTCAAATCCCAGGACTATCAGAAAAACAATCTTATTGTTTAAATCAGAAAAAAGTTTATTTTGCCCAAGCACCAACAAGATGTCTTGTCTTCATAGAGAGTTTCACTTCTGACCCTAAATTTCTAGAGTCCCTAGTTGCTAACCGAGGAGAGAGATGTGCTATGAGCAGCATAAACAAATGTACACCTAAATAAACCCTGTTAGCTGGTGTGGCACAGGTACCCCATCCACCTCAATTCATAAACAGCTGCAGACACTTTATTTTGCTTCATAGCATACTGGTTTTTTTGTTTTCCTAAAACTTATAGGGGAAAGGCAAAAACTAGAAACCCTTTGCCAATCACAAAAATGTATGTATTTTAAACTGCAGAACCAAAATGAGTTGCTATATACTTTTAAAACCAGATTTTAAAAAATAGGAAATAGGTATTTCCTCTAATGTTCAACTATAAATCCTGTTAACTAACTATAAAAGAATCAGAAATGTTGCTGTTTTAGCTAAACATCTTTGTGTTTCTCTGGTGTATCTTTAGAAGGAATATAAACTTGAAGAGATCTATAGGATTCCATTCAACCAGAAATTCACTAAATCGAGAATCAGTATATTCAAAATCCATACAATTAATTTGACCATAAACTTGGTTGCTAAATACCAATTTCAAAAGTAATGTTATTGCTCTGCTGTTTTAAACCAAAGGGCTTCCTTCTCAAGACTGCAAAGGAAGAAGCATGTAGGCTATCTCATGGGTGAAGGAGTGATTTCTACTCTTATAAAAACAGGAGGTTCGCCTACATAATCACCTGGGACAAACTTGGCCCGTGCAAACAGGCCAAAAGTTAAAGGAGCCTGGGAACGTTTAACATCAAGAAAGGAATTACAGCTCAGTAAGATCAGAGGGAATTACACAGGAAATGTGAACAGTAACCCTTTCAGATCTTTGGACCTCTTCCGAGTGCCTGTGATAAATGGAGTCCTGCTGCCTTGTAGTAAAGTGACTACATGAGCCAAGAGCAGAGATGGATGGGGGCAAAGAAAAAAAGACATTTTATACACATCATACACACACACATACACTCATACACACACATGTACACACATAGAGCAACATATATTCACACTGACATGACAGAATCATGCTACTTGAGAAAACAGCCCTTAACTTTTCATTTTAACTGCTACATATGCATCATATCAATGCCTTATCCAACACAGCCCAAAGTAAAAATTCCAAAGACATGTGAAGAATCAGAAGGGGTGGGAGAGATGGAGTAGTTGGCAAACTCAGCAAAAGCAGGGAAAAGTGGCTCCTAGCTGACCAAAAAAAGAGGTCTCAACCCTGGCTTTTATTTAAACATCTTGTCCCCAGGAAGTCTGTGGGGAGAGCATTCTTTCCATAAGAAATAATATGAAATAGAATCAGAAATGATGCTATTCCATACTTCACTATGTAAAAGTTTTTTCAGTATTCTAAACCAGATGCATAGACAGTTCAGCTGACTACAAACTTTTTTTAATAAAGAGTAGTTTATAGTCATCAGTTAAAATATTTCTAGTTGCTAATTTGGAAAAGTAGATGTGATTGCACATCCAAGAGATCTTTAGAAACTCTGGCATTTCAAGAAAACAGGGCAGTCTTACTGCATCTACCTCTTAGAAAAGGGGAAAACACTTTTCACGAGCAGGTGTCTTTGAGAGATTATTAATTAATACACAGTCTTTGGACAGGGAGGGCATGAATGGAGCTAACAAAATACAATGGAACAAAGTGCTATTTCCAGTTAAGTAAGATTAAATATGGAATGGAATTTCAGAGATGCCTTTTAAAAAAATTTAAATTTTCCACTGGTATAACTTTAGGACAGACATGGTTTGACATAAAAAATACATAAATAAGTGAAAGTGAACACAGAGATGGTGAAGCAAGCTACCAATGAAAGGGAAAAGGCTTAGTTTTTCTGAACTATCCAGGAAGAGGAACAATATATACCAGAACAAAAGTGCCTTCTCCAAGAACACATAATATCCATACTGTTTTCCTACAATAAGTGGCACAATGAGACTGAAACCATAGGCTTCTTCATTGTCTTAAACAACTGATACCTAATTTCTGTAGCATTGGATTCAGAGATAGGCAGACTTAGGACTATAAGAAGCTATGGGATTCTGAATTGCTACTATACTTCGGTTAGGAAAATACCAGAATTTGGAAGGGAGGAAAGCAATAAACAAACCTGAATAATACACCAGACTTCTGCTGGAGCTTCCATTCCCCATGTGGACCTTGAAATGCAGCAAATGCAGGCTCAGGAGGCTCTACTTCTCCACTCGGCTCTGTTGTGGCTCTTAACAGCCACCCTTAGTGCATGTGCTAGTCGATGAAACATAAAACCTCATGCCGGGTGGAGGGATCCAAGATGGCAGATCCAAGATGGCAGACTAGAGACAGGGCATGTTTTCCCTTAGTTATGAAAGTTAGTTTGAGCTTAAAACTTATAAATAAATACGTTGGGTATTATGTATGTATACACAAATGTATTAACTGAGATATGGTAGATTCCAGGGAGAATTCAAATAGAGTAATTCCTTAGGAAGGCATAGGCCAAGTTCAGCAAAATAAAACACCAGGCAGTGTGTTCTCCAAGGGGTCAGGTGAGGACAAGGGGAAAGGGTAGAGGAATGAAGAAGGGGAAAAATGCAGCCAAGAATCAAATGTATGTCTTACAAAATTAAGAATGAGGGAAGGGATGGGGAGAGAGGGATGAGTGAGAATGTTGAAAGGGGTCACATTGATCAAGATGAGTTGTTTCATAAACTTCTTTGTTAAATGGCAACTCTTTTTACACAATTATTTAAAGATAATTAAAAAATATTTTTAAACTATGCCCTCCTTGAATGCTCTTTAAGACTTCAAAATAAATTAAGAATTATAACCAGAAAGAAACCAAAGCCACATAGTATGATCATTGTTCATGCCACTATAACCTGATCTACTAACAGGTACTTGAACAAATAGATGGACATTACCACTTTTCCAATCCTGAAGACAAATGATTAAAAGTGCCTATAAACATTAATATATGGCTGGCAGTAAAATGATACTTACTGGGACCTTCAGAGGATACTTTTCTTCTCCTTGAGATCTGTTGTAAATGATCTTTATTTTTCCCCTAGCATTCAGCAAGAAGAAAAGCTGATTGATACATACAAGGCCTCCCATGTCTGTTAAGTGACTCAGCAATAGTATCTCTTTATTCTGAAAACAACAGTGCCTTCATATAGTGACCTCTTTCATTTGTTAAAAACCAGAAACAAGCAGGCTCAGGGGCCCTGTTACAGAGGCACTGGCACAGAAGAAAACTACAAAAGGTCTTGATAACAACCACAATGACAAAAACAGTAAGTACGAATAACATCTAATTCTGGTACATTGCAACAGCACTGCACAATGCATAAAACACTTAGAGTAATAATAAAGTGGACAGGATTCTTACCATCTGGTTAAAACAGTGTAAAGAGGCTTTCGCAAGCTTAAGAAGCAACAGAGGGGACTTCAACTTTTCTGACAGCTATCCCACTCACTGAAACTTCCTTACTTGATGACAGAATATTGCAAAAACCTCATCTCAATTCTTCAAACATATAATCAGCATAACTTTTCTCCCTCTTAACTCAGCAAATACAACACTCCTTCTACCAAGTCCCATAAAAATTCCAAGAGTTTCCAGTATAGCAGAATTTGTTTCTCACAACAGTATGATCAAGGGCATAAGAAGGACATCTTCAAAAATCAAACTTCCTTCACACTTGCATGATTCTGTCACTGTGTCCAAAGTAAGGATATCACCACCTACTGAGGAGATGGATGGGGTAGCGTGATCCTTACTCAGAGTGAATGGAGAGAGCACATAGTTGAGGCTCTGGCCCAGTAAGCAAACACCTGCCTGTAGGGACCTGATAAAGGCCAGCTGCACAAGCAAGACAAAGCTAACAAGACTATGTTATATTCTTATCAACTTAAAAAATTCTAAATTTAGGCTGGAGATGTGACTCAAGTGGTAGAGTGATAGCCATTAGCAAGCAAACCAAGGAACATTAAATTACTTTAGAAATATAATATAGCCAGGCACCAGTCACTCACATCTGTAATCCTAGCTACTTAGGGGGCTGAGATCTGAGGATCACAGTTCAAAGCCAGCCGTGGTAGGAAGATCTGTGAGACTCTTATCTACAATTAACCACCAGAAAACTGGAAGTGGTGCTGTGGCTCAAGTGGTAGAGCACTAGCTTTAAGCTGAAGAGCTCAGGGACAGTGCCCAGGCCCAGAGTTCAAGCCCTACAACTGACCCAAAAAAAATTAAATATAAAGGAACAGACATATAATGAAAGTGGGATTTTCTTCAACTATTTTACTCACCTATAAAGGTTTTTATGAAGATTTTGAGTCCATATAATATTAAAAATACTAAGCATCCTGTCTAGCACACAGTAACTATTCAATGAATGTCTGTTATTATAGTAATATTGAGGGAATACTAAAGCTATAAATACAATAGAAGATCTTACTTAAAATCAGCCAGCAATCAACATGGTCTGATGTTTGAAAAATATATGCAGGAGCTGGGAAGGTGGCTCAGTGGTAGAGCACTTGCCTTGCATGCATGAGGCCCTGGGTTCGATTCCTCAGCACCACATAAGCAAAAATAAAAAAGCCGGAAGTGGCGCTGTGACTCAAGTGATAGAGCGCTAGCCTTGAGCTGAAGAGCTGAAGGACAGTGCCCAGGCCCAGAGTTCAGACCCCATGACCAGACCCCCCCCCAAAAAAATATATATGCAAAAATTCAATTGCAACTGTGTGTACGTGCGTGCATGCGTGTGCATGCATGTGTGTGTGTGTGTGTGTGTGTGTGTGTGTGTGTGTGTGTGTGTGTGTGTGTGTAAGTGTAAATATTTAGAAGGCTTGGAAGGATAAATAGCAAAATTCCTGGGAAAATGGGAGGGTAGTAAGACATGGGGGACTTGGTCTTCAATGCTTTTTTTTTTTCTTTTGGTGGGACTAGGGTTTGTGTTCAGAGCATTGAGCTTGTCAAGGAAGGTGCTCTACCACTGGAGCCACTCCACTAGCCCATGTTTGCTTTGGTTGTATTTTAGGTAAATTTGTGCTCTTTGCCTGGGCTGGCCTAGACCATGATCTTCCCACCTATGCTTCCCACTGTAACTGGGGTACCAGGTATACACCACTCTGCTTGGCTTTTTCTGATAAAATGTAACCTTGTGAACTTTCTTGCCAGGGCTGCCCTGGAATTGCAGTTCTCAGCCTCCCAAGTGGCTCCTCAACTTGTGTACTCCTCCATACCTGGCCATTGGTTAGGATAGACTTCTGAACATTTGTGAGGGTTGACCTGTCCATGAACTTTTCCATCACTGTCCCCTAAACAGCTAGAATTACAAGCATGAGCTTCCAGTAACCAGTCATCTAATGTGGAAAGAAAAAGGAAGGGAAGGGAAGGGATTCGATTCCTCAGCACCACATAAGCAGAAAAAGCTGAAAGTGGCACTGTGGCTCAAGTGATACAGCCCTAGCCCTGAACTGAAGAGCTGAGCGACAGCACACAGGTCCAGAGTTCAAGCCCCATGACCAACCAAAAAAAAATTTGGAGGGGGGGGGAAGCACTCTACCACTTGAGCCACAGCGCCACTCCGGTTTTCTGGTAGTTTATTGGAGGTAAGAGTCTCATGGACTTTCCTGCCCTGGCTGGCTATGAACCGTGATCCTCAGATCTCAGCTTCTTGCATAGCTAGGATTACAGGCTTGAGCCACCGGTGCCCAGCTTCATGTATTTCTTTACAAATAATACTTTTTTAAAATTGGCCATACTTGGGATCAGAACTTAGGAACTCACATATGCTTATCAGAAGCTCTACCTCCGGTTACCTGATATAGTCCTTTTTTATTCTGGTTATTTTTGAGACAGAGTCTTGCTTTTTTCCTGGACTAGCAACTGAACCTCAGTCCTAATTTTTTTCCACCACAGTTGAGATGATAGGCAGGTATAACTACTCCCAGCTTCCTCTTCCATTGAGATGGAGTTTCAGTGCCTAGACTAGCCTGGAACTGTGATCCTCTTGATCTCAGTCTTACATACAGCTGGGATGATAAACTCATGTCACTCTACCCAGCTATCAGTTGAGATCAGACAGTCCTGGGACCACAATCTTCTGGCCTCTCTGCTAGGCTAACAGGCATTAGCCACCATACTCAACTAAGTATTTTTTTAAAAAGAAAATGTATTTACACAAAAATGATATCTTAGAAAGATTTGATTCTGTTGTGAATTTCAGTATTGCATGAAAAGTTTATTTCTGTTTTTATTTAATTCATCCAAGTTTCTAAAGCTTAATTTTTTGTTTAGTAAATCTATTCAAACTTTATATCCTGCTTCCAATAATCTTCCTAATAATGTCCCCTAATTGCTATAGTAAAAATACCTACTTATATAAAAAAGCCCCCTCCTTCAATTTTATTAGGTTTTAAAACAACTGAATGAATTAAATCAAAGCACAAGAGGGTTTCAAAGTCCAGGAAGCCATAAATCAAGTTTTATATAAAAGATTACCTTTTCCCTTTAAATTTGTTTACATTTAATAAACCACACACAGAAAGTCAAATCCTTGATTTCCTTAAGGCCCAGGATTGCCTACTTAAAACCATAATAACAATTTCAAATATCTTAAGGATTGCTGTAATTAGAAACCTTTCCACTTATGCATGGTCTAAGGCTAGTCTGGATAAAGGTCACTAGATTCCATTTCCAAAATAAACAGCAAAAAGGCAGGGTTAGAAGCAGGGCTCAAGTGGTAAAGGGCCAGCTTAGCAAGCTCAAGGGTCTGAGTTTAAACCAGTACTTCAAAAAATAGAATAAAAAATAAATAAATATATCTTGTCTCCTAGGTTCTTCCAAACTTCTCATCATGGTCCTGGTTTTTGTAATTCTAACTTCTATTTCACCATCACAACCAATATTTTCATCTCACATCATTCACTTTTCCTTCAGATCAACTACATTCTATCCAACAAAGTGTGTGTGAAGTAGATCACAAAGGTTCCCATTAACTACCCAAGTGCAGCAAACAGTGGTGCTCTTATGGCTCCAGCGTAGAGAAAAGCAACATGCTCCAGAGGATGGGAGCAGACTGAGCCCTTTAATGTACAAGTCCAACTTTTAGTGTTACTAAAAGACACCAACATTTCAACAGAGGAAAGCTAGAAGAAGAAGCCTCTAACTTGGACAGACACTGACCTGAATAGGAAGTCCTCACCCCAAAGAGCTACAGGAGATGCAATGGTGATAAGAGGTTGTACAATCTCTTTTAGATATATTTAAAATTCAAGGAAACCCTTTTCTGTAAACTAATAAAAACAGTAATGGATCCAAAGTTATCTGCCTATAATTTCAAATAAAAAGTGTAGACATTATTTGTGGCAAGCACAGAACAATTCAATCCATCTTCATCAGCAGTTCTTTTTCTAGTATATGAATAATACATGGGTTCTTCTTTTTTTCTTCCAGACACTAAGCTATGAGCCCATTAACATGAAGCAACTATACCTCCAAAAAGAGACAAGATTTCTTCTAGCAGTTGACTTCCTTGGTTCTACAAGGTTTTTTTGTTGTTATTTTTGATTTTTTGTTGGTAGTAGGGCTTGAACTCAGGGACTGGGCTCTCTCCTGAGCTTTTTTGCTCAAGGCTAGCACTCTACCACTTTGAGCCACAGCTTCACTTCTGATTTTCTGAGGTTAACTGGAGGTAAGAGTCTCATACACTTTCCTGCCTGAGCTAGCTTCAAACAGCAATCCTCAGATTTTAGCCTCCTGAGTAGCAAGGATTACAGGTGTGAGCCACTAGTGCCTGGCTTTGCACAACCACTTCTGTGCTGTTCTGGGCAGGTCCTTTGCTAGTGGCTCTTGCTGAAAAAAATCTGACCAGAACAAAGCCTTTCTCAAAAGAAAAAGTCAGCCTAGAACTTCTGTGGAGATCCCATTCAATCTGAGCTGTTTCCCAATTCTTTTGTAATTATGACATGTTCATTATTTGAAACCTTTCTCTATCCTTCTCGTGGCCATGCTTAGCTCAACTTATGGCATGAAATGAGCTCGGGCAGCATTCTATTGGTGCTTGTGAAACATGACTTCAGTGCTAGAAGCCTTTTCACCACTCAAGAGCTTATCAATGAAGAATATTCCAAGTGACATGCAGTCTGGTATCTGTTATCACAGTGGGCTCACCTCCCAGCATCCTCAAGCTTAAGACACAGCCATAGCCTTCCCAGTGGAAAAGGTGATGATGACCTTCTGGAAATCTAGACAAATATCTTTTCCCTTTTTACAGGGAAAAATGGTGAGTTCATATTCCTCTGAGTCATTGTAGGACTAGATTACTTGCAGGTGTTACTAATGGCACAATCAACTATAACTTGTGTCACTTACCTAATATGAAGTCAGCATAAATACCAGGTCACACACAATTCCTTCTTCTAGCCCTCCATATTCAAAGTAGTAAGATAAATGACTATTACCCTCAACTTTACAAGATGAACCTAAGCTTGCTTCATTGCTTAATTTGAAAAGTTAAAAGAAAAAGAACAGTCTAGTGGAAATCTCTGCTATCTCTAGTGCCCAGGCCAATCAAAGAATTTTAAAGTTAGAGAGTCAACTTCTTTATTTAATAGATCCAGTCTGAGACCCTTGAAAAGTTGAATGGCTTGTTATGGTCACAAAGAAAACAGGCAAAACTAGAAAAAAGGTTTTCCTGCCTCCACAGCTTTCCAAAGTACAAGCCAAACCAAGTCTCTTGCCAGAAGCCTCACCCTGAGCCAGCAATCCTAGCAAGGCTGTTCTCAGCTTTGCCTCACTCCTTACACCTTGGTAGTCTTGCTATTAAAGAATGATCCAAACAATGTGGTACCTATACATAATGGAAATTTACACAGCCATTAGAAAGAATAAAATAATGTCATTTGCAGGGAAATGGATGGAATCAGAACAAATCATGTTAAGTAAGGTAAGCCAAGGTCAGGGAGACAAATGGTGTGTGTTCTCTCTGATATACAGAAGTTAGATCTAAAATGAACTGGCATATGACAAATTATACAGTATTCTAGACACTGACATACAATGAGACCAAAGAGGATAACCTTAGGAGAGAAACACAAACGTACAATGCCTAAGTGTCTCTTCATAGTTACATAAAATAATATACATATTGAAATGATATAGAAACTTTAAAATATGGAAACAAAAGACTATTTTCTTTCATCCCCTTTCTTTCTCTTTCTTTCTTTTTCTTTCTCTCTCTCTCTCTCTCTTTCTTTCTTTCCTTCTTTTTTAGCTTTTAGTTTCTGGTGAGTCTCTCTTCTTTACCTTATGTATGATATATTCAAGACAACATCTTCAGAAGGGCTGGGGGGAGAGTACAGAACTAGAGAGAAGATGGGTGAGAAAGTGCAGCAGTGGTGCTCATTGGACAGTGATGAAAGTATACAACTCGTGGGTGGAGATGGGAGGGAAGGAATGGGAGAGAGTGAGAAAACAGAAGATACTGTATGAGAAAGGAAATGTACTCATTACTGGACTCATGTAATTGTAATCCCTCTGTACATCACTTCTATAGTAACAATAAAGTAAATTAATTTAAAAATATATAACAAAGACAAGCCACATAGCTCTAGAAAAAAAATCACAGCAGTAACAAGGGCCACAGATGGCCTCCTTACCCACTGTTTCCAAGGCAAGGCTGGGTGTCTTCTAAGACCTTGCTCCCATAAGTTACCTCAAATTTGTAACAACAAAACTGGAAAAGCCCCATTCAAATTTTTTATTATAGATACTGATTGAAAGTTATGTCCATTTGTAAGAGACAGAACAGTAGGCACTTTCAAGATCAATCTGTTAGATCAATAAGGGGACAGTTTTGTCATTGAAAATATATCAGTGAGAAGCTAATGGCAGACTCTATATTATCTGGTATAGTAACTGGTGGGAACATCTTAGAAAACAAGCTTAAAAGTTTATTAAAAACAATGGAAATGATTCCATAAAATCTACTCCCATTACTAATGTAACATCCCTGGCCAGCAGAAAGGGAAAAGGGAAAGTCCAGGCACCTGACCTACTTTTAGGTGGTGATGGTGCTCACATTACTATTCTCTCCTCCTTGGTGACACAGCCACACCTTGCTGCAAGGGAAGCCGATAAGCCTAGATTCTGGATGGGTAACCACACACTGTTAAAATTTAAGTATTCTATATCTATAGGAAAGAATAGATTCTAAGGGACACTAATGCTTGTTCCCATGTATTCTTTGTAGTTTTAAAAATGAAATGAAATTCAACTCAAGAAGTTAGGAAAAGAACAATCAAGCCAAGAAATGATTATTTGTAATTATTTCAGCTTAGCTTGCTGCTTCTGAGTACTGTGGGTTACCACTAAATATTTTAAGAAAATGGAAGCTGGGTGTGGTGGCATATGCCTGTAATTTCAGCTACTTGAGAGACTGAGATCAGGAGCATCCCATTTGAAAGTTGGTTCAGGCAAACATTTAACAGATCCCATCTTTTTATATGTACTTTTCAACGCATTTGGACAAATTTATATATTCATGTAATCACCTCTGTAAGAAAGATTTGGAACACATCCATCACCCCCGAAAGTTCTCTTCACTGCATTCAAGTCAATCACAGCCTATCCTTAGCTACAGACAACAATTGTCTACATTTTGCCACTATAGATTATATTTGCCCTCTCTAGCATTTCTAATGTACTAATCATAACAGTAAGTTAAGTCATAGTAGTCTTTTATATCTTTTTACTCAGCATAACACATACCTACTTTAGTTTCTTTTTCTACTAAGTAGTATTCCATTATACACAGACATAATTTGCTAATTGATGGAAATTCCTAATCTAATTCCGTTTGGAGCTCTGGAATTGTAGTAGAATAATTCCTAATCTAACATTCTACTACAATTCCAGAGCTCCAAATTCAGAACTTTTTTTTCATTTTTGTTTTTGTTTTGTTTTTACAGTTTTGGGATTTGAAACAAAGAGTCATTATATTTAGTAAACTAGTACTATACCACTTGAGCCACATCTTTAGCTGACATTTGCTGGTTATTACGAAGACAGAATTTAGTGAACTTTTCTGCTTGTGGCCTCAACTGTGGAAATCCCCAGATTTCAGCCTCCTGAATAACTAAGATTACAAGACTGAGCCATGGGCACCCAGACACTTTCAAAAATTTTGAATACTAATACGATGCTCTAGAAGCTTCTTATTTTTTGGTGGGAAGGTTCTGTGGGTTCTTTGGGGTGCTAGAAATAATTCTTTTCTTTTTCCTTAGTGGTTGTTACACATATGTCATAATCATAGTTCATTTGATTCAGAATTTGTGCTCTTGTGTAGATTGTGTTTCAACTTAAAAACTTCCAAAAGTTTAATATTTTGGAGCCATATGGATATTGGATTTTTCAGATTTATGGTGAAGCCTATACAAATAGTTGAAAATAAGTTCCATTTAGTCCACATCCCAGTCAACACCCTTTATTAAAAATGTATAATCTTAGTAATTCTTTTTTAATTATTATTTTTATTCTTTTCTTTATTGAGATTAAGGATTACATAAATTTCACAAAATACTGTGGGATAATGATACTTACTTAAAGTCACACATACATTTTAACCTTCACGAGGCACATTGTCATCATCATGGTCAATAAAGCTTATGAACTCTACAAACTTTGACACTACAGCTATTTTTCCAAATTGAGTGATACGTACATTTCTTTCCTTTTCTTAGTGTAAGATGTTCCCTTTTTCTCTTTCATTCCCTCCCTCCCATAGCTGCCGTTGAGTTGCTTAGTTCAATTTCATCCATGTCCAGTGCAGCTGATGGGGCCCTCTGTTGTCAATCTTAGTAATTCTAATGAATTGAATTTTCCTGATGTCTAATTATAGTAAACACTTTTTCCTTTGATACACTGGCTACTTACTATTTTTGAACTAGTTTGTCTTGTTATTAATGCAAGAGGTTTTAAAAAATATATTTTGGTCACAGGTCATTTGTCAGGTACATGTACTGTGAACATGTTTTAAATAATGCCTTTTCATCTCTTAACAATGTCTTTTGAAGACCGTAAGTTTTAAAATTTTTATGGCATCTCATTTATCAAGTTTTTCAGGCTTTAATATCAGGAAGTCCTTGCCTATTCACAAGTACTGAATATTTTCTCCTACGATTCCATCTTAAAACTTTTATAGTTTCAGTCTTTTATATGTAGGTCCATAATTTCTTTCATGTTATTTTTGCATATGGAAGTAAATGCTGAGGTTAATTTTCTACATATGGATATCCAGATGTTCCAGGTACCATTTGTTTAAAAGATTATCTTTTCCTCATTGAAATACCTTGACACTTGTTTCAAAAATTAATAGATTCTTGGTTCTATTTTTAGATTCTATATTTTGTTTCACTGACCTCTATGTCTACCCTTAGGCCAACACTGTCTCTACAACTGTAACTGAACTGAATGTCTTGAAATTCAGTAATAACATATATTCTCCAACACTGTCATTTTTCTTTCTTTGTTTTCTTTTTTCACTGTATTGTCTTATTTTTGTCTTTGTATTTTCACATATATTTGAAATTTCAATTTCCAGTTTTCTATGACTAGAAAGTACACCTCCAACTGATTCTGTACATGTACTTGGTGTCCTATAATCTTTCTAAATTCAAATATAAGTTCTAGTGGCTTTTAGAGATTTCTGTGTTTTCTCTGAACATGATCATGCTGTCTGCAAATAAATAATACTTGTCTGTATATAGCTAGTTTCATCTTGCCAGCTTACTACACTACGGTGGCCTTCTCTAAAAATCAGATGGACATAGGCATATTTCCTTTGCTGACACCTTAGGAAGAAAGTAGTCTTTTTGACAGTCTTCTTAAAAATGAGATTTAAGCTGGAAGTTTGGTATACATGTTGAGAAAGTTCTCTTCTATTTCTAGTTTCCTGAGAGTTTTTGTCATAAATGATTGTTGAACTTAGTTGATGACTTTTCTCTAAGTATTGATAGAATTATTCCACTTTTTTTTCTTTTTCCTGTTAATGTTGTAACTCATGCTGTTGAATTTCTAGTGCTAAAGCAACCCTTCTATAAACCCACTTTATACTTTTTGCTCCGTTTGATTTCCTAATGACTTGCTCAAAATTTTGCTTCTTGTAATAAATTTATGTGATTGTAGTATTAGAATAATGCAGGTCACCTAAAATGAACTAAGAGGTGTTCTTTTTTTCCTCCACTCTACTTTAAGTGTTTGATAGAACTCAACAGGTAAAACATGCACAGGTTTGATGTTTTTGTTCTTATTTTTGTTATTTATGTGGGTTTTTAAACAAGGAATACACTTTAATATACATTTAGTGCCATTTAAGCCTCATATTTCTTCTAGAGTCAGATTCATTTCTTTGTCTTTCAAGGAATTCATTCATTTAATCAAAATTGTCAAATTTATTTCTACATGATGTTTGTAATATACTTTCTATGTGAGGTTTTTTTGTTTTTGTTTTTTGGTGGGGGTCTAGGGCTTGAACTCAAAGCCTGGGCACTATCTGTGAGTTCCACTTCCCACTTTTTGGTGGTTAATTGGAGGTAAGAGTCTGACAGACTTTTCTCCTCAGGCTGGCTTCAATTGCTATTCTCAGATCTCTACCTCCTGAGTAGCTAGATTACAGGTGTGACCTACCCATGGCAAACCTGTTGTTTGTTTTTTTTTGTTTTGTTTTTGCTGGTTGTGGGGCCTGAACTCTAGGGCCGGGCGCTGTCCCTCGGCTCTAGGCTAGCGTTCTTCTACTTGAGCCACAGCACCACTTCCAGCTTTTTCTGCTTATGTGGTACTGAGGAATCGAACACAGGGCCTCATGCATGCAAGGCAGGCACTCTACCACTGAGCCACATTCCCAGTCTGGGATATTTTTTTTAAGTTCTGTAGAAGTGGTAGTGATGCCCTCTCTATGAATTTGGATACTGTAGTTAGCAATATGAGTTATCTTTATTTTTCTTCATTAAACTAGAGGCTTATTCATTTTTTTTTTTTATTGTAAAGCTACTATACAGAGGGTTACAGTTACATGAGTGAGGTTATGAGTACACTTCCTCTTGAACATTGTTACCCCCTCCATTGTTTTCCCCCTACCATCCCCTCCCTCCCTCCCTTCCCCGAGGTTCTTTTTTTTTTGATTGTGATTAAATGATTACATAATTTCAAAGTCACAAGTTCATTCTAACTTCCCTGGAGCAAATTGTCTACCACAGTCTGTAATATATAACAGTGTTCACATGTTATATACCATATTTGTGATCAGCAGCATGAGGATATTTAGTAGTGGTTCAACCAGATGAGCGGGAGTTCTTTGTTTCTTAAGTCCTGTTAGTTTTGTCGTATCACCTAACATTTTGGATTTAGCATCCACTTATGAGGGAGACCATGTACCGTTTGTCTCTTTGTTCTTGGCTTACCTCGCTCAACATGATTCCTTCTAGCTCCATCCATTTCCCTGCAAATGCCATTATTTTGTCATTTCTAATGGCTGCATAATATTCCATTGTGTATAGATACCACAATTTTTGGATCCATTCATCTGTGGTGGGGCACCTAGGTTGTTTCCATATCCTAGCTATTGCGAACAGTGCTGCAATAAACATGGAGGTGCACGTGTCCTTGTATATCGGTTCCTGTTGTTCAGGGTAGATGCCTAGAAGTGGTATGACTGGGTCGTAAGGGAGGTCAATCTCTAGCTTTCTAAGGACCCTCCAGACTGCTTTCCAAAGTGGTTGTATAAGTGTACATTCCCACCAGCAGTGTAATAGGGTTCCTCTTTCTCCACATCCCCTCCAGCATTTGTCGTTGGCTGATTTGTGGATGTGGGACATTCTGACTGGGGTAAGGTGGTATCTCAGGGTTGTCTTTATTTGCATTTCCTTCACCACCAGGGATGATGAACATTTCCTCATGTGTTTCTTTGCCATTTTTATTTCTTCATTTGAGAAGTCCCTCTTTAGTTCCCTTGCCCATTTAGTAATTGGTTTGTTAGGTTTGGGAGGGATTAGTTTCTTGAGTTCCCTGTATATACAGGATGTTAACCCCTTGTCTGATATATTGCTGGTAAATATTTTTTCCCAATTAGTTGGTTGTCTTTCTAGCTTAGTTGCGATAGATTTAGCTGTGCAGAAGCTTTTTATTTTAAGGTAGTCCCATTTGTCGAGTCTCTCTCCAACTTGTTGTGACCCTGGGACTCTGTTCAGGAAGTTCCTTCCTGTGCCTATTAGTTCAAGTGTCTCTCCTACTCTGTCCTGCAGTAGTTTCAGAGATTCAGGTTTAATGTTAAGGTCTTTAATCCATTTTGAGTTGATGTTGGTGCATGGTGATAGGCTGGGGTCCACTTTTAGTTTTCTGCATGTGGCTGCCCAGTTTTCCCAGCACCAGCGGTTGAAGAGGCTGTGTTTCTTCCATTGTATGTCTTTGGCTCCTTTGTCGAATATCAGCTGGCTGTAGGCCTGTGGATTTATATCTGGATCTTCTATTCTGTTCCATTGGTCTTCGGGTCTGTTTTTGTGCCAGTACCATGCTGTCTTTGTGATTATAGCTCTGTAGTAGAGTTTGAAGTTCGGCATGGATAGCCCTCCCATATTGTCTTTATCCCCTAGAATTGTTTTGGCTATTCTAGGTCTTTTGTTGTTCCATATAAATTTTTGGACTGTTTTCTGTATTTCAGTGATGTACGTCATTGGGATTTTAATAGGAATTGCATTGAATTTGTATATTAGTTTTGGAAGTATCACCATCTTTACTATATTAAGTCGGCCTATCCAGGAGCATGGGAGGTCTTTCCATTTCCTAGTGTCTTCTGCAATTTCTTTCTTTAACTTTTTATAGTTCTCATTAAATAGTTCTTTTACATCTTTGGTTAGGTTAATTCCTAAATATTTTATTTTTTGGGAGGTTATTGTGAATGGGGTTGCTCCCTTTATTTCCCTCTCTTCCTGTGCGTTATCAGTGTATAGGAAGGCAACTGATTTTTGTGGGTTTATTTTGTATCCTGCTATTTTGCCGAAGTGACTTATGATTTCTAAAAGTTTGGGGATGGAGTTTTTGGGATCGTGGAGGTATAGTATCATGTCGTCTGCAAAAAGGGATAGTTTCACTTCTTCTTTCCCTATGCGGATCCCTTTAATGTCTTTTTCTTGCCTTATTGCCCTGGCTAAGGGTTCTAGGACTATGTTGAAGAGGAGTGGAGACAGTGGACATCCTTGCCTTGTTCCTGTTTTTAGGAGGATTGGTTGTAGCTTTTCCCCATTAAGTATAATATTGGCTATTGGTCTGTCATAAATGGCTTTTATTGTTTTTAGAAATGTTCCTTCTGTTCCCATTTTCTCCAGAGCTTTTAGCATGAATGAATGTTGAATTTTATCAAAGGCCTTTTCTGCATCTGTGGCGATAATCATGTGATTCTTGACCTTGGCTCTGTTGATATGCTGGATTACATTTATTGACTTACGTATGTTAAACCATCCCTGTGTCTCTGGGATGAAGCCTACCTGATCATAGTGTATTTTTTTTTTATGTGTTTCTGGATTCTGTTAGCTAGAATCTTGTTAAGGATCTTTGCATCTGTGTTCATCAAGGAGATTGGCCTGTAATTCTCCTTTTTGGTTGGGTCTTTGCCTGGTTTGGGGATGAGTGTGATATTGGCTTCGTAGAATGAGTTTGGGATAGCTCCCTCCTTCTCTGTTTCTCTGAAGAGCTTGAGGAGTATGGGTATTAGTTCTTCTTTAAAGGTCTTATAGAATTCTGCTGTGAATCCATCTGGTCCTGGGCTTTTTTTTGTTGGAAGACTTTTGATAGCTTCCTGTATCTCATTATAGGATATTGGCTTATTTAATTGGTTAACTTCTTCTTTGCTCAGTTTGGGTAACTTGTATTTCTCTAAAAATGCATCCATTTCCGCCAGATTTTCTTCCTTTAGAGAGTATAGCTTTTGAAAGTAGTCTGTTAGAATTGTTTGGATATCTTGGGTACGTGTTGTGATGTTTCCCGTGGCATCCCTAATCCTATTAATATGGGTTTCCTCTCTTCTTTTTTTAATTAATCTTGCCAACGGGCCATCAATTTTGTTTATTTTTTCAAAGAACCAGCTTTTTGTTTGGTTTATTTTGGTTATGGTTTTCTGATTTTCTAATTGGTTAATCTCTGCTCTCAATTTGGTTATCTGGCTTCGTCTAGTAGCTTTAGGTCCCATTTTTTCTTGTTTTTCTAGCTGTTTTAGTTGCAACATGAGATTATTTACTTGGTCTGTCTCCATTCTCTTGATGTGGGCACTGAGGGCAATAAATTTGCCCCTCAGGACTGCTTTTGCTGTGTCCCACAAGTTTCTTTGTGAGGTGTTTTCATTTTCATTGAGTTCTAGGAAATGCTTTATTTCTTCTCTGATCTCTTCTGTTACCCAGGCCTTGTTAAGGAGTGTGCTGTTCAATTTCCATGTATTAGAGAAATTTCTGCGGTATGCTTTGTTATTGAGAGCTAGCTTGATTCCACTGTGGTCAGATAGGATACAGGGGATTATGTCGATCCCTTTGTATTTGCTTAAGTTCCTTGAATGAACTATGATATGGTCTATTTTGGAGAAAGTTCCATGAGCTGCTGAGAAGAATGTGTACTGTGTTGTTTTAGGGTGAAATACTCGGTAGATGTCAGTTAATTCCGCTTGAAGTATGGCCTCACTTAATTCGGTAGCTTCTTTGCCAATCCTCTGGTTGGTAGACCTGTCCTTTGGTGAGAGTGGCGTGTTAAAGTCTCCTAGTATTATCGTATTGGGATCTATTTTATTCTGTAAGTTTGAGAGCATTTGTTTAACATATCTGGGTGCACCGATATTTGGGGCATATAAGTTGATGATGGTTATATCCTCCTCTTGGATTGTTCCCTTTATTAATATGTAGTGTCCGTCCTTGTCTTTCTGTACTGATTTTAATGAAAAGTTTATTTTGTCAGATATCAGGATAGCTACACCTGCTTTCTTATTGGGGGAATTTGATTGGTAGATCCTTTTCCACCCCTTCACTCTGAGTTTGTTTGTATGTTTGGCTGAGAGGTGGGTCTCCTGAAGGCAACAGATGGATGGGTCTTGTTTTCTGATCCAGTCCTCAGTTCGTTTTCTTTTAATTGGCGAATTCAGCCCATTTATATTAAGAGAAAGTATAGAGAGATGCATTGTTGTCCCTGCTATTCCGTTTTCCTAAGTTTTTCTTCTTTCCTTTCCTCCTGTGCTTGCTCAGTTAGACTTTGAGTAATGCCTGTTTGGGGCAGGTCCCAGTTCCTGGTTGCTTTCTTCAGGTTGTGTCCCCCCTCTTAGAATTCTTTGTAATGCTGGCTTAATGTTTATGTATTCATTTAGTTTTTCTTTGCTATTAAAAGTTTTCAGTTCTCCATCGAATGTGAATGCTAGCTTTGCCGGGTATATCAGTCTGGGTTGGCAGTTATTGGCTCTCAGGGCTCGTATGGTGCTTTCCCAGGCTTTTCTTGCATTCATTGTTTGTGTGGAGAGATCTGCAGTGATTCTAATTTTTTTCCCGTTGTAGTATAGCTCCTTCTTCATTTTTGCTGCATACAGGATTGTTTCCTTATTATTCAGATCCATCATTTTTACTATTATGTGCCTAGAAGTGTTTCTCCTGGGATCTTGCTTGTTGGGTGTTCGATAAGCTTTTGTGATGTAGTTAAGATGGTCGTTTTTGAGGTGGGGAAAATTTTCATTGACTATCTTGTTAAATAGGTGTTGCATTCCCTTGCTCTGGGATTCCTCACCTTCGTCCACTCCGATTATGCGAAGGTTAAATTTTTTAGCATTATCTGCTTGCTCTTGAATTTCCCTTTGGTTTAATTTGAGTGATTTTTCCATATCTGTCACTTTTTGGTCCAGTTGGTGTATTCTGTCTTCTGTATCTGACACTCTACCTTCCATTTCATTCACTCTGTTGACCGTGGCTTCTATTGTGGTTTGCATGGTGGAAATGGATCCCTTTATGGATTCAATGTTGGTTCTCAGAGTACTGATCTCACCTCTCAATGAGGTGAGATCAGTATGCATTACCTCTAATTTGGCGTTTATCTCACTTCTTACTGAGGTTTGTGCAGCTTCTATTTTTGCATCCAACTTTTGTTTGATATCCTGTATATCTTTTGATAGTTCATCCTTGTGCTCTTTCAATTTCTGATCCATTTCTCGCTTTATTTCTTGAGTCATTGCCTCCAGCAACCCTTGGATGTAGTTTTTGTCTTCCATTCCTGCTTTGCTCCCACTGGGGCTCTCCCCTGCGTGGCTGCTGGCTTTTGAGGTGAGCTTGCTGTCCTGGGTAGTGGTAAACCTTGTGATTTTTCTCTGTGATTTTTGCATGGGGGTTCAAGAGACTGCTCTTCAATCTTGTTTTGGTGTGTCTGTCTTTGCTTGGTTGCTGATTCTGTATTGGTAGAGAGAGTCTGTGCCTGATCTGGATTCTGTTGGGAGCCTATTTCCAGCTGCTATTCTGACTTACTTAGGATTCTCAGCTCTCTGCTGTAGCAATTCCCGCCTTTGGAAGGGTTGAGCAGCCTCGACTGCTTGTGTTTGCTCCTGCGGGTGCTCTTGGGAAGATCAGATGCTCTGGATGCACTCTCCCAAATACTGGAGTCTGCTATGGGCTCCTGATGTGTTTTTGTTTGTTTGTTTTGGGCTGGTTGTGGGCTTGAACTCTAGGTTTGGGTGCTGTCCCTCAGCTCTTCAGCTCAGGGCTGGCACCCTACCATTTGAGCCACAGCCCCACTTCTGACCCTTTTTGCTTTGTTCAGGCGCCGGTCCCCTGGCCTGGTTCCGGCCCCAGCCTGGAGCGTGCTCGCTAGGCCTGTGCTAATGTGTATACCACCTAGGCTATGCAGCCTGGAGGACACAGTTCAAATTTCTTCTACTGTTGGTAGTCTTGACCCAGGGGCGCTGTTCCTGGCTTGGGCATTTAAGCTCCCTTCCAGGGGCGCTCTTGCTCTGGCCTGGCCAGCAGAGTGTGCTCCACAGGCTGGTGGAGCTCTCGAACAGTTCCCAGTTTTAGTGGGTCCTGTGGTCCGGGTGTTGGGGTAGGGAGTCTAGGTCAGGGTCTGGGGATTCCCTCCAGCTGTGGTCTCCCTTGATGGATTCCCTGTCCCCTGATGGGTACTCACCCTGTAGGTCGTCAGTTGCTGTTGCAATCCGAGTTCAGTTGGGGTGGTTGCGGGCTGGGTTGGGCGGCCCCCTCCAGGTAGTTGCGATCGCGATTGGGCGGGTGGTCTGCGGACAGGTCCCTTTGTCGCGCTGCTGGTGCCGGGCGGCTTTGGCGGGATGGAGCCTCTCCGCTCCGGTGGAGAGTGAGGGGTGGGGGTGGGATCCTCGTGGAGACTCACGGCTGGTAGGTTTCTCTGTTCCTTGCGATCCACTGTTCTGCAATCCGGTACCTGGTGATCTGCAAGCAGCCCCCTGTGTCTCTGTGGCTCCGGCAGCCCCCGCCGGGCCGGCTGGCCGGCGGCTTGGCGCACTGCCTCACGGCCAGTAAAGGTTGGGGGAGGGGTCTTCGCTCTTCTCTGTTCTGAAATTCTTCTTTTCCTCTCTTTCTTTTTTTGTTATTTTCCACCTCTGGTTTTTCTCTGAGTGTTCGTCTTTTTGTTGTTGTCGGTCTCTTGGGGAGATTAAACGTTGGAACTCGAACTCTCTTTTTGGTTGGAGAGAGCTGTGGCGTTTCCCTACTGCCCCGTCGCCATCTTGGTCCCCCATCCGGCTTATTCATTTTTAAAAGAAACGTTTGTTTCACTTCTTATCTCTGCATTTATCTTTATTATATTTCATTCATTTTTACTCTCATTTTCTTCTTTCTACTTTTTTAAGTTTTAATTTGTTCTTTTCATCGAACTTCCTAAGCAGATATCTTTTATCTGTTTTCTTTTCTAATGTGTGCATGGCAAGTTAAATACTTGTATAGCTTCATCCCACATTTTTTTTTTAAGTTTTCCTTTATACTTCAAAAAGCCTTTTAACTTCCATGTGTGACTTGTTTTGTTATGACCAATGTATTAGTCAGAAGTATGTGGTTTAATGGTAAAGGTTGACAATTTTCCCAATATCTTTCCAGTACTGGTTCTAATTTCATCTTTTTGTGGTCAGAAGACATAGCTTGCATAATTTCCATCATCTTAAATTTAATGAGACTTGTCTTTTGTACTTATGTGTTTGTCTACCTTGGGGAATTTTCCATGTGTACTTGAAAAACGTGTATATTCTTCTCTTGTTGAGTGGAACATTCTATAAATGTTAAGTTAGGTGGTAGCTCATAGTGTAGATAAGCACATCTATATTCTTTCTTGCTCCATTGAATACTCAGAGGTATACTGAACTTCCAACTCTAAATGAAAATTTGTCAATTTCTTCTTTTGTGCATTTTGGCAACATAGTATTGGTTGTATTTAAAATAGTTATATAACCCTATTTTTACATTTTTAATGTTCCAATACTTCTACTTCTCTAAAGTTTCCTTAATTAAGCTTCTATATATGTATCACATTTATAATAGCTGTTTTCATATGTTTGCCTACTAATTCCAACAACTATATCATTTCAGGGTCATTTTTTATTGATTTGATTTCCCCCGCCCACCCCTGCTTTGTTATCTGTGAATGTTTGATTGAATGCATTTATCTATGAACTTTATGTTGATGAGTATTAGATTTTTGCCATATTTGTTTAAAGAGTTCTAGACTTCTGGCAGGCAGTTATTTATAGATTAATCTGATTCTATTGAGACTTAGTTTTAAACTCCTTTTTAAAAAAGTTTTAACTAGGATTTATTTTAGTAGGGTTAAACTAGGTAGAAATAGAAAAAGAGAGAAATTTTCCTGCTCCCTGTGCAGGAAACGGAAGTAAAAGATTCCTGGTTTTGAACTCCTATTTTGAGGCTAATTTGGGGGCCAAGTTTGTCCTACTCAGCAGTTTTCCTCTTGTCACAAATTGCCCTTGCCACATTCTTGCAAAATGAAAAGAATACAACCTTTCTGCACCTAAATAAACTTCTGGTGAAAAAATAATATCAATAAATATTTGAAACATTTTTATCTTTAACACAAATTATTCATTAAAATCTTTATTTCATTATCTTTTTTCTTAAAACTACTTATTCTTCCCCCAGCTGAAGTCCCCACTAAACTACTAAATGCCTTACATATTTACTAAGGAAAATAAAATAGGTGTTTATTGGGAAGACTAGAGAGAGAAAAGTGAATGACAGGAAGTATTGATTTCCACCAAGATTAAGCTGTCATGAAGCAAGTTTGAATAAAGAACTTTCTAAATGTTTTAATTATCATAACTGATTCTCAAAAATTATGTAGGCTCACTCCCAAAACATGAAAAATCTGCTAAAAACATAGAGATGAAAAAATGCGACCTGTAAAGCTATCACTTAGAAGGTAACAACTTCTAACATTTGGCATGCCTTATTTTGGCTAAGAATACATACACATACATGTATATGTGTACACATCTTCACACACACTTTGTTGTCTATATCTCTTAAAATGGGATAAGAGGGAAAACAGCATTTTCAATTTCCTTTTAACTGTATTATAAGCACAACATAAGTGTCTACTGAGTGTCTTTAAAAATATGACTTTTTTTTTTTTTGGTCAGTCATGAGGCTTGAACTCTGGGCTTGGGCGCTGTCCCTCAGCTCTTCAGCTCAAGGCGAGCGCTCTACTCCTTAGCTACAGCGCCACTTCCAGTTTTCTAGTGGTTTATTGGAGATAGGAGTCTCACCAGTCTTTCCTGCCCGGGCTGGCTTTGAATCGCAATCCTCAGATCTCAGCCTCGTGAGTAGCTAGGATTACAGGCGTCAGCCACCGGTGCTTGGCTAAACTATGACTCTTTACCAGGGATCAGAACAGGAAATAATGAATAAGGTACTCTAGTCTTTCTCTTGTTCTTAACAATTATGTAAGATGAGGTACTGAAACTTCTTATTATTCATATTGAGATCCATAGATTGGCAGCATCAGAATTGCCTGGGACCTTGTTATTTTGTTTGTTCATTTTGTATGAACTATTGTATGATCAATGGAATCTAAGTTTGGCCTGAGAAAAATATTCTTCCTTTTTTTTCCTATTAACATTAGAAATCATGTTAATAACTAAGAAGCAGAGTTCTAAAATCTATTCATATCATACTGATAATACTAATTCTAAATAAAATTCTAAATAAAAGTTATCAAGCAAAACAAAAATCTCCAAACTAACAACTGTCCTGCTAGAGTCATTCAAAACTGAGCTTGTTGCTTTAAACATCTATGTCTTTTTAGTATAATATACTTTTATTTCTATTTATGAAATTTAACTAAAATTATTAAAGTTGGAAACAGAAGCAGCCAACAATTCATAATACCTGCACAGCTATTTTAACTTTACAAATTAGAAGTTATATAATAATTTCAGTAAATTATAGAACTCCCTTCTTACAGTCTTTTAATATTTATAGAAATTTATGCTAGAGACAATTTTGGAAACTGGTAATCACTATTATCTGACAGCAATTTTAGCTTAGCTTAGTCTCAGAATTTGACTATATAACTGATCTATTCATACTAACTATAGGTCAATCACGTCATTTGACCTAGAAGTTCAAGTAAGTGAGACTGGACAAAGCTACACTAATAATATCTCAATTCCAAACTAGTAAGTCCTATCCTTGCCCTTTTCTGTCTCCAAGCAGTATACTAGCAACAAGAAAAAGAGGTAACAAAGAGGAAATGCACTAGGAACCATCTAAAAAGCCTGTGGCATTAATAGGAAATGCTGCAAAAAACCACCAAAGAACACACAAGTCTTAAGGAAGTCAAAGAAAAAGCCTGAAAAAAAAAAAGCATAAGCAGACACTCATGATCTCATGCTAATGTCAGAAACCTGAAATATTCACCTACAACGTGAAAAACAAAATTTCTGGACCATCTATTTCTCTCCATTTCTATGGCATAGAGTCTGGAATTTTTAAGATCATTAGTAATTTTGATTTTTTCAAACTGTTACACAGAATACATAAGTACATAAAAGGTACATCTAAGGGCTGGGAAGGTGGCTCAGTGGTAAAGCGCTTGCCTTGCATGCCTGAGGCCCTGGGTTCGATTCCTCAGCACCACATAAGAAAAAAGCCAGAAGTGGCGCTGTGGCTCAAGTGGTAGAGCACTAGCCTTGAATTGAAGAGCTGAGGGACAGTGCCCAGGCCCAAAGTTCAGGCTCCACGACCGGACCCCCAAAAAAAAAAAAAAAAGAAAACAGAGAAAAGGTACATCTAAATTGTAATTATCAAACCAGTATACACTGACTGTGATTTAAATAAACTTATTTTAGATTTTTCAAAGAGTTAGTTTCAAAGGTAATCCAGAGTTTCTGTATATCTTCAGTTACTCATAAAACTAATATCTTACAAAATCATGGCACAAAAAACTAAGAAACTAAGAACTGATATATTAATACGAACAAAATATAGACTTCATTTATATTTTATCTATTTTTTTCAGATTCTAGGGATAACCCAGAGTACTATATTGCATTTAATAATTCAAGTGCTGTAAATTGGGAACATGCTTCATTTCTATGTCCTATTGATGTATTTTTACTAATTTATTAATCAAGAGTCTGAAATCTGAGGACTGCAGTTTGAAACTAGCCCAGGCAGGAAAGCCCATGTCCAATTAACTAGTAGAAAACTGAAGTAGTGATGTGGCTCAAAGCTATAGAGTGCTGACTTGCACAAAAAAGCCCAACCCCTGAGTTCAAGCTCTATGACCAACAAAAAAGAGAGAGAGAAAAAAAAGAAATAAATCACTAAAGTAAGTTATACTTCACTGCATATTTTGCAAGGACCTATAAGGACAAATTACTTAATGTTCCAGAAATATCTACTTCAAAAAATACTTGTCACTTACCTATTTCTCAAGGTTCGTGTAGTCATTTATACAGTACATCTTTTAAAATTAATTCTGTAAATAGAATATAAAGTTGTATTATAATCATATTCAGATAATCTGCTTTTATCAAATATATAAAACCCACTTTCATTTTAATTACTGCATGATATTTGTAGTAAGATGACAAAAGAACTAATTTAAGTGACAATAATTGCATAGTTTAAAAGTGAAAGCATGCAAAATTTAATAACTTTTAAGATGAATAGAAAATATTCTGGAAAAGGGAAAAAATGTCACAATGAGTAAAATTGGCTTGGGAAAAATGCTCAACATTCTTTTCTGTGTACCTAATGCTGTGAGAATTGTAAATGGTCATAAACAAGTGAATCAGACTGAGGACACAGGCTTTTTCATGAAGAAATAGTAATTAAGAGCTTGATAGTAGTTTTGGGAAGGGACACAAAACTAGATAAAGTAACCATGTGGGCCAGTTTGCTTGAGACAGTCCTAATTTATGCCCAATGTCACACTCAATTTACCAATTGTCTTAGACTTTTCATTTTCCAGTGATTTTTCTGGTTGTACTAGAAATAACTGGCACTTATTTATGATTTACTTTCAGGTTCTGCCATGATTCTATACAGCCATATGTGAGAGATATAGGCAGTGAAGCCAGTTGTCAACATGTGGTTAAGTCTGACAAACAGCTGGCCCACCTCTGTAAGTACTGTAACAGACACCTCATGCTCAGACCATACCCAGCCCACCTGCCAAAGCATTATACAAGAAATATCCAATGCTGCTGCTGTTTCTTATGACTTTTTTGAAGACAGCAATTTTAAAAAAAACAGATGGAAAAAGATGTTTTACATACATATTACTCTATAAACCATGACTTTTTTATCTAGATGAAATGACTTAAAAATTTCCTTTGATTCTGATTCAAAATTATCTTCTGTACATAATTAAAGTCAAGAAATAAACATTTTTTTTTTGGCTCCTTTACTAGAAAAAATTCACAGTTTAATGATGGCAGCTTCCTATCAGTGTCAGGGGTTGTATCATGTAGAAAGATCAGTCAATTCCAATAATGGCTTGATTGTTTCATATAATTCATAAAATCAAAGGTTTTGGAAGTTTAATACATACAATCTGAAAATGTCATATTATTAAAATTGTAATTTAACCTCTAAAAAATTCAAACAAGGCAAAATTTCAGTTGCCTCTCATTACTCACAAGCAGTTAGGTCTATAAAGTCATCATCAACACTGAATTAGTGAATACAGAAGCCCACCTTATTTTTTTTATTACATGGTCTGACCAAGCATGATCAAAAATTAATATATTTTTTAAAAATCAAGAGAAATTAAAAAAAAGTTGAAATTTCTACACAGGTATGTGAAGAAGCTCTCAATCAGTTCTTGCTGTATTGTCAGTTGTGTTTAAATAGTTGTGTGATCTGCCCTTTAAAACAAAACTATGCCTCCCCCAAAACAAATGGGGCCCATAAGGCAAGGTAAACAGTGGCTTAATTAAAAAGATAAAGTGAAAATCTCTAGTATAGTTCTGCTCTGCAGCCTAAGTGTGCCTTTTTTCCTTAACAGTAGTCTCTTAGAGCCATATACCCAACAATACCAGAGGCCTACTGTGTACCAAACTACTGCTCCTAGTGGACACAGGACCAGGTTCCTAGGAGCTCTAGGTTACATTTTCATCAACAAATCAAAAATACCCTTATTTTATGCATGTTTCTGTTTTGACATGCCTTATTAAACATATATACTATTGATTCACAAACATTTAATACATAATCTACAGCAATGTGACTCAAGTCAAAATGATGCTTACCATAGCACATTATTTTCTCTGTAAGGTACATTACAAGCTTTCTGCACTTAGGAAAACTATAGAGCACATTAGTTCTCTACAAGTAATGATTTAAAATATAGTAAAACCACTATCAAAAGGAATAAAAACACAAAACCATGGCACTACATAGACCACACAGTTTGTCCTATGTATTTCAGACCTGTCAATTCCTGTAACCATTTGAGCCATTCTTTAAAAAAGCACAATCTTCCACCCCCGCCCCATCACCTCACCTCACCACCCCCCCCACCCCCACCCCCACCCCTGCCCTTTCACTGTCATCATTTTCTCTGGAGGAATCCTAACACATTAGGAAAGGAGAGTAGGAAGTATTAAAGAGCTCCATCCACCAAAATAAAGTTGCTCCCTGATCAGAGGAGGAAAATGAGAGAAAGAGTTTTATTTTAGGAAGCATACACTCAAAAGCATTCACATTTTAAAAAGAAAAATAGAGCCTCAGATCTACAAGCACAGGTTTGTATAGCAAAAGGCCACTACAGAACCAGTAATGCTGACTCCTGGCTTTTGGAGAGCAGTGATGTGTCTTCCTCCTCTCTGCATCTCCTTCCCAACAGGGAAATCACATAGAGAAGATGCTCTGCAGTAATGTTAGATGAGCCAGATATTTCCATCCCAAAGAATACATTATATGTCTTTTAATGTTTTCAGTACTATTAGTGTCTGATGCTGCTGCCTGTCTGAGATAGTGATATTTTCTAAGTCTATCATTATGTCCTTGAAAACTGAAAGTTGTAAGCAACAGCTGAGAGGGGAGGATGAAGAAAGTAACAGTCGTGTCCTTTCAATAAGAAAGTAAGGGGCTGGGAAGGTGGCTCAGTGGTAGAGTGCTTGCCTTGCATGCATGAGGCCCTGGGTTTGATTCCTCAGCACCACATAAGCAAAAAGAAAAAGGCCGGAAGTGGCGCTGTGGCTCAAGTGGTAGAGTGCTAGCCTTGAGCTGAAGAACTGAGGGACAGCGCCCAGGCCCAGAGTTCAGGCCTCACGACTGGACCCAAAAAAAAAAAAAAAAAAAGAAAAAGAAAAGAAAAGAAAAAAGAAAAAGAAAGTAAGCTTGTACAAGAAGAGGGTAAGAGACTGAAAGAAAGGCAAGAAGAAATGGATAAGGGTAAGAGTTCAGTCCCCCTCCCCCCAAAATGGCTTTGGCATGTATCAGGGTAAGAGAACTAATTTTGTCCACCCTGGGAAGGATGAGGATGATGAATCTCAAGTAGGCTAAGCCAAACATAGGATTTCTATACCCTCAACCACTTAGAAATGGGTATAAGATGCAATTTTGGCTAGTGAAGTCTTCTAAGAGGCTTCTGAAAATATCCATCACTCTCAGGTAAGACAAAAAAGACACATCTTCTTTTCCTACAAACTTAAGAACTTTTGATATAAAATTTCTAAGAACAAAAGCTGCCATATTGATACCACAAGGAGGAAAGTCTCAGGACAGAAGGCAACTATCTCCAGAATTATAGAATTGAAAGACAGAAAGAATCAGTCTGATGATCACAGTTAGCTGCTAACAAAGTATAAAACCAGATTTTCTAGTTAAATGACAATAAAATATACTTATCACTGAAACTATTTTCTATTGGGGCCTTTGTTCCTTGCCAGCTGAAGGCATTTGCACCAATACAGAGATGGAGGCCAAAGATACTAACTATATAGATAGGGGAATTAAAGAGTTTCTTCCTGGAGTTTAGTTTATTAAATAAAATGAAGCTCTTTAAATTTATTTTTACAAAGGAACTGGCTTTAAGAGCTCTTTGCTGTTTTAAAACATTGAGTGCTTCTAATGTTATCAATAGCTGGTGATGCTGATGATCGTGAGCACTAACTTACCAGAGTATTTTTAAAAGCTTGCCATTTTATCCTTTTATTACTTACTTTCTGCATTCATTCCAATAGTGAAGCCATGCCAATCATTTACTTTCAATTTACAATCATTTTCATGTTGTTTCATGCTTCCTGCTTCCATGATATCTAAAACATACCATTATAGACTTAACAGACAAGATCCTTAACTCTTAAGAACAAGCATTTTGAAAACCAAATGATCTGTTACAATAGTTTTCTATTTGTTTTCAAAATATGATCATGGAATAAAAGTTCAATCACATTTGTGGAATGACACATTTGATATATATCACAGTTAGAAAAATAAACACTGTAGCCACATAGGTAAACACCATCAAAAGAAACAACAACAACAACAGAATTTTAGTGTAAATAGCAAAAAGTTCTATAAGTGTGTGCTTACCCAAGCATCACCCAAATGGCTGAAAAAAAAAAAAAAAAGAAACTTAAATTATATGACAGCTTTTGAAGTATAAACCATTTTTTCTATAGAAACAATGTGAACTATGAGTCATTTCAAAAGTAGGCCAGTCCATAAAAGCCTTGTAAAGCTATATGCATAGAACGATTGTTTCAACTACTTCAAGGGAGCATAGTGTTTGTTCCTTTGGGAAATAAGATTATTTTCCCCCAGCTTTCACACCCCACCAAGCCACAGGTGACAGTATCTGCTTACTTCTTCAAGTCTACCACTCATTCATCTGTCCCCTGCACTTGTGTGTCAGCCACAATGAACTTCTGCAAACTACAGGGCCTTTCCTGGGTCAGACACTGACTGCTCTTACCTTCCCTTCCTCTTTTGTTAGGTCACTTGTACTCAGCCATCTGGCCTTGGCTGAAATGTCATCTCCACCAGAAGGCCATCCATGTCTCCATGTTAAGTCACATGTCCCTCACTGGGGAACTCTCTCATCATACCTCCCTACTACCACATTTATCTGCCTTATCAACCTCTTCTCCAAGCTCCATTATGCCAAGGAATCATCTTATTCGCTAGTACTTTAGCCCAGAATTTGTAAGGGTATTTGGCATTTTGAAGATACTTAAAATATTTTTGTTCATATAAAATATTTTCTTAAGAAAAGATTCTTCAGTGAATTTTAACCTGATCTACAGAATATTTAACCTAATATTTGTTAGTAAGAAAGGAGGTTTTCCAAAGTTGTTTCTACTCCCAAACTTATTCTTGGAGATATTCTAATTTCTTCTCTAATGCTGGCTTCCTGTCATTAAATGGAGTATTAAGGTTCTAGCAAGTGGAAGTAAGTGTATTTAAGTGTATTTCCTAATGTTAATTTTAATTCTTTTTTGCTGGTTATGTAAAAATTTATTTACATGGATCTTACTATAAGCAATGAAATGCTGATTTCTAAACTTATATCAAAACACCTGATTTTTTCCCATTGAGCTTAATATCTAACTTTTCAGGTGTTATCCATTTCATATCTAAATACATATTCTCTAGATTCTCTCCAACCGTTCTTTTTTCCTGTGCTCCCCATTTCAGATAACATTACCATATATACACTAGAACCTTAAGCACGAGTTATGTTAGCCTGAGTGCTTAAACACTGGTTCATGATCAACACTGTGTTAGCATCACTAGGAGCCTATTAGAAATGTAGACCTTACCTTCCACCCCAAAGCTACTAAATCAAAATCTACCTCCTAACAACTCCCCACACAATTTATATACACACTAATATTCAAGAAACTTTGACTTGTAATTCCTTTTTCTTTCTATACACTGACATCAAGTGTTCGCAGGTAAAAACAGAGAAATATTGCAATGGTTTCTCAGCGGGTCTCATTCCTTTAATTCACTGGCTCTCAACCAGAAGAGGTACTCATACATAGCTATAAGGGAGGTCATATGGTTGACTGGTTAGAACTATAGGAAACAGAAAGCTTGTCTTTAATATGTTGCAAAGAAAAATCTGGTAGAGTACTTGTATAAGTCAGGTCCTGGATTCCATCCATCCCTAGTTTCTCCACCACTCTACTCATATTGCCACCAAATTTTTTTTAAAAAATAAGTATAACAGAAAGATTGAGATTGAGATCACTCTTCATACTGTTTAATGATTCTCCATACTCCCTTCAATTTCCTTTCCCCAAAAAATAAGCCTGAGGACATCATATTCCCCACTAAAATCTTTCAGTGGCTTCTGAATATATCATGTGCTTCTATACCTCTATACCTCTCTGTCTGCTCATGTTTGTCCTCTGCTTTGCCTCTTTCTGGCAAAAAATAAAGTTTGTTGGTTTTCTTTTTTCAGGTGCTGGTCCTAGAGCTTGAAATCAGAGTCTGGGTGCTGCCCCTAGGCTTTCTTTGCTCAAGGCTAGTATTCTATCACTTGAGCCACAGCTCCACTTTTGGCTTTTTGCTGATTAATTGATGATAACAGTCTCACAGACTTTTCTGTCCAGGCTAGCTCATACCATTACCTCAGATCTCAGCCACCTGAGTTGCTAAGATTACAGACATGAGCCAGATGCTGCTGCCTAACTCCTAGGAAAATATTTAAAGCATTATCTCACTAGACAAGAATCATTTCATCTCAATATTCTCCACTGGTAAGCAACTACACACCCTCTTCTCTATTCCCTATGCCTTGTATTCATCACATGAACACAGCATACATCAGGCTTCATGAAGAGCCAAGGATATGGGCTTTTCATTGTAAAGCTTTTATATATACTATACACTCAAAATTTTTCCTTTAAGTTTTCCATTGCTCCAATGCTGAGTTTTCAAACAAATCTAATGAACATTATGTTCTATTGTCTACTACTTTTTAAAAATGGATTTTAAAAACATTAGGCTCTTGATAACAGATCTGATAAAATTCTGGTGTGCATAAACACTCACATGCTAGCTATTGTCCTCTCTCTTCCAATACTACTCCCACATCCTTTGCTAAATAAAGTACAGCCAGGGAATTCCCTTTCATCCAAACCCCACATGTGTTTTAATTCAAGTTCCCACACATAACAACACTGGGAAAAGAGCAGCTGAAATATGTATCCTTTGCATTATCTTTAGAGATGGCCTTGAGACATGTACATCTTCTATAACTGGATTAAATATATATGCATATATATTAAAGTATACAGCATGGGCAAAAACACAAGGTACTTCAGCAAGAAGAAGCAGTATTAGTTTTAAGGAGTTGGTGGATATCCTCTAAATCTTTAAAGTGTATAGAGGTGAAGGGAGGGGCATTATTTAGAGGCTCAAAGTGGGAGCACACTATTGCTAATCTGGAATACCAGGGATCCTAAGTGTCAGTCCTATTTGGAAACAGATAAGACTAGCATTACTAAAGACATCAATCTTTTTTTAAAAAGGAGATGCTGTCATTTGTTATAGTACAGATATACCTGGAGGTCATGAGGCGAAGTGAAACTTGCCAAGCACAGAAGGAAATATACTCCACCACCTCACTGAGTATGTGAAAAGAAAAAATGTTGAACACATTAAGAGAAAATAAAGAGGAAAGATGTAGAGACACTGATCACTGGACATGTAGGATAGACAAGTCTAGAGATATAATAGACATCATGAGGGCTACAGTTAATATTGTATTACATTTACTATTTCTACCAAATGAGATTTTAAATAATCTTGGCACAAATAACAAAAAGGTTCACTGTAAAATGATCAATAGAGTAAAATCATTTCACTAAACATATGCACATGAAACATATATAGAAAAAAACACATTATCTTAATGTTATCATGCTGGTTAATCAAGATAATGTGTATCAAGTACCTAACAGAGTGCCTAGAATAAACATTTAAGTATGTTATTGATAATATTAGTTCTAACATCATTAATACCACCCAAACTAGTCAACAGAAAGAAGACTGACTCAGTCCTAGAACCTACTCTACTTTGTGATGTAGGATACCTTAACATTTACAGGATTCTGTTCTCTCACAAAACAAAATGAGCACCTTAGAATAGATAACTTCTGAAGTTCTTCCTAGCTCTAAAATTTTATGATTCTAAACTGAATTCTTTAATGACATTCTACTTATTGCTAATTGATTCAGAAAATCCTATAAAAATAGTAGACCAAGCAGTTTTCATTTTATGTTTTAACACCTTCAATATTTTATACTGCTGAGTTACAGCCTTATAAAGTTGAGTCATAGCTTAAAAATCACAGGCCTACAAGCAAGGAAAAATATTTAAGTCATCTTACTACTATTTAAAGGTCTCACAGTCAAACTAAAATAATAACAGACTCTTCTCAAATAACTCAAAGTATATTCCCACATATTACCTCATTTATTCTTTTAACAGCTTTTGCTGTTCAGATATAATTCATATACCATACAATTTATTGTTTTAAATTATACAATGCAATAGTTTTACTTTACTCAGAGCCCTGTAACCATCATCACAATTTTAAAACACTTTCATCAACACCAAAATTCCTGACTATAATAACAGTTACTTAAGAAGGTGGAGGTAGGAGGGTCACAACCCTAGGTACGCCCAAGTAAAAGTATGAAAACTTACCTGAAAAATAAATTTAAAGAGTGAAAAACCAGGGGACATGGCTTAGGTGATATAGTACTTGCCTAACAAGCATGAGACCCTGAGATCAAGGAAAAGAAGAACTCCTTCCCATTAACAGCTACTCCCATCTCCCCATTCTCATTCTTGCAGCTCACTAATCTATTGTGCTCCCCCATGGATTGGTCTAGATTAATCAAGATAATATGTGCTATTTCATGCTTAGTAAAAACAAACAAACAATGTGCTTCCCCATGGATTAGAAACATAATGCATGGCACTTTATGTCTAGCTTGTTTCTTCACTTAATATAATAGTTTGAGATTCCCCCACTATATACCATGTATCAGTGCTCCAATCCTTTTCAATGTTTAGTAATATTCCATTGTATAAATATAACACATTTAATCACTCATCAGTTGGTAGACATGAATCTACTTAACTATCAGGGATAACATCACTATGAGTGCAAGTTTGGTACAGTTTTATGTTTTTATTTATTCAGAGTCAATACCTAGTAATGAAATTGCTAGATAATATATAGTAACTTGATGTGTTAACCTTTTGAAGAATTACCAAGTTGATTTCTAAAGTGTCTGGTAACAGTATGTTCTACCAGCAATGAATGAAGGTTCCAATTTCTCTAACATCCTTTCCAATACTTGTTACCATGTTTTTTACAATGGCCAGTGAGTGGGTATGGATAATTTTAGTTTGATTTTCCCTATGAATAATGATAACAAATCTCTATGTGCCTATTAGCCACTTGTAAATCTTCCTTGGAGCAATATCTATTCAAATGTTTTTGTACATCTTTGCTAGAGTATTTGCCTTTTTATTACCAAGTTGTGAGAGATCTTAAAAAATTCTGTACCCAAAATTTATAGGTACATGATTTGCAAATGTGCCTGTGTGGTCTATGTACCTCTTCTAATCTTAAACCAGCACTAAATAAATTCGGTATTGCCATACCCATCTTGCAGATATAACTGGCATGACCTATGACCAAACAGACTTGACAACTGGCAGACTCTTAAGAAAATTTACTCTTTCCATTAATTTAGTGATGTCAACTTTGTAATATCCTACTGAGGAAGGCTTATTCCTTAGATCTTGTAGTTATCCTGTATGTATAACCAGACAATAGCATTTCCACAGTTGTGTCAAAAATGGTTCATTCACTCAATGAAAAAGTAATGAAAGGTGTGACATGCTATACTCCTCATACCTCAGGATAGACATGACCAAGTATGTGTCCTTATTTAGCTTGAGAATTTGAGTGTATGCAAAATCTGTAGCTTCAATTTTCTTAGTGGTAAACAGTCCTGACAAAGAAATTTTTAATCCTAGTAAGTAAAGGTATTATATTCCTCAACTCAGGAAATGTTAAAAATTTTAGTGTAAACCATATCCTATCTTTTAAGAGTCCAAAGCATCAAATTTGTTTTGTGACCCGGGACACAGCTTGTTTATGGATTGCTTCAATTCCTAAGCTGTCACCCCTTTTTTTTTTTAAAGCCCTTTTATAATGTAGAGATGATTACCCTAAGGGCATTCATCAAGCTTAAACCTCCTCCTTTTTTTTTTTTTTTACATGTTTTTTTTTTAATTGTGAAAATACTGTACAGAGGGGTTACAATTACATAGGCAAGATAATGAGTACATTTCTTATCAAGCATTGTAGCCTCCTCCTTTGTTTCCCCTTCCCATCCCTTCCCATCCTCCCCCCCTGCCCCCCCCCCACCCGATCCTCCCCGCTGTCCCCCCAATACACACACCAAAGTTGTAAAGTTCGTTTTCGACATAAGGACTTGTACATCTCATTGTTGCAATGGGTCTACCTGTATCCCTATTTAAACGATTTGTTTTTCTCCTTCCCCTCCACAAATTATACCGACATTAAATACAGTGAAAGCAGGGGTTATACTGTGGGGGAGGGACATATGAAGCAACAAAGAAATAATCTTATGTGTTAGAAACAATCGCAAGAAAGAAAAAAAAAAATTTGAGTACATATCTTAGGGTTCATTTCCCTAACATCACCTTATCTGACCTTTTCTGCTTGACTCAGACATATACTAGATATTGCAAATAAGGGAAACCATGGGACCTATTTTTCTTTGGGCCTGGCTTATTTCACTTAAACCTCCTTTTGAAAGCAGAAAATACTTTACTTTTTACCAGAAAAGCCTGATGATTCAGAGCCTAAATCATGACCAGGTCCTATACCATGCTTAGTTTAAAACAAAAATAAAGCTACAATAGCTTTATTAAACATAAAAAGAAAAATACAGAATTACAAATCTGGTAATTTAACAATTTGTCTTTCCGATACTTAAGGCATTCCTAACACAAGGAAGAATACCCAGTAATCTGAAGGCAAAACTATAAGGAGCCATGAAAGCTTTCGTTCTCCTTCTTGGGCTTTGGTTCCTTTTTTAAATCCCATACAAATAGTACTTTCTAAACTAGATTTGTTATAAAATATTGAACAGCCTTAATTAGTGCTAACTAAAAAATCTGCTGAAAACGTGAGATGTCCTATTCCCATAGCATTATGTTCATTCATATTATAAGAACTTAGTAAATTAAATAAGGGACAGGGAGTAAAGCTAATACTGAAGAACCCTCATGGCTCTATGTGCCCTCAGCATGCCATGCTGGAACTAGAGGGTGCCCATGTCACTGTGGCAAGCCAGGCGCCTTAAGGATTAAGAAAGCACTTGCTGAGTTGGAAGCAGGACCAGAGGCTATCCTAGGATGGCTTGCTGCAAAGAAAGCAATGTCCCAGTTCAGCGCAAGGCTCTTGCACACTAAGAAGTGGAGCAACTGGAGATGTCTTAAGAGTTGCTTCAGGGGTCAAATGACAACTGCAAAAAAGCAGAGCACTATACTCCCAACCCCCACTTCCCTTACTTTCACCTGGTTTACACACTGAGGTTCCAAGTAAGCAAATTCAAACACTGAGCAAAAGGGTCAGAAAACAGATCTGGAGGAAGTCTTGGCCAGGAAGACAATAATGTACATCAGATCTGAAAGACACATAGGACAAGATGGGAGAATGAATAATGGAGTGAGAAGCAGAGTTAAAAACAGGAAAGGGTGCGGCATGAGCCAAGGGTCTAGGTCAAGCCTTTATCCACTGAGAAGAATGCCTATTGTAGAGTGGGTGCCTCTGGCTTAAAGGAGCAGCAGCAACTGATCCCTCACCCAGAAGGGCTGGACTGTTGAAAGCTGAATACCAATATGCCGTGTATGGACCACAATCTCTTGTCTTCCTAGTTCTCTGGATTTCCTACCTCTATAGTCAATCAAAAGCAACCAGTAGCGGCCATCAGAAAAGTAGGACAGATCCTGTCACTCCCCAGATTCAAATTTTCCAACAGCTTTCACCACACGTACTTCCAGTAGCCCAAATTGATTACCACTCTCTTCACACTCCTCAGAGCCACAGCTGTGTCTCTAACAAGCTCCTAAGGCTTTGCACAAGGCCTGTTTCCCCACCCTGGAATGCCTTTCCCTAGGTATCTTCATTAGTAAGAACTCTTCCCTGATCACATTATAAAAAAACAGCATCTATATAACTGTCTCTTGTTCCTCATTATTCTTATTGACAATTATCTAAACTTATGTGTATACAGAAAAATACGTGTGACATTTTATATATATATATATATATATATATATATATATATATAGTTGTTGTAAGCATTATGCCCACCTTTGGTCCTCAGCTCCAACTAAACCTGAGCTCTGCCCTGCCCTACAGCTGGCCACTCCCTCTCTCCACCCAGACCCACCTGAGCTCCCACCTACCTAGTTCCCACCTACTTCGGGCCCCCAGACCCTCCTGCTACCTGGATAGGGACAGGTGCCATGTGCTCCCTCTGGGGGGAAATATGGCTCCTCTAATAAGCCTTATAATAATCATTCTTCTGTGCCTGCTTGCCTCTGTGTGTTCCCCTGGGATGGATGTGAAGGATCCTTTCAGTTGTCACATACACACATGCACGTAATGCACACACATGCAAACACATAGTCTGTTATATACCTCCTCGCTAAAATTAAGGTCTACAGGAGAAAACTGTTTTGATCATTTTTATACTCTAAGTAGTCAAAACACCTAGCACAGTATCTGAGTATACATGCTCAACGAATATTTAATGAATGAATGACACCTGATCTTAAATCTGCTTAATATATCAGTTTTTTTTCTACTTCCCTCTAGATTTTTGCCATTAACTATTCTCCAAGCTTCACTTCTTTTTTTTTTTTTTTTTTTCAAGCTTCACTTCTTATCTAGTGTAACAAGATCTGCTCGCTCAGCTTTGTCCATTTTTTGGCCCTAACTTCTCAACTTCCTGGTGGGCTTGTTCTTCTACTACATGCCTAAGGACCTACCTAAGGATCTAGTTTATTCTCACACCCAGAGTTAAGGACTGGGAAATGCAAATACAAATGCTCCTATCTCAGAAGGGGCTTCTTGCTGCTGCCCATCAACCCTTTTTGGAATCAGCTCCCTCTCCTACTTCCCACAGAATCAATTCCAAACTCCCACCACTCTTCCAGATTCCTTCTCCCTTTTCATTCAGCAAATGACATCACCTCCACAGAAACAAAAGAGAGGTCAGTAGATCAGATTCTCTCAGTTTCCTTACACAGGCAGTCTCATCCCCTTCCTGGCAGTGAGGAGGAAGGGAGTCCTTCTTCCTGCCCAAAATTAACCAGTGTTTTGGAACCCAAGACGTCTGCCTTCTGAGTAATCTGATGTCATCATTTATCCACTTATCAGCTCGATGTCTTTGATTTCTCTATTCTTTTCCCCAACTGTATGGAAATGCTTAAATATACTTAAAAAAATGAATGAACAAGCCAAGTACCAGTGGCTCACACCTGTAATCCTAGCTATTTAGGAGACTGAGATCTGATGATTGCAGTTCAAGAGCCAGCCTAAGCAGGAAAATCTTCAAGACTCTTATCTCTAATTAATAAGCAAAAAGCCAGACATGGAACTTTCTCAAGTGGTAGTGCAGTAGACTTGAGCACAAAAGCTAAAGAACAGGGTCCAGGTCCTGAGTTCAAGCCCTAGGATTGGGACATGTGTGTGTGTATGCACGCATGCACACACACACACAACAAAAAATACTAATATACCCCCTACTTTCCATCTCTCACCTGCCACTGTCTACTACCCCCTTTTCACAGCCAAGGGACTTGAAAGAGTGCTTATTTTTTTCCTGCCTCCCTGTTCACTACCTTGGCCCTCTGAATCTGGATGTTGCCTCCAAACAAAATTGTTCTCCCCAAAATACAAACAGGATCTCACCAAAAAATTCATTCACAAGTTCCTAGACTTCATCGACTGAATTCAGACATCTTTAATCTCGAGGGGAAATGTACCCATTACCTTATTCGTGTAACTGTAAACCCTCTGTACAGTATATTTACAATAAAAAATATACAAAAAACCCACTTGTCTCTTGGCTTCCAGAACATTATCTCTTTTTAGGTTCTTTTTTGGCCTCTTCTTCTCAGTCTAATATGCCATTGCCTGTGAGATCTGAGATCTCTCGGGCTGTAGGAGTTAAAAGCCAGGCTCTTTCTTAGTCAGTTTAAGTCACTACAGAAATAGAAATGTATCGGGGAATCCTAAGCACCAGAAAATATATTGTCTCACACTTCTGGAAGCTGGAAGGCCTGAAGTCCCCAGAATGGGTCCTTTCCTGACTTGAAGACAGCCATCTTCTCTTAATATTTTTACATGGCAGAGAAAGAACAAGACAGGCTCTCTCAGGTGTTCCTTTCCACATGGGTCATAATTCTGTCACAGTGATTCCACCATTGGTCTCTCTCAAATGTCCTGGGGATTATGAATTGTGTGTGTGCATGTGTGTGTGTGTGTGTGTGTGTGTGTGTGTATGTGAGTGTGTGTGCACCAGAACCAGGGTACGAACTCAGGGTCAGGGGTGCTCTGCCTTAGCTTTTTCATTCAAGGTGAAGTTATACCTCTATTTCTAGATTTTTTGCTGGTTAGTTGGAGGTAAGCGTCTCATGAACTTTTCTGCCTAGGCTGGCTTTGAACTTCTATCCTCAGATCTCAGCCCTTTGAGTATCCAGGACTAGTATATGAATTTTGTGGGGACACAGTCAGTTCACAGTAGGGTCTGCAGTAAGCCTGTCTAGAGCCCAGAGTTGTAACTACGGAGAAGATATTCAACTGCCCAGGGCCTCACTTGTCTCACCTACAAAGCAGGAATAACAGCACTTACCCCATGAGGCTGTTACAAAAATCAGAACCAAATATAAGTTATAAAGCCCTTCAGACAGTGCCAGGTGCAAAGGAAGCTTTGGATCAATAGGAATCATTATTGTTACTATTATTTTCTTATGATTGTTTTAACACTGCTATTATCAACATTGTTCCTGTCATTATTAGCACAACAATAAAATCATCCTGGACCTCGAGTCCTATCTAAAAGAAGTTAGCAAAAGAAATACTTTTTTTTTGTTAGTCATGGGGCTTGAACTCTAGGCCTGAGTGCCGTCCCTCATTTCTTAAGTTCAAGGCTAGTGCTCTACCAGTTAAGGCACTTCCGACTTTTTGTTTATATGGTGCTGAGGAATCGAACCCAGGGCCTCATGCATGTAAGCAACTATTCTACCACTGCGCCACCTTCCAAGCACCAAGAAATACTTCTTATGAACATACAGCATCATTTATAAAAGGAAAACTTGAAAGGAATCTAAATGCCACTGTACGGGATGTGCTAGCAACTGCAGTTTTCTCACAGTTCTGAAAGCTGGAAGATGACCACCAGGAGTTAACATGGTCAAGTTCTGTTGAGGCCCACTCCCTGGCTTGCAACACTGTATCCTTACTTACAATAATGTCCTTGCAATCTAGAGAGCCAGCTCTGTTATCTCGTCCTCCCCTCCTAACAATGAGGCACTGAGTGACAGAATACCTTTTCCATAGCTGGTCTACATTCCAGACAGGCTTTGGTACCTAACAGAGTGTGCTGTGGACTGACTGAAAAAATTCATACATTAAGTCCCTAAGGCTTAGTTTAGTAGCATTTGGTGATGGATCCTTTTGTAGAAAAGTCTGTTCATATGAAGACATGAGGATACTCATGATGGGATTAGTGACCTTGTGAGAATGAACACAGAGTTGGTCTTCTCTTTGTCTGCTACATAAGGACACTGGGAGAAGGTGACTGTCAGAAACTCAGAAAAAGGGACCTCAAAAACCTAACCAAGCTAGCACTTTGATCTTAGCTTCCTGTCCTCCAGAACAGCATGAGACAGCATGTTTCTGCTGCCAGACCACCCAGATAGATCTCCCTCCTTCCCTCCTTCCCTTTCTTTCCCCCCTTCTTCAAACCCTCAAGGTTTGAACTCAAATTTCTATTTCCTATGCAAGCACTCTACAATTTGAGCCACACTCCCAAGCAATTTTTGCTCAGATTATTTTGAAGACAGGGTAACTCTTTTGCTTAGACCAGCCTAGACCACATATTTCTATTTATATTTCCCACCATAGGTGGGATGACAGATACGCCCACCTGTACCTGGCTGAAATGGAGTCTCATAAACTTTTTGCCTAGGCTGACCTGGAAGATCAATCCACCTAATCTGTTCCTCCCAAGTAGCTAAGATTATAGGCCTGAGCCACAGGCCTAGTTTTTTTTTTTTTTTTGATTCAGCCAAGGGTTTTGATTAATTTATTGTTCCTAATAATAGCCAGTTAAAAAGTGTTGTATACCAATGATTTTATATATGTTTATATATGTTATTTATGTTGATTTTATATAAAAAGATGGACTGTTTTTGAAGTGATTCATGAGCACTGGAGGACAAATCAGAAAATGAAATAAAATGTAGACACTTCTAAGCAGGTTCTGCCACCTTTCTTACTTCTCACAAACAGCAATGCATTACTGCAAAAAAAAAAAAAAAAAAAGGCACTATCTTTTTGCTTTAAATCTTAAAAGTAGGCTGGGAAGGTGGCTCAGTGGTACAGCGCTTGCCTTGCACGCATGAGGCCCTGGGTTCAATTCCTCAGCACCACATAAAGCAAAAAAGAAAAAAGCTGGAAGTGGCGCTGTGGCTCAAGTGGTAGAGCGCTAGCCTTGAGCTAAAGAGCTGAGGGACAGCGCCCAGGCCCAGAATTCAGGTCCATGACTGGACTCCCCCAAAAAATAAATAAATAAAAATAAAATAAAATAAATCTTAAAAGTAACACAAGATATGAAACATAGTCACAGTTAATATTTATCACGTAGGAAATAAACCTTTGTTATTGAAGTAAACACAATGTGAAACTGTAGCTTTTACATAGTTCAAGGGACTGATTCAGGTAAAAAAGTAAATTCTTAATTTAATTCTTGTCTGGACAAAGTTCCATTGTTGAGCTAAAAACAAAAACAAAAAAACAGGAACCACAGCAGTAGCTTCCTGAGAATGCCAGCATCGCCTCTTATCATTTTGCACACAGAAGCAATTTGTTCCAATCCTGCTCTGTCCACATGACTGTCCTCTCTGCCAATTCACACCACGTGACATGAGGAAAGAGAAATTCCATTATCTATATACTATATCCTATAAGCTATATTCCTTTTGAATCTAATTACAAACTGGCTAATTATTCCCACATTTGATCCCCTATTGTTCCTCTCAAAAGCAGCAATTTAATTCATATTATCAATGTGATTTTTTTTCTAACAACTTCCCAGGAGATACAGGGTAGGTAGACAAACTGCCTTATAAGTTATCAAAGGTGACACTTCCACCAAACATTGTACCACCACATAATAAAGATTACCCATCTTCTAGTTTATAACGTTTTCTACTGAATGCTAACCAACCCCTTAGTCAATGTCATGCATTTTAGCTTTTGATTACAGAATATCCCATTTCAGGTACTGAGTTTAACATTACGTAAGGTATGGGCTATGCTGGTGTGCTAAAAATGATGCCAAAACACAATGGCTCAAAAATAAAGAAGTGTATTCTCTTCTAGGGAGCTATGTAGGTGGCTGCAGGGAGAGTAATAGTTGATTTTTCTCTACAGCCCATCTCACCCAGGCAAGTGAGAATGGCTTTGATAATCTCATATCAGGGCTTCTACCTGTGGGTTCAAGGCAGGTGTTATAATTACAGTTTTCTGTTTTCTAGTCCCTGAGATGATGAAGAGGTGGGGCACACAAGTAGAAGACAACATCATATCTTTAAAAAGATAATCAATGTTTCTTCAGTTCTAATGGCCCACACCTAATCACATAGCCCTAGCTAGTGACAAAAGTTAAGAAACGCAGTCTATAAACAAGTAACTCTGTAGCCAGCTAAATCACAGGAATTCTAATTCTAGAAAAAAAGAAGAGGAACAACATTGGAGAATTAACCATCTTGCTGTGCCCTCACATGATCTCCTCTCAATAGTCATCAGAACATCACTTTTAAAACATGTTTCAGATTCTAGAACCTCTATTCAAACCCTCCATTGGCTTCCTATTTTTCTCAGTACAAGAACCTAAAAGCTTTTACACATCTGCTCTTCTCATTAGCTCTCTAAACTCATCTCCTCATACAGATGCTCTTCAATTTACAATCCTATATTAAGTCTCAATAGACAAATGGTGAGTTTAAAATGTCATAGCTTAGCATCGCAGTTTAGACATAACACATGGTAGAGTTTATCAGTTGGTTATCATTACCAGGTAGCTGACTGGAATCGCCAATTAACTGACACACTTCAGTATTACAAAAGAATATCACGCTACATGAGGATAGCGTGGGAAAAGAACTAAACTCCAAATTCTCATACTATTTATACTGACCATATATCATGTTCACACCATATAAAACATCATTAATGTAAAAGTTCCAGGAAGATGGCGGAGGAGAAGCTGAAGACTAAACAAGCTCTCGCATAAAAAGCAGTTTTAGTGAACAGTCCTAAGCCAGAGAATCACACCAAGTGTGCCATCACAGTAGAAAGTGTTAGGCCAGAGAGGGAAAATCCAGGCAAGGAGACAGATCTGAGCATTTGCCAGCAGCCACGGCTGCGGCAGCAGTGGTGGCAGCGGCCAAAAGTCCAGGACAAAAGCGCCAGACGAGGCAGGCGAACAGATTCTACTCAACACCAGCAAGAACTGACAAGGAGCAGATATCTTCATCCTGCAGTTCACAGACCAGAGACGACCCAGGAACCAAGACTCGGCGTGAGTAGAAGCCTGACGTCCTCACTCCTTCTCAGGGAGCAGAGGAGGGAAGGCCACCCCTCCTCCGCCACTACTGGAGATTAATGTAAACCATCCTAAGTCTGGCTATCATGAATCAAAACCTCCTGAAAGAAAAGTAGGATTATGTACTTGCAACCTTGGGTGTTAGAAGATCTCTTAAATTTCTTAAAATTATAAACAACATGGAAAAATTTTGATGGAACTGACTATCAAACCAAGGCCTTGCTTTTTCAACAAGGACACACTGAACTAGAAGACTGGCAAAACTGGAATCATCTGTTTATAACAGCTAAAGAAGACAAGGGATTAATATCTAGCACATGCTAAGAACTCTTGTAAAAACAAGGAAACAGAAAGTAGAACTAAAATTCTGAGATAGAAACAGATAATTCACAAAAATTGTATTGCATTGCCCAATAAAGTTTGATACTCCATTAAATGTGAATTTGTATGCATACTTTGCTAGTGTATTACAAATACTGCATGCCACATACTTGCACTGAAAAATAATTAGTTGATTTTTGTTTGCTAAACTGGCAACTGTAATGAAATCTGTAGCTAACATGTAGTTTCACTAGTAGTCAAGAAATGCAAATTAAATAGGAAATACCATTTTGCCATTTACTACAGACTAGAAAATAAGGCTTTTATTTAAAATCATACAATTGGGAGGAAGAGATAAGAAAACTGCAGTTCAAGGATAATGTAGACAAAAAGTTAGAATGACCCCATTTCGAAAAAGAAGCCAAGAGAGATGCTAGTTTCCTGTAATTCCAGCCATAGGATGACAGAGATAGTGGGATTGTGGTCCAAGGTCAGTCCCAGAAAAAAGCTGAGGCCCTATCTGAAAAGCAACTAAGCTAAAAAAAAAAAAAAAAAGAAAAGAAAAGAAAAAAGAAAGGCTGAGGGTGTGATGCAAGGCCCTGAATTCAAACCTCAGTACTTTCCTGCAAAAACAACAACAGCAAAAAACACTTCTTGCTTTTCCAATTTACTATAAAAGACAACCTAACATAGGATTCATTTTTAAATCATAACATTAAGCAGCAAAGGCCAACTATGTGCAGAGAAAAGATATACTTCAAATCTATTATTTCACTATTTTATATTATTTTTAATACTGGTGCAAGAAAAAGCTCTTAAAGCTATAAATCTTCACAGGTCATAAATTTAGTATGTAAAGAAAGGTTAAGATTCAGGCTTTATCATAAAAACTGCCTTATTTAAATAACAGATACAATTTTATTACTGGATACTACCTATCTGAAAGACAACATGTATGGCATAAAAGTTGTAAATCAAGGGAAAAATAAAGGCTTCCTAGACAACAGAATATTAAGTATTCTGAGTTTATGATTCTGTAAATAATATAAATATAGCACTTAGAATTTTATTTATTTATTTTATTTAATCAATTATTTATTTATTTATTTTGCTGGTTGTGGGGCCTGAACTCTGGGCCTGGGCACTGTCCCTCAGCTCTTCTGCTCAAAGCTAGTGCTCTACCACTTGAGTCACAGTGCCACTTTTGGATTTTTCTGCTTATGTCGAACAGAACCCAGGGCCTTCTGTATGCAAGTTAAGCACTCTACCACTGAGCCACCTTCCCAGCCCCAGCACTTAGAATTTTTAAAACAAAATTTCAACATAAAATAATTACATAAAAAATTCATCTTGCCTTCTCTAATACCTAAGGTAATAAACAAATGCTCTGAGTTTGTTTCAATGTCTATGTAGGAAAATATTTTTAACTAAAATATTACCACAATATTAATACAGAGAACTACTATACTGTTCCAGTAGTTATAATTAGCAGTTATTTCATTCTAAATATAATAAACTGAAAAACATTTGTTTCCTATTCTTCAACCTCAAGAAAGGAAAAGATTGTTCTGTGGCTCTTGTCCCTAACCAAGAAACAGGCTTCAAATCCGCAATCAATCAATCTTTAAAGTCTACTCAGCATTTCCACATAAGTAGTCAGCCAAGAAAATCAGCAACTGCCATGCTTCCATAGCTCCCTCAAAGCCATCTCTTAAACTCTTAAGTTGAAAGTCGATCAATACTTAAATTGCTTCACTCTTGAAAATCAGTCAGTGCTTCCTCAAAACCTTGTATAATAATATTTCTGTCTGTTTGGAAGAGCGAATCGCAAGTATGCAATTCAACTTTTTTCTGCTATAATTGAGTGACAATCTCTTCCTTAACTAGGTAATATTATGGTTATTTAGGAATTAACATTTTTTTCTTCATAGAGAAAATATTGGTTGTAATGTTTGGGAATCTTCACTATTTAAATACAATTATAATCCTTCTTGCACAAAATGTGACTGCACTAGCCAAGGACATCCCTCTGTCTTAGTCCCTTTCTCTCTCTTTCTCTTCCCTCCCATGTCCTCCTCTCTCTTTCCCCACCCTCATCCCTCCCTCCTCAAGATCCACAATGTCATACTATCAATGATCACATATAGCTAATGGATGTATTATACAAAAACATTAAAATATCCGACTATTATGCCAAGTATTGACTATCAAATAAGTCATCAGACAAAATAATAACTCAAATATTTAAGTATTCTTTTGATCTACTAGCAACTATAATTTAGTTTTATGAAGTCTAAAAACTTAATTAAAAATCTGATATTTGCCTAGTGCTGGTCACTCAAGCCTGTAATCCTGGCTACTCAGGAGGCTGAGATCTGAGGATCTTGGTTCAAAGCCAGCCCAGGCAGGAAAGTTCATAAGACTTATCTCTAATTAACCATCAGAAAACACTAGTCTTGAGCAAAAAATCTCAAGAACAGTACCCAGGCACTGAGTTCAAGCCCTTTAACTGATCTTTGATTTATTTGGGCAAACTCTTAGGTTTCCCATGTAGGAAATATAGTGACTATCACTAGCTTCTATAACCTCACAAAAAAGATGTACTATTTTAAACTAGAATGAACTCTGTAAAGAATATTTCAGAAGGAAAATAAAATGAATATAAGGTGGTCATTTTGTCTACTGTGAAAGTCAAGTTGGTTTGAAGTAGAAGTCAGCAGAAAGAAAAACAAACCTTTGTGAGCTTGGCATAAAATAATGGCTACATCATAGAAAAGTTCAGAAATGATAGTCGTATTTCAAATATGAATACTATCACATGGGCTGCTTCACTCAATTATACTCTGTACAGCTGAGATCTATCTCTGGGCTGCTTTTGGACTTTATGTTCTCAAAAAGTTACATTCAAAATAGGCAGGGGTGCTACCACTGTTATTTACCAAAATTCAGTAAATTTCCACTCAACTTAAATCTGGGTAGGATTTCAAACTGCTGAATTTACCAACTGACTCAAGTGGCAACATGAACAATAGACCATGTGCCAAGAGACCTACTTAATCATCAATCTGGTAACAAATGTATACAGAAATTGTAACATTTGCTTACTGGAGAATATCAGGAAGATAGCACAGCTACCTTGATGGAAACAGTCAAAACTATATTTTGAGTTGGCTGTCTCTGACTAGGTTATGTAGTATTTCTAAACCAGTTCCTTATCCATACAATGGGAATGCTTACTGTTTCCAAGGGCTTTTAAGTAGATTTTAGTATGTAACAGTGATTAATCCTACATCTGATGTTGTCACTAACTTGCTTTAATACATGTCATTTTACTTAAGCTTATCTCTCTATCTACCAAATAATAAGAATAATGTATACTTTTTAGATTTAATAGCATGTTTGTGGTAATCACACATTCGCATATGGAAAGGACTTTTGGAAGATAAAACTGTGAGATAACTAAATCAATATGTATGAAAAATAAAGGAAATTTGCCAGGATTATATAATGTCCAAATTAAATTTAGTAAAAAAAAGAAGTCATAGCTAAAAACAAACACAAAAGCAGTAGACACGCTGGAAAAATTCAATCCTAGTTAGTTGCAAGAATCTCTTTTCTGCATTATACTTAATGGTGAAAAACTAAAGCCATTTCCTCTTAACTCAGGAACGAGAAAAGGTTGCTCTCTCCACTTCTCTTCACTCTAGTATTGGGAAGGGATGGGAAAGGGAAACAAAAGAGGAGGCAACAATGCTTGATAAGAAATGTACTAATTATCTTGCCCATGTAATTGTAACCCCTCTGAATGGTATTTTCACAATAAAAAAAAAAAAGAATCTCTTTTCCTTGTTATAAATACCAAATTTAGTTCAGCTATGCAACAAACTAAAAGCAATAAAACACAATCTCAGGCATCTGCCAGTTAAAACTACTTACCTCCATTGCTAAAGCATTAAAAGAGGTGGCGGTGGGGGCAGGGAGGAAGAAAGGGGAAGGAAAGATGGGAAGGAAGGAAAAGAAAGGGAAGGAAGGAAAGAAGGGAAAGGAAAGAAGGGGAAGGAAGGAAGGGAGGGAGGGAGGAAGGGAGAAAAGAGAGAGAGAAAAAGAAAGAAAGAAAGAAAGAAAGAAAGAAAGAAAGAAAGAAAGAAAGAAAGAAAGAAAGAAAGAAAGAAAGAAAGAAAGAAAGAAAGCAAGAAAGAAAGAAAGCAAGCAAGAAAGAAAGCAAGAAAGAAAGAAAGCAAGCAAGAAAGAAAGCAAGAAAGAAAGAAAGAAAGGGAAAGAGAGAGAAAAGGAGGAAGGGAGAGAAATAAAGAGAAAGAAAGGGTATTATGCTATGTATCTTACATGTCCCTAATAGGCTCATATGCTAAAGGTTTGGCTACCAGCCTGTGGCTCTATTGGGAAGAGGTAGGATCTTTAGAAGATTGGGCCTAATGGAAAGAAGGTGGATCTTTATGCTGTGCAATCACTTCTTTTCATTCTCTGTCTGTTTCCCAGCCTCCATGGCTCCTCATCTTCAACACACATTACCTACTATGACGTACTGGGATACTACAGTTGTACAGCAATGGAGCCAAGCAATTATGGGCTAAAGCTGTTGAAATTATGAGCCAGAACAAATTTTTCCTCCTTGTAAGTGGTTTATTTTTTTACCCCAGCAACAGAAACTAACACAGAAAGAATGAAAAGAAGAAAATAAAGAAGGAAGCAAGAAGGAGAGGGACGTAAATGAATGAAATAAATGAAAGCAAGCAATTACATAGCTTCTCAATGTCAGCAATATGACAGTTTGAGACATGTTTATCTCCCCATGCCCCTTGGTTTAGACAACATCTTAAGATGTTCAGTAACAATCCACCCATGGATGTCACACTGTGTGACAACTAAAAACTATCTTCATTGCCAAATATCCCTAGGGTCAGTTGGGCATGACAAAATTATCCAAGTTGAGATCTAGTAGGTCAAAATCCATATATTCTAATGTTTGTCTCATATTTATCTCTCCACAGATGGATGATCTAGAACAGAACCTGAAATTAGCAGTCTTGAAATGTAAGAATATTAATGAAAGAAGACTGCCTGTGAGAGGGTAACAACTTGAAGAGAACAATAGCTATAATGGTTGTGATGGTTCCATCAACAGGCTGTTTATGCTTTATCCTAAGAACTTCATTTGGGTATGTTTTGGGGGGTGACAACTTGGTTGATCTGTCACTAAAGCTTAGTCTCCAACAGACTTACTAATTAGTAAGTTAGTATTAGTATTTGTTATTATTAGCCATCACTATTTACGTAGAAAAAAATCAAATCTAAATATTTTAATTTATAGACAATTAGAAATGAGTCAGTTTAAGTGCTGTTTGTGTAAATTATGTAAATTATAATATGTATTACATGTATATGTTAAATATATATTCAAATACACTTAAATCCACAACTGTATTTAGCTATCACTGTATGTACATATAGATATATATATATGTACATATATACATATATGTATATATGTACATATATATATTGATGTTAAAGACCTGATCAATAAAGAAATTCAAGTTGACTAATATGTGGAACTTTGGCATGACACACTGAAATGGGTGGCAACTTGCCCAAACACTTCCTACAAAGTCTCTCTATTACCTTTTATCCTGCAAGATGCAACAATTCAAGCCAACTCCCTGACTTCACTGGTGAGCCTTGTCAACACTGAGGTAATAGAACTGGGAAAACTCATCACTACAACAATAGTCAAATATCTGAATTTATTTGATTTGGTAAAAAATGTTATCAGTGCCAAATAAAACTAAATGCAATTGCAGTAAAGTATGCCAGACTGGTTAATTTTGCTGTTGAAAGGATTCTTGGAGTGCCTCATATTCATCCTGCAATTGCTTAGGATTGGAATTTTTGTTGTTGTTCCTTATCCTTTCCAGGCCCTTCTCTCCAGTCATGGGGCTGCAAGAGAGTAGGTGTGGGAAAACAGGAGCTAGTCAGCATGCATTTATCCATTTGGTGTTCTCTAAGTTCATTCCCACTCTTCACACTCTGCTCCCCCAGGAAGAGAGATAGGTTTATTTCTCCATCACTATATGGCAGGCAACAGAGAAATAAAGGAGATAGAAACCTCATCCTCATGAAAGTTACTGAGAAGATGAAACAATCAAATGAAAAACCTGCTAGTAGAACTCTACTGCCTATGTTCTTTCCTCTCACTGCCAACCAAGGTTTAGATGGGGAACAAAAACTGTCTTTCCAGAAATATAAGTTCATGTCTCTGACCGCACTGCTCCCAAGCTCCATTTCCATATTCATGCATACTCAATGTACCCAAGTAGCGATAGTTACAGAGATTAATTGTATAGGTTCCAAAGAAAACTGTATTAGTGTGAGTGCCAGCTCCATCACTAACAGATTGGACAGATATGGAACTGGAAGCAAAAGAGTCTTCACTCTACTGGGTGATTTAAGGCAACACACACACAACTCCACATCTACTTTCTCTAACCCAAAGTACCACCTTGGTTCCTCTAGGATACAGTAATAGCCTCACACCTTCCCATTTTCATTTCACCCATGACTCTATAGTTCATTCCCCACAGTGTAATTAAGAGAAATCAGATGCCAGAATTTCTTCAATGCAAACCTTCTAGTAGTTTTCCACTACTCTTGGAGTAACATCTTTACTTGACTACAGACTATAAGGACCCACCACCATCATCTGCCACTTTTTCCCTTCCTTATTGTATTCCGAACACTCTCACTTACTGTGTCTTGAACAATTCAGGCTTGTTACCACCCCTAAGCCCCATCCTGTGCTCTAAGGACATACTTATGTGGAATGTGAGCCCTAAAGTTACTGTCCAAAGGGGTTTGGGCAAACCCCTTTCTGTGTGTCAGTTTCCTCATTTATAAAAACAATGGTATTACTAGTTACCTCATCAGGCTGTTATAAGAACTTAAGTGTTTACCTCGGGGCCTTGCATAAGTGCTACATAAGTGTTCATTGCTATTATTATCTCCTCTGAGATGTTCTTATTCAAACTCTTCCCCTTTAAGCAGCCCTCCTTTGAATGGACTGCCTTGACAGATCTATCTTAAAACAACCTTCCCTGTTTCTCCACTGTCTTCTTACCTTTCTTTGTTTCAAACTTATCCCAATCTAAGATTATTTTATGCCCTCATTCTTTGTTTCCAACTGTAACGTCAGCTCTGCTAAGCTGGAGACCATCTTCTCTGCTGTACTTTTTCTAGTTCTGACTCAAAGCTTCACTTGAGAATGCACACATCTCTCCAGGGTAGTGACTAATGCAAATCTCTTAACAATACTGTCTTTGGAAAGGCTCTCAGTATTGTACTCATGATCCTATTTGACTCTTAAAAGAGTAGTAACACTTTAGAGGTAAGAAAGTGCCAAATTGAGGTGACTTGTCTTTGGAAACAAAACTAGTAACTAGTAGCTAAAAATAGAAGGCTCACATTTTTATTTAGAGGCTACTAGCATTAAAGGATGTTGCTAAACATTAGAACTAAATTTACATATGATCACTTATCTACTGTGTAACTACACTTTGTGGTGGGCACAATATCCTTCAAAATTCCTGAACAGTATTTTACTAAATCAATAATGTCCTAATCTTAGCAAGAGTAAGCGGAATTAAGAGTAAGCCATCAGATAAGATGACTGAATATTCCAAGTGCACATCAACGAATCTACATTTCAGGGTGTTCGTGTTGAGTGTAGCACGCAAGTATCAGCATGCTTAAAAGCTTTCTCAGCAAAACCCCGCAGGGAAGGAGCATACTGCCAAGATAACTGAGACAATGATAGAGGTTATTTCTAATCCCTGGTCCCCCAAGTTCCAGGACAAGAGCCGGGATCACCTACCAGGCTGAAACGTTAAGATCACGGAGGTTGTGATAGGTTGAGGAGGTAACACGGGTAACACAGGTTAACTTGGATGAGAAAGACTCTTACCCTACAAATGGCCACAGGCCACCTCCCTCCAGGGAGGAACAGGTCGTTATCTCACCTTATCACAATGTTCCTGGTGGGACTGACAGCTAGGGAGGCCAGAGGTTACCCTCCCTCGGTTTTACACAAAACGGAAACTGGGGCAGCAGGTGGATATCTTATCGCTTGTGTACTGCGATTTGGGCAGTTACAGGGTCTCAAGGGATGTCTCGACCTAGGATTCCAAATCTCTGAAGAAATCCGCAGGGGGGGGTAACATATTTCGGTCTTAAATAAAGGCATCGACCCCCCCTTTATCGAATAATTTTTAAAGGAACTGTCCAGGGGGACCGTCCCCCTTCCACCGCCGGGACCGCCGGCCCCCAGTCGGTTCCGGCCCCAGGGATAAAGTGGCAGGCCCGGCCCCGCAGGGCACGGCCTCGCCTCCGCACCCCGGGTCCCTCCCGCCTACGAGGGCGCGCTCCCCGTCTGGGCGGGCACCTGTGCCTTCGCCACGTTCGGCGGCTCCCCGGATCTTTCAGGGAACCAAACGCCCCCACAGCCACCACCGCGGCGGCCACTGCCAGCACACACCCGCAAGCCCAAAGAGCTGCAGGAATCCTCGCAAACTTACAGTTTTTCTCACTGCGTGCGCGTCACGGCGAGGTGACGTCACGGGGCCCGGCGTTTGGGGAGGTCAGGCCGCGGGCTCAGCGCTCGGCCCCACAGCTCCGCCCCGCCCGCGCACAGCGAGGAAACGCCCTCTCCTGGCGCCCGGCGCTCGCCCGGAGCCCCGCCCCGCCCCGGAGGGAGCCCTGTGCGCAGGCGCAGACGGCGCGGGCCGCCGCGTGCGCGGGGTGGGGGGGGGGGGGGGGGAGGGGGGCGGGGTTCGCGAGCCGGGATGCAGAGGTGGCGCCTGCTCCAGAACTAAGTCGGTAGACAGTAGCCGGGATAAGGTGTCAATAGAAGGGGGCCGAGACCACCTGCACCACACCCTCCAGGAAGACAAACCACAGGTGGGGGCGGGGAAGGTGTGGACAAGACTCTGAGGTAGTTTTCCACACACGTTGTCTTCCCTCACGTGTTCGTTAAAAGTTCCACACGTGTTGGAAACAGCTACCTGCGTCCCTCGAGGGTCCGGCGGGTCCCCCAGCCGGGCCCCCAATCACAGGGACTCAGCTCTCCCATCGGCCCTTGCTTCGCCCGGCCCCGCCCCGGCTTTCCCTGTCAGGACTCGGCCCCGCCCCTTCGGCCGAGGCCCCGCCCCCCGTGGCACGCCCTTCCGGCTCCGGCTGCTGGCTCGCACCAGGCCGGGCGCTGTCTGCCCAGCCCTGCCGGGCGCTGCCTCCAGTTCTTTCTCTGGATTTCGCGTTTGAACTCGGTGACGTCTCTGTTCACCTGTTCAGTGCAACAAATCGTGATCTGTGTAGACACGCGGGTATCCTTCGCCACTGAAAACTTCCTAGCCTTCCTTCGCTCACCTGTAATGATACCTTCCTGGGTCCAAGCCGAGCTCTGCTCTTTTCTGCTTTTAGAAATAGCGAGGTCTGATTAAAAATGACTGAAGAATGCAAAATGAAAGGGTGACGAACAGAGCAACGTGGTAACCTGGTTTCTGGTTTGTAGGATGCTTCTGTTACTCATAAGCAGAGAAAAACATTATGGTAAAAAAGTGGCTCAAGCCGGTCTTGGGGCAAATTTTAACCACTATTATTTTGCTAATTTATTTTATTAGATTTAAATTTTTAACTTTAGTTATGCAGAAGTGTTTGTTTTCATTTTCATTATCATTGTTAAAGAGTAGGAAAAACCTGGGGGGAAAACAGATCTTAAGGAGAAAGTATTAAAAAAAAAACACACATTTCAAAACTTACTTGGCAAATAGCTTAGGAGTTTTGCAAAGCAGGACCAGTTATATAAAACTTCAACTAGTGCTCTGTTTCCACTCTCGACAAAGAGTTTTGATGAGGAATGTTGTGAGCCATTCGCTGGAGATCCTGAGCTTTAAACATGTATTCCAGAAAAATCTAGATACCTTTGTATGTTTTTTCCGTAGTTTATCAAGTGATGTAAAATGACATTATGAAGTCTGGTAATTTAACAGTAAGGTTTTCTGTGCAACAGATGTATACAAAAATCAACTTCTTTAAAAGTTCCACATATATTTAAAATACTGATGTTTATATTTATCCTTACAAACATAATTTTAAGATACATTTATGTTGTCATCGCCTTGCTTTTACAATTAAATACTCTAGGCCATATCCCAAAATAGGATTCTTTCCTATTGTAATTATTATCTAAGTAATTGTACAAAGGGGTTTCAACTCAGCATGTCAGTTTTTCATGCAATGCATATTAATCAATGTCACCCCTTTCATCATTCTCCCTGCCTACCAGAATTTTTTCTAAATAAGATGTTAGATACACTTGAAGTTGTTCCATAGTTAAATGTCATCTGTCATTTTCTAAGATGGAAATAGCTAAGAAGTACACCAAATGTATGAAAAAATTAGTATAGGATACCTTTACTTCTGAAAGATGGTAGTGTAAAGTGTATACTCATTGTTAAGCATTTTTTTTCTTGATATCTGAAGTCTTTTTAAAAGGCTGTATTATTCATTGTAGGAAAGAAGTAAGTTGGTTGAAAAAAAATGGGCAGTACTCAAGCAAAGAATAGAATTCTGGGAATATGCAGTAGAGATTTGCAGGAAATGGAAAAATAAAAAAGAGAAGTTGTAGTATAATGTATGGCAATAGAGCTGTGGTTCAAGTGGTACTAGCTTTGTGTAAAAAAGGTAAGGAACAACTCCCAGGTCCTGAATTCAAGCCCCAGAACCAGCACACACATACACACACACACACAGAAATTAAAAATAAATTTTCAGCAAATAGCTAATTAGTATGAAGCAGATATATTGAAGTTTTTTTAGCATAGGATACCATTTGAAAGATGTATTGCAGAGTATTTCATGCATATGCACAATAAGATTCAGTCAAGTTTCTATAACATACTGGAATATAATGAAAAGCTAGGGTCAAATTATTGATATTAGGAACTATAAGAAGAGCTGCTTTCTTTAAAGAAATAAAACCCTGGACTTTCTAGGTTTAGTACTGGAAGACTGACACTTTCCACATTCTGACTATGGACTTTGAATTTACCCTTGTGATCATTTTTACATCCACTGTTCTTATGCTCCTAGCAATCTGCCTCTGTGTGGGGCACATGGGCAGCAAAGATGGCGCTGAGAGGAAGTTGAGTGGGCAGAGCCCAAGTTGTTTATGTTAAAATCTGATTGTATACCACAACCAGGCGAAGTGACATCAGTGCGTGGACAGCAGGGAAAGTATAGAAAGCTTAGGCGCATGATAGGGTAACCTCTACAGTGATCGGTTGGTTCCTTTTCCTCCCCTTCGATGCCATGTGGTTTTTTGCTTCAAAAAGTGCTTGCTGTGTGGTAATAAACAAGTTCCTGCTTGACTTGACTCCCTACTGCGGGTCTGACTGTCAAAGAGAGGCTGGGGAACCGGTGAGCAGCACACTTATCGTTCCTCGACCAGTCCTCTGCGGGATGGTCAAAGACTCAACACCTCTGGAGGCTTCTATACAAATAAATTGTCCTTTGGCCCTACTCACCAAGCTGAGAAAAGCTAAAGACAGAAGGAGGGTGGGAGGGAAGTACTGGGAGGCAAGAATATATAATTTATATATATATATATATTAATATATATTAAGTATCTTTATATACCATTGGCTGCTACTTAGTTCTTTCAACAAGTCCTGATACTCCATCTTACACACCAGGCAAGCAGGTGTGGGAAATTAAGTGCCATGTCATACAGCTGTTGAGTAAAAATCAAGATTTGAACCCATACTGCAGAACCAACAGCTATAATCACTGATCTGTATCACATTTCATGTAATGAAACACAAAGCATGCAAGAACTTTAAAAGTTCAGTGTAAGCTATGTAAAATTTAGCTCCAGTAGATGCTCCTACAGTATATTAGTATTGTTCTTCACTAATTCTCATCCTATCTCCACTGGTTTTTAATTTTTAAGGTGCTCGTTATGACCCAACAAGTTGATCTTATAACCCAGTAATGCATTGTCACCCTAAAAAACACAATTCAGGATCTGAAATGTAAAATATGAGATTACATTTACCAAGAGTAATTTTTCCTAAAACACAAATGTGAGAAAACAGATATTCGAATAAAGTGCCTATTCTGTGTTGTGATATTAAACATATTTCTTACTATGTATCTTTAAAAAAAAGTTCAAGGCTGGGTTTGGTGGCTTTAGTAACCCCAACTTTCTGGAGAGGCAGAAATTAGGAGAATCAGTTTGAGACAAGTCCCAGCACAAAACGAAAAACAAAAGTTTGAATTTGTAATCTTAATTATGCACGGCATAGGTAGAAGGATCACAGTCCAAGGCCAGCTCTGGGAAACAGTAGGAAACTTTATCTGAAAAAAATAATCAAAAGCTAAAGGGCTGAAAGTATGGTCTAAGTGATAGAGGCCTTTAAAATCTGATTGTACCACAATTACCACCAAAAAAAAAAAAAAATGGAAAGAACAACTACTATTATAAACTATTGTAACTACTGTTGCAGTTTGGATTTGGAACGTCTCCCAAAAGTCCACATTTTAAAGCTTGATCCTCATGATGGAAGCTTGTGAAGATAGGGCCTAATGAAAGGTTTTACTTAGGTCACTAGTGATGGGCGTCAAAGGGGATGTCTTTCTTTCTCCTTTGCTTTTTGCTGCCATAAATGAGCAGCCTCCTCTTCCACTTCCATGTGTTCCCAAGGCTAATGGGGCCTTTTCGACTGAGGCCTCTGAAACCATCATCCAGAATAAACTTTCCCTCCTTCTAAGTTAATTATCTGAGGCATTTTATGACAGTGATGAAAAGCTTACTAACGAACTACCCTTTTATTTACGTCTATGCATTGGTCATCTAAAATCAAAACCAACAGAAACAAAATCCATCTCTGTGCTCTGTTCGCAGCCTTCTCAAATACCCAGGATCTGGTGTTCCCAGCTTGATTATCTGGGAACATAATAACCATAATAATCATTTTTTCCTGCTGAGAGAATGCATCTTGTCTCTAGCTGGAATCCATATGAGTCCAAATAATACGATAAACACTTATGAAACAAGAGTTACACAGAGGAAGAGGAAGGTCATTTTGACAAGCAGTGAGAGTTTGCTGGTAAAAATAAAAAAGAAAGAAAAATTTCTTGGACAGAGACTGGAGAGCTAGGGAAGATACAGGTTTAATGACCACACCATCTTATTCATGTCTTCAGCGACATTTACAAAGTACTTTGTATCTCCTTTGATCACTTCTCTTTCCCCATTCTTTACTTTGCTAATTCTCATATTTCAGGTCACTACCTTAATTTGCTCTGAGGAGCCTTCCCTAGGGTGTCTTTGCTTTGTGTGTGTGTGTGTGTGTGTGTGTGTGTGTGTGTGGGTGTGGGTGTGTGGGTGTGTGCATGCGCACCTGTCCCAAGGCTTGAACTTGGGACCTTGACACTGTCCCTGAGTTTTTTTACTCAAGGCTAACACTCTGTTGCTTGAGCCACAGCTCACTTCTAGCTTTTTTGGTGGTTAATTGGAGATAAGAGTCTCATGGACTTTCCTTCCCTGCTCTGATCTTGAACCATCTCAATCTCCAGATCTCAGCCTCCTAAGTACCTAGGATTACAGGTATGAACCACTGGCGCTTGGCTGTCTGTGCCTTTATAATTGCCTCCTCTGCTATACTGTAACTCTGTGAGAACAGGAAAAATGTTGGTCTAAATAAACCTCATGTCCTCTATTTATTGCTGAATAATATGCCTTAAGTACGTGTGTAGAAATGAATGGATGGATAAAACCAGATTTAAAGCCTGGCCAGTATGGCAGTGTGCCTACAATTCCAGCATCCAGAGACTGGTGCAATAGCATATTGAGACCCTATCCCTCTATTCTTTCCTCCCTCCCCACCAGAGAGAGAGAGAGAGAGAGAGACAGACAGACAGACAGACAGACAGACAGACAGACAGAGAAGAGGATGAGCCAAAGATTATAGATTCCTTAAGATACTAGTTGCTTTCAGAAAGGGGACACTGTATGGAGAGAAATAATACTGAGAATAAAATTTCTTTATGAAGAAAAACATTTGAATAACTGTACAGCATAATACTGCAAAACACTGAATGAGATGTGGTCTGTTATTATCTGGGGACTTTCGTACAAATGTAATAACTTCTTTCCTTTTTAAAGGGGCCAATACTTACTAAATGTTATTCTTGATGAATATCTTAGTGGAGCGTTACCTTTCTGGGAACTCTAGGGAATCAGGGCCACCTGGAGCCTCATTTGCATGTTTCCTAAAAGAGCTGGACAGGCACTGCAGCATAGCAATTAATTCTCTCAAACAAAGCATACTGGACAAAGGCTACCCCCAGTAACAAAGGGGGAGTTGGGAGGAATGAAATGGGAAATGAGAAGACAAGGAACTGTGGCCTTCTGAGGAGCCAGGCTCATGATCAAGTACAGGGTCAAGTTCACACATTTGAGTATAATACTGAAACAACAACAAAAAGGTACCTCTGTGGGTGTTTGGGGATTGAGAGATGGAAACAATGGTGAAAAAATAGAATATCAAAAGGATTTGGAATTCCTCAAGAGAAAAAAAAAAACCTTCTTTACTGTGAAACAATGGACTATAATAGGTAGAATGTTCCAGAAATAGGCCTCAAGGCCTTTGTCTATTCTCCTTGGGAATCTTTTCCCCTGCTCCACTTGGAAAAGACCTACTCATCTCTGAGTCCAACATATATCATTAATTACCTGCTGATAACAGCAAACTTAAACTAAGCACTTCGTAATTCTAAGGTATACTTAGGCACTCCATGTGAACTCTTGTATTTAATCTTCATAAGAACTCAGTGGGATAACTACTAGTATTGCATTATTTTACAGAAGAAAAAGAGAGATTGAGTGACTTGCATTAAGTCACTACTATGGACTAAATTGGATTCCACCCCATCATCCTACTACCAAATTCACATGTTGAAAGTTTAACTCCCACTGTCACTGTATTTACAGCTAGGATATTTAGAAGGCATGAATTGAGTCATAAGTCATGATCCAACAAGATGATTGGACCATCATGAAGCCATCTGATCCAACAAGATTGATGTCCTTAGAAGAATCACACCAGCACTTTCTATCCCCTTGTGAAGATACTAGAAGAAAACAGTCATCTGCTAGCCAGGAAGAGGGCCCTCACCAGCACACAAATCTGCTGGACTTCAGTAGTAGACTCTGCAATATCCACAGCTGTGACAATTAGATTTCTATTGTGTAAGCCACAAAATCTGTGAAATTTTATGGCAGCCAGATCAGAATAAGAGCATCATATCAATTAAAGTAATCGGACAGCCTCAGCTTTGGGAAAGTCACTGTATCTCCCTGCTTTGCTCAGATGGTTAGATAATCTCTTACCTATTCCTTTGCATAACTTCTCCTACAGCACATATGATATTGAATTTTATTTATTTATTTTGAGACAGGGGCTTTCTATGTTGTCCAGATTGGTTTTGAACTCCTGCAGTCAAGTGATTCTCCTGCTTCATCTCCTGGGTATCAGCAGTACAGGCATGGGCCAACATGCACAGGTAGTATTTATCAGTATTTGTTTTAAAAATATTAAATTTGTTTTAAAAATTAAATTCTCTGAAATCAAAATGCATCTTAAAACTGAAAGGTTATCATAATTTAATTTTTTAAAGGATAAACCGTAATATGCCTTATTAAAAACATCTTAGATCTAAAAACATATAACACATTGTACCTTCATTGTTTATGTCTCTTTCTTTCACACTAAGCTATGAACTCTTTGAAGACAGAGACTGTTTATGCACCTTTTTGTCCTTAGCAACGAACATAGTTCCTGTCACATGAGAAACATTTGACAAGAAGACAAGTTGTACAGTTTAGTGTTGTCACCAAACCTCTTGATTGTTTCCAAGGCCCTGATGGCCCATGGAAATACATAGCTTCTCCCAGTATTATCCAAGTTAAGTTCCTTTTGTCACTAAAGATCTATGTTATTTTCCCCTTAGTAATTAATTAAGCTTAGTACTTCTTTACTTGATGAATGTCACATATTATTTGTAAACCTTCATGTTGGATTCAAGTGTGTTTTCTTAAAAATAAATTAATAGTTCTGGGGTCCGTTGCAATAGCTCAGGCCTGTAATGCCAACTACATGAGGAGGTGTAGTTAGGAGGATCACAGTGTGAGGCTATCCCTGGACCAAAAGCATGAGAATCTATCTGAAAAATAATCTAAAAGATATTGCTCAAATGGTATAGTGCTAGCTGAGCAAGCATAGGCCGTTGAGTTTAAACCCCTATATACCCCCCCCCCAAATAAATAAATACAAAGACTTCAGTTTGACAACATTGAAATAGAGTTCTGAATCTGTGAAAACTGAGATCCAGTTGCATGTAAACATTAAATTGGAGATGGCAGGTCACAAGGTATTGATTTGAGTTCGTATTTTGTTTTAAGAGTTTAAATTGGGTATCAGAAGATAACACATTTAAAAAGCAAGTGTTTTAGCTACTTTGAGAATATCAGAAACTCTAGTAGTATTTGCCACTGACTCACTCAGAACATTCATTCTTGGACCAGGTTGTTGGGTTCAGAGGCATGGATATTCTCCATTTTCTCATAGCCCCACCTGGGTATTTTTCATCCTACTTGCTTGGCCTCTGAAGGTACTTGATTGCTCTGATGGATCTTCAACTGAGAGACTTGATCATTTAAGCTTCTAGCTTAAGAAGGATCATAAAACCTGCATAATGAATAGCTTTCCCAGAAAATCAATAATGCTAAATAGTTACATTTCCCCCCTACAAATAGATTTTTCACAATTTATCATCTGGAGAAGGAAATTGTGTGTGCTTTAGGAATTATCCCCTAATGAATGAATTTAAGATAAAAGAAAAAAAAAACTTAAGAAGAATTAAACTGTAAAATAGAAGTCTGGGTTACCAGTATGGCCTGATGATATATTTAACTACTCTGTTGATAGTATTAACAAAAACATGCTTTTTAATTTTTGCTGGAACCAGGGCTCAAATTCAGAGCCTGGACACTGTCTCTGAGCTTTTTTCACTCAAGGCTGGTGCTCTACCACTTGATCCACCAACTCCATTTCTGACCTTTTGGTGGTTAATTGGAAATAAGAGTCTCACAACTTTTTTGCCTAGGCTGGGTTTGATCCTCAGATCTCAGCCTCCTGAGTAGTAAGGATTACAGGCTTGAGCCACCGGTGCCCAGCTCAAACACATACACTTTTACTCTACAGAGAGTAACACAGATTTTTCCCTAGTTCTCTTTCTCTCTTCTCATATAATACATGGAACAAGGAAGTGAGTGTCTACTATTTATCATGGTCATGTCTTATTTCTATACCACAAACGGTTGTCACAGTCACTTCTAAATTTCATTTAAATGTACACTGTAAAGTGACATATAATATAGGTATCTAATCAATCTATTGTTTTGATGAGATTATCTAGACATATAATAGGTGTTGCTATTTATATTAGTTGGGATTAAGGTTAGCTGGACTGTAAGGTAAAGAAAAACCAAAATAACAAGTTTAAAATGATTAAAGTTTATCTTGTTTGCATGTAAAGAATTTTTGGACATAAGTATCCCAGGCCCAGTTTGCCCAGATAGTGTTGGAACTTTATTAATCAGCTTTCTACTATTGCAACAAAATATTGAAATAATCAACTTAAAAAGAGGAAGAGTTTTAAATGTGCCTCAGTTTGGAGGATTCCAGTCCATGGTTAGCCTTGCTGCTTTGGGACCTGTGGAAAAGCAGAATATGGTGGCAGGAGCTTGTGGTAGAAGAAACTGACCTCATGGTAGTTGCCAGGAAACACAAAGGAGAAGAGAAGGAACCAAGATCCCAATAGACCCTTTAAAGACATCTCCCAAATGACCTAGCTCTACATTTCAGAGGTTATACTACCTCACATCTGTTCTTCTTTTTTGTCATGGGGCTTTAACTCAGGGCCTGGGCAATGTCCCTGAGCTTTTCTGCTCAAGGCTAGAGCTATACACTTTTAGCTACAGCTCCACTTCTGATTTTGTAGGAGTTGACTGGATCTAAGACTCCTATGGACTTTCCTGCCCAAGCTGGCTTTGAATGATCATCCTCAGATCTCAGCCTTCTGAGTAGCTAGGATTACAGGTATGAGCCACCTGCACCCAGATAGCTCAAATCTTTTAGCACCAAGTGTCAGGCTCTTTATCTCTTGTTGCTTCATCATACATGACCTACATTCCTCACATCACCTCACAATTAAAGATGGCAGCCTAATTCCTGTAATTTCCAAGTTAGCAGGAAGGAAAAGGGCCAAAACATTTTTCAGTATGTACTGTTTCACCCTTTCCAATTTCATCCTTTCCTTGTTATTTCTCTTACAAATTTCCTTAAAACTTACTTACAGTAGGCTTCAATAATTTAAGTACATCAAATTGCCTTTATATCACACATGCCATTATAATACATTTATATTCTGCCTATTCTCAAAATTTCTATTATCATTATTCATTGTTCTTAAATCTAGAATAATGTTCTCAGCTCCAATAACACAATAGTTACCTGACAACTTTAAAATGAGAAGCAATTCTCAGAAAGTGCCACTGATGCAGGATTCATACTTGAGAACCACTGCAAAGGTGAAATAGGGACTGACAAAGGGTGGAATGCAGTTCATATACAGCCTCTAATATATCATTTGTACATAGGGTCCTAAGGAGTAGGTATGGTCAGGGAAGCTAGATCATAAGAAGCACAATATAGTCCTGAGGCCAGTGCCTGGAGACATAAAGCTCAATGATGGTCTATATATGCCAGCCACTGGACATGGAAGACTGAAAGTTTCTTCCCATTATTTTTGGGGTTTGGTACAATTCCAAAGAAAGGAATCAAGCCAAGAAAGAAATAAAAATATATTATACTCTTTTACCTCTTTAGTATACAGAAGCTGAGTCAGACTGGATTTAATTTAAATTTTTTTAAATTTAGCCTAGCAGTGATGGTTCATGCCTGTGAGCCTAGTTACTCAGGAGGCTAAGATTTAAGAATCTCAGTATGAAACCAGCTGAGCAGTTGATGTCCATGAGATTCTTATCTCCAATTAACCACCAAATATTCGGGAGTGGAGCTGTGGCTCAAGTAGTAGAGTACTAGTCTTGAGCAAAAAAGCCCAGGGACAGTGCTCAGGCCCTGACTTCAGGCCTTAGTTCCGGCACGCACACACACACACACACACACACACACACACACACGCTCACATATACACATGCAATCATTTTAGTGACTCCAGTGTCAGGGAATGAAATTGCAACTATGACAAAACCTAATCTATGTGTAGGAAAATATCTTTTTTTTTTGTTGTTGGTTGTGGGGCTTGAACTCTGGGCCTGAGCACTGTCCCTCAGCTCTTCAGCTCAAGGCTGGCGCTCTACCACTTGAGCTACAGCGCCACTTTCAGTTTTCTGGTGGTTTATTGGAGATAAGAGTTTCATGGACTTTCTTGCCCCGGCTGGCTTTGAACCACAATCCTCAGATCTCAGCCTCCTGAGTAGTTAGGATTACAGGCATGAGCCACCAGTGCCCGGCTAGGAAAATATCTTATATGTGAGTAACACTTTATGAATAAATAAATCTTTATGCTGCTATGGCTTGAATATTTGTGACCTCACAATATTCATATGTTGAATTCTACCAGGTAAAGTGATGGTGGTAGAAGGTGGGGCCTTTCTGAGGTCATTAGGTCAAGAGAGTTGAGCCCTCATGAATGAGATTAGTGATTTTATAATAATGGCCTCAGAAGGTTCTTTGTCAATGTGAGAATGTAGCCAGGTGTCCTGAATCAAGTATAAACACACATCACATCTGCTATAACTTGACTTTTGTCTTCCCAGCCTCCAGAGCAATTACACATAAATTTCTATGATTTATGTAATAAATACATACCTTGTACTATTTGCTATAGCAGCCCAAATAGAATGAGACATAAGCTCGACTTATCTGATTTTTAACTACAAAGTGATCCTTTAGAGTAAACACAAAGCACAAAGTTAGAGAGATGTCAGCAGAAATTTACCATGTTATCTGAAGATTCCCAGACATAGATAGTGAAATTCTTGCTCAGGATATTTGCATTTCTGACTCTTCACTGGGATTAAAGGTCGATGAAAAGGAAAAGGGGTGCCTTTAGGTGTATAGTTGAGAAAAATGCCATTTTCCTAGCTAGACATTTTCCTTGCTGTTAGGATTTTTTCTTGTTTATAAAAGTAAATGTGCTTTTATATTCACTTTAAAATTTTTATTCCTAGCCAGGCACTGCTGGTGGCTCACACCTGTCATCCTAGCTACTCAGGAAGCTGAGATCTGAGGATCATAGTTCAAAGCCAGCCTGGGCAGGAAACTCCGTGAGACTCTTATCTCCAATTAACCACTAGAAAACCCAAAGTGGTGCTGTGGCATAAGGGGTAGAGCTCTTGCCTTGAGTTGAATAGCACACAGACAGCACCGAAGCCCAGAGTTCAAGCCCTACAACTGACAAAAAAAATATTCCTATTTTAACTGTCAAATAAAGTGGGCACTTAACTTAAATTTCCATATGTGCATATGCATGCTATTCAATTAAAGTCATGCCCATTTTTCTCCTAAGTTGCTTTTAATTTTTCCTGTAGATAATAAAGGCTCTCACTTTTATTACTATCTAAAATACTATCCTGATACATAAAGTAGATCAGTTTCTTAAAGTGGGCCCAGTCATCAATTCACTAGTAGCTAAAGCATTAAACTACATAGATCTCCCTTCTGAAATAAAATTTGGGCCATTTATCAAAAGCATAGACTGGTATACTGTCAGTACTCAGTTGATAAATGAATACAAAGGTTTTACAGGGAAAAAAAAAACAAAACCCTTCTTTAAGATGTTAGAACTGAAGAAAATAAAACCTGACCATTATGAGCTACTCATTTATTTTGTCTCACTAAATTAAATACATACACACACACACACACACACACACACACACACACACACACACACACACACATACACACAAAGCTAGGTGCCAATGGCTTACGCCTATAATCCTAGCTACTCAGGAGGCTGAGTTCTGAGAATGATGGTTCATAGCCAGCTAGGGCAGGAAAGTCTAGTCTGTGAGACTGTCATCTCCATGAACTACTCAGAAAAGCAGGGGCTCAAGTGGTAGAGCACTAGCCTTGAGCACAAAGAAGTTCAGGGACAGGTCCCAGGTCCTGAATTCAAGCCCCAGGACTGACAAATATATATATATATATATATATATATATATATATATATATATAACTGTATATATACAGTAAAAATAACCAATTATTAAGTGTGTAATTGATTTATAACCAATAAATATCCATGTACTCATCACAAAACTATGATGTACATTGTAGCATATTTCCATCAAGTAAAATGTTCCTTGATACTCCTTTCCCTCCCCACTCCTTTGCTTTCATAGAAATAGTCACATAATCATAGTCTTTTGTGTCTGGCATTTTTATCAAAATATTTTAGAGATAGTAAATCAGTACTTCAGATCTTTCTTATTTCTGAGTGGCATGCAATATTAGGAATATATCACTACCTATTCACCTCTTGACAGACTTTTTTTTCTATTTCTTGTCCATTATAAATTAAACTGCAATGTATGTTAGAGTGCAACTCTATATGTCCATTTCTCTTGGATAAATGAATCAAAATGGTTCTACAATTTTATCTTATCATCATTAAAATGCAAGAGTTCCAAAACCAGTGCCAGAGGCTCACACCTGTAATCCTAGCTACTCAAGAGGCTAAGATTTGAGGACTATGGTTTGAAGCTAGCCCAGGCAGGAAAGACTATGAGACTCTAATCCCCAATTAACTAGCAAAAAAGCCCAAAAAAGCAAAATAGCTGTGCTCAAGTGTTAGCTTTGAGGGTTAACACTCAAAGAGCCTTCAAGAGTGCTAGCTTTGAGAAACAAACAAACAAACAAAAAAAGCTCAGGGACAGTGTCCAAGCCCCAAGGGCCCTGAGTTCAAGCCCTAGGAAAGGCACCAAAAGAAGACAGGATTCTTGTTTCTCCATGTTCTCATCGATATGTAAGTCTTGCCAATCTTTCAGCTCTTACTGTGCTGATTTTCAAAGTTCCTTTCTGAAAAAGCTTAGAGTAAGGTGATCACAGATTATTTCTTTTTTTGGGGGGTGGGAGGTCCGGTCATAGGGCTTGAACTCTGGGCCTGGGTGCTGTCCCTCAGCTCTTCATCTCAAGGCTAGCGCTCTACCACTTGAGCCACAGCACCACTTCTGGCTTTTTTCTTTTTGCTTATGCGGTGCTGAGGAATCAAACCCAGGACCTCATGCATGCAAAGCAAGCGCTCTACCACTGAGCCACCTTCCCAGCCCCCACAGATTACTTCTTTTAATTTCTAGTATAAGTTTTATAGTTTGATTGCTGAACCAGGCTAGGTTTCTGTTTTTTATTTTTTATTTTTTACCACTATACAGTATGCCAATCATACTGACTTCTGCACAAGGAATACAGTTTATTTGCAAAGCAGCCAAGAGTAGAGTTAGTAAACCAGGTTTCAAATCAGCCTCCCCAAGAACAGGATTTGGGGATATTTACATTATGAAGAAGCAGGATCATTTAAAATGTTGGGAAAGCACATCCTCAAGTGAACCAACGACAAATGCTGGAGGGGATGTGGAGAAAGAGGAACCCTATTACACTGCTGGTGGGAATGTACACTTATACAACCACTTTGGAAAGCAGTCTGGAGGGTCCTCAGAAAGCTAAATATTGACCTCCTTTATGACCCAGTCATACCACTTCTAGGCATCTACCCTGAACAACAGGAACCAGTATACAAGGACTTATGCACCTCCATGTTTATTGCAGCACTGTTCACAATAGCCAGGATATGGAAATGACCCAGATGTCCCACCACGGATGAATGGATCCAAAAATTGCAGTATCTATACACAATGGAATATTATGCAGCCATTAGAAATGACAAAATAATGGCAATTGCAGGGAAATGGAAGGAGCTAGAAGAAATCATGTTGAGCGAGGTAAGCCAAGAGCAAAGAGACAAACGGTACATGGTCTCTGATAAGTGGATGTTAAATCCAAAATGTTAGGTGATACGACAAAATTAACAGGACTTAAGCAAAGGACTTCCACTCATCTGGTCGAATCAGTACTAAATAACCCCATGCTGCTGATCACATGTATGGTATATATGTGTACACCAGAGGGGAACCAGGAAGATGACACAGAACTAGAGGGAATCAGGGAAAAACATATAACAGTGGAACCCATCAGCTGCACTGGACATTGACCAAAATGAACTAAGCAACTCAATGGCAGCGATGGGAGGGAGGGAACAAGTGGGAAAGAGGGAACAGCTGATGCTATGCAAAACAAAAGACATGTACATATCACCCAATGTGGAAGAAATAACTGTATCACAAAGTTCATAGAACTCATAAATGTTATAGACTGTGATAGACAATTTGCTTCAGGAAACTTAGAATGTGTTTGTGGCTTTAACTGAGCATCACTATCCCACAATACTGTGAAATTTGGGAAATTATGTAACCACTTAATCACTATAAAAATTTTGAAAAATAAAAAATAAATAAAATGAAGACAAGAAAAAAGAAAAAAAAGTTGGGAAAGGTTATTTGAGGTGAATAATTTATGATCTGTATATGTGTAATCACAAGTTCTCATGGGATACATGTTCAGAAAGTGTCAGTGTTGACGTGAGCAAAAATGGATTTTGAGACCTGACTTTGAAAATGTACTCATTGAATTTCTGGTTAGGCCAAAATTGAGAGCCAGTGGTTTTGACAAAAGTACCTTCAAGTCTCTAAAATGGACATAGGCAACTATGATCATAACTCACACATCAGAGGTGTTATCCACAGGCAACAAATGCATGACAAATAATATATTACTCAGGTTGGCAGCCTCTAAAACAAGTAATTTTTTTGAAGTCAACTTGAAGCAAGTACGTTCACTCAATTTGTCCTTTTTTTTCAGTTGTACCTATTAAATTTTTTTGACTATGCAAACATTGCCTTTGCTTATAGGAGTCTATCTTGCTCAAAATGACTCCCCCCTTTCTGTGGAGACATCTCTTTCCAATGACTTTAAATATGAGTGTTGGCCCCTTGAATTCAAGATAGAGCAATTTTGGTAGCAGTTTGAGCTTCAGAATGCCCCCATTTGATCAGATGCAGCCTGTGATGTAAACACATAGCCACTTGATGTTCCCACTTCCCTTCCAGCTTCTCCTCACTGTCTTATAGGTGCTTTCCCCCAAATTATTCCTCAGATGAATTGTATGCAAACCTCAGTTTTAAAGACAGTTTCTTAGAGACTCTGACCTGCCACAATCACAAAGCTGATTATGTCTTTTCTGTGCATAAAATCCCTTGCCAACAGAGTCAAGTATTAGCTCCCGGGTTGGGCATGGTAAGCCGTTGGATGGCTGGCTTCCATCCAGGTATCCTTCCACAGATCTCTCAATCCTCACTGTCCTTCAGATAACCTCCCAGACCCGTATTTCCCACTTCCCCCATGCCCATTTCTTTGCAGGTAACTTTCTCTGCACATCTTTCTGTTCTTTGTTAAAGCCATGAGTCAGATGCTAATACCTCTGGTAAGTTTTCTCATTGTTTTCTTCCCCATAGGATTATATAACTTTTTATATAAGATTTTGCCATCTAACACTGAAAAATTGGAGTGCCACAAGGCAGGATGTAAATGAATAACTGAATGAACAAATGTCAAGACAAGCTGAGCAGTGTTGAAAACATTAAACCTTTGAAAATGTATACTCCATTTCATTCTTGGAATCTTCTATTTATGAGACTGTGTATCTTCTTTAACAGAGCCTACATTAAAACATGTTTCTGAATTTTTAATTACCATGTTGACCAATGACAAATTTGGGTCCAAATAAAACAAAATTCAAACCCCAGATCTCATTTTCTTTATTATAAAAATGAATATTGCTGTGTTTGGAAACACTAATAACTTCAGAATATTTTTTTAAAGAAAGACCTGATTAAATAGGATTGGCTGGTGAGAGACAGAAAATATTCTTCTCAGTTCCAAGAGGCTTATTTTTTTTATCTTACTTTTTCACACTGTAAAGTGTCAAATTAAACTCAAAGTTAATTCTCATCACCAAGGAATGGATTCAGAAGGTATTAATTAAGGATTACTGGGCATTTTAATTTTATTCATCAAAATGAAACTTTTTAATAGCTATACAATTAGTTTTTACTTCTACACACTTATATTATTATAGACTGTTGCAACATAATATCAATAGTTTCCGTCTCTAGCTGCAAGAGCTTTGAGTGATTCTAAGGGCTGTTCTTATTGATATATTTGATTTTATGAATCATGATACTAGGCCTCTCTAGAGAAATTATGTTCCTTTTCTTCAGAGCTGATGTCCGTACTAAGACAAGATCTTATCTTGTAGGGGCCATGAATTCACTATGGAGGAGAATGATTTGGTTTCACATGAAGAACCTTCCACATTCTTGAACTCTGTTCTAGTTATTTATCTCATGCATGAAAATATTAGTATTTTTCAAAACAGAGAAATCTGTCTTTATAGAAACTGGGAATGTTTTCTGCAAGAAGGTCTGAGGGAAAGAAGAATATAATCACTTCTTTTGGTAACATACCTGCACAAACAAGGTAAAATGAAAAATCTAAGGATTTAATGATTGTTTCAAAATTCATATTTTCTTATGCTCTAATGAAGCATTTGTTGAAAAAGTTGGAATTGTCTTACTTAGAAACAAATGCTAAGAACATTATGAATTATAATTAGTGGAAACTTAATCTGAAGATAATAGCATAATCCAATTGAAAATTCGAGAGTATTTCTTTTTTCCAAATTTGCTTTGTTTCTTAACATTTCAGTTGGACATCTCTACTACATTCTTTCAAGAAACGAGTGACTGATTCATTTCACAAATAGCTCTATAGAAAGGAAATACCAATGGAAGATGTGGTTCTTCCAGCAAAACGAAATTATATTGTTTCAAATGACACCAATAATTAGTGATATTTTATTGACTTGTGTTTCCATTAACAAAATGAAAGCTGGAGCTTCTCATATGGAGACAGAAAATATGTGTCTTGAAGCATACTGTCTTCTAGCCACCATGACAGTCAGAGACTGTTATTACAAGTAGTGTAATACAGACATACAGAAGCTAGGATTCTGTGAAGATTTAGATCCCAAAGGGGTGGCAGCTGTTTTCAATTTAAGAGGACAGGAGTGAGTGACATTTTTGCAAGAAATAAATGAGCCATCTGTACACACTACTTGCTGGTAAATTCAGAACATGATAAACATTCTTGAACAAGAAATCAAGACAGGAAAACACCCCCAAAGACTATTTTCAAAACAGAAAAGATTTCTACCACGGAACTGAAACCCTTGCTGAAGTTTTCCCATTGCTCTGTTCCTTTCCCTCCCCCTTCTTTTTTTCCTTTTTCCATTTAAGACCTTCTCTAGATTTCAGCGATCCTCATAAATTCTCAAAGTTTGACCAAAATAAGCAAAAAGTTCTCAATTTCTCCAAAGTCCATAATTATAAAGTGCCAGACTCCATTTTAAAACCGGAAAAATATCCTATTTTTCAGTAATATTGTTTGATATTCCTTTGGCCTACACTTTTCTTTGTGTATGGAAATAGCAAAAACATTTTATCTTTATTATTATTATTTATTGTCAAGGTGACATACAAAGAGGTTTCAGTTGCATAAGTAAGATAATAACTACATTACTTGTCAAACTTGTTACCCCCTCCCTCATTTTTCTCCTAACAGAAGATAAAAACTTTCCAAGGAATGGTCCTTCAGTTACACAACAAAGGGGCTGCTAACACCATATTCACAATGGAAGACATATAGCTCAGGTGTTACTCCTTTGGTTAGCGTTCCAAAGAACTGTTCCAGAGTGGAACAGTTCGAACAACCTTTAAATAAGATTTTAACTCTCCAACTTCCTAGTATTTTTACCTATTGTATAATTGAGTTGATGAAAAAATTAATGTGCACTTTTTTTTTACTTTATACTCTTTTGTTTGTTTTTGTTTTTTGTCTGTCGTGGGTAGAAGTCAGAGCCTGGGCACTGTCCCTCAGCTCTTCAGCTCAAGGCTATAGCCTCTTGAGCCACAGTGTCAGTTTCGGTTTTCTGGTGGTTTATTGGAGCTAAGAGTCTCATGGACTTTCCTGTCCAGGCTGGCTTAGAACCGCGATCTCAGATCTCAGCCTCCTGAGTAGCTAGGATTACAGGCGTGAGCCACCAGCACCCAGCTTTACTTGATACTTTTTTTAGAGACAAGATTTTGCTATGTAGCTAAGGATGCCATCAAACTTACGATCCTCCTGCCTCACCCTCCTGATTTGAAAGCTTGGATGTCTGTCACCATGGCTGGCAAGTTTGTTTTTATTTTGTTTTGTTTGTTTTTTAATGTCATCAAACTCAATGAAAGGAAAAACAAATTCCTTCAGGTTGCCATTTTAATGCCCTGAAATAGGTCACTGGATCACATCCCAAATAATATTTCTTATTTTTTGTCTTTATATCAATATCTAACCTGTGGTCCCTGTAGTACCTTTATCAACAGTATAATGGAGAACCAAACTGATGAACAAAAATATGATTTTTCCAGATTTCCAGACCATGTATTACAAGCACAATATCAAAAAAGTATGCTTGAAAACTTGAGATGTGATTCTAGCAGTAGAGCACCTACCCAGTAAGAACAAAGTCCTGAGTTCAAAACCCAATACCACAAAAAGGAAGTTTAAAGCTAAGATATAATAACAATAAATGACATATGTCCTAATGTCTTTATTATTTGAAATTGATTTTGGAAATTTAAGTTCATACAAAAGGCATACAATTTAATAATGAATAGTGGAAAATAATAGGCAATTTACATTAGTTGGAGAAATGTTACATAGAACCCCCCAAAATTATATTAAAACAATTTTAAATAGGAGAATTAGGTAAAGTGTCAAGATGTAAGATACATACACAAGTATCAATGGATTTCCTTTGTATTAACTGCAATGTCATCATATAGAAAACAACTAATTTTCACAGTGATTTTCAATAGCAAACATTTAGTCCATGTTAATATCACATAAAAACAGAGATTTGGTGTCAGAAGTCACCCATTCCTACATGAGCTTCTTGTGTCCCTAAATGGCTTATTGTTTTCTACCCATCATTTTCTCAGGATTTGGTTCACAGGGAGGAACCTTGAGGAAGAAAGCAATTTCTACCTCTGGAAAAAAAGCAGACTTGCTCACAACTTTCTATGAATTAATGGAATTTCAAGCTTAATGTTCTTTTCAATTCTTACAAGTCAACTCACTATTTGTCTAGACATTCATCTGGGCCTATTCACTTGCTGTGGTTTGAATGGAGACTTGGGAAGCTGATTCAAATATTTTGGTGCAATGGCAGCAGCCATTTTGCTATTCTAAAGACTTGTATATTCAACCCAAATGTCTCCTGTCAGTGTTCTTGAATCTAGCAATTTACTATGTTACCTTGAATGCAAGATAGAGTATGAGACTCTTCACAGTTTTTGACAGTTGGCTGCTGCTCTGCTTCAAGCTATAGGTCAGCTGTAAGTCTGCTTCACATATGTTCTTATTCTCAGCTCTCAGAATGAAGGATCAGCCCCTACATGGGCATTTTCATATCGCAGAGCAAGCAGATGTTCATAATTACACAAATGAATCTGAACTTCTACTTGAATTAACTTACTTTCATGTCCACTGATTGACCGTCACAGTGATGACCCAAATTGAAAGAAGCATGCTTCAGAGAATTATGTTTATAGAAATAAAATTCTTTTTTCTTTATGTATCTTGATATTTTGTGACAGTACAGTTCACTACAAAAGTAAGTAGGAAATCAGAGAATCCTAAAAAGTATTTTAAGGCTTGTCTAAGTTTCCATTAAAAGATGACATGCTTTAGAATGCTGGCCTAAGTGTATGTGCTTATGGAATGAAAAAATAGTTCACTAACAGGACTCAGCAATGAGGGTGAAGCTAAGCAGTCATAGACCTAATGTCATCACCATTGCTCATTGTTCTTCAAAGCCAGATGGACACTCTTCAAAAGACTCCTCACAGATGTTCACTTATGGATCAAAGTTAGATTCATATATATTACAAACAAGAGGGGTTCAGCTGTTTCAGTACACTTTATGTCTAAAACAACAACAAAAAAGACCAATCAAAGTAACCCTATAGACTTAAGTTTAATAAATTTAAACCAAAGTCATACTTCCCATCCTTTTAAGTAGGTAGACTTCATTGTTACAGAGTACAATATCCTATAGCATATGCTATTTAGTGATACAGAACTATATTAAGAAGAAATATAAATGGCTGAAAATATTTTGTATAAAGTAACACTTTTTTCATCTTACTGATTGATTGACCCGTTGATTAATTTTTCCTTAGCAGTACTGGGGTTTTGAACTCAAGGGCTCTTTTTTTATTTGGCACTGTCTTTCTTTTTTAAATTTATTTTTACTGTGAAGGTGATGTACAGAGGAATTACAGTTGCATAAATCAGATAATGAGTACATTTCTTTGTGAACAGTCACTTCTTCCTTCATTTTCTACAGTACCCTATAGTCCCAGATGTTCTCCCAACCAAGGACTAACCAGGCCCAATCCTGCTTAGTTAGCTTCAGAGATCAGATGAGATCAGACACATTCAGAGTTCTAGCCATAGACAGGTTCCTCATTTTTATATTTCATGCAATAGCTGGAATGACAAGCATGCATCACCATACCTAACTTTTCCTGTTAAGATGGGGGTCAAGCTAGGCAGGAAACTTGATCCTTCAGCTGTTCATTTGTCAAGTAGCTAAAATTATGCTATGAGCCACTGGCACTTTATTATTTATTTATTTATTTATGATGTTAGGGATTGAACCAAGAGCCTTGTGTTTGCAAAGCAAGCACTCTATGGATGAGTTACATTCTTAGTCCAGTAGCCATTTTAGTCACTGGGGTGAATCCTCATAATCTTGGAGAAATTCTCCAAATATTCAAGATTTTTCCTCATACCTGATATCACACTTTCAGTTTTATTAAAATAAAAAAATTAAAGCATGGTATTTGATTAGTATTTTGATACATGTTTAGATTGCCTCTAAGAAGTTGGTGCTACCCTATGTGTTTCTGCATGACTGTGGTTAAAATGGTCGGGAAGAAACAGCTGTTTTCTTAAGCCTTTGGTACCACAACTACAACTAATATCTTAGACATTCTTTCTAAATTTTTCTGAACAAATGAGCTTAAACAAACCTGATATGAATATCCCTGCCCAGCAATGTCTGAGAGGTATGCATATTATAATCAATCCCAAAGGAAGTCCTAATGTATGTGCCTTTCTTTGTGAGGATTTGAATGCTTATGAAAATGTTTTTATATTCTATTCTAAAGTTTGTTATTGATGAGAAGGAAAGATATTTGACTAAAAAATGCAGGAGCCGATTTTCAGAACATCAAAGAAACTACCAATTATTCCAGACTTGCAAAACGAATACTTTTCATTGGTGTTTAGAAAATTATAATTGGAATTTTGTGCATGGGACCTGAACTCTAGGAAACAAATACCAATTAATTTGAATTATGTATATTTAAGTATTTATATCTACAGCATCGGAAAGTAAATTGATGCTAAAATTGATCCTTTCTCTTTCTGACTTAATTCTGAAAAGCATTTTCCAGCTAAAATGTAAACTCTTACTTAGTCTGCATGAAAGATAAATTCAGGCAATGTTTATCTGGCATGGCAGAAAATCCCACTAGAAGACTGGGATGAAATTTTTACTCATTTACATTTTATATTTGCCAAGAAAGCCCTAAGAAAGCTTAGTGGTAGGCTCAATATGCACATAGTATCCTCCGAATAAAGCTTAAAATATATGTGCTTGTTTGGACTTTCCATCACTATGACAAATACCTGAGAGAACCAGTTTAAACAAGATATGACTTACTTTGTCTCATACTGTGAGAGGTTTTAGTGCGTGGTCACTTGTCTGTGTTGCTTCTGCATTATTATAAAGTTGAACATAATGGTAGGGAGCCTGTGAAAAAGCAAAGCAGTTCATCTCATGGTGGACATGAAGCAAGAGAGAGGCAAACAGTAAGTAGACTGGGTAAGATATTCACTGCAACACCTCCTCTCCCAAGTGACCTACTATCTCCAGCCAGGCCCTATCTTCTAATAGCCCATTCTATTTGAACTCATCAATAGACTAATCTATTGCTGACATCAGTGCCCTCATTATTCAATCACCTCAATGATTGGATCTACCAGCCTGGGACCATTCCTTCAGCTTTGTACTGGGAGCAGGGAGAAGGGATCTTCTTACCCAAACCATAACAATCTCTCTGAAGGTTAAAGTTATATCTTCTAAAGGAGAATTGCTTTTATTTATTTTAGTTGTGATGCTTCATTTATCTTGCAGTTTCAGACACAATCCAAGGAAATCAAGGTTTTAAAGAAAGAGTGTGGTTAGAATGAGTCATGGCTCCTCTTTTTTTTTTTTTTTTTTAATGCTTCAGGGAATATACCTTCTCTGTAGCAACATAGAGTTGATTGCAATTCCCCATGCATACTGCTTTATGCTTCAGTGTCTTCTCAGCCATTGCCTCTTTCCCTGAAATTCAGTTTTCCTCAATTTAAGAGCTGATCTAATTCCTCCCTGTCCTTCCAGCCTCAGATCCAGTGAGTCATTGATTCCAGGAAGCTTGGTTATGATGGAGTGGCCTTTCCTCTAGGTTTCCATTGTGGCTCACTCAACCTGTTTGCGTATCGTTTCCCACAAACTGTACTCCATGCTGCCCAATATCATTTGTATTTGATTTTATATGTGAAATGTCTTATTGAGTTTCTACTTGCATGATTGTCTCTCAACACTCATTAGATGTCCAATATTTATAGATAACTACATACAGTATGCATGTCACAGAGTGTAAGTATAGAAGAAGCAATGTTTACTTGATTCCTTCTGTACAGGCTTTGTATATCTTTTGTGTGTAATCTCTTTTACATTGAAGGAAACAGGAAGGAAGAGAATCACAACTGGTGAAAGAATATGCATAGGAAGGAAGAGAGGGAAGAGTAATGAGAAAAGAAGGGTATGGAGATATACATCAATGGAGACCTAATAAGCAAACCATAGTGCATGACTCATTTAAAAAGGGCCCAATAGTTTGTCATGTGGAAATTTGGAGGGGAATATTATCATATCTTTTCTTTTTTTTATTTTTGTGCACATCCTGGAGTTTGAACTCAGGGCCTGGGAGCTGTCCCTGAGCATTTTTTGTTTTTTGTTTTTTTTGTTTTTTGTTTTGCCTGTCCTAGGGCTTGAACTCAGCCTGGGCACTGTCCCTGAGCCTCTCTGTGCTTAAGGCTAGCCTAACACTCTACTACTTGAGCCACAGAACTACTTCCAACTTATTCTGTTTATGTGGTACTGAGGAATTGAACCCAGGGCTTCATGCATGCTAAGCAAGCACTCTACCACTAAGCCACATTCCCAGTCCTGTCCCTGAGCTTTCTTGCTTAAGGCTAGTGCTCAACCACTTTAGCCACAGCTCCACTTCCAGAATTTTGGTGGCTAATTGATTAGAGTCTCGTGGACTTTCTTGCCTAGGCTGGCTTCAAACTGTGATCTCTAAATCTCAGCCTCCTAAGTAGCTAGGATTACAGGTATGAGCCACCGATGCCCAGCTATCAGATCTTTTTATTTTTATATTTTTAAATAAGTTTTTTATTAAGAAGTTTATATTGTGAAAATACCGTACAGAAGGATTACAATTACATGAGCAAAGTAATGAGTACATTTCTTATCAAGCATTGTTGCCTCCTCCTTAGTTTACCCTTACCATCCCTGCCCTCCCAGCTCCCCCCAACCAAAGTTGTAAAGTTCATTTTCAGCAAGTCTTGTACATCTCATTGTTGTAATGGGTCCACCTGTATCCCTATTTAAATATTTTGTTTTTTCCCTTCCCCTCCACAAATTATACCAGCATCAAACACAGTGAAAGAAGGAGTTATATTGTAGGGGAGGGACATACAAAGCAACATAGAAAAGATCTTATAAATATGTTAGAAACAATTGCAAGAAAGAAAAACCATTTGAATCCTTATCTTGGGGTTCATTTCGCCTAACATCAACTTCTCTGACCGTTTCTGCTTGCCTCAGACATATACTAGTTATTGCAAATAAGGGAAACTATGGGACCTGTGTTTCTTTGGGCCTGGCTTACTTCACTTAATATAAATTTTTCCAAGTCTTTCCATTTCCTAACAAATGGGTTGATGTCATTTGTTTTGATGGAGGCATAGAATTCCATTATATATATATATATATATATATATATATATATATATATATATACACACACACACACACACATATATATACCACATTTTCTTGATCCATTCATCTACTGAGTGGCATCTGGGTTAATTCCATATCTTAGCTATGGTAAATAATGTTGCAATAAACATAGTTGTACTGGTAGCTTTAGTACGGTCTTGTTTGTGATCATTTGGGTAAATGCTCAAAAGTGGGATTGCTGGGTCATAGGGGAGCTCTATGTGGAGTCTTTTGAGGAACCTCCATACTACTTTCCAAAGTGGATGAACAAGTTTACTAGCAAGATCAATAGAAAGCCCATGGATTGGGAGAAGATCTTCACTAGGCATACAACGGACAAGGGTCTCATATCTAAAATATACCTGGAACTCAAAAAATTAAATCTCCCAATAACAAATCCACAAAGAAACAACTGTCCAATAAATAAGTGGGCCAAAGAGTTACTGAGAAACTTCTCTGAAGAGGAAAGAAGGATGGCTAATAGACACATGAAGAAATGCTCAACCTCTCTAGCCATAAAAGAAATGCAAATTAAAACAACACTCAGATACCACCTCACCCCAGTTAGAATGTCTATAATCAAGAATTCTAATAACAACAGATGCTGGAGGGGATGTGGCCAGAAGGGAACCCTACTGCATTGTTGGTGGGAATGTAAAATTAAATGTTGTTTTTTATTGTGAAAATACTGTACAGAGGGGTTATAGTTACATGAGCAAGATAATGAGTACATTTCTTATCAAGCATTGTTGCCTCCTCCTCCTTTGTTTTTCTCCTACCATCCATTCCCTCACACCTCCTCAACTACACTCTCCCCCCACCCCCTGACTCAAATTGTAAAGATCATTTTTCACCATAGTGTCTTATACATCTCATTGATGTAATGGGTCAACCTGTATCCCTATTTAAATAATTTTGTTTTTCCCTTCCCCTCCCCAAATTATACCAACATGAAATACAGTGAAAACATGAGTTATACCGTGAGGTGGGGGGGACATACAAAGCAACAAAAAAAATCACATGGTACCTTATAAATACATTAGAAACAATATCAAGAAAGAAAAAACAAAGCCGGGCGCTGGTGGCTCACGCCTGTAATCCTAGCTACTCAGGAGGCTGAGATCTGAGGATCACGGTCAAAGCCAGCCCGGGCAGGAAAGACTGTGAGACTCCTATCTCCAATAAACCACCAGAAAACCGGAAGTGGTGCTGTAGTTCAAGTGGTAGAGCACTCGCCTTGAGCTGAAGAGCTGAAGGACAGCGCCCAGGCCTAGAGTTCAAGCCCCACGACCGACAAAAAAAAAAAAAAAAAAAAGAAAGAAAAAACAACTTGTGTCCCTATCTTGGGGTTCATTTCGCTTAACATCATCTTATCTGATCTTTTCTGCTTGTCCCAGACATACACTAGTTATTGCAAGTAAGGGAAACCATAGGACCTATGTTTCTTTGGGCCTGGCTTACTTCACTTAATATAATTTTTTTCTAAGTCTTTCCATTTCCTAACAAATGGGTGATGTCATTCTTTCTGATGGAGGCATAGAATTCCATTATATATATATATATATATATGTATATATATATATATATATATACCACATTTATCTACTGAGGGGTATCTGGGTTGGTTCCATATTTTAGCTATGATAAATAATGCTACAATAAACATAGTTGTGCTGGTAGCTTTAGTATTGTCTTGTTGGTGATCATTTGGGTAAAAGCATTCATTTTGTGTCTGTGGTATTTCCTAGTGAATGGTGCATTGGAGACTGTGTCCCCATTGAGAACATTAACCATCACCAAGAAGGTTAATATTAATTAATACAGGTTAATTTGTGCAGAACCCTAAGAAATTTATACTTATAAAAATCTGGAAAAATAATCATTCCAGATAGTTTAATATCATACTTTAAAGAACCACTAACATGCCAGGTGCCAGTAGCTCATACGTGTAATCCTAGGGAATCAGGAGTTTGAGATCTGAAGATTGCAGTTCAAAGCCAGCATGGGCAGACAAGTCCTTGAGACTCCTCTCCAATTAACTACCAAAACAAGTGGAGCTGTGGCTCAGGTGGTAAGAGGGTTAGCCTTGAGCACAAAAGCTCAGTGACAGCACCCAGGCCCTGAGCTGTAGCCCCAGTCACTACAGAGAATATAAGGGGAATATAAGGAAAGACCTAAAGATAGAAATGTGGGAAACATCTAGCTTAGCACTTGAGGAACAAGAGAGGAGAGAAGAGAGAGAAAAAGGAAACAGTATAATAAGGGAAGTTTGCTATGAAGCTGAAGAGAGGAAGAGGCCAAGGAGACCATTTGTCATAATTATGCTCAAGCAATTCACTTAGTACATTTATTTTTATTAATGTAAGGACATGAAAAGCAAGTTTAATGACTACTAAGTTATTTCTTCACCCTTCTTCTTGTACATGTATATTTAAGAGTTAACATCCCCTGACAAATAATTCCATCTGAAGAAAGAGGGTTGGGGCTAGTCTCACATCTGCTTTACGTTAACCTTTCTACACAGGAAAAACAGCTCTGATGACTTTGCCCAGTTTTTAAACTTGGAATTGTCTTCCATGGACCTGAAAGGCCCTCACACACATTGAGATTAATCTCATGGTGTTGAAATTTCTGGAAACCTGGCATGGAATTTTCTTCTTAGATCTGAAATCCACATAAGAAAGATGTGTAGTTAGGGGACAAATCTGGAGAAATGTTCAACCTCATTAGCAATCCAAGATATACAAATAAAAGCAGTAATAACATAACCTTACTAGTTTGGGCTAATGATTTCTAGTGCTGGTTGCTTTCTTGTAACGTGAACTCTGAAACATTGCTGGAAGCAGTACAATTGGGATCGTCTCAGTAGAAAAATAACTTGGCATTGCACTTCTTGAACCACAAAGAATCCTGGCTTTGTATTTTCTAGAAATTAATTTGAAATTTATAAAATAAGAAGAAACATTATAGATGTAAAGATGTACTGTCTTTATTTATAAGCTATGAAATGCTACTACTGGTTTTAGTGTGGTATGCTGTCTCAGGTTGATGTCCTGAGAAACAGAGACTGAAACAAGGATTCTTGTAATGTGGTTTATGAAACAATGCTTGTAGGTAAAACCTGTAGGAGAAAGAAATGAAGCACAGGGCAGAGGCACGTGGATGAAAACATACATTCAACTGAAGTCTAGTCTGAGCCTCAGCCTTTGTGGGGTTCTGGAGTGTGAACAGTTCCACAACCTTTTCCCACTTTCATACAGGAAGGTCACTGAAGGTCATCTCTCAAGAGAGGGTATGATCTTCCCTGCATTTCCAGGTAATTCAATGCCTACCCATTCTAGAGAAGGGTTGGTTTCATAGCACCTGAAGAATGGATGCACCCTGGGCCTGGAAAAAGCCCCAAATGTTGGCTTTCTGTATCCTCCTCAGTCTTAGAGGATTAATTCAACCTATGCTGGATTCTAACATGTATCTGGGGTAGATATCCTGGACTACAAAGTTAGGTTTGATCTTTTTTTTTTTTTCCTTCCTGAGAACAGGATGTGCTTTGGTTTGGCTTTTTCCAACAGAAGCTGCTTAAGTACTTCTAGGCAACTCCTCATTTTCCTCCACTTCATCTTCCTCCACTTCACCTTCTACTACCAGCCTGACCAGAGATGAATAGCTAAAGAGACTGTCACAAGCAGAAAGGAGATGTTGATTGGTTTGGTGGAAGGCAGAAATCTGGCTTTTATGGCTCAGGAGCTGGGAATATGTCTGTTTATTCTGGTTAGTGCTATTCTGATGCTTCATTGTAACAAGATGGATGAATCAAAAGCAGGTCTTGTCTCCTTTGGGTACATCTGTCCGGATCTGGTTCAGGCTGGGAAGTATGCAATTTTTAATTCAAAAAATATGTTCCTCTGTACACACTGCTGAATGACATTGGTAGTGAAGAATCTGGCAGGTCTTTTGCATTTGATCCTCTTAGCTTTATTTTCCATTTTTAATTTTTTTTGTTTATCTTCCCAGGGAATTTAAAAAGAAACTGGGAGGAAGCTCAAAGCTATCAGGACTGGCCACTCTTTCGCAAAGTTCATTCAGAAAGGGTTTAAAATGGAAATTAAAAGGAAAATCATCACATATTTGAGAACATTTTTTGAGAATTCATTTTAAATGGATGTCTTTAGTAAAAAGACTTTCTGTGCAAACCAGATATTCATATTTCTAAATAACAAATATGCAAATTTAAATGTCATAGATAAAACTTATTGAAATTTTCCTTCCTGGATCCTCAGAAATAAGTTTGAGAGACAAAGGGATTGGATGAGGTATTTTAAGGAGCCTGCAGGGACAGACAAGTGTAAAAATTCAGAGGGGACCCAAGAAATCAACTGCTTATGATTATAGTTGAAATCCCTCCGCTGCCCACTTAATGTCTATAACATTGGATAAAGTTCTTGTTCTTTCTGACTTCAGTCTCTTCAGCTGTCTAATGGAAATGATTATCTCCACAGGACAGCATGGTGGTAAGAGGCTCTACAGTCAGAATTTCTGACTTTCAATACTAACTTTGATATATACTAACTGTGTGACTTTAGGTATATTAGCTTGCTCAGTTCTTCAGTTATTTTTGAAAGAGCATAATAAAGTACTAATCTTCTACAAGCATTGAAGACTGAAGACTATCAAAAAGCTTCTAAAAGCACTTGCCACATTGAAGCATTCAAAGAACATTGGCTACAAATTATATACATACATATGTATATAATTGTGATTTTAGATTAAATAATGTATGTAAAGAAAGTGATAAGTATAGCAAATACCTCAACAAAATATTATCTTTATATATTTCATAGCAAGAACTATGTTCTATATGATTGCTGGCTAACTTTGTTTATTTGATGTCATCGTTTTGGACAATAAATCACAAGCACAAGGTAATAGCAGACTTGTATGTGAAATATGTGAACAAATGAGTAAGTGATCTCTCAACATTCACATTATAACATTTCTTTCTCAGGGAATATAAATTATTCTTTTATCTTACCATGATGGATCATATTGACAACACTGAACACATAACAGTCACTAAGACTGTATTTAATAAAATTAGAAAGGAAAGGAAGGAGAGAGAAAGTGGGCAAGAGAGAGAAAAATCTATAAGAGTAAATGTACAGGTCATAAATATAATTTGGTTTACAAAAATATTACCAGTATTGCTATATGTGTCTTAAATTACCTACAAATGTTCATGTGTTAAAGAGTTGGTCCCCAGGAGTGTTTCAACTGGGAGGTGGTAGAAACTTTAAGAAGTGAGCCCTAAGGGGAGTAAGTTAGGTAGGTCACTGGTAGTATACCATTAACAGCAATTAGCAGACTTTGTATCTTCCCTCTTATGGTCATAAGGTCATAAGGTGAGCTCCACCACGTTCTCTCAAGCATGATGCATTTCCTCTCCACAGATACAAAAGCAACAGGGACAAATGATCATAAACTGAAACCTTCAAATCTATTGAATGTGTCATAGTGATGGAAAGCTAACACAAATATATAGCTCAGAAACTGAAGCCTAAATGGTTTCTTCAGCCAGTCAACTCTGGATCAACACTACCTAGGGGAGAAGAATTTAGAACATACCCTCTCATTTGGGAATGAACATCCACATACATTTTTGGTCATTTCAAGAGGAAATCACAAAATTGCAATGTAGAAATCTTGTCTTTCAGGTCTTTAGGTATATATGACTTTAAGGTAAGGTGCTGATGCAGGTACTTTCTGCTCTTAATTTGATATGTAGTTGCTTAGGAAGCTCTGTTCTGTAAAAAAAAAAAAAAATCCATGGAGGGAAGGGATGCTGGGGAAAAAAACAAAGGCAGAGGCAACAATGCTCGATAGGAAATGTACTCATTACCTTGCTTATGTAACTGTTACCCCTCTGTAGAGTATTCTTACAATAAAAGCATACCAAAAACCCTAAATATCCACACATGCATGCAGGGTATACACACAGTTACTTTAGTAACTGAGTTTAGGGGAAAAAAAGGTTAGAGCAGGACACTCAAAACTATGCAACTGGTGTAATTGGAGCAGTATAAAAACAAGAACCTCAAGAGCCTAATTACATAGCTCAGTGCTGCTAGAAATGCCATAGTGGAACAAAGGCAGTACTGCCTATGTTTTTTATGAGCACAAAGCTGGCACCCAGGTGAGAGGATTGCAGGCATTTGTTAAGGTGGGTACTAAGAGCTGCTATCAGCTTTAGGTGGGAGCTATCCAGTCTGGGCTTCACTTCCCTGGGGAAGATGTACCAGAGACCAAAAAATTTATTTTCTTAAACATACCATATATGGGACGCACTATGGTGAGCCCAGTTTCCCCCAACTACTGCTAAGAAGTCTTAGTTCTATTGCTGTTATAACAGGAACTTTCCTAGAACTCCTTGAATTTCCTGGTATTACTAACCACATCACCTACTATTCAGTTATGCGTAAGTTATTTTGCATGTGGGGCTATCTATTATGATCACATTGGGGTTAAAAATTTCTACACATTTAGAAAATGTACAACGCCACTTCTTAAAAATTATTTTGCTTTTGGCTATGTGCAAGAGAATTACAATTTGAATTAAACCATTGAGGATTTCCAGGGAATTAAGCTGAGCAAAGACAGCACATAGATAGGTGCCAAATAATAATAGGATGAATTATTTCTAAACAACATGCACTGAACATTTAACACTCTGCTACCACAATGTCTTGTGTGGATTAACACCCTTTATCCTCACAAAACTCCCTCCAATTCAGTTTTACAATCTTTTTGAAAAATTTACAAATGAGGAAATCGAGGCCCAGGATGGTTAAATCACTTGATGAAGCTCATACAACTTATCAACTGGACTTTGAAGATTTGCAGCTCCCAAGATTCCACGTGGAACTGCTATGTGGAAAAATCCCAGATGTTGGTTTTGTGACTTTTCAGTGGCTGCCTGGATGGATATGATTCTGCTGTGGGCTCAACGCAAGTCTCTGAATTAGGCAGACAATCTCCTCACCAAGCACAGATGAAGACATGAGTTAAGACAAATTAGAGAGTCTCTGTGACTCAAAGCCGACAAGAAGGAAACGCATGCTGGACCAATACACATATGGCTTCCTGACCACCCCAAGTATCCATGTGGACCCTCATCTGACACTTCTCTTTTTCCTCGCAAATGCCAGGCCCAACATATTGTCATGCTTTCACACTAGCCTTGGCTTCTGGGAGAAAGAACAGGTGGTCTTTTGTTGGTTTTAAACATAAAAAAGTCAATGTTGAAACAACAGTCTATTTCCCCTGAGATCTTAATTGGGGTATTTGGGAGGTCCATCATGAGCATCATTCCAATTTCCTTCTCTCCTGAGAAGGTGGGAGGGCCATGAAATGAGATCAATATCAGAATAAAATAGGAAGATCTGTGGAAGAGACACACAGTGCAGAAGAGGGATTCAAGGTGGGTGAATCTGGGAGGGCCTCTCCAGAACACAGCATATCTGGAGAAGCATCACACCTAGCTCCAGTTACATGCTGACGCTCCTGGTGGAAAGAACTGGACAGGGAACATTTGTACTTAACATCTGTGCATCTCTGTTTGCTCTCTCAACCCTCAGCCTGTTTCCAGCTGTTTCCAACTTCAAAAGGATTAAAACATTGTGGCTTACTTCAGGATTCAGAGAGTAGGAGGGATTTATGGCTGATCCCAGGCTTAGGAGCCAGAGAAGAAAAGAAATTGTGATCCCAAGGAACAGGTGGGTACAGTGGAAATCAAAGCCATGGGGCAAACGCAAGAATTCTTGGAAGAAAAAGAATGAATTAATCTAAGGCAAAGAAGCAACTCCTGAGGGAGGATGGGACATCTGCAGGCTAAGCCCCACTTTGTCAGACCTCCCCATTCCTGAGTAAGTCCCTTTTCTAGGACCTACTCACTTGGGACTAAAAGCGAGAGGTTCTATTATACTGTCTAGAAAATGTGTGGAGATGATTGGGAAGTAATTCTGGAATCCCATGTTTGGAACTAGAAGACATTTTCCAATAGAAATAATAGTGTATATAGATGCATTGTAGCAAGTAGAAACATTGTGGGGGGAATAAAAATTTTTAGCTAATATGAGTAAATAAAAAGGTATATAGGGAATAGAGGGGATAGAATAAGAAAGACTGGAACTCAGATTAATGGGAAATAATTCTTGAGCCACAAGGGCTGGTAAGAAGTATGAATCCAGGTTTGAGACCTAAGAAGGTCATGTTGGCTAAATTTGAAGATGGGAGACAGGAAGGAGATGTGTTTGGTTTCAGAAAAAGCAGTTACAGTTTAAAATGGGAGATAGGCTTTTAAGTAATAGGAACTGGCACAGGTGCAGAGTTTAGGTTGGTGTCTCTCAGCGACATCCCCTTCCACCACCATGAGCATTAGCATCTAGTAGGCAAGTTAACAGGGTAGACTCCTAGGTTCCTCCCAAACCCACCAACCCAGAATTTGTGTAGTATGACTCAGAAAGTTTTGCTTTAACAAATACTCCAAAATCTCAATTTTCCTCTCCAAATTAATACTGGCAAATCATCTCTAGTTTAGGTTTTATTATTTGTTATCTACAAATTTGTATGCCCAGATATTAAATAGAACAACAATCCAATTCACCTCAAAAACTATGGAGACCAAACAGGCCATAGTATTTCAAGTGCTATTCTAAAACCAGTGTATTTAGCATATATAATCACTTTTGAGTGTGTGTAACTAGGCATAAAAGCAAACCAGTTTACCTAAACAATTGCATTTATGTTACTTTAAAAGAATTTAACTTCCCTGTCCACAGGAGAGAGAGACAAGAACCAGCAAGGACAGAGCTACAAAAACATCAATTCCACTTGGTGCTGGTGGCTCATACCTGTAATTCTAACTACTCAGGAGGCTGAGATCTGAGATCTGAGGATTACAGCTTGAGGCCAGCCTGGGTGGGAAAGTCCATGAGACTCTTTTTTGTTGTTGGTGGTGGTCGTGGGGCTTTAACTCTGGGCTTGGATGCTGTCCCTCAGCTCTTCAGCTCAAGGCGAGCACTCTACCTCTTGAGCCATAGTGCCATTCATGGTTTGCTGGTGGTTAATTAGAGATAAGATTCTCACAAACTTTCCTGCCCAGACTGGCTTTGAACCATGATCCTCAGATCTCAGTCTCTTGAGTAACTAGGATTACAGGCACAAACCACCAGTGCCTGGCCAATGCAACTCTTATCTCCAATAAACTACTCAGAAAAAGTGAGACGTGGTACAAATAGTAGAGCACTAGCCTTGAGCACAAAGAAGCTCGGGGACAGTGTCTAAGCCCTGAGTTCAAGCCTCACAACTGGCGCGCACACACACACACACACACACACACACACAAATCCCCAAACTATCAGCTTCTCCTGGTCTAGATCTGGACACTTTGTGATGCTGTTTCCTGCTGATAAGCTGATGGAGAAATGAGATGTTATAACTGCTTCTATCACTGGGTAGCAGGTAGAGCTACTTACCAATCCTGGCTTTCCTCTTCCATGTGGGTGTTCATTGCAAAGCTCTGGTCTCCCAATTCCTTTCCAGAAAGACTCAACACACTCATAGTAGAATTTATAACGTTCCTGCTATTCCCGTCCCATGACCTGCCTGGAATGGGGGCGACCTGCCTGGAATGGGGGCGTAGGTGGGTGGCCATCGTGAGCAGTTATTGATACGCGCAGGAAGAATGCTGCGTCATTTACTCTGTTGATTTCATGCAGCCATTGAGTGCCGAATATCACTTTTTATGACTGTCATTTGTTTTGAGCAAACATCCTTACACACCCTGGCCAAGGAGACCCAAATTAAATTCCAACGTTGCTTGTGGAAACTTTGAAAGGCTGAAGTCATGTAACTGTAGACATAAGACAAGGTCTCTGGGGACAGGAATGACGACACTTGGGCCAAGCCGGTTCCGTTTCTGTGAGCTGAGGTAACTGGCAAGGGCTAGAAATTTCCTGGGAGACCAGACTGAATTCCTCCCATCAGGACTACATTGCTAGACACATCCATGAACTGGATAGAACATGGGTTTAAGCCGGTTCAAACTTTTTAAGACTTGAATATAAATTCCTCAGAAAGTCTTATGGAGAAGTTGGGGAGATATATGTGGGGAGAGGAGACAAAAGTCCTATTATTTCTCAAACTTGTTGAGATCAGTGTCTCCTGTAGAAGTGAACTTTATTTCAGCACACCCATGTGGATATGAAGAAGGCTGGTTGTCAATTCTAACAAAGTATATTTTTATAAGAGTTTACCTTCAGCCTGAAAAACTTCCTACAGAAAGGGATCAGATATTAAGCTCCTATTGAAAGATCCTTGATTATTCCACAGGAGAAAGACAGGCCTGTAAGAACCTATTTTTTTTTTTTTCTGGCCAACTATGAAGAATTTGATGAGTTTATCAGAGAAGTCAGCAAAACCATTCTCCCAAAAGTAGTCCAAGAGTGATAACAAATTTGAAGCTAAAGGCCTTATCTAAGTAATCTATAGGTCTAACTCTGTTGGCAACTCTACATTTTTCACTTTGGAGCAGACAGATGAATCTGTCAGAAATAAGCCCGGTGGCTTTCAAGGAGAAGTGAACAAAATTTTTAGCAGAAATTCAGTCATCACTTCACTTCTTAGTAAGCAAGAAGAGGGAAAGGTGTTAGTGGCATACAACCAAATATAATAGCCTCAGCTATGTGAAACTCTTTGTACGTCTTGGAATTTTTGAATTCAAAGTTGTCTATGCCAAGATACACTTGAGCAATACAACCTGAGAAAACAAAGTTTTAAATAAAGCGTTCTGACATCTTTTTCTAATGACACATGCAATTTTGTAATATACCAAGCTTACGTCTTTCCTTCCAATTTGAGGATAGTGCAACATCATACATCTCTGGCCCCATACCAGGAAAAAAAGTTGAGCTTGGCCTCACCACCAGTTTTCTGTGGCAGCTGATTCAAGGAGCCAAGGCAGAGACAGAAAATTAATACATCACCCTCTTACGCTGAGAGGTTTGGGGGAACTGTTCTCATTCCCTTGGTTTTAAAGTGAAAATATGTACAAGAACTTAGGCTGGGAATAGGCAATGATGTTATGAAGCCATTTTGGACCCAAATGAAGGGGGGGGGGGGAGGAACTCATGTCATCTTCTATAGATTGATCACAATAAGAGTCTATTTTAATTAGAAGAGCCAAACACCACATAAATACGATTTTCTACAGTTTAACTATTCTAATTATATACCTGAATTTGTTTTTTTGGAAGAAAGAAAGCAGAACATTTATTTCAGTCATAGCAGTCACCATATCTTTGGCATGTATTAAGGACTGTTAGTCTCCCAAGTTCTGCTCAAAATTCATAACATGGGAATTTACAAAATTTTCATAAAAGCAATTGAAATTACAGTGTTTTTATGAACTCCCAGGGTGTACTTCTATTAACAAAAGATGTTTTGCTTTACTCACACCTGCTCAGTTCTCCATGGGGGCCCAAGCAATACACATTCCAATAGAACAGCGCCAATAAAATCAAATAAAAATGAAGTTCCAAGGAAGAGAATGGAGATTTGCAATATTACCATAGAAAGTGCATTTGAGAAGGAGCTGAGCTATTGGAACTGGCTTTTCAGTAGAAATTTGTTACAAAAAATAGATATGCAACAATAAATCATGTAATTTTGACTGTTGAATACTCAGACAACTTTTAAAGAACCTCTACTATGTTTCTCTCTGTGCATGTGTGTGTATGTGTGTGTTTGTGTTTGTAGCCTGGAAGGGGTTAGAAATAGAGGAAGTTTAGAAGTGAGAGAAAAAAGAGCTAGAAACACAGGAATTCTTCTCATTGCATGTTACTAAAAAACAGAATTTTTGTAAAGTCTACCTAAATTAATCTGTTTATACGTGCTAGAATATTATCTTAAGGAATCTCAAAGTCCATGAAATTCTACTTCTTCTAAAAGACTTTGTTTAATGGGGGAAAAATGGAAGAAATTAACTGGCTCTAATTTCCAGCTCTTCCATATTTAGACAAAGTTTCAATAATTCTAAGGTTTTGTTGTTAGATTCTGAGTCACAGAATGTCTGAAGAACCCTCACCAGGCAGAGTATTATATTAACAGTTAGACTATCATTTCAATATGGCTTGTCCCACTAAAACTCATGTTGAAATTTAATATTCATTATGAGATATTAAGAAGTGGGATCTGGTGGGATTTAAGGAGGTGATTGAAGAGGTGCTTTCATGAATGGATTGATGAATTTGTTCAAATAATGGATTAGCGCTAGTGGCTCACACCTAGAATCCTAGCTACTCAGGAGGCTGAGGATTGTGGTTCAAAGCCAGTCTGGGCAGGAATGTCTGTGAGACTTTAACCTCCAATTAACTACCATAAAACAAGAAGAGGCACTGTGGCTCAAGTGGTAGGGCCCTAGCCTTGAGCTGAAGAGCTCAGGGACAGTGCCCAGGGGCCAAAGTTTAAGACCCATAATAGACAAAAAAAAAAAAAAAAAGGAATAATAGGTTTTCTATAAAAGTCAGTATGTCAAGATCAGTTATTTCCCATGTCTCACCATGCAATGCTTCACCATAGTTTTGTATTTCACCAACAAGAAAGCCATTACCAAAGTTGACATCTTCATCTTGGACTAGAACCATGAGCCAAAACAAAACTCTTTTCTTTCAAATATAACCAGTCAATACCATTGTGTTTTTAGCAATAGAAAATGGACCAAAGCAAGAAATGGAATAGATTTGGAAACTCTACCATGTTGGATTGCAAGTAAAAGGCATGTCCTTTGCTCTTTCTTAAATGGATTTACATTTTATTGGGAACAGACAAATGAGAAAAGCAAATGACAGGCAAGTTTTGTTTGTGAGAGGGGAAATTGTTATTTATGACCTTTTGCTGCTCCTGGAAGAGGGAGGATCCTGAAGAGGGTCTTTTGCAGTGTCAAGTGATGAATACAAAAGTGGTAGACTGGGAATACCTGGAGAAAGGGCTAGTAGCTCTACATAGGGAACAGAAATACTGGATGATGAGGCCCTGGGATCAGGATAGATTGATGGAGAAGCAATGAACAGGACAGGAGAGTGAGGTGAGGCTGCCCATGAATGAAGAAAAGCTCTGAGAAGGGTAACAGAGTTGTTCAATGGGGACTTGTGTTGATTTTTCCATTCATTCATTCATTCCAACACGGCTACCTAGTGCTTTCTTTGTGCCAAGGTATGCACTAAGTGCTGGAGATAAAGTACCATCAACCTCATGGCATCCTCAGTGAAGTATCCCACTTTTCACTGACACCTCCTGGACTGGATTTTTCTCTTGGAGAAGGTAGAGAAATACTCTGATACTCGCCAAGACTGGCAGAGTGTTAGAATATAGGAGGCTGCCAGCAGGACAGCCACACCTGTGTTACTCACATTTCAGAAGGGCTGTCTGAAAAGGAAAAACCCAACATATTGGCTCTTATTTGTCATAATTGACTCCATGACCAAGAACTGTAAGCATCTAACTGTAGGAAGAACATGCGTAGTTGCTCAGGAATGTGGAGGGATGGAGTGATTTGCTTTGGATTGAGTTAGTCTCTTCTCAATGTGGTAGTGGTTTAATTAGCTTCTTCTTTCACCATCATCAGGAGCAGTCTTTGGAGCTGAAGCCACCAGAGCAGTGGTTCTCAGATGTACTGCTTGGCACTGGTGGCTCATGCCTGTAATCCTAGCCACTTAGGAGGCTGAGATCTAAGGATCTCTGTTTGAAGCCAGCATAGGCAGAAAAGTCCCTGTGAGGTTCTTATCTCCAATTAACTACTCAAAATCCAGAAGTAAAACTGTGGCTCAAAGTGATACAGTGAGCAAAAGAGTTCAGGAACAGCACCTAGGTCCTGAGTTCAAGCCCCACAATTGAAGGAAAAACAAGAGATGCCCCAAGCAACCAATGTATTGGCACACAATGTAAGGGAAACTATAATTTCTTGTTAATAATTTAGATCTAAGAGTGTGCAAGTGAATCCACCCTCATTTTAATGCGTAAAATGAAAATATAAATACTTAAAAATAATCCTCTTCCCACAAGATAATCTCCATTTTTCTGTTTTCTGATATTTATGAGAGTTGGTCTTCATGTATTTACACACATAATCCAGGATGTTTCTAGCTTCATAGCTATAACGTCACTCCTTTTCCATTTTATTCAAAAAGTATAGCTGAGTGCTGATGACTCATGCTTGTAACCCTAGTCACTCAGGAGGCTGAGATCTGAGAATTACAGTTTGAAAAGAGCCCAGGCAGGAAAGTCTGTGAGATTCATCACCAATTAAAGCAAAAAGCTGGAAGTGGAGGTGTGGTTCAAGTGATAGAGTGCTATCCTTGAACAAAAGAGCTCAGGGACAGATCTCAAGCCCTGAGTTCAAGTTCTAGGACCATCACATGCCAGCACACACACCCATGCACACACGTGCGCGTGTGCATGCACACACACACACACACAGAGCAGGAGCTAGATAGTGGATATGAATTCAGTATTAGAGCACAATATTTGCACATGCAAGCATCTAAGTTCAATCCTCAGCCTTCTCTCAAAAAAATCAGCAAATGAGTGCAGTACTTTTGTAGACATTATTATTGTTCAAAGCTAGTTCTGGGATCTGCAGAAAAATGCCTGATTGATTAGCATTGTGTGCCCTGAATATGAGGTTGGGTATGGCATTGTATTACATTACTCTGTCACTTCTGAGTTCTCAGGTGGTATATCTCTTTAGTTTGCTTTCTGTTATAGTCACCTAGGTTGTATTTTACACAGTTCTGATTCACTTATGTCACCCAACCCAGCCAGGTTTTGTTTTGTTTTTTTTTTCTGAAGGGGACTCAATAGATTTATAATTCAACTGACATTAACCAGAGATGAAGGCATGTCTCAAATGATAGAACTTAGTGTGTGTGTGTGTGTGTGTGTGTGTGTGTGTGTTGGTCCTGAGGCTTGAACTTTAGGCCTCATGCTGTCCTTGAGTTTCTTTTGCTCAAGGCTCATGTTCTTACCACTTGAGCCACAGCTCAGCTTTTTGGATAGTTAATTGGAGATAAGAGTCTCACAGACCTTCTTGCTTGGTTTGGCTTTGAATCACAGTTCCTCAGATCTCAGCCTTTTGAGTAGTTAGGATTACAGGTGTGAGCTACTAGCACCCAGCTCAAATGATAGAACTCTTGCTAACAAGTGTGAGGCCCTGAGTTCAAATCTTCATACTGCCAAAAATAAGAACAGCATCCAATTGACCTTACTCAAGTGCTTCTATCCTGTGTGACTTTTTCTTGCCAGTCCTGGGGCTTGAACTCCGAGTCTGGGAATTGTCCCTGAGCATCTTTCACTCAAGGCTAGAATTCTATCACTTGAGCCACAGCACCACTTCTAGCTTTTTCTGTTTATGTGGTACTGAGGAATCAAACCCAAGGCTTCATGCATGCTAGGCAAGCACTCTACCACTAAGCTACAATCCCTGCCCCTTAACCTGTATGACTTTGAATAGTTAATGAATGGAGGCGACATCCATGAACACATGTGTCCAGTTGACACTCAATATAAAGAAAGTACAAAAAAAGTATTGTAAAAAATAGAATATAATTTTGAGCAACAGTAAAACTGTATTTTACATTTCTGCAAATACAGAGTGTCTTGATTTTTTTCCTTATTAATGCTTTGGAGAAATCTGTCAGACATACATTTCTGCTTCCCTCCCTTGGTAAAAACAATCCAAAGGATAAATTGAAAGCTGTGGGAACATCTAATTGTCTCTAAGATCATTTGGATACAGATGATTGGGTTATAGTAGCAACTATAGTAGCAAAACTAATTTAAGGCAACCATTAAAAGCTACACTAAAAGCAAGAAAGAGAAGGAGAGGAAAAGGGAAAAGAAGAGGGAGAGGGAGAGAGGAGAAGAGAGGAGAGGAAAGACAGAAGGAGACAGAAAATGAATTTTGTTGTTAGGAGTAATCGCTTTATGAAGTTAAAGAAATAAAAATCCAATGATTTGAGGATGCTTGTAAGCCAGGAGTAGATAATTCTAAGTTTTTCTAGGGTGCTTAAACATGTATAAGATTAGAATAACATGAATAAGGTTGGAATCCTGAAACTATTGAACATTTGATGTAACTGTTTCTTGTCTTGCAGGTACTAAGCTTTGACAAATTGATGAGAAGAGCTCACTTCCCTATATTTTTGGTTCACTAATGCTTCATTCTTTTTTAGCATTTGAAGCTGTCAGTCACATGGAGTAGACAGGCTCTTTTATCCAATGAGTTTAACCCCACCTTAAAGAATCCTATTCAAGCATATATTAAAAATTACAGTGGAAATATGTTTCAATGAAATTGTTCTTTTCATAGCTGTTGAAAGCATGGGATTTGGAGTTGGATTCCAGAGGTTCAAGTTCCTGCTCTCTCATTTAAAAGCAGTGATAGTGGGCAAGTATTTAATGTCTGTGCCTCACTTTGTAAAATGAACACTTTTTGTTTTCCTCATCTGTAGAAGAGGAGAATGTTGTGCCTTCTGGTTTATGGACTGAGTACTCGAGAGTCAATACAAGGCAAGGCTAGAACACTGTGACACTGATATGAAGTCAGTGAAATCATATTTTGCTTTTTTCTAATCAGCCAATAATGATGATTTTCTCTCTGATTGATCCCTGTACATGAAAAGCTCTATTTATTACCATTTATTAATTATGTATAAGTGAGGTTTGAGTTTTACCAGGTGTATACCTAGAGAAGGCCAAGTCTCAGGTGCACATGGCCTTTTGAGTACAAGACCCATTTTCAATATTCTTATGGATGACTAATTCTTAAGTGTTAATATGAGACAGTTTAGTGTGTGTGTGTGTGTGTGTGTGTGTGTGTGTATGTGGTGTGTGTGTTGGTTCTGGAGCTTGAACTCAGGACCTGAGCACTGTCCCTGAGACTTTTTGCTCAAGGCTACTATTCTACCACTTAAATCACAGCTCCTCTACTGTCTTTTTGGTACCTAATTGGAGATAAGAGTCTCAGGGACTTTCCTGCCTGGTCTGGTTTCGAACTGTCATCCTCAGATAGCAGCCTCCTGAGTAGTTAGGATCAGACACATGAGCCAGCAGTACCCGACACGTTACTGGTATTTTAAAATGACTCACATCTGTAATCTTAGCTACTCAAGAGGCTGAGATCTGAGGGTTGTAGTTTGAAGCCAGCCCAGGCAGGAAAGTCCATGAGACTCTTTTCTCCAACTAACCACCAGAAAACTGAATGTAGACCTGTGGCTCCAAGTGGTGGAGTGATAGCCTTGAGCAAAGAGCTCAGGGACAGTGCCCAGGCCTTGAGTTCAAACCCCTCAACTGACAAAGAAAGTGGCTCAAATTCATTTCTTATAGAATAAAAGGCACTGTGGAGCTGTGGTCCATTCCTGAAGGCAGGAGAAACTTGAAGGACCCTCTGACAGGAGATCTGGGACCAGGAAGTGGTCTGCCCCCCCCCCCCATCCCTCTTTGGCTCCCATTCAGAACAACCACAAAGCCATGTGGTCAAGGGGCAATGAAAAGTGAGCTGAAGAGGGAAGCCAGAGGTCAGCTTGATGGAAACAGTACTGGCCTGCAGATCAGAGGGGCAGGAAACAGGGCCAGGGCCATGGCCTCGGGCAGTCAGGAACAGGTGGGGAAGTCTGCAAGATGGACTGAGAAAAATATTTCAGGATGTGGAGGTATTGACTATGAGGTATGAGAATGCCTTTCTAGCTTAAAGATATTTGCAAATTACTTTTCTAAGTCCTTCTGAGGTCCATTTTTTCTATCTTTGAATTATGTGACTTATCAGGGAGTTCTTCAAAAATTTCACATAGATCTTTTGAAATTTGGAATACAAGTGAGCAGTCATGAGGGTGAACACCAATATCTTCCCTTTTCTTTTCTTTTTCTTAATTGGTCATGGGGCTTGAACTCTGGGCTTGGTGCTGTCCTTCAGCCCTTCAGTTTAAGGCTAGCGCTCTACCACTTGAGCCACAGCGAAACTTCTGGTTTTCTGGTGGTTTATTGGAGATAGGAATCTCAAGGACTTTCTTGCCTGGGCTGGCTTTGAATGGCGATCCACAGATCTCAGCCTCCTGAGTAGCTGGGATTATAGGCGTGAGCCACCCACACCCAGCCTCTTCCCTTTTCTGAGTCTCAATATTTGACTTGATGATGCCTCGAGGGAAAAATTCCTAGAAAGTAAAGTTAAGCTGAGGGGTGGGGTGGGAGATGGGAAGGGATGGGAAGAGGAAACAAAGGAGGAGGCAACAATGCTTGATAAAAAACATACTCATTGCCTTGCCCACGTAATTGTAACCCCTCTGTACAGTATTTTCACAATAAAATATTTTTTAATGGCCTTGGTGAGGACTGAATGGGTAGTTGTCCAGTATGCTACCATCACAAGGGCTCCACTGCACAAAGTTGAAGTTAGCATGACCTGATGTCAAATCACCATCTTCACTGCATCCTTATCCTTTCCTCCTGTAGAGACCTTAACAGCAATAGCTACATTGAGATTTAGTATGAGTGCACACTTTTACCTATTAGATATGACTTAATTCTTGCACCAATTCCCAAAGGTAGGTATCATTATCATCCTCCTTTTGTATATGAAGAAGCTGAGGCTTATAAAGATTAAGTAACTTGTCCAAGGTCATTTGACAAAATCACAATGAGCAAATCTGGGAATGAAGTCCAAGTCTCTTTGACACCAAAGCCTACACGTCTAACCACCTCACTAAGGTTCTAATAAGACAGCCAAACATAGTGGCACTTGCCTATCATCCACACTAATAAAGAGGTGAAGGTAGAATTGAGGTCCAAGGCCAGCCCTGGCAGATTTAGAACAAACCCTGTTTGAAAAAAAATAATAATAAACTAAAAGTACAAAGTGGCAGGGCTTGTGGCTCTAGTGCTTGGCCAATTGTCTAGCAAGTGTGATGACCTGAGTTCAATCCCTAGTGCTGAAAAAAAAAATTACAGGACCTGATGACCTCATCATACCCAATAAATGTTAGTCAAGATATTATTATTCTCAGAATTTACTTTTTTAACATGCATTATACTCAACTGCAACCAAAAAAATAATTGAGATTCAAATGAAAAGGACAAAAGTAGCAGGAGAGAGAGGCCAGGGGACAAAGTCAGTGAAATTGTATTTAATGCCCAAAATGCTTCAGTTTGGATTATGCCCTGAGGAAGGTCAATAGGCTCTCCCTTACCTCGCTCTGGAGAGATCTGGGAGGAAGACCAGGCCAGCTACCCGGGCTTCCCGCCAAACCTATTTTCAGAACCTGCACACGTACCACACGTATTTGATCAACCTTATCAAGTTGCCCTGTGGCCTGGAATCCCGGTGATCCACACAGCTAAATGCTTGAATTGAAGTGTTACATATGATGCCCATCTCTGTCTTTCTACCTTAACCTATCTATCCTTTTTCTTCTTCTTCCTCCTCCTCCTCTTCCTCCTCCTCCTCTTCCTCTTTCTCCTCCTACTTCTTTTCTTTCCCTCTCCCTCTCCCTTTCCCTTTCCCTCTCCCTCTCCCTTTCCCTCTCTCTCTCCCTCTCCCTCTCCCTCTCCCCCCCCTTCAGGTATTACTGCCAGTAAGAGGAACAGCATACACTTACACTTTCGTTGTGTTGACTGTCCAATCAGCTACACTCTTTCCTTAAGCAGTTTAGAATGCTTGCATGCCCTGAGTATCTTCATTCCCATCCCAAAATGCATTCTTAGATTTTATTTTTCCACTTTGTTTGTGACAACCAAGTATGTCACCAACATGTATCCCTTTTGTCAGAGGGTATACATACTGTTCAGTTTTCTCTTACATTTTTCTGTACCCTCAAGTACTTCTCTCAAGTACCCTGCTTGTAGTATTTGTGCATTTTCTTAAGCTTTCCAGGTACTTGCCTGTAAACTTACTCTGTTTTCTCTTACTATGCTACTTTTATCTCCAACTACATATTTGCAGCATTGTGATTGTCCCTCAAAATTGGCTCCAAATGTGTGGCTCCTGTGATTTGTTTGTCTTTAAGGAGGAAGGTCACCAGTCCTGAAACCTGATGCTGGCCACAGACTCCTCTCCTCTCTCTGCCTCACTGCTGAATAACTTGTCAATTGAGCATGAACATAAAATGGTGCTGGTTGCACCCAGACACTCTCCTCACACTGATGAAGGTCTGTGGGCCACATGGAAATTACAGACAGAAGTTCCTGTTTTTCCTCTTCCTTCTTCTTCCTCCCCCCTCTTCTCTTTGAGAAAACAAGAAAAGCACATATCTATGAAACTGGCAGGGCCAAAGGACAAAACAAACATGAAATGCATGTGAACATTTTCATGGGCTTGATAAATACGAGGTGCTCTGAAATTAGAGGTCATAAATTTGGGAGTCAATAGTAGATGCCATAGATTTAATAGAACAAACTGCTATGTGAAATCTGTCTTATTAAAGTTAATTAAGGGAAGTGGAAATAGTCATCTATTAAACAGAATCTAGCTCTCCAATGAAGATTTTGTGAATATAAATCCACTTGTACATAGAGATGGCTATTACCAATGGAGTTATAAAATGTGTGTCTGTATTTATGTACAGTAGCTTCTGATTCAAATCATATAGTCCAAATAATTTTCTTTTCTTTTCTGGTTTGTGAATTTATGCATGCAAAACATTTATAAGTATAAAACCAACTGATATTTTAGTAACAAACTATAGAAATGATCCCTGTAAAGAAAACACTGTTATAAATGTTTTCCTATAATAAAACAATTGACACACATTCACACAGAGCATACCTGTTTTACAGTATGATAGATTCTACCCTTTCCTGGACAATCAATGTAGCACATTGTTTAAAAAGATTACTATCCAGAGACATTCAAGATGGACTACAGTTGTAGCTCAGTGGTAGAATGTTTGCCTTGCTTGTACAAGACCTAATTTCTGTCCCCAGCATCACAGTAAACAAATAAATCCATTATAAACTTGTTTTCCAGATTAATAGTATCATTTTTTTAAATCCAGTATAATCCAGGAATGGCAATATACTATATAATCTCAGCTATTTAGAATGAAAGATGAGCAGGAGGATTGCAAGCTTGAGGCCCAATTGAGCAAAGTTAGTGAGACCCAATCTCACAACAAATTTAAAAAATAGAAATAAAACAAAAATACTGGTAGTGTGATTCAAGTGGCAGAGAATTCGTCTAGCATGCAATGCCCTAGGTTCAATCCCTATTACTGCAACAGAGAAAATAAAACAAATACAGCAAAGTCAGATGTTTTAGTATTTGAAGATAAAAAGATGAGAATATGAACTCCAATGCAATGAGTCACCTATGCTGCCTCAAACTATTCAGAAAACAAGTATGCTTTTAATATGGTCTTTTGTAAACATTTTTTTCATGAAATATGTAATGCATGCTTTATTTCTTATCTTCAAACTTATTAACTGATAGTTTTCAATCTACCCATTTACTCATATGATTTAGAAATTTGGGGCCATTAGTCAAAGATTTAGTAGGAATCCTTTGAATCAGTTCCACTTTTATTAAGAGCTGAACCTTTGGGGTACATGAACTGAAGGAACACTTGAAGATGAAAAGAGAAAGGAAAAGGTTTCTTCCACCTATTTGTCTAAATAGAAGGGATGGCTTTTGAACCATACCAAAATGTTGCCATTCAAATCACTGGTCTAGAAAGTCAGCACAAATGTTGCTGTAGGTCTAAATTGCTTGGAGGGATATATAAAGAAAGTGTGTCTATTTATAAAACCAGAACAGGAAGCTTTTAGTATTAAAACCAATACTCAGGACTTCCAAGGGCATAACAGTGTTGGTAGATGTAGTAGACCTTAGCCTTCTAGTTCTAGCTCTCTTTTAGCCCTATTCTCACATGCTGATGGAGCTAGCACAAAAGGAAACAACTGGTTTGAAAAGTAATTTGGCAATCCAAAGTAAGTCTCATAACAATTTTCATGCCTTTTCACACAGAGATTGATCTTTTGAGAATTTATCCTAAGGGAATGGAGAAACAAAGGTACATTGGCTTCCATGACATTTTTATTTCCCAAAAGCAACCTCTTGAGCATAAACTGGAACATCTACCAAGAATGAGTTAAGCAAAAGAAGTTCAACCACTATAGGAAATATGATACAGTCAGACTGTATGGTGACATACAAAACAGAGCTTAAGATAAAAGTTGATTGGGGTGAGTTGCCCTCTTCCATCTTGGGATCCACATCACCTGTGGCGCTTAACTTGAACTCAGCTAACCAAATTTCTTTGGGGCTGGCTCCTTGTTAGTTTCCACCCATAGGAGGTGGTGGAAGAAGTAGGAAGGAAGGAGATGAACATGCCCCTTGCTGTCTGCTTTCTGGCTAGTCAGTTTTTTCCACTCACCCTGGACAATGTAATTGGTTTTTACCAGTAGTTGGTTCCAGAACTATTCTCATCACTTCTCCCCTCAGAAAATATCAGCTAGGGAGTTCTCCGCAGAGATCTGGGTCCCAGCCCAGCCAGCCCCTCCCACCAAAATTCTGAAGATGTCCATTTCTTCCTTTTGATCCTCCAGGCCTAGGAGATGGAAGCTACTTCTGATAGCTATTGTGAATGTTTTATTTCAGGTTTTCCTGAAATATCCCCAATACCTGCTTAATTAATTACTATATTAAATTCTTTCTGCCAAATAAATGGTGGGGCTTTGATTTTTCTGACTGGCTAAAAAGAAAAATTCAGGAAATAAAAGTGTATGCACATAGAATACAACCATGAATAAAAAGGATTAGGAGGAAATTTACCAATATTTTAGTAGTGATTGTATTAGACACGATATTAGGCTTAGGGGAGAAGTTTTTTTTCTCATATCACCCACTTTCTTTTTTTATAACTCAGGCCTTGCACATGCTAAGCAAGTGTTCTATACTTGCTGTTCTACACTAACCCTATTGCCTACTTTCTAGACTTACTATTAAAGTAAGTACATGTATTGAGAGAGAGAGAGAGAGAGAGAGATACAGATAGATGGATAGCTGGATAGATAGATAGATAATTTTATGCCAAGTAAATGTAGATCGCCTGCAGAGAACCTGGCCTATAAAACCAGATGAATTAGAATCTGGATAATGAAAAGTGATTACAAAACATAATCACAGTTCCACTAGGTGACTTTTTCTTTTAGAAAAAAAAAAAAAAAGAGTCCTGCGGAGGACAAGAGGGGAAAGAGTATTGTTCAGAAATAATGAAGTTAGAAGGTTTATCTGACTATCCAGCAAATTCTTCAACCACCTATGACATAGATGACTCATGATCACTGGGGAAAAGATTGATTCATAGAAAACAGACTGTGCCAAATTTATTTCCTTCCCCTTTTTTGGGTTGAGTTGCTATGGGATCATGTATTCACTTTTAACTTATTCATTTATACAACAAACCCTTATTATAGAACCACTGTTCCAGTAAATGTCTTGACAATAAAGTAAGCAAGGTAAGTTTCTAGTAGAAGACATATAAATATATAATATTCATAGAAGATACATAAGAAGATAGATATATAATATTCCATCTAGATGCTGTCACCATATATCCTTGAAAATAAATCATTCTAATTGAAGCTTTTAGTTTTATCCAATAACATGCAAAAGATACTTGGGCTTCATACATCACTGCCCTCACTCCCACCCTTACTAGAGATGCATATGGGGACTGTAAGGGATTGGGACAAGGCAGGGGATGACAGGGTGAGAAGGAGGGTGGGCTCAGGGGTGGGTGGGGTGAGGCACCATCTGGCAGCCCAAACATATAAAACCAGACGGCATATGTTTTTCACACTTGCTCATCTCTGCAGGGGCCATCAATCATTCTAAATAAGATGTCTGCTCATTCTTCTAATTTCACATGAATCTTGAATAGTCTCCATATCAGTTGCTCTTAATTCTTCCTGAACATCGCAGTGGTCAAACTGATTTACTTTCTTGTAATAAATAGGTTTTGCTGTTTAGTGATGAAAACCATTTTGTTTTTGATAAGAACAAAAATATTTGCTATTTTTTCTGATTTGGTTTTCTGACTGATTCAATATAGATATAGTGCTATATATAATATTAGAGTCGGGGAGAGTTTTGTCCATAATATTATTTTCTCATCTCTACAGTAAAATAAATTCTAACTATTCTTTGGTCATCTCTGTAGCATACATTCATCTTAGTTTGTATTCTGAAATTCCATTGTAATAGTGGCTAGTGGGGAAACATTAGAATCTCTTAGCGATGAACAGATATGAACTTTAATATATCTTTCCCCTTTGCCCTTTGATGATAAAATATTTATACCCATAACGTTAGAAGCAATTTAAAATGGAATAAAACAGAAAATGAAAGTTCTCACCATTCAACAGTGGAGGATTGTGAAGGATGGAATTAGAGAGAGGATTTGGCTGAGTTTGGATACGTGGTAATTAATAGTGATTTTGCTGTTGTCCTGGCTAAATTGGCATGGTTGAATCAAAATGCTCTGCTTCGGGGCAGGGCAGACCCCCAGGAAAATCTTTCTCATAAGCTAGGATGTGTATTCTGACAGACATTCAAGAAGAAATCAAAGAACGATGATGGAGAGAATGGTGAGTGGGAGAAGGCTGGGGCTAAATCATGACTCAGTATTGCCATGGCTCAGTATTTGATAACAACACAATGAATTTATTTATATTCTATCATATTCTAAAATGTGTAAGATAGAAGATATATTATATATGTATACTTAATATTTAACATATACATATATAATATGTATGAGCTTCTTGTATTATATTCTTGAGTATTTATATTCTCTCTGTGTGTCTCTCTGTGTGTCTCTCTGTCTGTCTGTCTGTCTCTCTCTCTCTTTTGTTTTTTTTTGGAGGTCTGGTCATTGGGCCTGAACTCTGGGCCTGGGTGCTGTCCCTCAGCTCTTCAGCTCAAGGCTAGCGCTCTACCACTTGACCCACAGCGCCACTTCCGGCTTTTTTTCTTTTTGCTTATGTGATGCTGAGGAATCGAACCCAGGGCCTCAGGCATGCAAGGCAGGCACTCTATCACTGAGCCACCTTCCCAGCCCCCTGTCTGTCTGTCTGTCTGTCTGTCTCTCTCTCTCTCTGTGCCAGTCATGGGGCTTGAACTCAAGGATTGGGCATACTGTTCCTAAGATTGTTTTACTCAAAACTAGCACTGTACAACTTGATCCTCAGTTCCACTTCCAGCTTTTGGTGAATAATTGGAGACAAGAGTCTCATGGATCTGCCTGGGCTGGCTTCAAACCATGATGCTCAAATCTTAACCTCCTGCATAGCAAGAATCACAGGCAAGAGCTACCAACATCCAACTGTATACTTATATATGTTATAATATTGCATATAATATTATACATAGTACAAAAAGAGAAAGTAAAAGATAGCATGTTGAGAAACTGCCAAAATAAGATCAATATACTAGTAAGATTAGTCTAAAATTAGTATTTATGGAAATAATACAAAATATATGTAGGAGCTACTTTCCATTACTGCAGGTAATCCCAGTCATGCTTTTTGGGATCCACTGCCAGGTGGGCACCAGATCCACTATACCCAGGGCTTCCCAGCTCCAGCCAATGACTGAGTACAGTACAGATGGTGGAGCCAAGATGTTCTTGTAGAGAGAAAAGTTCTCAGCTGGGACAACTGGCTCCCCCATAAGACTATCCAAACTTTTTAAGAACTGTGCTGCTGTCTGAAATCCTTCCCAACTGATCTTCCTCTCTTCCCTTTCTCCCTTCATAGGTTTCCGACCTACATTGTAGCTCCTCCCAGCCCCCTCTTTTGTTCCTCACAGGTGTACTTCCCAGGAAATCTCTTTTCCTTTTTATCCCAAGGAGACAAACTAAGCAACACATACTGAGCATTCAGTGGTTACCATGACAGCCAGGCATGTACTCCCATGGAGAGATGGACCACAAACAAGGCTACAAATGCATTTAGTACCTGAAGGAAGCAAAACAGGGTTATGGGATGAAAATGGAGGAAAAGCCTGGCCAGAGGTTGGGATGGCCTTGTTTATTAAGCTAACATCTGTTAGGCTCACAGGAGACAGAGAAGACTGAGTGAACAGCAGTGAGGCTGTGTCAGCCCTGGAGAGAAATTCAGATTTTATTCTTAGCGTGATGAGGAATTGAAAAGTGTAGGTATAACTTTAGAAGCCTTAAACACCTCTTTGAATTTTTCCATGGTATATAGACATATGTAGACAGAGTTATAGAGGTTTCCATAAGTATCTCCCTTCTTTAAAGGAAATGTGCTAAATATACTGAAAAGCACAAAGAAAAAAATAGATTTTTATTTCAAGTCTCACTTTACAATACTGTTGAATGAACCTCCATACTTTTTTGTAGTACTATGAATTAGACATGCAAGGTAAGTGCTCTACTACTTGAGCAAGACCTCCAACCTATTTTTATTTTGTTTTAGGAAAAAGGCCTTGCTATTTTTGTTTTATATGACTATCCTCAAACTCACAGTCTTTCTGCCTCTACTTCTTCACTAGTTGGAATTACAGGCATGTACCACCAAGCCAGACATGGTGAATTTCATACTAATATGAATATGAACACATACTTTCATATGTATCTGCTATCTACACTACTCTGAAACTTGTTTGTTGTTTTGGTAAATCACTTCTTAATATGACCTGGATTTATAGACACATTTAATTGATTTAACGGATTTATTTTTGTCAGTGGTGGGGCCTGGGCACTGTCCCTGAGCCTCTGTGCTCAAGGCTAGCTATCTACCATTTGAGCCAGAGCACCACTTCCAGTTTTTCTGTGATTAATTGGAGATAAGAGTCTCACGGGGACTTTTCTGCCTGGGTGGCTTTGAACAGAGATCCTCAGCCTCCTGAGTAGCTAAGATTACAGGTGTGAGCCACCAGCACCTGGCTAAATGTTTGGATTTTTAAGGAACATTTTGCACCCAGAACCGAGATACATATTGGAGCAATGTCTCCCCAGGCAATGGTCATTGTAGATACCTTGGCAAAAGCATCAAAATGCCCAAGAAGGACTATTAATGTCACAGGAGAAAATCCAGAAGCAAGAGGTGAGTTCTCATTCAATGCCGAGGGATAAAATTACTGAGCAAAAAGTATGCACAGAAGTTTGCTAGAGGTGAATCTGACATTGTTTATTAACATTCTCCAAGCAGGAGCCCAGTGTTGGCCTATTCTACATAACTGCAAAGTCAGCCAATAGCCAGTGGCTTGCACTTTTAGGAACTCAGCCTCCATACACCCATGGTGGCATGGAAGACACTAATGTATAATGGGCATTGATGGGACCACATAACATTAAAAAGCTTCAGTTCAAGCTGGCCACCAGTGGCTCACATCTTTCATTCTAGCTATTCAGGAGGCTGAGATCTAAGGATCACAGTTTGAAGTCAGCCTAGGCAGGAAAGTCCATGAGATCCTTACCTGAAATTCACCAAAAGCCAAAAGTGGAAATGTGGCTCAAGCAGTAGAGCATCAGTCTTGAATGAAAATGTTGAGAGGGCTGGAAGGTGGCTCTATGGTAGAGTGCTTGCCTTGCATACATGAGGCCCTGGGTTCAATTCCTCAGTAGCACATAAGCAGACAAAGCCGGAAGTGGCTCAAGTGGTAGAATGTTAGCCTTGAGCTGAAGAGCTGAGGGACAGCACCCAGGCCCAGAATCCAGACCCCATGACTGACCAAAAAAAAAAAAAAAAGTTAAAGAGGACAGTGCCCAGGCCCTAAGTTACACCCCCTGCTGACGTGTGTGCGCACACATACACATACACACACAGAAATTAAAGAAAAGCTTCAGTTCAATTAAGGAAACAACTACTAGATTGGGAGAAAACTCTCACCAGCTATATATCTGACAGGAGATCGATATTTGGACTATATAAAGACTCAAAAAATTAAACATCAGAAGATCAAATAATTCAATCAATAAACGAGCAAATGGACTGAACAAGCAATTTTCAAAAGAAGTACACGCAACCAGTGAATCCATTTAAAAATGTTCAGTATCTTTACCCATCAGAGAAACACAAATCAAAAAGACATTGGGCTTTCTATCTCATCCCAGCCAGAATGAAGCTCATCAGAAAACAAAGAACAAATGCTGGTGAGGATGTGGAGAAAAGAACCCTATCCATTGTTGGTAGGAATGTAAGGTAAATTAGTACAGCCACTATATAATATGCATACTTGCAATGGAGTACTATTTAGCCGTAAAGAAGAAAATTATTTCATTTGTAGGAACATGAAAGCAACAGGATTTCATCACATTAAACTAGATTCTGAATTACTCATATACAGCATCTAGGGGGAAAATCACATGAAATTAAACTGAGGAAACAACTAGGAAAGAAAAAGGAAATCAGAGAGAAGGGAAAAAGATAAGAGGGAAATGGGAGATACATATGACCAAAGTACAGATTTGAAACTATCACAATGAAAGCCATTATGTTGTGCAACTAATATACACTAATAAGCATATGGGAATTGGCTATCATGATATGATTCAGAGGAATTGGAATCTAAAAGTTAAAAAGTTTCAAGGACATATTAACCAATTTATTAGGCTTATGTTTTTCTCACATGTATACACAAGAGTGACATACAGTTTAAATCTGCCTAATTTTAAAAGAGTTAATGACTAATGGACTGTTTTACAAAATGAATATCAGGAAGCAGAAGCCTATTTTTAGGAGGGAGGGCAATGAGAAGAGGAGACACATGAATAGAGGGAAAGGATGAGCAAAAACAGTCATTATATTCAGAGTACATTATGTGAAAATTGAACTATGTAACTTGAATGTAGGTATTAGAAGGGGAAATGGGGTGGTATATCGGAAGGGATGATATTGGTCAAAATGTATTGCACTCATAACCTGATACATGGAACTGAAATCTCTTGGTACAACTACTTAATAATAATAGTGAAGAGCCAATAAATCGAACATTAAAAGTTCTAGGTCATGGAGAAACTTGTATCATTTCATTGGTAGCATTTCATTCTCTTTCTTACTGTCATAAATAATGATGTTTCTTAAAGTGGCAGCATCTCAGATGGGATCTCTGTCCTTTATCTTAAGGTTCCTTTATGTTCCACGGTGTGTTGCAGTTTGTAATTTATATGTTCAGCCCTCAATTATTGGTCATGTAGGTTATTCCACTTTTTTCCTTAAGGTAAACAATGGTGTAACAAATGTATGTGTACATAATATCTTTTTACACTTGTGTGACTTTCTCTTTAAGATAATACACCACAATTTGCTAAGTGTCAAGTTGCAGGGATTTAGAAGTGATACCTCTAGGCTGGATGTTCCTGAAATGCTCCTACTTCAATATGCCAGGACTCAAGAACTTACTGAGACCTGAGAAACACGATGGGGACTTGTCCTATGTGGATACTAGTCACCCCTTCTTGGAATAGATAGGAGGAGGCAGGATGTGATTACTAACTATTCATCCATTATCTGTTATTCACTAAGTCATTCATTCAATCCTTCCATAATGCTGCTCTGGGCAATCCATTGTGATAAGTAGCAACATAGAGCTTGTATCTTCTGGAAGATTCGTGTACCCTGTGAACTATAGGAAGAAGCTGCAATTTTATTTCAAAAGTCACTTCTGTCTTCTCTTGTCTTTTAATCCCCAAAGTATTATATTAAAAGCTTTCACACAGAAGAGTGCCACAATCCAATTGACTGAGTTTGTCTGAATCTAAGTGCTCGACATTTGATCATGTTGATCAGGTGGCAAGAACTAGAGCTCGCCATTTGGAGCCATCTGTCCAAAGACAAGGGATCTTCTCTTAGAAGCCAAAGCTTTGAATCCAATCCACTATCTTGAGGGAAATGTTGCTGAGGCCTAGTTAGGAAAGTGCTTAAGATCCATCAAGTTTGGGTACAGTTCACCTGACTTTGTAAAGTTAGGAAAATTGAATTCCTCTAGTGGCCAGCAGAACTGAGCTGCCAAGATGGCTCTCACATTCATTTCTAGGTTAGCTCAGCCTCAGTACTCTTCGTTCTTGGCTTTTTAACATGCAATTTCCTTTACCTGAACAACTTTACTTTCAGCCTGGATAACTTAGACCAATGACTAAACCTCAGCCACGTGTCAGTTACTCCATGAAACTACCAACTATACTAGGCCAGGGAGTGTTTCTGTGTATTCACATGGCACGGGCACAGTACATCACCACTTATTAGCACAGTTTCAAAAATAGTTTGAAGCAACACCACTAGATAGTTGCATATGTCCTGCTTTTTATTGTGGCACCATTTATACCACAGTCCATGAAAATAATGTACTCTGAGGCTGAGCAGTACACAGCCAGTGCTGTACATTTCCACTCTGGTTGCTTATTTTATTGAGTGTTTTTCCCATTTGATTATCCCCTTACATTCCTCTGTATTTGTTTTGTTGGTTTGTTTTTGTGTGGATCCTGGGGTTTGAACTCAAGGCCTCAACATTGCCCCTGAGGTTTTTTGCTCAAAACTAACCCTGTATTACTTGAGCCACAGTCCCATTTGGGTTTTTTTGGGTGGTTAATTAGAGACAAGAGTCTCACAGACTTTCCTGCCCAGGCTGGCTTTGAACTGTGATCCTCAGTTCTCAGCCTCCTGAGTGGTTAGCATTACAGGTATGAGTCACCAATATCTGGCCTGTTTGTTTATTTTTAGTTTTAGTCTTTAGTGGGCAATGGTATATATCTTTTGTGTTAGCCATTAGGGTTGAATAAAGGCAAATTATTTTCGGCATCTCTTCTCCAAGAGATTCTGCGTGTTGAAAATTTCCACTTTGGTCTGTACAACCACCTCTAAAACAATGATCCCACAGCAGGAACTGCACCTCCCATGTAGCCATAGGGAAGGCTCCAGCTTTTTGTCCTAGAGATAACTGAAGATAAATGACATATGGAAGCAAGGGAGATAACACGTCCCTTTACAAGGGCAATGTAAGAATTCAAAAGAGTCACGTCCTGCTTCCTTCCCATAACTCAAGCATGCCATTGTCATAATTTAAAGCAGAAAGTGAAAAACAAACAACATGTGCAGGATGCATATGGAGAGAGAAAGAGCACAACTTAGAAGAAACTTCAGAGCTGGTGGCACATTCCTGCAATCCAGCAATCAGGAGGCTGAGACAGGAAGATCATGGGTTTCAGGCCAACTTGAGCTACAGACAGAGGTGTACTTCCCCCAACTCCCCCTACCCCCAAAAAAAACCCAGGAAGAAAAAAAGCAGACTTTAAATTGGTCTCATTTGGGTTTGGAGGAGGTAGCAAGACAGTGGGTATTATGTTTAGACAGTAGTTAAAAACATAGGACTATGGCTTTGCTGAGAGTCCCAGAGAATAGATTTGTCAGCTAAAGGAGAATGGAAGTAATACAAACAAATAAGAAATTCTCTGAGGGTTTTATTCAGGACTATTTATTTGCTTTGCTGGATAAAATAAGCAAAACCCAAATCCTTCCTGGTCAAACCATGTCTTTGGGGATCCAGGCAATAGGTAATAAAAAGTCTGCAACAAGAAGTTCACAATGAGAATGATCTACAAATGATAAATCCTTGGTATCGAGCATCAAATGATATGTTTTAATGCAGCATTGTTCACAGGATACTATAACAGAGCATTTCGTCTGAAATTAAATTTTGCCATTTAAAAGATGAAAAGGGACATTACTTGTTTCTTACTGGATAAGAAAGGTGCTTCTTTGCAACATGAATCATCTTAACTCATGGTTTTTCTGAGGGATAACCCACACCGTGTCTTTCCATTTTATCTGACCTTTAAAAGGAAACATAACTCTGCTAGAGCTGTGTCCTCACTAATTCTCTAAGATGGAATCTAGAAATATGGCAGGCTTTATGATGCTCCCCTGGGCACCATAATCACTAGTGTAAATGATGCCATTCCCTGGTTTCAAGTACTGTATCACAAAAACTACATTAATAAAAATGACTGGGCTGAAATTCATCCGAATGCTGAAGGAATTCAAGAGAAAGGCCTTATTTGTGAGCAGCTTACATAATTGGGCCAGCCTGATTGACATTCACTAGGGTAACAATGACAGACTCCATTTCAGTGTAAGCCTGTTGAGAAAAATAATGAATAATCTTTCCTATTTTAGACACTCCAGTACGCATTAAACATTTTGAATAATGCTCATAAGTCTATGACTATCTGAAATGATCAATCAAGTCTTTGCTCTGGCAAAAACTATACCATCAATGGAATTCTTCACATTTACCAAACAGTGTTTGCTAGTAGAGCAAGTGTGCATTTCTCTTTCCTCCCATGGCTGAGATGGCAACTAACAGTGCACATATCACCAGACTCTGGTCCACCTTCCACAACAAGCCTCACTGATCGGTCTTGGCACACTTTCTTGCTAAGCCCAGCCCAGCTTTTTCAAGATAACACTTCAGTGAGCTACCATGGACAGGTGCTCAGGGGAAATCGATGTGCCCTTCTGGTCTCCAAAAGAAGCTCTTCACACCTGCTTTCAAAGGTTAGCTATGTTTCATATATTCAACTCTTCATAAAATTGCTTTTTATTACATTGAAAATACGTTTCTCAGTTGGACATTATGAACTCAGTTGTGATTTTATCATGACTATAACACCATAACATTTTAAACTCGAATAGAAGGTTAAAAGAGAAAATCCAATAAAATGAATGGTCAACTTCTTATGCTATTTATATATCATCTTTGTTACAATGTTTGTATATATACTTTTATATGATGGGGTAACCAATATATATAATCAGGTTCATTGAGCTATGTGACATCCATCTCTGACAGGAGGAAAGTTTATTGAATTTTAACATGCACGTTGGGCGACAGTGGTAGCTAATACACATCATGCCTCCAAAAACTAATCTTATCTAGGAGCTTTTTTTAAAAAAATATTAAGTCATTTTTCTCTTCAGAGAAAGGGATCAAACCTTGTCTATGCTAAACAATCATTCTACAACTAAGCTATATTCCACCCTAGCCCCAGAAGTTGAGTGTTTTAAAGTTAACATAAATCTGGGAGCTGGTATCTCACTTATGTAATAATAGCTATTCAGCTAAAAGGCTGAGACTGAAAGACCATTACACAAGCCAGACTAGGCAGGAAACTTTGCAAGATTCTATCTCCAAAAAGCTAAAAAAAAAATCCAGCTGGAAATGTGACTCAATTGGTACAACATTAGCAAGGAAACAAGTTAACATAAAATGTGAAATGATTTTTTTGCCTTTTTCCAACCATTGTGTTTACTTGTAGATTTATAGGTACATTCTAATTACCGCAACTGAGGGAAAACATGCAACCTATGTTTCTTTAGGTCTGTCTTACTTAGATTAACATAATTTTTCCCCAAGTCTTTCCATTTACTTACGAATGGGGCAATATCATTCTCTCTGATGAAAGCATAGAATTTCTTTGTGTATAAATTTTGTCAACTGAGGGGAATCTGGCCTGGTTCCATAGTTTGGCTGTGATGAACAATGCTGCAATGATGTGGTTGTGCTGGTAGCTTTAGTGTGACCTTGCCCAGGGGTAGAATTTCTGGGTCATATGTTTAGTCTTTTGAAGAACCTCCATACTGCTTTCCAGAGTAATTGAACAAGTTTATATTTCAAACAACAGTGTAACACAATGGAATGCAAAAGATAAAAAATTACACTTGGATTAATTATGCAGGACTCTAACCATCCACATAGTGAATGAGCTAAGAAAAAGAAAACCTACCTGATGGAAGTGCAGAATATACACAATAGAATTCTATACTTCCACTAGAAAGAATGATATTGCACCATTCATAAGGAAATGCAAAGACTTGGAAAAAAAAATTAAGTAAGCCAGAAGTAAGCCAGACCCAAAGAAATATAGGCTGTATGTTTCCCTCATTTATGGTAACTAGAATGTGCCTATAAATCTACAAGTAAACACACTGGATGGTAAAATTTTAAAAAATACACTTGGATAGGATAAATTATACAGGACTCTACATTCACACAGTGAGACAACATGAGGATTTTCTTAGGAGAGGATCACAAAGGTTCAATAGCTATATGCATATTATTACATAAAATGATGTTTTTTGAAATGAACTCCAAGAAATGGAAATGAGGTATTTTTGTTATTTTACTGTTTTTATCTCCTCTATTGCTGCTTTTGATTTCTGTATCTTTTGTATGTAAGCTTCTGTGTTTGGGGGAGGGTAAGAGGAAGCATAGAATTAGTGGGACAAAGGGTGAACTAATTCAGCAACAATACTTACTAGATACTATGTTGGGAATTAACTGTACAACTTGTGGGGGGGGGGGTGGGAGGGAAAAAACTGGGAGAAAATGAGGCAAGAGGTGACACTGTTCAAAATGACATGTATACATTACCTGACTTATGTGACTGTGCTCAACCTCTGTACATTACCTTTACAATGAAAAATTAAATTTTGAAAATGTGAAGTGATTTGATTGGTTACATTAATTGTACCAGCCAAAGTGTGAATTTCCAGTACCAGGCTTTGTAATACCCTTATCTGTAAGTGTATTCCCAAGGAGGTATTTCTCAGAGCTGGGTGACTTCCAGCTCTGAAAAGCCATCAGCCCCCAAAACTATAATTATTATTTCTTTTCTTCATAATGGTTGAGTAATAAGGCTGATATTACTGAAAGCTTACTGGGGTGGGGGGACAGGCTGGAAAGGTAGCTCAGTGGTAGAGTGCTTGCCTTGCATGCATGAGGCCCTGGGTTCAATTCCTCAGCACCACATAACCAGAAAAAGCCAGAAGTGGCACTGTGGCTCAAAGTGGTAGAGCGCTAGCCTTGAGCTGAAGAGCTGAGGGACAGTGCCCAGACCCAGAGTTATTCAGGAGGTAAAAAATTAAGCTAAACATAACTGTAAGATTTCTTCATCCTTTCTTAGATCCTTATTGTGGGACTCTATGCTCTTTGGGCTATTAAAGAAGCTGGTAGTCAAGAGTCCTCGATAGGTGGTGATTGCTTCAAGAGGCCTGCTGAGGGAACCAGTCATATCACATTCTCTGTCCTCTCTTCTCCACTGAACCCCAAGAAGCAACAAACTAGACATGGGAGACAAAGTGTGTTAACTTTAGGAAAGGGTTTGTGTACAATGGAAAACCAAAAACCTATTATGCGTGCCAGGATATAAGAAAACACATCTTCTCTCCATTTGCACTGAACTGTCGAGCTAAGTCATGGACTGCTGAGTTCTAATTCCTCTGCTGTGTGACCATGAAATCACGTGGGAGTAGAATCCACTGCTTCCTGGCCCTGGTGAGATGTGGGAACAGCTGGCAGACATCAGGAATTGCATCTAGGGAAAGAACATGAAATGGGATAAGCCTAACATTTAGGGACTTTGCAGGGATGTGGCACATTTTCTCATCTGTAGTGTGGTGGGGATTCTCATACCACCTGCCTCCTAGCACTAAGGAAATGAAGGGAGGGAATAAAACGTATAAGTGCTTTGTCAGTTAGGGCGAGTCCCCCAAGAGCCATGGCGCATTAGGTTGTGACTTCATTGTTATCATCCTCATCAGCTTACATTTATCTGACACACTTTAGGATCTGCAGCTCTTTCTTTGGTTTCAAACAAGATACCAGAAAGAGGAATATATAGCCTTTTGATATATCCTTTTAAAGGAAACAAAAGGTCATATTGTCAAACATGCTTTATAGTTATTATCAAACAAACTTTATAGTTTAGTTCCAACTACTGCCTATTCATTGCTTTCAACCCATATCAGCATTTAACACCAGTTGTAGTTCTTGATTTTTTTCAGTTGTTCAAGCTTCTCCCCAGGTCTTTATGGGACCCAGTTATCTGTCTTTTAATTCTGCCAGGTTGTCTGATGCCTAGGCAAGGTTGGCAAACACAGGTAGGTGGTGATGCAGAGAAGTGGTTTGAACCATCCATTCCCACCAGACCCCCAAGATCCTGCCTTTGACACATGGGCTTTAAGATTCCATTGTACAGAGACATAGCCACTCCTTGGCTTCTCCTTTCTTTACCTTTCCAGGAGAAGAAAGAGTCCTGAATATCCAGCACCATTTCTGCCTGCATTCTCTTCTTTCTCTAATTAATTGTGATGGTTTGGAATGGAAGCTATCCAAAGTGAAAAATTAGCTCCAACTCTCAGCCACTACTATCTGATATAATCACAATATATGGTATGATGGCTAATGAAACGTTGACAAAATTTATTATACTAAAAAGATATACGCATGCATTTAAAGTAAGTGCCTGGGATTATATTTTGCTGAATTTCCAATTTTAAATTCAGTATTGAATTTATGATTTTTTTGTTCCAGGTAATAACGGTATTAGCCAAGATTTTGGACACTTTGGTATAGATTTGTTTCTCTCAGGTGAAAATACTTTTATTATATTAAATTGTTTTACTCACCCAGTCATTAACATGTATAATCCTGGCAGCATTAATTCTAATCACCTCAGTTTTACAGAGAGTTTGACGTCTCTGTAATCCTTGTCTCCTCCACTAAAGAACTTGTTTTAAATTTAATCAGTCTTTGTTGACATTTGCTATTAAAATATTCTCAGGTTGGTGCAGGTAGGACCATCAGAGTGACTGCTGACATCTAGGATGTTGTTGTTCTTTTCATTTCCTCTAAGTTTTTCAGCACGTTTATACAGTAATATTTCCCAGCTGGTAAGAGACCTGGCTCCTGGAAGAGGAAAAAGCAAGAAACAGCCTTGCTTCCCAGCTGCATGCTATTACGTATTCCCAATTCACAGGAAATGAACAATCATTTAGTCTTGACAGGTACATCCAGAAACTCACTGTCTTCCTTTTCAAGCTGGAAAAAAAACCCTCTGGACTTGCAGAAGTTAAGCATTAGCCTTAAAGCATGCTCCATCTATATATTATCTTGCCAGCCATATGAGGATATCTGTCTGTGAAATTGTTTGCAAAGACTGGAGAAAAATACTGCCAATGGGCTTAGAGAACTGGGAGGGAAAAAATGATCATCTGAAATACTTTTTTGCTCATGAAGATAGTAATTTAGTGGTTCCTTGTACACTAGAGTAAGTCAGACTTACTTGACAGCAGTTGAGGTATAACCCAAGTGGCCTATTGGTAGACTGTTAGACTTAACACAACTGCAAAGTTGTCAGTAATGTAGTTATTCCCTTCCAAAATCAGTTTAAGGATAAACTAAGAGCAATGCCATATAGGATTTAAAAAATGTTTATTATAAAGGCGATGTACAGAGGTATTACAGTTTTGTAAGTCATGTAATGAGTAAATTTATTTTTGGACAATGTCACCCCCTCTTTCAGCCTCTCCCAGTTTTTCACTCCCACTCCCCATCACAAAAAAATTATATAGTTCATTTTCAACCTAGTGTCTAGTGAGTACCATTGCTGCATTTGTTCACCCTTTTCCCCTTCATTTCTGTGCATATAGGATGTTTTGAATGCCCCTTATTGTGATAGATTTCTTTTGTAGTTTACAATGCACTAAGGCCCTTTCAGGGACCTGATTGACGCTACATGCTCCTCACTATGACACTGGCCTCCAAATCCCCAGCGACAAGGTAGGGACAGGATATTGGAAAGCCAAACAGCTTGCCTTCTCCATGTTCCCTAAATGGAATGCCTGAGGAGACAGCTGGTCTCTGGACTCCTAGGCCAATGCTGTTTAGTCTATCTGGCTGAGGATTTTAAAACATTTACTTCAGCTTAACTCATATTGCCACCCATTATGGTCCATTTGCAAGTGTCAGTCTTTATCTCTGGACCTGAATCAAACCTTATCCTTTCTCTCACCTCATCTTGTTTCAGAAGAAGAAGAAAAAAAATTCAAAGTCTAAATGTGGAACACATATGCTTCTCATCTGGGCTGTTTCAAGGGTTTGGGGAAATGAGAATTGTCATTGGCTCTTTCTCTCAATGTTTCTGTGCACCCTTACACCAGGGTCACATTGACACTGCTAAGGCCACAGGCTGAGTCAACGCTTTCAAAGTGAACCTTCCAAGGTGGACGCTTTTCTTAGCATCTCTGTGTCTCCCTGGTTTGCTTTTTCAGTCCATGGAAACTCTGCTTTTGTTTCTAAGTAGGGTTGGTTTGGTATTCAGTAAGTCAATGGTAGACACTCAAGATCTGGAATCTTCTACCGTCTCTCCTCTGGGACTATAGCAGGCAGCCATGACTCAGGGTGAGGTCATGCATTCCCAGGCAACATTTATGGGTAACCAGGAGGCTGAGCTGTTTGCAGGTGTCTTACATACTGAGCATTCTCATCCTCACTCACCTCTATGTTACACTGGCATCTTTTGAAGTAGAACTTCACAGGGTGAACAGGAAGACTACAACATTTTTATAATAGTTGGTTTCCTTTGCTGAATTAGCATTTATATTTTCCCAGTAGAAATACCCCAAATTGAAAATATAGAGGTGTCAGCTCACACCACTTTAGTTACGATTGTGTCAACATTTCCTATAAACCTTGTTTTTTCTAGGGTTTATAACTAGACCATAAAAATTTGCTCAGCGCTGAAACTTGGCATAGAAAGGAAACCTGGGAGTGAATTTTTGCAGAATTCGAAGAGGGAAAAATAAGTTCAGCTGTTTTTAACATTTTCTGGTACTAATTTGGAAATGATTTTAAGATGCATTGTGTGTGTGTGTGTGTGTGTGTGTGTGTGTGTGTGTGTGTGTGTGTATGAGAGAGACAGATAGAGAGAGAGAGAGAGAGAGACTCAAATGGAGCTTTGGTTTTTATAAAAAAAATTAATTCCTCAAGAGATTATTCCATTAATGTGGGTTAATCGTCCTTGTTAATTTTTAGAGAAAATGTTAATGACCAAGGTATTTAACTCAAACCTACTGACTACATCTGCAGCTTTCAGTTTTCTCAAAGCAGTTAGCTGTGCATAATAATGCGATTTGGCAAGTTGTCTGCATAGAAGGCATCCTCCCCCAACGCTTCAAAGGAATCCTGTGCAAAAAGATTAAGAGCCATTTCAGAAGGTGTACACATGGAGGATTGTGGCCTTCATTCATCTTTATTTCATCTCTAGTTTGCATTTCTCTGATGACCCCTGAAGTAACTAATTTCATGTCTATGGGGAAGATATACTCAGTCTCCCTCAAGCCAGAGATAAAACTGGTTCTTTGCATCCCCAGAGGCTCACGTATCTGTTTGGCTTTGCTGGAAAAATGGTGGAATTCTGGAATATTAGTCTTCTTGTTACCATTTGCTTGTGATACACTTATGAGCTCAGACCATGAACTCTGAGTTGATAGTAGCTACTGAGGACAGGGGCATCATGGAGGCAAAGAATAAATTTGAATCCAGATTCTTCTAGATTGTAATCCAGATCTCTCTTAGCCCTGGGCGAGTCAGTGCACCTGCCTACAGATCACACAACATTCTGCTAACCTAATGGGGCTATTGAAAGGATCAACTGAAATCATTATGTGTTTAAACTATAAAGTGCCATACAAGTGAAACGCAGTAGTACCTACCTCCCAACATGATATCCACAAATACCTGCTAAGTGTTGTCAGTAACGTAAGCAAGCGTCCCCCATAGCTGATTCACAGGTCTTCCCAGTATAATAAGCCATAACCAAATGACTCAATCCAGCCTTATTTCTTCTAGCTGTAATTTCTAATGTCCCTTTCTCTCTTTTTGGCTGTTGGTGATCGCAGGCCACTTTCCCACTGGAAAATGTGCCAGAGTCTTGGCTGCTCATTTCTATGGACTGTGACGTGACCTTGATTTTCACCTGTTCTTCCACTCCCATTCCATGCATAACAGAACATGACTGATGGTTGCAAGGACATAGTTTTGGGTGCCTTTGTGTTTTCTTTGGGATTGCCCCCGCCCCCTCCATCTAAAGGCTTCTTTCCTAAGGAGAAACCTGCTACATGTTTGGGCATGAGAGATCTGGATTGGTTATGGGGAATATTCCAGCAGAAATGTCTATGAAATGCCATTGGCATGGTCAGTGCTTGCCAGAACTGGCTTCATCGGTGTGGCATCTTCTTGGGTATGGCCGTCTTCTGTGCAGTCACATGGTTCACGCTCAGAAAGGACTGTCTAAAGGACCTGTCATCTTGAAATTCTTAATATATTCTTATAAGTGAACTTGATCTCATACTTGCTAGGCGGGCACTTTACCATTTGAGCCGCATTTCCAGTTCTTTTTCTCTGGTTATTTTAGAGCTAGGTCCTCAACTTTCAATCCACGTTTTCCTGTACCACCGTCCTCTGTTTCCACTTCCAATGACAGGTGCAAGCCACCAGGCCCAGCTATTGATGAGATAAGGTTTCAAGAACATATTGCTCAGACTGGCCTTACACCGTAGTCCTCTAGATCTCTGCCGCCCAAGTCACTGGAGCACAGGGATGAGTTACTGGTTCCCCTATACTTTTATTTTTCATTAGAGCTCACCAGTCACATGGTTATGGCCCTTGAACTTTTCTGGCTGGCCCTGATAACCATAAACTGAAATAATGTGTGGCGTGCCTGAGCCAATTTGTACTAGAGATAGTAAGATTTCGGTCCAATGTCTCAGGTAGGGTAGTGGAGGAATTCAGATTGAGCTTTTCTGCTACCATCCTGGGCTCTTGGAGTGCCTGCCTCACCCCATCCCTTGCCAGCAGCCTGCAGGAGTGATTTCTTCCTCAGGTTTGAGAAATGAGCACCCTCTTAGCTGAAACCAGACTCCCTGTCCGTCGTGCCCGGCCCCTCTTCCATAAGCCAGGACATTGGCATGAGCATTTGTAGTTTCCAGTGGAATCTTTTTCCAACAGGAATAGGACAATGGGCACCTCGAAGCAGCCATGGTCTGGACTTGAGACCATTGCTTCTGCGCCCAGCCAGCTGGAGCAAAATCCTTCTGAGTCATCTGTTGGCTTAGCTACCTTGAACTGAGCACAAACCATGTGCCAGGTATTCTATGGGCACTGGGAACACATTAGGGAGCAAGATAAAGATGTCACTGCCTCTGGAGAGAAGACAATGAGTGCGATAAATGAGTCAATTTCAGGGTTAGAAAATGAAGAAAGCTATGGGGAAAGCAGAAGCAGGGAAAGGGAGACTAGAAGGGCTGGGGGCTAGAAAAGGGAGCTCGAGAGGGCTGGGAAAGGGAGACTGGGAGGACTGGTGGGCTGTTTGCGTTAAGAAGGAAAAAGACCTCAGATCTGAAGGAGCTGGAAATGCCACATGTGAAGGTTTCTGAGGTGGAAGGAGAGTATTCTTAAGAGAGTATGGCAAATGTCAAAGCCCAAAGGGGAAGGGAGGGTGGTTGCTGAGGAATGCGTAGGGGGGCCTCTGTGGCTAAAGATTGTGAGCAATGAGAGAAGTATGGTAGGGGGATAAAGCCATTAGCCAATACCAGAAGATGGTGAATCACAGAGAGTTTGAGAGAGATTTGGGTATGCACTGGTTGACACATGAGCCCTCAGAGGGGTTTGGAGCTAAGGCGTGGCAGATCTCTTGTCCTAGGATCTCTGTGGCCATAGAGTAAGGGTAGCTTGTGGACCGCAAGGGGGGTGGGAAGCTGGGAGGTTATTCAGAAAACCCAGTCAATAACCTAGAGGTGAAGTGCTAATTCCCATTCCCAAGGTCACCCCCAAGTTTCTATGCTCCTTTGAACATTATCATTTGGCCTCATCCTGATCTCTTCTCTCCCTGCTTGTCTGATACAATCTTCGCAGCTGTTTGAAGCCAAATCCACTCAAGAGTGAATAGGTCATCAAGCCCTGGCAGGGCATCCATTTGGCCAGAATTGTTTTATAAACAACAGGCTTGATTTTTCACCTGTGGGTTATTTCAATCCACACTTGGGAGAGGGTCCAGCCTCACAGTGCCTGAAACCCCTTCCAGGCCTGTAATGCTTTTTCCAGTCCAATTCTTAGCAGCTGCTTTTTGTACTATTTGGCTTACCCATAAGTTTGCGTTCCAATGAGTCCCTGTAGACATGAACTCAAGTCAGTAAAACACCTTTGCAGGCAGTAAAAGGGGTGTCCCTCTGAGGTCAGAAAGCTCATTTGGCAAGAAAGTCAAATGGAAGAGGCCTAAAAGGCAGGGAGAACTCAGATCAAGGGACACCCCAGGCACACAGGTCACTGGTAGGTGGGGAAAAAAAGGTGGCCTCTTAGTACCCTTTGTTCTTCAACACCATCATTTCTTTCCTTCCTTCCTTCCTTCCTTCCTTCCTTCCTTCCTTCCTTCCTTCCTTCCTTCCTTCCCTCCCTCCCTCCTTCCCCCCTCCTTCCTCTTTCTTTCTTTCTTTCTTTCTTTCTTTCTTTCTTTCTCTTTCTTTCTTTCTTCCTTTCTTTTTCTTTCCAAAGTATTATCACCCTCACGAATGGAAATGAAACCATTCATATCAGCCCCAGATTGGATCCAGGATCAAATAAGAAAATTGTTAAACTGCTTTGTAAACATGGAAAAACTTCCCAAAATTAAGGTAGCATCATTATCTGGGAAAATGGTCTCTAGCTCTCTCTGTCAATGTCTGGCAATGCTGTCCAGAATACCTTCCAAACAATTAAATCCCATCAAGCTGTTTCAATTACTATGTTCTAATAATCTGCCCAGACTCTCACAGAAGCTTTTCAGAGTCAGCTTGGGCCCATAGTTAGCTGCATTTTCCACTAGCTACAGTGTAGAGTGGGCATCTGACCCACTGGGCTCTATGATTAAAGCAAGTTGCTAACCCACTCAGTACAGTTTCCCTATCTGGAAAATATCCTATTTACTTCACAAGGTTGTGATTGAGTCATATGGATAAGACACCAGAGTGAAGCAATGTCAATCAGCAGTTTAGAAAGTTGATCCATCTTCACATAGAAATTCTGAGATACAAGGGCGGATTAAATATTATGAACTTTTTTGGGCCTTCCCTACCTTCTCCTCCTGCTTACATTTATTTGTATATAAACATAAGAAAGCCCAGTTCATGGGTCATATTGCTCATCCAGGTATTTCAGTAAACTTAAATGAGAAACACTGTGTCACAGGTCACCAGGTCACAACTGTCATTTGCAATAGTGAATAGGACCTAATGAATTCCATAGCTTAGAAGCAAGTGAGAAAAAGGAGGGAAAAAACTCTAGTTAAAACCTGAATAAACAATGCTATAGAAAATGACTGCTATGTGAAATTTTATTGCCCTCTAATTAGTGTGTTTAAAAACATTTCATACTGTTTTTAAAGGAGAAAGCTATGAGGGAGGGTGAATATGATGGATGTACTTTATATGCAAGTGTGAAAACAGAATAATAGAATCCATTAAAAGTTAGAGGATAAAAAAAAGAGCTAGTCAGCTGCTCAGGCCTATAATCCTAGCTACTTAGAAGGCTAAGATTTTAGGATCACAGTTGAAAGACAGCATAGGCAAAAAAAGGAAAGTCCATGAGACTTATCTTCAGTTGAAAAAGGCAGAGGTGGAATTTTGCCTTCAGTGGTAGGGTGGCATCTTGGAGTGAAAAAGGTAAAGGACATTGTTTTAGCTCTAAAGTCAAGCCACAGTACTCTCTCTCTCTCTCTCTCTCTTTCTCTCTCTCTCTCTCAATTTCACACACACACACAGATACACAACAAATTAGAAAAAATGGTGATATAAAAGAGTAGAAAAGGAATGACTTTGATCAAAGTACATAATATGCACACATTATATGCATGTATGGATATATCATAAAGAAACCCTTTTGAATAATTAATATAAAAGTTTATAGAAAGAGTTGAGCTCACTCTGATTACAAGGTGCTTCTGGGGTGAGAGCCTGCAGGACTGACATGTATGGGATCACTTTCTTGTTGGGGTCCCTTGTATAGCATCACTGAAGCTGTGGAGGGAGAAGTCGCTCCGCTAAATACTGGGCACCTCGCTTATGGCTCACTCCAGCAGACTGGAAAATTCTTGACCCTATAAGGTTATCAAGTCTTATGAAGAATTTAGGAGGCTCTCAAAATAGCAAGGTGTGAGAAGCAGAGAGGTATACTGTAGACAGATGAGCCATGGCACTCCCTAGCCCTGGATCCAGTCCTGATTCCAACACTTACTGTATAGGTCATCTTTAATTTATCCTGATTTCTCACTCTCAAGACACACAGTGGATCCAGATGAGCTGTACACAGGATGCTGTGTAGGAGAGCTTTAGGCACATGTGCAGCCAATGCTTGGTGAGCCTTGTTCCAACTCCTGCTCTAATCACTTTGACATGGGTTATTTTACTGAATTCTCCAGTAACTCTATGAGCTAGGTGCTAGTTCCTACCTTCACGTGTCAGAAAAGCCTGCACCTAAGGAGACTAAATCGTCCCCATCTGAAACTTCGCCCATGAAGTCCTCTGTTTTTTTCAGTGCTGGAAATCTAACCCAGAGCCTTATGCATGCTAGACAAATATGCTACCCCTGAGGTATATTTTATTTAATAAAAATATATTCTTTCAGTTATGCCCAAGCATTCCTGAGAATGTCTGTATCTTCCCCAGCAACCACATCACCATAAAAGGACTTTTATGCACTAGGAATTTATGAGGCATTCATTTCTTAGGGATTTAATATTATATACTTACCCTGGAAATGGAAGAAAAAGGTTCCCTTAGCTGAAAGTTAGCTTATTCCAAGGTAAGCATTTTACAGGTCTTATACATTGATCCTCCAAAGAACTTTATGAGAGCACCTGTTATTATCTTCATTTCACAGAAGAGACCAGCACACAGAAAGGTTAAATGTTGGGCCCAGGGTCACACGGCTGATTAATGGCAGAACTGGGATGCAGTTCTTTGTGGCTGTCCTTGCTCTGGCCTCCCTACAAAGCACTTGACAGAAAAGGATTTGCATTCCCTCCACCCTCCCAGCCTCCACGTGATCTGGGCATGGGAAGGCCTCAGAACATGTGCAATGTGCATGCATTAAAACTACAAGACAGACCTCAAATATATCAGGTCTGCTTTATGAGGAATTGAAATAAGCCTTTGTCTCACTTGTGACTTTTAACAAAGGAACAAATTCCAAATGGAAATCTTTTCTCCCCATAATACTTTGCCGGAAGTGGCTTCTTTAGCAAAGGATATTGGGGTCCTTTGGACTTTAACTCTGGATCATAATAAAGAATAGCTTAGCCAAGTATGGTTGGCACACAGATGTGGTTTACATACCTGTAAATCCTAGGAACTTAGGAGGTGAAGATAGTCATGGTACAAGATCCACTCAAGTACAAGTGTTGTGTGTGTATGTTTGTGCAAACACTGGGGCTTGAACTCAGACCCTGGGTACTGTCCTTTAGCTTGTTCGCTCAAAGTTGTACCATACCAGTTGAGCTATAGCTCTATTTCTCACCTTTTAATTGAAAATATGAATCTTTTGAACTTTCCTGCCTGAGCTAGCTTTGACATCCTATCTTCAGATCTCAGCCTCCTGAGAAGCTAGGATTACAGATGTAAGCTGCTAGCTCCTAGCTATCCAATTTCTTAAGAGGAAACTGAGGCAGGGAGAAGCTAAGATACTACCTAAAATACTACACTGCACTGGTATTTTTTGATAGAACCATTCAAAAACTGGCAGTGTGTGGCTAAGAGCATAATTCAAGTGGTATAATACTGACCTAACCCATATAAGGCATGAGGCATGAGGCCCTGGGTTCAATTTCCAATTGCACGAACGCATGCACGCACGCACGCGCACACACACAGAATATCTTGACACCAAATTTGGCCTTGAGATGTCAGTTAATGCAAAGACCTATTTAAACATCTAGAGTCAAGATTGTACTTTCTGACAGGAAAGAAGACTTCAGCCTTCCCTACTAAATCGACATCAATAGTGTCAACCTTTTAACAGTCTCTAAGGGGACCTCCCAGTGGCTTAATAAAATCATTATTGTGATGATGTATGGCATACTTATGGAAATCAAGGCTACTTTATTAATCAAGGCTGCTTTATGTAAGGAATTGGATGGTACACATAATTTAAGGTAACAAAGGTCCTTAGTATGTCCTACAATCAGCTTGTACCGCTGAGTCAGCTGAGTTAGGAGATATGCTGGACAAGCATGGAAAGTAGAGGGCATTTCAATGTCACCCGGTAGCCAGGCCACTCTGAAGTCAAGGCATGCCCTGTCTACAAAGAAGCCACTGTACCATTATGGAGCTCTTGATATTACTTGTTTTAGCCATTAGTATGCACTGCCCTAGTCTCTGCATGAACTTCAGCTTCCTGGGGCTCTCTGAGTCATGGTTTGTGAAAAAGCTTATCTCCATCCTCCAAATCAAGTCGTTTCAGGACTCCTACAGCAAACATGCTTCTCATAATGCTCTTCTATTCACCAAGAGCTTCTCAAAAGAATCTTGAAGAATAGTCACCAAGGGAGGAGGGACCTGCCTCCTGTTTGACTATAAAAAATGTCTCTAGGGTATGGCCAAACCAGAGCTGGGGGGTGGTGGTGGTAAAGCTGAGACCACTGTGTGTGTGTGGGGGGGGGGGGGGGAAACAAGCCTGGAAGGAAGCAAGTAGGAGACTGGGGACCAAATTGTCCTACCCAGAACCCTGAACTTTTCCCTAACACCTATTGGGACCTATAGGTAGGGTTTTCAGAATACTTATCATATGCCAGTCTCCCTTGGGTTTGAATATAGGAGGAAATCTCTCTTCTCCTGCCTCACTTTAAGTAGACTCAAGGTGACCTTGCTGCTAGCCATCTCTGGGAAATTCCTAATCCTCTAGAACTTATTTTTCCTTATGGGAAAAAAAGAGGAAGTTGGATTAGATCAAAGGTCAGGCTAACTCACTGCAACCTGACATCCAAATCCAGTTGGTAGTCCAATTTTGTAAACAAAGGTTTAATGGAACTTTGCCACATTTACTTGTTCCTGTATTAACTATGGCATTTTCTTGTTCCCATGGAAGTTGAGTTGTGAGACGAGGTAGCCTAAAGAGGCTGAAATACTGATTTTTTTTTTTTTTTTCCCTTTACAGAAAAGTTTGTCAAGTTATTTGGTTGAAGATAACTTCCCTATCTTTCCACCTTTTGCTGGTCTATGATTCTCAGAGGCAAAGTTCAAGGCTTAGCAGCAAATGATGGGTGAGCCAAGACCCATTTGTGGTATTATTTGGTTGAAGCTACTCTCTTGATGACTATTGCTTGGGTATTTCTAACAGATTTTCTTTCAAGAGGAACTACTTAAAAACAACCAAGCATCATGGTTGCTCTCAATCATGTTCTTAATAATATGTCCAATCTCAGGGAGGTTTATTACGCCTCAGTGAGGTTTATTTTAAAAACAACAACAACAAAAAACAACCTAAGCTGGGCACCGGTAGCTCACACCTGTAATCCTATCTACTAAGGAGGCTGAGATCTGGGGATCGAAGTTCAAAGCCAGCCAAGGCAGGAAAATCCATGAGACTCTTATCTCCAGTAAACTACTCAGAAAACTGGAAGTGGTGCTGTGGCTCAATTATTAGAGTGGTAGCCTTGAGCTGAAGAGTTGAGGGACAGTGCCCAGGCCCAGAGTTCAAGACCCACGACCGCCAAAACAAAACAAACAAATAAATAAACAGCCTAATAATGTACATGAATCAATAATATTAAGTTTAGGAAACTACGAGATAATATATACATTCCTATTTACCAGCTCAAATTCTATTTTGAAATGAGCTAGGTAGGACATAACCAACAAATGTTAGTATTCTAATATGGATGGCAAAGGCAGTGTTCACCTGAGCATGACCTTTCTGGCCTGAGCATTCCAGAAACTGATTTTTTTTTTTTTTTATGAAACATGTTGTCCAAACCATACTTTCCAAACATGATGTGCTGAAAGGTCACTGTGCCACAAGGGCATAGCTTCATGGCCCACATTCCAGGGGACTAGGGTTTCCCAGCCAGTCAGACATCCAACAATCTCATTAGATTGGAATGTATCTTTTTAAAAAAAATTATCTGTCTTATTCCTATTTACTTTGTTAATTCAAAGAGTAATTAGATCTAAGGAGCATGCAGCTTTTTTTTGGGGGGGGGGAGGTCGGTCGTGGGGCCTGAACTCTGGGCCTGGGCGCTGTCCCTCAGCTCTTCAGCTCAAGGCTAGTGCTCTACCACTTGAGCCACAGCGCCACTTCCGGCTTTTTCTTTTTCCTTATGTGGTGCTGAGGAATCGAACCCAGGGCCTCATGCATGCAAAGCAAGTGCTCTACCACTGAGCCACCTTCCCAGCCTTTTTTTGAATTTTTTTGCAGCTTTTTTTTGAAATTAACATATTTCAATGAACTAAGCTCTATATTGAGTGCTGAGAAATTAGATAGGAAATAGTCCAGCAATTGCTCAAGCTCTTCTTGTTGATGTAATTTTACTTCCTGTTTTCAATCTACTCCAATCATCAAATTACTGTTTCTCTTCCAGTAACATCCCTCTACCTTGCCACTTCAGTGTTTTGGTGCAGTAGAAATAACAGTCTCTATCTAGTATGGGGCATTTTCTTAGCTGATCCTGAGAAGTGCTTTGCATACAGCTTTGAAAAAGAAAATCCTCTCCCTTCTGCCATTTTGTTTGGTAGCAAGTGGATAATTCCTAATGGCAGGCCACAGGTGATGATGAGGTTGTAGTGTTTGAATCCCTATAATTCAATGAGATTTAAGTTATAAGTCTCCTGTCTCAATGATAAAAGGAGATTTAGACACTTTCTCCCAGTCAGTGCAGTTCTTCATGGTCAGGGATAGGGTTTGGGAGGGCAAGGAGAAGAAAATATCAAGTGATGCCTGAGTAGTTCAAAGAGCCATGGAGACTTCCCCGGGCCTTGGAAATTAGAAAAACTGGGCATGGACTTGCAGTTTGGGCAATCTGAGCAAGTCTTTGGTTAACACCATAATTATTGTTCCTGCTTAGAAACTTTGCTGGTACTCCTGTCTAGAAACAAGAGATTTAACTGCCTTAACATACTTATATGTTCACTTTCTGGTGGTTTTTGTTGTTTGCTTGCTTGCTTTGGGTTTTTCATGGGAAGTTGCAAGTCTCATTTCTCTGTCTTTCTCCTGGCCTTGTGCATTATTCCTTTCTATAGGAATCATCTATGCTCTCTCTCTTCCCAAAGGACTCTTGCCTCATGATTACATCTACTCCCCTACCTTAACCCTCATTCTGGATGAAAAACAATTCTCTAGCTCTCTTGGCATTTGGGGATAAAAACAGTTAGCGGGATTGTCTAAAAGGAGAGCTATTGCTGCTCACAAGCTTGGCTTGTGTGCATGCATGTGTGTGTGCATGTATGTGTGTATATGTGAGTGTGGTATGTGTATATATGTGAGCATGGCTCATATTTCTTCCAATTGATTGGCATCACAAGCCTCTGCTTCTCTTTCTTTGACTTCCTTTATTTTTTCTAGTAAAGAAACATTTGCATTGCCTTGTTTGGGATTGAAATGCTGGTCTTGCTCATAGCCCTGCTATGAAGTTCTTAGTTCCAGTCTCTATCTCTGTACAAATCTTGGTTCTAATTTTGTTTTACTGTTTATGTTTTTCTTATTCAACTTCCTGCTCTAAGCTCTGTAGAGTTCACCTTTAGTCTCAGAGTTGTCATACTTTCTAAATAAAGTGCTGCCAGTTCCACCAGAAAGGAAAAAAAAAATGAACACCAGATTTATGAATGTCCCTTACAAAGAAAGGGGAGCTCTTTCTGCTTTGGGGTGATATCATCAGAATGATCAAGGAAATTCTTTCTTTTCCACTAGCTACTTTGGCAGTTCTTGGGTGGGTCCTAATTTCCCAGAAACCATTGCACATGGTGGTCTAGTTCCCAGACCGGCTCATGAAGGTTCATTTAATCAGGTATACCCAGTAAAAGTGTTTTTGCTAGTGTATACTATTTCATCATTATTAGAGGGTGGTTTTGTTCAGTCATCTTTATTGTGATGTTTCTATGGGAAAAATGTTTATCCCAGCTTCCAGAAACTGATTTACAAATAAACTCTTGGAAGAAAAAAAGCCAATCTAAATTTAGAATTCTTAGATTAGCACTAGTTTTCATCACATATTTTTCGTTTCATTTGCACAAGTCATCTGGGGACAGCTTTCCTGAGGCAGTTAAAGCAAAATCATGAGGCCAAACTCTGTCTGATATAAGCCACCCAGGTGTGTACTAGAGCCAGTAAAGGAAGCTCTGTAAGAAAGAGTTTGGGTTTCAACTGGGCTTAATTTTCTGCATTGCTATTACAATGCTATTATCACTTTTGCCATGTAGAAAGAAAATTAGACCGGTTTTAGAAGTAAAGTCTTCCTCTGTAACTTCTCAATCCTCCACACTGTTGTGAATGTGTCTTTCTTAAAAACACTAAGTATTACCCATCCTGATGTCCAAGTGGGTGCATCTAGGAGTGGTCCTCTACACTAAGATGGAATGAATAAGCGTTGGATTCTTTACAATTCTTTGCCCCTACAAAATTCCCATGGAAGCTGGGTTGTTCATATGAGGACACAACCTTAGAGTCTCTTGGTCTAGTCACCTGAAGAACACAGCTGCTTCTTGGAGCTAATTAACCATAAGTAAGAAGGTTCCCTGAAGAATGGGGTTCTAGCACTGGACATAGAAGAAAAAGAACTAAGACCACGATGGGAAGGGAGGATGAGAGGGAAAGAGGGAACAGCTTACACTAAGCAAAAGGAAAGAAATGTAATCATCACCTGGTGGAAGAAATAATTGTATTTTCAAAGCTCATAGAATTCACCAACTTTATAATCCATGATAATGACAATTTGCCTTATGAAGGTTAAAAGGTGCTTGTGACTACGTATTACTATTCCACAATACTGTGAAATATGTGAAGTTTATGAAATCACCTAATCTCAATTTAAAAAAAAGGAAAGTGAGAGAAGGGATGGGTTAGGAGCGATGGGTGACAGTGTTATCAGACAAAACAGTATTCATATACTGTTTTGTAGAATGGGAACTTCTTTGTACAACTACTTAAAGATAATAATAATAATAAATTTTAAAAAAATAAATAAATAAAATACTCTCACCCCCCCAAAATATTTATAGTCACACCTATGCCTCCTGATTGCAAATATAAGTGAAACTTACAATATAGAATCAATTATCTCCCACCAACACCCATTCTATTCTGAGGATATATAAAGATTTGGGGAGTAGTAGAAATAGGAAATTCCAATGTAAAGATTGTGGACAGTACAACACTGAAAATTAATTTATATGATAACATCAAGTGCTTTTGTAAGAGATGACATGAAGGTCATTGATACTTTGCCCATGTCCCATGTTCCCTGAAGAACCAGGAATGACATGCAGATAAAATTGATGTGGGCCATGAATTATAGGGTGTAGAAATTGTTTTCTTCATGCTAGAATTTATTGAGCTTCTAAAATGAATTGTTCTCTGTATAAAACTTGTGGCACATGGACCCTCAATGATGTTTTAATAAAATATAATTAAGTGAATAAATGCTTAAATAAATATTTTTTTTAAGAATGGGGCTCTAAGTCTTTCCATTTCCTAACAAATGGGGCAATGTCATTCTTTCTGATGGAGGCATAGAATTCCATTGTATATATATACCACATTTTCTTGAGCCATTCATCTACTGAAGGGCATCTGGGTTGGTTCCATATCTTAGCTATCGTAAATAATGCTTCAATACATAGTTGTGCTGGTAGCTTTAGTGTGGCCTTGTTTGTGATTGTTTGGGTAAATGCCCAAAAGTGGGATTGCTGGGTCATAGGGGAGCTCTATGTGGAGTCTTTTGAGGAACCTCCATACTGCTTTCCAAAGTGATTGAACAAGTTTACACTCTCACCAACAATGTAGTAGGGTTCCCTTTTGGCCACATCCCCTCCAGCATCTGTTGTTACTAGATTTCTTGATTATAGGCATTCTAACTGGAGTGAAGTGGAATCTTAATTTGTTTTGATTTGCATTTCTTTTATAGCTAGAGAAGTTAAGCATTTTTTCATGTGTCTATTGGCCATTCTTATTTCTGCTTCAGAGAAGTCTGGCTTTAAGTCTTTAGCCCACTTTTTAATCAGGCGATTGTTTCTTTGAGGATTTCTTGTTTAATTTTTTTTTTTTTTTTGGGTCCGGTCATGGGGCCTGAACTCTGGGCCTGGGCGCTGTCCCTCAGCTCTTCAGCTCAAGGTTAGCGCTCTACCACTTGAGTCACAGTGCCACTTCTGGCTTTTTTTCTTTTTGCTTATGTGGTGCTGAGGAATCGAACCCAGGGCTTCAGGTATGCAAAGCAAGCGCTCTACCACTGAGCCACCTTCCCAGCCCCTCTTGTTTAATTTTTTGAGTTCTAAGTATGTTTTAGATATGAGACTCTTGTCTGTTGTATGGCTAGTGAAGATCTTCTCCTGACCCATGGGCTTTCTATTGGTCTTGCTTGTGAAGTAAACTAGACCCCCAAAAATTAGGTCCCATGGTTTCCCTTATCTGCAATAACTAGTATATGTCTAGGACAAGCAGAAGATGTCAAAAGCTATGTACATATGACTATATAACCTTATGCTAAGTGAAATGAACCCCAAGATAGGGACACAAGAGATTTTATTTTTCTTGTTGTTCTTTTCAATGTACCTATAATGTACTATGTGTTTTTTTTTTCTTTGTCTGTTCTTCCCCCATGGTATAACCCCTCCTTTCACAATATTTGATTCCAGTGTCCTGCATCTTGTATATACATTTTTCTAATTTGGGGAGAGCAAGGGAAATAACAAAATGCTGAAGTAAGGATACAGGATGACCCATTGTAACAAGGAGACGTACAAGACACTATGTTGAAAACTAAGTTGACAACTTTGCAGGCGGGGGAGGGAGGAGTTGGAGAGGTGGGGAGGAAAGGAATGGTAGGGGGAAAACAAAGGAGGGGTAATAATGCTCAATAAGAAATGGACTCATTACCTTGCTCATGTAAGTGTAACCCTTCTGTACAGTATCTTTACAATAAAAAATATATATTAAAAAATAATGAGTTGCAAAAAAAAAATGGTGCTGTAAGCATACTAGCCTAGCTTCTGGGCCAGGTGCTCCTGAGCCAAATCACTACAATAGTCAAGGTGTGCCTTCCTGCCTTCACCAACTCTGTCTGAGGCTTTTTTGTCCTGGAGCTTGTAAGTGGCATTTTATTTTAGAAATAATGACGGGTAGAGAGGATATTTCCTGATACTTAATGACCAACTAGGGGAATGGTGAGCCTCAGGCAATGCATATAATATGCTATTAAACTCTAAAATTTGAAAATGTAAAGAAAAAATAATCACCTTCTTAATGCATGTTACTATGGACACTGAGTTTTGTTTATGGTTTCAGTCTTTTCCTAGAGGTTCAAGTCTGGTTTAGCCACCAATAGGAAGTCAGCACTTCAGTCTCAATTTCCATTCACTTTATAACGTTTGACATTACCTACTTAGTGTGTTTCTTTAAGAGAGTACCCATTGCCCCTGAAATGGGATATGTAACATGTGATATGGACTTCCATAGTAAGTATTCATATTTTATTGGACAATTTGGCAATCAGTATTAAAATCAGCTAAGCTTGTAGATAATCACGTTCTGTGTCCTTAGAGTGGCAGTAACATTCATACTATTCTCTTCTCCTCAAAGAATGATCCATTTTTCAGTCTTCAAATTGCATGCACATATTTTATACATTAGTGCCAGAAACACTATTTTCAGTTGGATCTATTATTACAGTGCATAACTCAGAGATGGAACTTTTAAGCATGAAGGATATACTCAGGATTACCTAATGCTCCATAATTTACATGGTAACTATTTGTTATATACTTTTCTAAGTCTTGGAACAGACTTCTTTTCAAACTCATCGAGAAAGGCAGGGTTCCATCAATCAATTTCACAGCACTGCAGAAGTGCTGGCCCAAATTCATACAACTGACATTATTATCTATTCTAGGGATACAAGACATTTTAGAAAAATTTAGAAACCTAATTTCATCTACAAGTTTAAACTTAATTTCTGAAAGTATTTTTCCATTTATTAGAAAAGTATATGTTTTTATTTTTCTTTATCATAATAAAAGTGATGTAACAAGCTTTCATCAAATAGTTCCTACAGAAATATCAGTCATTTGTTTATTAAGTATATTAAGTGCTTTTAGTTAGGTTCCAGTAGATCATGCCCTCAAACCTAGCTACTCAGGAAGCTGAGATCTGAGAATCACTATTCAAAGCCAGCCAGGGCAATTAACCACCAAAAAGCCAGAAGCAGAACTGTGGTTCAAGTGATAGAGGGCCAGACTTGAGTGAAAAAGCTAAGGGACAATGTCATGTCCTGAGTTCAAGCCCCAGGACGGGCAGAAAAAGTGTTTTAAGTTAACTTCATGCATTGACAAGCAAAGTGACAAGGACTCTAATAAGGGATTCAGGAAGATGTCTCAGATGAAGTCATGTTTATTTTAGATGTGGACTTCAAAGCATGATACATAATTATAAAAGTATTGTTTTAGTTCTTTAACTTTTCTCTTGGAGTCCAGGTACATTCCCAAAGGGTTTCCAACTCAGTTTTGTGTCAAGTAGAAGAATGTGACCATGGCTGTAATGCTCATTTTAAACTCTTGCCCTTCAGTGCCCGTCTCCAAACGTTCTGTCTAAACAGTATTGAATCTACATCAAGAACCATACCTTGACATAGTTGTGACATGCCACAATGACATTGTGATGGTGAGGATGATAGGTTCCTGGAAGGGCAGAGCAGGTGGATACCTCCTGCTGAGTTGATTTCCCCATCTACATGCAATGCAGTGAGCACTCCATTTTTGTCTTTATAAAAGTATATGAGAAGAATCCTGACATTTTCCTTTGTATTATTTTTCTCTATAGACATCCAAATAATGCTCTGTGTCAGTGTGATTTATCTGGGCCTTTTGAATCACACAGTACAAGCTAAAAGGGTAAGTTCTAAGTAGGAGGGAAATAAAAGCACCAGAAGAGAATTCATTACAAAAAAAACTGGCTGGACTGCGTGGGTCTGAGCCAGACCTTTTGAGATGTAATGAACATATATTCACAGAGATGGGTTAACATGGACAAAAGTGGCCAGACAGAATCTAGCCAGTCCTTAGGGGTTATAAAAAGCAGATTAGCTTCTCTGGAACAGAAGGCCTAGTTGGCTAGGGAATAAGGAGAACTTAGATTTAAAAGATAAGAGCAGGAAGGGGAGCAGATGGCAAATGGCCCTGCTATTAGCCTGAAAAGGAGAGATGGACCAGTAAAGTCCTTCTGTCCCCATGACTCCACAAAGGCATCATCTCTGGATCATTTTTCCTGATTTGGACACTCAGCCTAGATTCCCTGGCCCTGGTAGCATTCTCCATGTTTTACAGTAATGGTCTGGTCCAATACCAATCCCTGACCTAGACTCTGATCTGCAAAGCAAGTACCAATGCCTAGCACAGCATTCTGAACTTAGCACAGTATCTGAACCTGGTTGAGGCATTTGGGAGCCTAACACAGCCCTACATTTTTTTTTTTTTTTTGCTCATTATTTTGGAGATGGAGTCTCCCTGAGTTACAGTTCTCTGGATCTCTGCCTCCTATGTAGCTATGAGTATAAATGGAAACCACTAGCACTCATTGAAGGAGGACTATTTTTATCTGAGTAAAGGGAAGAGCCTGCAATTGAAGTCAGGGTCTTAAGCCTGGGCCTTCCACCTAATTCCATCTGTGAACAAATGAGTTTTCAAATCTGGCATGACAAGAGGAAGAAGCCTCAAGACATGAAATGCCTAATCAGAGCTGAAAATGACAAAGTTGCTGCTATGGTTTAAAAGTCCCCTCCAAAACCCATACTGAAATTATTTGCCATTGCAACAGTACTAAGAGACAGACCTTTGAGCTAGGTGGATCATGAAAGTACAGATCTCATGAATAGACTAAGGCTGGAGTCGATTAGTTATTCAGAAGAGGGCTGTTGATAAATGATGAGCTGAACTCAACTGTTCTTACTGTCTTGAATGCTTCTTCACCACATGGTACCCTCCACCATGTTATAACGTAGTAAGATGATCTTCACCAGATACCAACGCCAATGTCAGTGCTCTTGGGTTCTCCCTCCCCAGAACCCTAAGAAATGTATCTCTTCCTTACAAATACTCAGCCTCAGGTATTCTGTGATAACCTCAAAAAATGGATGGAAACAGTCGCTAAGACATTGTTTGATTTTTGATTTTGATTACTTTGATTTTTTTTTTTAGCAGTAACCTTTTCAATAGAAAAGTCCAAGGAAAAGTATAATGTTTTTTGAAGGAAAGAAGAAAGTACTTCTGCAAATACTTTTGGCATCTAAATGCACATTGATGGGGTGCACAGAGTTTGGCTCAATATCCCCACAGACAACGTCCCCTGGTGCTGGCTAAATCAATTGCAAAGGCAGGCTGAGGGAAGACTACCTAACCTAATTAAGAAAACACGTGGGCCCAGGAGACTGAAGTCTGACTGCCATTGTGACAGAGCCAGGGCTAAATTGCTTACGCTCGCTGCCAATTTTCCCTCTCCCCTCTATTCCACACACCCACATGCTCTCAGCCTCTGCCACCTTCCATCATTAAGGTAGAAAGAAGCATGGCACACTATCTCTTACTTTCAGGGGCTGGAGAAATGAAGGTATTTGTTATCACAGGTCTTTAAAACAAGGCTTACTAAAGCAGATAGGGCTATCCCAACAGTGAGGGCAGAGTTTCAAAAACAGCCAGCCTTACTTGAGTTGTGGTCTGCCTGGGACTATGTGCCATGACAATTCATCCTCTAATGAATTAGCTTGTCCAGTGAAAGTGTTGATGGTTTTGATCTACATGAAAAGTTAGTTTGCAGGCCTTAGAAGGATCATATAAAAATGGAGGTAAAGACAAGATGCAGGGTACCAAAATCAAGTACAGTGACAACAGGGCATATACCATAAGGGAAAGAACATACAAATGAAACAAAAAAAAAATAGTACATTTAAAAAAACAAAACAAAGAAAGACCTCTTGTGTCCATATCTTGGGGTTCATTTCACTTAGCATCATCTTATATGGTCATGTGTACATAGCTCTTGAGCTTTTCTGCTCATCTGATAACAATGAGCCTAGATATATACTAATTATTGCAAACGTCTAATTTGGGGAGGGGAAGGGGAATAACAAACCGCTGAAACAAGGACACAGGATGACCTACTGCAACAATGATACTCACAAGACACTATACTGGAAATGAACTTTCAACTTCAGGGGCAGGGAAGGAGTGATGGAGGTGGGGAAGGGAAAGGATAGTGGGAGAACAAGGGAAGGGATAACAACGCTTGACAAGAAATGGACTCATTGCCTTACTCATGTAACTGTATCCCCTCTGTACAGCAGCTCTACAATAAAATAAAATTAAAAAACAAAACACCAAAAATGGAGGTAAAAATAATCTCTTATTTACCCAAGTCAAAAGATAAAGTGATCCTGTCCAACTTTCACTGCTTTAGCTGGAGAATTTGTACACATTTGTTGGAGACGTTGTCTCCTGAACTACCTCTTCAGGTCAGTAAGTTTGTCTCCTGAAAGAACTGAGGAGAACCTCTTTGTTTCCCCTCCCTGGCATAGGTTCTTAGAAAGGTGTGTACATATTAATGAGACTGGCTTTACCTCAGAAATACTGGAAGACTGATATTAGTGACTTGTCCAGGCCCCCAAAGCAAGTGGATATGGAGCAAGTATATGCCCACAGAACATGTTCATTCTGACTTCTCTGGAGCTCTCCAAACCTCCCCAGTTTAAAGAGCTGCTATTGGGTGGACATGGAGTCTATCATTCAAGAAAAGATTCACAGGGTTAGATAAAATTGAATTATGCTTTGTAGTTTTTGCAGTTGACCATGGCATGAAAATCTCAGCATGTATCTTAACTATTAAATATTTGTTTTATCAGTTTCAAGAACTGATTGGGCTGAGAAACAAGCCAGGCATATAAAAGGAGGCACAAAACATTTATGAGTCTAGAAACAAATATATGAATCCACAAGCTCTCATAAAGTTTCTGACCATGCGTCAAAACTACAAGGCTCGTCTGTATCGCCTCAGCTTTGTGAAAACGTATTTCCTTTCAAGAAATGGCCAAGATCCAACCTGAAAATGGAAATCAGTCATCTGAAGTGAGATATGCCCAGATGGAACATATTCAGGAATTTTTACTTTGCTCACATATATGTACACTGTGATCAAAATCAATTGACAACTAGCAAGATCCTTCTAATGATAGTATTTGGCATTAGTAAAATGAACTACTTTAAAAAACATAACCAAAGTTGTGGGTTTTTTTTTCTAGGCCTCACCAACTTATGAACATAAATTATCTCATTTGGTAATGATGAGTTCTACTGGATTCTGCAGGCCATGTTCCTAGGAAATAGTTTATGAAAGAATGCTCTTCGCAATCAATACCTGTGGAAGGGAAAGGGACAAGCAGGATGAGGGGGAAATTAAGATGTAATGCAGTCCCAGAAAAACACCAGCCAATCCACAAGGAGCCTTTTAGAGTGTTTTCAAATTAGAACAAGGAGGTCAGGACTTCTCACTTCCATATCAATCAGCCATTCAGCACACATGGTTGGGAGATGTGACCTTCCCATTATACAGATTGTACTCTATAGATGACACCAACCCCCGTTTACAGCAGAAGGCCATCTTCTGACAGCATTCCAAACATCTGGGAAATAACAGGAATGAAAACAAGAATTTTCTTGAGTAAGAATCTGGACAGTGTAGCAAAGCATCCATCACAGTCCACCTGTTGCAGCACGTAGATCCTCCTCTTCTTGTAGGTTGTAGGGATTGTTCTCCTAAGTGAATCTTTGTTCCTACTAGGAATTTAGAAGAGGAACTCTATAGTGTTTTACCTGGGTTTGGGGTGACAACTGATATTCTTCCCCCGCATTGCCTGTTGAGTTCCTTTACTCTTAATAAACATCTCAATAAAGATTCCCTTCAAAACTGATGGCCACTTTTGTTTTCCTATTGCTTTGTATTGCAAGGAACGCCTGTGGATCAGCCTCCTATACCATTCCATGGAGGTATAGCCATTACTCCTCCCCCATCCCTTAGGATTCAAGACCTCAGAATCCACACAAGAGCTTAGTTTTTTAGGGATCATTTCAGTAGGTCACTGGAAATGACAGCAAAAAACTCCTGGCTCTACTTCTTGGTTCCTATACTCATATATTCTACCCAGTATATAAAGAAAGGTCTTTGATTTAAGGTGCATGCTGCCTCCTGGAAAAGGTACTTCATTCTTAAAACAAATTGCCTTGAGCTGGCCTGTCGGCCAAGACCTTCAATCGGTCTATCTATGTCATTTCTCTCTCATACTGGCAGCTGCTGGTTGTAAAAGCATGTGACAGAACCAGTAGAGTTCATGGTCACCTGCCTATTCCAACAATTCTTGTGCTGAAAAGTGGTTTTCTCGCTCTGATGTGATGGCATATAGACCCCATGAAAGTGGATTTAACACTAGAGAGCCCTCAGCTTGTGGCCAAAGCAAGAAATATAAATGGATACCTAGAATGCATATCCATTTATGTTAGAATGAACTGGAAAATGCCCAATAAAGTGAGTTTTTGAGGGACAGTGCTATATTGGGTTGTATATTGCAGCACTCTGTTGCTGGGATATAAAACATCTGACAGCAGTACCAGCTGAAAAAGCTTTGGGAGGTGAGCAGCTGCGATAATGGGCCCTTACCTAGCCTCCATCCTTTCCACTGTGGCTATTCTATTCACATGCTGTTATGGCAGCCTTAATGTTCCTGATGACAGAGGCTAGATGCCATCAGTCTTATCTTTCTGCATCTTTAGTATTCCCCTCTTGTAATACAAAGATGTTCACACTTTCCAGGTGCCATTGGCTCACACCTGTAATCCTACCTACTCAGGAGGCTGAGATCTGAGGATCACAGTTTGAAGCCAGGCCACTGTCCACTCTGTTTTCAAGGCCACCATTGAATGTAGATGTAGTTCAGTGGCCATACCTTTTTCAGTGGACACCCATATTTAGAGTTAGCCCATCAAGAGCCAGGCGTAAGCTTTGTGCAGCTTGATCTCTCCCCTTGGTCTGGTTTAGAATAGTCCCAGCTGTTCCAGATTAATCTGGTTCTGTGACCTATCCAATAATATGACACAGTGGGTTTTGATAGGATTCAGTTCATGGTGGGTTGCTCTGGCCATGTGGTCACTTGGTGTTCTAGGACAAGGTATTCTGTCTCTATTAGGTACCCATGGTGTAACAGAGCTGGTGTTCAAAGTTGTAGACTTCTCTACTGCAGAGAATATAGTCTTGTTTCAGAATCTTCAGAATTTGTCTCTATTGTGATTTCCTCCCTGCACTGGGTTGGTTAAGTATTCCTCATGGCATCTTTTCCTACTGCTGGCATGTCAGATGCTGGAATGTCTGTAGGCTCAGTATCTAAGTAGCATGACCACTTGCACCACAGCCTGGACTTGTTACGAAGACATAGACCCTTCCTTTTTTGGTCTGGTCTCAAAGCTACTGACCTTCAAACAACATTCAGATTCAAGTAGTGTTTCCAGGTGTAGAAGATATGGTGTTTCTGGAACTCTAATGTCTCTGTGAGGTTCTGAATTTCCATTTTTTGTGCTGAGAGTACTGGATGCCAATATTTGCCACCTTTGGATATGAGGTCCTAGCATGACCCCAACTCTGGCACCCATAAGAACTCTACTATGATATGAGGGGATGTGGCCGGTCCCTGGAAGAAGACCCAGCCTTGAGGAGGAAAACTTCCCTCTGTTGAGCAATTATCAAAGAGTATTGACAGTTGAAGTCCTTCTTGGAAGCTAGAGTAAGCTCTTCTCTCCTGATGTGAGATTTAGATAGTCCAGTAAATTGGCTCTTGATTCCCCTTGCTTAGTGTAGCTCTCTCCTCCTTGGAAATCTCATGTCTCTCCTATCACCTCTCTATAGACACCCCAAGTAGTATGATGGAACTCTAGGCTATTATTTTTAAGAATGCATTGCATTCCCTATTGATGTTCTTTGGCAATTAGAATCCTGGAAGATGGAGGAGCACCAAAAAGGTGGTGCAGCTCACTTACCTGTATGAGCCCCAACCCAGCCCTAGAGTAGATATTACTCAGCCCGGTGCCCTATTACCTTCACAGATTGTATCCTTGAGGGCCACAGATGAGCCAAGAGAGGAGCCCTTGGCCAAGGCCTAATACAGATTTTATGCTATGTGCCAGCCAGTTACACTTGCACAGTGACACCATCTTCCTTTCATCTGTGCTCAGGGCCCTTCTGAAAATCAGCCCTCTCAGTCCCCCAAATCCTCAGTGCTTCCATTCTCATTTCCTCTTGGATCCTATGGCTGCCCACCAGTTCATTCCCCAATTGGTCACCCAGTTGGTCACCAATTAAGATCTAGCTCTTATTTTCTGCTTGTTGTTTTGGGCTGATCTTCTATTACTACATTAAATGTTTTCACTATTACTAATCATGGGTCTATGTGATTATCCTTTAAAGAGTTTATGTATCTCACACTTGTGAATACAGATTAGGTAGCCTATTATGAACACAAGCCCAAACCAACCTCCATATTTTTTTATTTACTTATTTGTTTGGTCATTTTTGTGGTGCTGGGGATGGAACCTAAGACCTTGTTCATACTAGTTAAGTGTTCTATCACTGAACTACATCCCTAACCACAATCTTACGTTTCAGTTGAAAATAAAAAGAGAGAGATAAAAAGATGAATTTACCAGCCCAAACTCAAACTGTAGATTTATGGCAGGCGTGTTTTGTTATGTTTTTTTTTATCTTCTCCATTTCTTGCCTACCTCTTTAATATCTAGAAAATAGTAATAAATTCACAGACACATCCAGAGAGCCTCTGAATTCATAAATTCATTATTGAATTCAGAAATTTAATCAATGGTCTCCAAATGAAGATAATAAAGGTTTAATACTGTTGTTTTTAAAACTCATAATGGTCTAATCATTTTTTATGGCTTTGTCACATGGCAAAGGTATTATATGTGACTAGGGATTTATGATTTAGGCTTTATGATTTATTTAAAAGGAATACTTACTTATGTGTCATTAAATACGTTTATTTTGAAAGGCCTACTCACACAAATCTTTGCTTTTTCATACCCTTCAAATACATAAACAGAGTAGGACAAAATGAATGAATAAAAACTTAAGAACCTAAAAATATGGCTTGGTAAAATGAAACCAAATCAAAGTCAACAGACAAAAGCTCGGGGCCAAAGTTTGAAATTGTTGCCAGATCTGTACTGCACACTCACAAGTCTCTCTGTAACTGAAACAAAGACTTCATGATTTGTCTCTCTTACTAAGGTCTACCAAGAGATAAGAAGTTCTATGCTATAGTTTGGATCTTAAAGATCCCCTAAGGCCTATGTTTAAAGGCCTGTTCCCAAGGGTGGTCCTATTAGAAGATGGTGGAACTTTTATGAGGTGGGGCCTAGGGTGAGGTCTTTTGGTTATTGGTGGGGGGAGCATGTCCTCAAAAGGGACTATGGGACCCCAGTCTTTCCCTCTTCCTCTCATTTAATTCCTGGCCATGAGGTGAATAGCTTTGCTCCACCACACACTTCCACTATGAAGTGTTCTTTTCACAGTCCTAAAAGTAATGTCTTCTGATCATAGACTGCAATCTCCAACACTAAGAGTAAAAAAGAAAATCCTTTCTCCCCTATAAGTCAATGACCTCAATAACTTCATTACAGCAATCAGAAACTGAATAACACACCCTATAAGTGGTTTCATACGCATAACTAGGTGGGGATTCACAAGGAAAAGAAGGGTGAATTCTTTTGCGTTTAGAAAACTGACTTAGATGAGAGGGTATGAAGACAGCTTAGACACTCCAATTCCCTTTAGGTGTTCTTTGGTGTTTTTTTTTTTTGTAAACAGTCAAAATTACTCGGACTTAGCCTAACCCCCACCTCTCATCTCAGACAGCAGATGTTGAGACAAAAGCTTGAGTGCAAATATTTACTGGGAAGTGTGATCCAGCAAGCAGGATGAATAGAAAAAAAAAAGATGAAGCACAGAAGGATGGAAAACCAATATGAGAATGAGTTATGAAGTTGGCCATCGCTCCTGGCGAATGGCTCCTGGCTCCTTTCAGACTGCCTGAGCTATTGTATGAATTGTTTCAGGACTGTCTGTCTGGGAGGAGTGAGAAAAACATTTATCCACGAGTATTTATTCTCTATCAGTCAAACGTCTGTCCCTGAACTTACCCTCACACTTCTGGGATGAACAACACACTGAGTCCATAGGGTTCAAAGAAGCTCCAGCAGGGATTCTGGAGTCTCCAGCAAGGGTGTGAGGCATGGGTACCAGGCATGGTCCTAATGGGCTGCACCTACAGAAGGCTACCGAGAGCCTGTATCAGAGATTGGACTAAGTGACAAGGATGCCCAAAGTCACCCAGGTGGTACCCAAGAGGTGCCCGATGCATGATCAGGTGGAAAATTGTTGCTGTAAAAGCATCTTATTTTTTAGAATCTTCAGATCATAGTAAATGGTTGATCTCTGAATACCAATGCCCTATAAGGGTTAAATGATATCAGAATACTTGTGCCAAGCATGGTCCTGGACATTCAATCTACACATGAAGACTGCTGACATTTTAAAGTGTGTTATTTGCATCTTTTGTCAAAGTATGATTGGAGATTATGTCTGAAAATGGATTTAGTCTCAGTATCTACTCTAGCAAACTCTGCCCAAGTTGAAGCCTTATGCAGAAAATATAGAAATGAAACTGTCTATGCCATGGGTAAGAAATAATTTCCATACTCATTTCCAACTGTTTTCTTTCATGTAGAGTGGTTTACATGAAGCAATATGAATTTTTTACACTGTGCTCTAACAGGAAGCTTCTGAAAATTTTCTTTCCTGAAAGTCTACTATTGCTTCTTTTATAAATTTTATTTTTTCTTTTCTTTAAGTAGTTGTACCACTATATATTTTTTATAGTTAAAATAAGCTGTGGCAAATGAGGTTTTCCTTCTAATACACTCTTTCATTGAAAGCAGGTCTCTATTGTTTAAAATAATATGGCCCCCTGGATCATAAACCTGTTACTGAGGAGACACCCTGGCTACTAAACTAGTCTTGGGAAAATGATTGAAAAGAGGTATTTTCTCTCTCTCTCTCTCTCTCTCTCTCTCTCTCTGTCTTTCTCTCTTTAAATCTTGATATATAGCTGCTGTACTCCTCTCTTAGAGAATAATGTCGAATGAAAATCACAACCTACACTGAGAGGAAGAGTTCCGAAATGCTGTTAAAGAATTGGAATCCTGCTAGCTGGAAAAACCATGAGTATGATACAGAATACCTCTTTGGAACTCAAAAGCAGCAAGCAGAGGAAAACTAATCCTCCGGCCATAGTCCTCTGCAATGCCTCTCTATGACTGTCAGACTTAATTAGATAAATTAACCTATTAAAGGCTGGATATTTAATTTTAATTAATTAACCAATTATTGGCATTTAAATAACATTTATAATTATCATGTGAATTCTAATTAGATACAAGATTTGAAAAAATGCTAACACTGTAAGTTTGATCCTATTATTCCTCCCCCCTCCATTTGCTATGCTGGGATTGAACCCAGAGTTTCATCCATGCTAGACAAGCACTCTACCACTGTGCTACATCCCTGCCCCAAATTCAATCATCTCTATGCACAAAGTCCCTAAATTCCAGAGAAGCTAAGGAGCGCCTTCAAAATCTTTAAGCTAAGAAGTGGTAGAGTTAGATTCAAACTCAGACAACATCAAAATGTCGGGCCTTTTCCAAGCCTTCTCTTTCTTCCCTTTCAGTTAATTCCAGTCTGGTTATGTTACTAAATGGGAAATTCCAGAAGTAAACAGTCCATAAGTGTTGAATAATATTTATTAAGTATAGTATTACAATTGTTCTAGTCTATTATGAGTTACTAATAATTCTTACTGAATCTTGAATATTATCATAGGTATTGGGCATAGGAAAAGACTTAGCACATATAAGGTTTGATTTTAGCACATATAGGGTTTGATTAGCACATATAGGGTCAGATTTTTAAGCATCCATGGTGGGGAGAAGGGGCCTTGAAATAGATTCCTATGGAGAAAAGGGGGGCTACTGTTGTCAACAATGCCTCCTCAACCTATACCCTCTGCTCATTCTTATTGTTAAAAAAATAGTGTCCCACTGTGTAACAGAAACTGAGGAGGAGAGAGCCAACTTTCTGGCCAATAGGTTTTACTGAGCTCTTTCCTGCAAGTTCCATCCAGAATCCGGGAGGAATTGAGAGAATTGTGGAGGCAACATGACTAGTTAGCCTATACATATCCCCAGCTACTTGAACACAAAACTATGTTCAGACATTATGGAGTGATTTGAGTGCATTTGGGGCTCTGTGAAAGCTGCAGCTGAGAATCTGTTTGCCAGGGTATCCCTTTCTCACAAGCAGTAAAGTCTTGTTCATTCTGCAGAAGACACATCACAAAATAAAAAATTCTAAACCATTTTCTTCCAGGTAGTTCCTGCTAATACCTGGAGTGGAGCAGTCACAGTCTGGCCTCATACTGCAAATGGAAAATGTGTGGCTGGGTTTCTATTAACTGCAGAAAAATCTGATCATCCATCAGTTCAACAAATACTAAAGAACTTGGTGGGCAAGGCCCCATGCTGGGTGTGATGAGTCCATCCTAGAACACAGGGGTGGATTTCCCCCTCAAGATGGTTTGCAATGGAATGAGGACAATGAGCTTGTCTCAACTGTATGTATGTGTGATGAGAAATGCATAACAGAAGTCCAAAAGAGCTAATGATGGTTAACTAGCAGAGGCATTTCTTCCAGGGCCTGGAAATGGACAGGAGGACAGTGGTGGGTATAGGTGGTAGGTGAAAAGAGATTGCATGCAGCAGAGACCTGTGTGCACAAAGGGCCCTTCTGGAAAGCTTCTCCCCACCCTTCCAACCTCCACTTAGCCGTCTCTCCCTCCTGAGTAGCTTGGTTCAGACTACTCCACTGTCAACCATGGCACTCTTGTATCACCACCAGTTTTAATGAGCTGTTGATGTCTGCACAGCACAGCTGATTGTGACAGTGGAAAATTTCCCTTCTACACACCCCTAGTCCGTTGCCTGATGTCTGGCATCTACAGGACACTTAATTTAATATGTTTATAAAGGGAAGAAAGGAGCTAAGCATAGTGATGCATACCTGTACTTACAGCTACAAGGGAGGTAAGAGGTAAGAAGATGACAGTTTGGAGCCAGTTCAGGCAGAAGCGCAAGACTATCTGATAAAACATAACTAAAAAGGGGCTAGAGATGTGATTCAAGTGGTGGAGCATTAGCCTAGCTGGCATGAGGCCCTGAGTTCAAATCCCAATGCCACCAAACATTTTTAAAAACAAAGAAAAGGTATGGAAAAAAGAAGGGAGTGGGGGAAGAAAAGCAAGAAAAAAGTAGCTAGTCCTTCACTGTTGGCACAGTTTCATTCTCTCTGGTGGTGTGATTTTGTGAGCATAGAAAAAAAAAAGAAAGAGAATTGTTTTGTTCAGTGGCCACAATCCACCCCACTCTAACCTAACAATTTGTGTTAGGTGTTGGAGACGCAAGAAGGGCTATGAACATTTTAGGGGGTGGAAACTCTACAGAAGCGCAATTCTTTCACACTTTTGCCAAAATATGGACCAGGATGGATTGATTCCCCTCCCCTCCCATTTTGTCCTCACTCCCCTTCCCTCCTGCCTTCCTCTCTCCTTCCCTCCCTTCCTCCCTTTAGTTCTCACTGCTAGGGATGGAACCTAGGGCCTTGCATCTGGTAAGCAAGAGCTGTGCCATGGAGCCAGGCCTCCAGTCTTGGGTTTTGATGCTGTGAACTGTTCAGGAAGTTTTGCCTTTGCCCACCACCACGGTTGTCTTTCAAAGGACCAGGCCAGGGATGCACAGGAGACAGGGCAGAGGCAGAGCCTTGCGCTCCTCCACTGCCATCTGCCCATTTCACTTGTTTTTCTCAGCAAGGATGGGAGGGTTCCCATTCCCTCTGTTCCTGCGCAGAGGGCCCTGCGTGGCGCTCTGCATCCATACCCCAGGCTCTAGGGGGCTGGCGCGCCCACCCTGTCCACCCGCCCTCTCCCATCCCCTGCAGACTTCACCGGGTCACGTGTGAGATCCCCCCCCCCCCCCCCGCCCGCCGCAGACTCAGCTGCTCCCCGCGGGCCACGGCTGCTCAGCTCCCCCCCCCCCCCCCGGGAGCGTTCAGCAAGGGGGGCTCTGGTGAAATTGGAGCCAGTGTTCTAAATTAAGGGGAGCAGATGTCCCTGTTTTGCTCCGGAGGCCCGGGCGGCCTGCTGTTCAGAGAGCAATCGGGGAGGAGGCGCTGACCTTCGGGGCTGCTGTCAATCTCCGCGTGCAGATGGCCGGCCCGGAGCCCCGGCCGCTCCTCTGCGTTGGGAATGGGGCTGTGCGCGCAGGGGTGGAGGCGGAGGGCGGGAGAGAAAGGCCGGCCCCGGGGCACAATGGAGCCCCCCGCGGCGGCCCCTCGGAGGACAAAGCCGCCCTCGGGGACCCGCGGTGGGCCGCGCCTGGCCGGTGCCCGCGCTCCAGCTGCCTCTTCAGAACAAGGCGGTGCAAATGTGCCCACTTGATTCTAAATCCTCTTAGGCGCTCTCCGTGTGAACAGGGACGGGGGTGGCCTTCTAATCCTTCACAATCGAGGGGTGGGGGGCAGGCCGGAGAGGCCTGGGAACCCCGGTACTGGGGGGAAATATCTGCACCACGCATGCAAATGCAATCACTTGGAGATGCACTCGGCCAAGGCGCCGGCGAAGCTGCAGCCAGAGAAGGAAATCGAGGCGCTGAGCGCCGTAAACACCCCGATCTGGCCTTTCAGGGGCACCGGGACTCCTGAAATGTTTTGAAAGGTGTTTCCCTGGGCAAGAGACTTCCCATTAAAATGTTCGCGAAAAAGCCAGCTGAGCTGCGCAGCCCTTAGTCACCCAGGTATTTGTGCTGTTTTTCCTATTTCCTTTCTGTCTTGGCCTCTGTGGTCAGTGGTATAAAATTCCTGGGAACTCCCACCTAAATACCAGCTTCCTGTTTATGCACTCAGCGGCTTTAATGTTTAGCTGTTAAAAGCCAGTGATCGAGACTGAAACAATCAGCAGAGGTCTGTAGGTAAATAGGGAGGGGTGGGGAGAGGCAGTAATAGTAGTAGTAGTAGTATAGTAGTAGTAGTAGTAGTAGTAGTAGAAAAAATAAAAAAAAAACCTTAGGCAGGTCAGAGGTTGACTTCATTTTTAATCACTTCTGTCAAAATCACAAGGGAGGGAAAAGGTAAAAAATTAAAAATGTAACATAATGCCTAAGATCTTGGTTCAGTTTCATTTGACCCAAGTGTCTGCTGGAACCCATAAAATACAATACAGCAAAGTATGAGAGTTTTCATTTCCAGCAGTTAACCCTCCTCCCCACCCCACCCCCCCCCTTAAATGTGCCATGACATTCTTTTGTTATAGGAGCTTAAAGTTCATGCATGTGCACAACCTGTATACTCCTGTGTGTGCCTTTCAACTCTTCATGGCTAATTTTCTTAAAGTTCCTGCCTCAAAACATTGCATTTTTTAGCCAGGCATTGGTGGCTCATGCCTGTACTCTTAGCTACTCAGGAGGCTGAGGTCTGAGGATGATAGTTCAAAGCCTGCCTGAGCAACAATGTCTGTGAGACTCTTATTTCCAATTAACCACCAAAAAGCTGGAAGCACAGGTGTGGCTCAAATGGTAAGGTGCCACTTTTGAGCAATAAAGATAAGGGATAGCTCCCAGCCTGGAGTTCAAGCCCCAATACCAACACAACAAAAACAAAATGTTTCTTTTTATTATTATTACTGAGTTGCCGGCTCTCTAACCGCTTCCCCCCCCCCCCTTTAAAACAATCCTAGAGGTCATCTGGGCAGTTCCAGGGGAGTGGACAGCTGTTCTCTAGTAAGATTCTTCTAGAGATAGGACCCTCCCTATCTGCCTTTAAAGATAGTATCATTCTATGACCATCTTGTTTTTTAATGAAAGTGTTCTATATATATTACTGGAATCTGTCTCCACTTACGGAGTCATGCAGAATAAATCTAATTTCTCTTCCATATGACACTACCCTTCAAATATGTGGAGACAGTTTCATGTCTCTACAGTGTCTTCTAGTTGAAACATCTGCAGATCCTTTAGCAGTTTCTCTCCTGGGTCTGAATCTCCCACACCAGCCCTTGAGTTAGCTAGAGATGCTCCAGGTAACATAACAGAAATCCCTTGAAACTAAAGATAGTGATTTAATTCATGCTAGAATCTAGCTTTCCAGGCAGCACAGAAGGAAGATCGTTTAAAACCAGAAGGATGGAATCAGTCAGATTATGTTCAAATTATTCAGACAGAATGAAATTTTGGTTTTCTGGATTAGTCCTTTTCTACTCTGAGTCAGGAATCAAAGACCTAGTTATGAATGCAAATAAAGAAGAAAGCCCTACTATGTGCTAGCTTTTCATGTTCTTGAATCTTATCCTCACCAATAAATAAATAAACATACAAACAAAAAAAACCCCTCTGTTTAAGTACTTGTTACTATTTCCCTTTAGAAACTCAGAAGTCAAACAATGTATTGAAGGTCATGCACCTAATAGAGCCAAAGTCTCTAGCCTGTTTCATGCTCAATGTATTATAGAAAGCTTCTGCTTCAGAGTCTCAGGGCTAAAAACAGGTCCTGAATTTGCTTTTCAGTATATTCTACAGCATTCAACTTTTATTCAAAACTAGGTTGTATTTATCATGTTTATATAGCTACAAGGACTTTTGAAATACAAGTTGAGAACTTTAAGGTGGAAAAAAAAAAGACTTCTTTTTGGAAGCAAATGAAACAGAAATTGTCAGTTAAATCCCCAAACTATCCTAAACATGATTCTATTCCAATGGCATTACTTAACAGCAAAGTGTTCTAATACTTCTGAATTTCCTGCCTGGGCTAAGGGTAGGGCAGGCCCTTGATGCTGTTTCAATGTTTCCATGTATTCCAGCCATATCACAAGCAATGCTACTGCCCATGCCAGGGCCTGCACACGCTCTAAGTTTTTCCAGTGTTGCTAAACCTGCCAGAACAAAAGCAAAACCACAAAAAAAGGAAGAAGATTTAGATCTTTTTGATCATCCTGCTGCTGTTTTACAGTTTTAGGAGGGTTGGACATCAAACATGTACAACTGTCATCTAGCATTCTTCTTCTCAGAGTGAAGGAGCATTGGCATACACCCTTGTTAAATTATTTTCTACCCCCAAATGTTGGAAAAGCTTTCTCTCCAGAGAACACTCCACAAAGATACACGAAATTCAACTGAGTGGATTCTGAGAACACTATTATACCGTCATGAGCTGATATTGGGCCAGGTAGACTCTACCATGGCAGGAATGTTGCTTAGACTTCTAGTTTTGTTTTGTTTTTAAACAAAGGAGGAGGCTACAATGCTTGATAAGAAATGTACTCATTATCTTGCCCATGTAATTGTAACCCCTCGGTACAGTATTTTCACAATAAAAAAAAATTAAAATAAAAAAAAATGTGTTTGCAGTGACAAACAGTGCCTGAGAGTTTTGTTTGGTGTGGGGGGGGGGGGGGGGGTAAGAGGAAGGGAGTTGCTGGTTCTGAGGCTTGAACTCTGGGCTTAGACTCTGTCCCTGAGCTCCTTTTACTCAAAGCTAGCGCCTTCCCACCAGAACCACAGTGACACATCCCGCTTTTTCTGTGATTAATTGGAGTCTCACAGACTTTCCTGCCCAAGCTGACCTTGAACTGTCTCAGATTTCAGCCTCCTGAATAGCTAGCATTACAGGCATGAGCCTGTTTTCTGCATAAAATTTACCTCCAAGCCAATGCTTTATTGCCTACTCTTCTCCAGACCATCACTTATGAACAAGAAATCTCATCTGTCTTGTTTGTGACCTAGCACATAGTAGGTCTTCAGGAAAGTGGTTTTAATGAGTGCACGAATCTCTGGTGCATTTCTACTTTGCTCCTGTACTCTTACCTCCTTAAGTTAAATCTTTGGTATAGAAAATTCATTGAGACAGAAAACAGAACACAGGTTGGCCGGGGTGAAGAAGAGGGAGGAGTAGAGGGAGTGGGTATGAACAAGGACAGAAGTTGACTTGGGGAAGATACAGAAAGTTCTGGAGATGGACGGTGATGATGGCTATTCAACAATGTAAATCTTCTTGATGCCATTAGACTGTAGCCTTAGAAATGACAAATGTGTTAACAGTTCCATGTCATGACTGGAGTTCCAGTGTCACAATCAGAGTACTTATAATAGTCCTATGTCTTACACATGGAAGGTTGAAATTGTGCTAACTTAAAAAAAAACCATACTTTACTGAGACATCATTGTATATATATATATATATATTCCTTGAACTGGAATTCTTAGGCTAAGAGTAGGTATATACATATTAAGTTTTGTTACATGTTCCTAAACCTTTGTGGAGAATAATTTTATATCTCAATTTATATCCCAAATATAAGAGTATAAGAATATCCATGTTCTATTCTTTTTGCCTTTTTATGAGCGTGTATGGTACGGGGGTTTGAACTCATGGCCTTGTGCTTGCTAGACAAGCATTTTATCACTTCAGCTCTTTTCACTTGACTTTATTTTACAGGTAGTTTATCCTGCTTTTTAGCAGGGATCCTTGGACTACAATCCTCTACTTCTACCACCCTCCTAACTGGGATTACTAGCATGTACTACCATGCCAGACTTGCTTTGTTTTGTTTTTCATGGTACTAGGATTTGAACTCAGGGCTTTGCATTTGCTTGGTTGGCTGGCCCCTCACCCTTGAGCCAGGCATCCAGCCCAGATTCTGTTTTTGCTATTTTTTGTTTGTTTGTTGTTGTTTGGGTATTTTTGGAGACAGAGTTTCATGAACTATTTTTTCCAGGCCAGCTTATAGTTGTGATCCTTTGGATTCCAGCTTCCTAAGTAGCTAGGATTACAGGTATGAGTCCATTGGCACTGGGCATAGCTTGGTTTTTAAGATGAGTTCTCACACTAACTTTTGTCTGTCTTGGCCTCAAACAGTAATCCTCTCATCTGTGCCTCAAAAAAGACAATTTATCAATATGATCGACATGAGATTTTCTCAATTCTACTTATTCTTTGCATTTGATACCCACACAATTACTGTGATTATTGCCTTCTTTGCATACTATATTTATTAACAAAGTTGAACATCTTTTCATGTGGTATTTCTTCTGTGAACAGCCTATATTTATCCATTCTCAATTTCATTGGGCTGTTTACTTCTTACTGACTTGTAAGAGTATAGTAAAGAGGTTAACTCTTCATCCATTCTATTACTTGCAACTAATATTTTAGAGGAAAGTAGAAGAGGAGGGAGGTCAGAACCACAAGGCCAGCAGGAAGCTCTACGAAGGACGGGCAATCTGCAAACTGCTTTACTACAAACAGCTGCTTCCAGATCATCTTGCAATAGCCACATTCACTGAGTGTGGGTGCCACATTTTGGGAATCAGAGGAAGGTAAAACAGCCGTGATTCTTAATCCCCAAAATTTATAATCCAGTAGAAGGGAATGACAAATACCATAAAACAAATGTGTAAGATGACCCACCCCGGTAAGTGTCATCTACAACAGACCAAGACCAAAGCCTTGACCATGGCAAATAGAGTCTTTCTGAACCCTTAGCTCAACTTCCATCGTGAACTTGATTTTCTTCCCATGAATATGTGCAATAGTTTCCACCAGGTCTTCCTACATTTGCCAGTTTTCTAGTGACAAAAGAAAAAAATAATCATTAGCCAGTGAATTCTAGAAACTGGAAAAATAAAGCATCATGCTCCTCGTCATAGTCTCTTCTTCTTTTGCCCTTTGACACCTTTTACTTGATTGCTTTTAGACTTGGATTAATTTTGTCTGGCCAGCAGCCCATGCTAATTTGCATGGCTATTCTATATACAGGTCAGAGCCAGGAAGACAGCAGGCCAGCCTGAATTCACAAACCAATTCCCATCCATCACATGTCCCATAGCTCAATATACTCACTGTAGGAGAAAGGAGGATAATGAAAAATCCTCTCATGACCTGAAATCCTGACTCATTGGGATTGCCCTGTGGTCAGGCTATGGGTAAACCACTCCATCATCCTTATGTTCTTTTTGTCAAACACTTGCAGGATCCCATTTTGGGGTTTGGACATGTAATTATGGGGCCCATTGTTTTCAAAGCCAGAATTAAGCCTCGGATTGTATAATTAATTGTGAGTTAGTTGGAGAGCCTTCTTTCAATTCAAACACTCACCTATGACGTTAATACAAGTCCTCGGTTTTTCTCTTTTTTCCCCTCTGGTGTGAGGATCGAACCCAGGGCTTTGCACTTGCCACCAAGCTACATTCCAGCCCAATAAAAATCTTTGTTTTTTTTTTTCAGTAATCTCAAATATTGATAAGCCACACTAATTGACAAAGTATTTAGGTGTTGTTTTCCATGAGGTTTGTTTATGTCTAGATCTAAAATCCATTATGGGAAAATATTATTTTTCCCTGTAGTTATTGACATAGTCCATAATTCTTTCGGTCTTGAACATTCGTTTGTTCATTAATCAATCAACTCAATCAATGAACCCTTAATTTAGCTTGTTGGTATATAAGGATTGGTGCTCCGTGTGAAATAGAAAGCATATTCTCTAACCTCCAAATAGTATCACCTAAATAGTGCCCACCTTGGAATGGGGTACATCAGGTAGCTGTATATGATTCAGCTGTGCAATGTTCTGAAATTTCATTTGTCTGGGTATGGTAGTGTGCCCTTACCATCCCAACTACTGTGGAAGTGGAGGTAGGAGAATCATTAACCCAGGTCTGGCCCATGCAAAAGTATAAGACCTTATCTGCCAAACAAGCTAAAGGGTGAAACAGCTCAAGACATGGCTCAAGTGCAAGAGTGCTTAACCTAGCAAGCTGAACACTGTGTTTAATCCCAAGTGCACAAAAGTAATAAATAAAAACAAATAAAAGTCTACATGCCTGCTCATCTGACAGAGTAAGGTTTTAGCATGTAGACCTTCAAAGAATAAAAGAAACCTTTTTGATTAGATTCTTGGGTCATACAAGACCCACTGTTTTAGTGACTTTCCTAGAATTCAACTGTCTACCTCTCTTTAACCAAGCCTGGGCCAAGAGTAATATTGGACTCATGATTCAGATGACCTGCTCATTTCACATTTTCTCTCCTTTTTTCTTTCACCCTTCCTTCCTTCCTTCCTTCCTTCCTTTGTTCCTTCCTTCCTTCCTTCGTTCCTTCCTTCCTTCCTTCGTTCCTTCCTTCCTTTGTTCGTTCCTTCCTTCCTTCATTCTCCCTTCCTTTTATATTTTTCATACCTGTGCTGGGTCTTGAATTCAGGACCTCATACTTTTCCCTCAGTGTTTTTGCTCATAACACCCTAGAGTCACACCTCCAATGTCAGTCTATTGCTGGTCAGTTAGAACTGGAGTCTCTCAGACTCTTCTACCCAGATTGACTTCCAGCTTTGATTCTCAGATCTCAGCTTCTTGAGTAGGTAAGATTACAGATGTTAGCCTCTGACACCCAGCCAACCTGCTCATTTCTAAGGGGCAGTTCCTAAGTCTACCTACCCTTGATGCCTACTCCACATCCACTCTGAATAGGTTCATCTTTACTGCCTTTCATTCTGGGATAGCTTGAGTCCCTGCTTCAAGATTAAATTTACCTGGTTACCCAGCTTCTAACCTTAACTCATTCCTTTAGTGTGACCTCTAAACCCTCCTTCCTGGTTTTGACTCTGCAGTTACACTTCAAGTCTGTGTGATTCTACGAAGGAAGAAGACCCAGGACATTCAGTTGTTAGAGGGTGAACCCCTGAGCATCTGGACGGCGCTCACTTCTTTCCTGAGGACTGGGGTATGTGGAATTGAGAAAACAATATAAAAAAAGTAGCCTATAGGGAAGTGTTTAATTCAAAGGGGGAAAATGCTAGGAAGGTTTTGTCTACTCATAAATGCTAGACAGAATGGGAGAACTCAGCACAGTGTCCTAGAGAAAAGAATCTTCCCTGTTGTTTCAGTTGGAGGGTGAGAGATGGGGAAAGTCCTTTTAATCACGTGCCAACGTATGTGGAACGGGCACAACAGGGCATTTTTAAATGGCCTGACCAGAAAAAGAGCAACCTCAGAAGGGACCCAGCTGTCTCTGCCACTCCCTTTCCAGCTCGTGCTCCATTTAACCAGCAACTTCCACTGTCTTCCTCCTCCAGCTCCCAGTATAGATTTGTACCACTCAGCCCTGGCCTAGAGTGACTATGATGAAACTTCGTCAAGCTGTGCAGATATCTATAGACATCTCTTAAACACCATTTTTGAGTATCTGACAATGGTTTGCGACATGCAAAAACTCATTGTCAGCTTGTGAATTCTGGTTCTTCTTTTTAAACAGTAGAGAATGTGATGGCTCATTGTTTCGGATCTGATATTCTTCCCAAATATGATTGATACAGATGACAGACAAGTTAGAGAAAATATTTCCAACATTTGAATTACATTTTAATTTCACATAGATAGCACTTGGCCCAAGCACTCAGGGTTAGGTACCATAAGTCTCTTCGGTTGATAAGCAGAGTCAACTTATAGGGTCTTATGGAAACTAAGAAGCTTTAGAAGAAGAAATCAGCTGAGTACTGGTGGCTCATGTCCATAATCTTAATTACTCAGGAGGCTGACATCTGGAGGGTTGTGATTTAAAGCCGGCCTGGGAATGAAAGTCTCAAGATTCCATCTCCAATTAATTCTCTTTCCAATTATCACTCAAGCAGTTGAGTGCCATCCACAAACAAGCAAGCAAAGCAAGCTCAAGGCCCTGAGTTCGAAACCTGGTACCAGCAATTTAAAAAAAAGGAAAAGAAAAATAAGGAAGCAAATACAACTCAGAACATGAATTAGCTAGTTTTATTCCTTTCTATTTGTGGTGACTTAGTACTCTTTGACCTTGACTGATGGCATTTTGTTGTATGTTCCTCTTTTTTGTTGCTGTTTATTCAGTTTCTACTGAACCCTTATTATGTGAAATTATTGGCCATGTTCCCAAACTGGCCCCAACTAGGCCTCCATACCTGTCCCTCTCATGTTCCCTACATCTGCCTCACACACAACTCCCCCGACACACCTGCAGTAGAGAAATAATTAAGGCACAATCCCTGCCCCTCAGAGCATCCCAGGCAGATGACGGTGGCAGCCATGTGAAAATGAGCTCAAGGAGGTGAAGCCTACAGTGGCAGAAGCAACAAGTACAAGACCCTGGAATCCAGGCAGCCAGGTGGCCAGAGCAGTGTGAGCGAGCAATGTGAGCTTCCTGGTGGGAGGAGATGGAGAGACAGTTCTCTGCCCTGGATTAGTGCTCTGATTGGCTGATGTGGGTTCTGGTTACCAGAGTGTGACATTCCGGCCACATTACCTACTTTCCCAGGTCACATGTCCTCAGCGACCTTCCATGGCTGACTGCTAAGGGAGAAGGGAGAATGCAGGCCTATCTATGTTCTTTCAGGGTAGATAGGGAGCTGTTGGAGTTTGTTTATTTCTCTTCCTTTTGACATTAAAGCAAACCACATTTAACGGCTGCCCAGATCCTTGCTCAGGTGTGCAGCAGACCTAGCAGCAGATCAGTCTCATCTCATCCCTGGCTTGGACTAGCCTCTCTGGAGACGTTTATCTGAGTCCTCGGAGAGTTCTGAAGCACCAAGTCTAAAAATAGGTAAGCCAAGAAGCACAAACTCAGGGATAAATGCTCCTACTAGGACCCAAGGAAAGCCAGCTGTATCAAGTTCAGGCTTCTTCCCAGCCAAGCCACAGGGTCGTGAGAGACTTCCCAGCTTGGCTTCTTGAGCTGGGAAAGGAAAGGAGGAAGTAGAGAGGCAGGATGTGGTAGACAGGCCTTGTGCTGCCTGGAGGGCCAGCGTCAGAGCAAAAATCCTAAGGACTTGGTGAATTGTGCTAACTAGTTCAATACCCATGCACAAGTGCACACACACACACACACACACACACACACACACACACACCAAGACAGACAAAAACCCAGACAGAGACACACACAGAGGTACTCAGAGAGAAACAGGGAAAAGACAGACACAGAGACACACAGAGAGATAAAGACAGAGACTCATAGAGACAGAAAAAGAGACAGGCAGACAGACACACACAGAGACACACAGAGAAACAAGGAGACAGAAACACACAGAGAGACAGAGACACATAGAGAGATATAGACAGAGACCCAGAGAGAAAGAGAGACACAGAGAAGAGAGAGCTTCCAAACTCTTTGCTTTGATCTGCTTCCTGGTCTAAGGCTAATTCTTATAGTGACCAGCCACTCTGGACTTAAGAGTTTCCAGGATTTTCTGAATATGTTCAACTACCCACAAGGCTGCAAGAAACACCATATTTACTTGGACAAAGCAACATGAGCTCCAGGTTTGTGCTCATAAATGATCAGACAAAACCCAGAGCAACAACTTATCAGTGGTGATCTGCAAGTAATTCTGTCATCCAGGGTGTGTGACTATTACCCTGGTCCATTTTCTAACCCTTCTCTACCAATATCTCTCTCCTTTTCCTTTCCAATAGCTTAGCCAGTCTCCTGAAATTTAGAAATGTTTTATTTTAAAGACTAAGGAATTGGAATTCCGATAGGTTTCAGTAATGATTCGTTGATCCAAAGACAAGAAACAAGACTTCTTTGTTTCTGACCTTGTCCCAGGAAAAAAGTTTAAAAACATAATTAAAGCCAACACCAGGAAGATGTGACAATAGTCACCTCAGAATCCCCAGGGGACAGATTTCATTAGCAGCATGAATGAGCTGTTTTCTTAGGTTGTAAAATATAAGCTTTGAATACATTCTGGTGAGTCACTGAGAGGGACAACTCATATTTTGAGTCTGGCAAAGATTACCAAAGATACTTACTAGGGCTTCATCAACATGTGGATATTCATACATTGTGGAATACTGAAATGTTCTTCCACTTGAAATCTTCATGCAACTCGAATAGGTTGTTCTTATAACTCTTTCCTGATCCATGAAGAGTCTGCATTTAAATTAAATTTTCTTTTGACATCTGGAAGATAGGATTAATAAGAAAGAATAAGAGATGGCCAAGCCAGGCACCAGTGGCTCACGCCTGTAATCCTAGCTACTCAGGAGGCTGAAATCTGAGGATTGCGGTTCAAAGCCAGCCCAAGCAGGAAAGTCCGTGAAACTCTGATCTCCAATAAACCACCAGAAAACAGAAAGTGGCGCTGTAGCTCAAGTGGTAGAGTGCTAGCCTTGAGCTGAAATGCTGAGGGACAGCGCCCAGAGTTCAAGCCCCATGACAGACAAAACAAAAAAATAAGATAAGAGATGGAATTGTTTCCCCAGTGACACTGGATATCAGCGCAAGAATAACCAGTCAAGTGGAATGCTAACCTGGGCAGTTTCTCCCTCACACTAACATAGGAAGCCCAGATCTAGGATGGCAGATGGTTAAATTAGCCTGAAGTCAACTGCTCAGAATCATATGCTGCTCTTTTACTCACAAGCAATATGACTTTGGGAAAATTGCTTAAAGTCTTTTTTTTTATTGTAAAGGTGATGTACAGAGGGGTTACACTTTCGTAAGTAAGGTAATGAGTATGTTTCTTTTCAAACAGTGTTACCTCCTTCCTCATTTTTCTCAGGCTTTCATACCCTCACAACTCCTCCCCCGCCAAGTTGTAAAGTTCATTTCTAGCATGGTGTCTTGTGAGTATCACTGTTACATTGGTTCACCCATTGTCTTTGGTTTCACCGTTTCTGTGATTCCCCTTCCAATCCCCAAGTCAGATAAACTTATATACAATACAAAGGGTATCATTTTTTTAAAAAGTGGTAATAGAGGATAAATCAAAGGGGAGGATGAAAGAAAAAACAAATAACTGCTTATAGTACACTAAGGGAAAAAAAGTTCTTGTTTCCATCTCTTGTAGTTCATTTTGATTAGCATCATTTTATATGGTCATATGTACATAGCTATTGGGCTATTGTGAACCTCTGCTAGGACTATCCTAGACATATACTAATTATTACAGAGGGAAACCAGATATCCTATGTTTATTTGGGTCTGGCTTGCATCACTTAATATGATTTTTTCCCAAGTCTTTTCATTTCCTTACGAATGGGGTAATGTCATTTTTTTTTCTGATGGAAAGGTAGAATTCCACTGTGTATATATGCCATATTTTCTTGATCCATTCATCCACTGTGGGGCATCTGGGTTGAGTCCATGTCTTGGCAATAGTAAATAATGCTGCAAAAGTTTATTCTCTAAAATAGAGGGTGCTGAATTTTCTGTACCACGTATTTGAATGGATTTAATGAAGGCATTGGGATTTATACCTGATGTAGAATAAGTGCTCAATAAATGCTACTGCTCATCATATTGTCCTTCCCACTTACAACCAATAGATCGGAGAATATTGTGTGTTAATGAAATGCTTATATTCATTTGGAAAGATGGATCCAGTATTGAGATAATTTGTGAACTGTGACTTCTTTTCTCTCTCTCTTTTTTTGGGCTTTACACTTGCCAGGCAATGCTTTACCAGAGTAGCTGAGATTAGAGGTGTAAGCCATCATGTCCAGCCTAAACTGTGATATCTTGTGATGCCTATTTTGTAGGGAAAGGCACAGAATATGGCCCATATATCAAACGAGTTGATGGCCTTTTGGGAGTATAGAATCACATGTGTAGGAGACTTTATATTCATAGTCACTATCATAGCTTCCCAAATCAAGAAAAAAAGAAAAAAAACCCGACTTCCATAAGTAGCTATCACTGCTGGAATCAAGCTATTACCTGATCCCTTCCCTTTCTAGTTCTATATCAGATACTTTTTACAGTTATTCAATTTGACTCTAAAGACTGGAAGTGTTATTGAATAAATTTGCTTATGGTGATGGATGGGTATTTTGACAACCCAAAGCTTTGCTTCAGAAGTGTTTTTATCACTCCAGAGCACCAGTCACTAGCACAGGTCACCAGTGGGCGAGGTGCATGCTCCTCTCAAGTTTCAGAGAGATTAGGTGGCCTGTTTTAAACTGCCCAGCAAGCCTGTGGCAAGCAAACTTGGATGCCATGAGGCTACACCCCTTTACATAGAGGTAAAATGAAGGCGCCGGACATCTTCTGCCCAGATGTCTTTAATTAGAAACAGGGGTTGTCAGAACCTTTGAATCTGCTGAGAAAAAAAAAAATGAAACTTTACTAGTTCAGTTAAAAAGATTGCTGTCACTAAAAGTCTGTGTGATTGAGCTTCTGAAGGGCCAACCGAGGGGTAAACATTTGTGACGTGGTTGTGGTTGTGGTTAGTGTTAGAGAATGAGTCCCTCCCAGAGAGGAATCACTAGGGAACCCCAAAACAGCTGTGGGAAGAGCAAGGGGGAGGCTCTGGTTGTGCCACAGATGTCTCTGAAGCTCCTAGGATGGCCACTGTCTTTTTGTGCCATCCTTCGTGGGAGGAAATTGAACCACATTGTTGGTTTTTTCCCCCCAATCCAGATGTAAAGTACCAAAAACTTGAGTCTAAATGTCTTTAGTAATGTGAAAACATTCTAGGGTCTCAGAAATGCTTACTCACCAAAGATCATTTTCCTGACTTGTAATTTGGTCAGTTATCACCGGTTTGAGGAAGGTTCCGGGTGGTCCAGTGTCCTCCGGGAACTGCATAGGTTCTATGGTTTCAGTTGCCAAAGTTTTCTGCTTGCCTAGGAGTTCCAAGGAAACTGGACTTGTGGAGAACGTGGGTGCCATCAAGTAATTCAGCTGTGGAAAACAGTTGGAGGCTGGGAAAGGGAAAACCTTGTTAGGATCCCTCTCTTATCTGAAAATGAGAAGTTTGCCTGAGTTGGAATGGGTACAGGTGGGTGCTCTCAAATGTTGATCCCTAGCACACATGTATGAAAAAGTTAAAGCATTTTTATAGTGATTTATATGCTTTGTATAAACACCAGTATATTGTCTACCTCTTTCAGGTGCCAATACTATTAAACCTCATGAAAGTTCTTCCCTATGAGTGCATGCATACAAGTCTAACATGTCTCTCATTGCAAAGGTAGGAAGACCACGTATGCATTGTAACTGAGCAGGACAGAGGTCATTTGGCAATGAGAAATGGAGAGTCATGAGATTCAGTCTTCAGTCTCTGTTATGGAAGCCTGTGTGGTGTCACATGACAAATTCCACCTCACAGCCTCATAGTGCCTGTGGGAAGATCAGGCAACACCAGGTCAAGAGCTCTGTATCCAATTAGAATAGGTATTTTATCAAATGCCAGCATAAGAGTTGGTTTTCTTCTTTGCTTTCAGAATGTTTTAATTTATATATACATATACACACATATGTATGTGTGTGATTTTATATATATACGTATATACAGAAACACAGACATGCAATTAAACTTGGCATCTAGACTCATTAGAAGAGATAAAGTCTGGAAATCTGTTCACAGACAAAAGCTGTCACATATAGACCACAATGGAGCACTCTCAGAGAAATGATCCTCTGGAATCCAGATCACTTGGAACATATCCATACTATGTTTTAACTTCTGAGCAGCTGAAAGAATTCCTTCTAAGTTTTTCAGCTGTGACCTCAACTTGTCCCTTCTCATCTGTGCAGCCAGGCCACTCTCGAAGTGCAGTTCGGTTCTACTGGTTGAAGATCTTAGGAGCAAGTGTTGGACTCAGACCTATCACTCAGTCCCGCCTCCTTGCCCGTCAGGATGGAAGAATTCTATGCCAAGATCTTATCTTTGCTGATCTTGGCACATTCTGACATCCTGCATGCCTGGGCCCCAGATGCTCCCCAGCTGTGGCCAGCTGGATGGATGTCACCAGGGAAAACCTCTCACCCCAGCAGGTCACTTCCTTTCTCAGGCTACAGCCCCCAGGCTGGGTCAACCCGGACCAGAGGAAAGTAGGCCAATGGAGGACTGGCTGGAAAAGGAAATCAGGCAGAGTTTATTTAGAAGTGTCTGTGAACTACAGCGAGATGGATCACTTGTCTCTGTTGAGGAAGACTTTAGAATGATCTTCATGTTCTTTTCTGAAAGACACACTGTAATTCAAGCTACATAATACACCCAAAGTAGCCCTGATGAACGAGCTTTCTGCATACGAGTCTCTTTTTTTAAGATTAGTGTGTTTCTGTTTTTATATCACCAAATATTGCTGGTTTTGTGTGCCCAGGGTGTGGAGATAGCTTGGGGTGCCATCTGTGTGAAGAGAAATTCTTCATATACCCTCCTCTGCCAATTTGCTTCTGAAATCCTGAAGCAAGAGAGGAAGTCTTTAATTCTACCATCTGATATAAGGACGCTATGCCAATACACTAAGGAAAATGTTCACTGAAAACTTCCCACCAAGATTTCATTAAGTCCCACAGATTCTTGCCTGAGGCTAAACTTTCTAGGCAGTTGGTGGTAGAGACAGGGAAGGGTGGTGGAGAGCTAGATCTTTGGGCCCCTGAAATGAACAACTTTATTTGAGACTGAATGAAAGGAAGGACACAGGGAAAACAAAGAATTTCACCCACACTGCGTCTTGCCTGGTTGATGGATTGATGATTTGGTCATCAGTCAAACAGCTTGCATGCCAGGCTCCTGGGGAGAAGGAAGCTGCCTTTCATTTTTCAGATGATGCTAACAGTCTTCCTCCAGGGCCAAGGCTAGCAGCATACAAAACTGGACTCATGTTCCATTCACCCGAAGCTATATTGACCCACCCTGAGCAGATCTAGGAGAGGCTAACTTGCTTGGTTCAGTTATCTTCCCCAGGGAGCTGCAGGGATGCAGGCAGGACTTTCTTTAGCTCAGAATACTCCTGTAAGAGCAGGAATCTCTAAATCCATGGTCAATGTTAGTCTCCCAATGAGAAGAGATAACAAGGAAAAGTCTGTTTGGGGCCTAACCCTTCCCATTGGGTCCGATATGACTGTGTTTTTCCTTTTCTCTTCTTCCTTTTCGCTTGCTTTTTCTTTTTCTTTCTTCCTTTCTTTCTTTCTTTCTTTCTTTCTTTCTTTCTTTCTTTCTTTCTTTCTTTCTTTCTTTCTTTCTTTCTTTCTTTCTTTCTTTCTTTCTTTCTTTCTCTTTCTTCCTCTCTCTTTCTTTCTTCCTTCTTCCTCTCTTTCTCTCTCTTTCTTCCTTTCTCTCTTCCTTCTCTCTCTCTCTTTCTTTCTTTCTTTCTTTCTTTTCTTTCTTTCTCCTTGCTTTCCTTCTGTATTTCGTTCTTTCTTCCTTTCTGTGCTAGGTCTGGGGCTTAAACTTAAGGCCTGGGCATTTTCCTTTAATTTTTCTGCACAAAGCCTGGTGCTCTACTACTTAAGCCAGAGCTCCACTTCTGGCTTTTATTTTTGGTGGTTAATTAGAGATGATTTTCCTGCATGGCCTGGCTTCAGAATGTGATCCTCTGATCTCAACCTCCTAAGTATCTAGGGTTATAGATATGAGCCACTGTTCCATTTTTGGCTAACGTTTAAGAGAGTCTACAACAAGACAATTCTTGGAGGGTAGGGAAATGCTATCAAAAAGCCAGATTAATTTCCTTCCTCTTTCTCTAGCTCTGTTTACTCTAATGATCTAGCTAGCCGAGCATCCCCCAGAGCTTTCCTTCCCTTCATGGGAAGAAAACTGGAAGGACCTATCTCTAACTTTTCTCTCGATGACTTCTTGACAATTGCTCCAAACAGGACCTACTGTGTAAGTCTCGTGGTAACTTGAAAAGATAAGGCTGCACTTGGTCTAGGTTTCTGGGGACCAGTTTGAACAAACTGAACACAAGCCGGCTGACCTTCATCTAACACACTTAGAAGAGCTGTCAGAAAGCCTTGGGATCACTATGAAATCACTATTGCATGCATTAATAGTTGTGAGCAGTCTTTGGTTTAATGATCAGCATTTGTTTCATCACAATTAAAAGCATTTGATTTTCTTTAAAAATGGATAGTCATATTCATATTTATAATCTGAGTTCAAGTACATTTAATTCCATAATTTCATCTGTTTTAAAAGGAAATAATCAGGGATGGGAAGGTAGCTCAGAGGCAGAGTGCTTGCTTTGCATGCATGAGGCCTTGGGTTCAATTCCTCAGCACCACATAAGCAGAAAATCCTGGAAGTGGCATTGTGGCTCAAAGTGGTAGAATGCTAGCCTTGAGCTGAAGAGCTGAGGAATAGTGCCCAGGCCCAGAGTTTAGGCCCCATGATTAACCAAAAAAAAAGAAAAAAAGAAAGAAAGAAAGAAAATAATCATTTAACATTATGAAAAATAAACTAGAAAGGTTACTTGCTTGACTGAAAGCATGTTTGAAATGACTCTGAATACATTTCCTTGCATTTCTTGACTGATTGCCTAAGAAATAAGTAATCCCAAAGGATACCATTATATTTATATTTCTGCATCAAGAATATTTCTCCCAGTGCTCTGCTTCTGAAATAGAATCCCAAGAAAGTGCACAAAATATCAAAATAACATTTTCAATATCTGCCAAACCTGAAGGCTTGCATCTCAGCAAGAAAACGTGTAACTACTGAGCAAACGACCTCTTTGTCAAACATAAATTTGGCAAATTCTTAGGTGGCTCCTCTTTAGGAAAATTGTCTCAGCGTGCAGAGCAGCAGGAAGACTGTTTACTAAAGGACACAGACAAAAAAGCAATCTTTATATTATTTTTCAAGGAGGGTATTATATTAAGTTCCAAAGAGAAATGATGAGATATTCGTGGGGAAATAGCTCATTTTCTTCAGAATCATACGCTCCATTTAAATGCGCTCAATTCTTTTTCTAAAAAAAAATTAACATTTAGCTTAAACAAGTGCATTTATTTGTTAAATTTTACATTTCAGGGTTTTTAAAATTATCTTTAAGTAGTTGTACAAAGGGGTTGCAATTCAACATGTCTGTTTATGAGAACAATGCATCTTGATCAATGTCACCCCTTTCAGCATTCTTCCCTTTCTCTCCTCCAGTCCTCTCAATTTATCTGGCTCCATTTTCCCAATGTACATTGAATATTATGCCTACATTCATCGATCCTACCTTTCTCCTTATTCGTCTGCCCCCTTATCTCCTCCAACAACACGTTTCAACTTCCTGGTATTCATTTTGTTAAACAGTAAGTTTTTGTTTAAAGGAGCTACAGCATTGGGATCATTATCTTCATATGCCATCCTTTAGTTAATATATTTGTGTATAAATGTATATGACCTAGGAGATAAATTAGAACTTCTTGGCATAGGCAGGAACTTTCTGAGTAGAGTTCCAGGGTCCCAGCAAATCAAAGAAAAATTGACAAATGGGACTACATCAAGCTAAAAAGAGTCTGCACAGTGAAGGACACTGTTACCAAGTTATAGAAGCCTATAGAATGGAAGAAGGTTTTGGCCAGCTCTATGTCTGACAAGGGTCTAATATCTAGACTATACAAAGAGCCTAAGAAAAGTGTCAGGCACAGGCAGCTCATGCCTGTAATCCTAGCTACTTTAGGAGGCTGAGATCTAAGGATTGTGGCTCAAAGCCAGCCCAGGAAGGAAATCTTGTAAGTCTCTTATCTCCAACTGACTACCAAAAAAAATCCTGAAGTAGAACTGTGGCTCAAGTGATAAAGCGTTAGCCTTGAACACAAAAGCTCAAGGACAGCACCCAGGCCCTGAGTTCAAGCCCCAGGAGTCAGTCTCTGTCTCTGCCTCTGTCTCTGTCTCTCTGTCTCTGTCTTTCTCTCTCTCTCTCTCTCACACACACACACACACACACACACACACACACACACACACACACACACACACACACACACACACACACCCTCCCCACACAGAACTCAAGAAAGCAAACCCTCAATCCAATTAATAAATGGGCAAAGGAGAAACAGATAATTCTTAGAAGACGTAAAAATGGTGAAGAGACACATATGCTCAACATCTCTGTCCATAAATGAGCTTAATTCTTTAGAACAAGTCAGTAGCCAGGTGCCGGTGGCTCACATCTGTAATCTTAGCTACTCAGGAGGCTGAGATCTGAGGATCACAGTTCAAACCCAGCCTGGGCAGGAAAGTCCACGAGACTCTTAGCTCCAATTAGCTACCAGAAAACAGGAAGTGGCGCTATGGCTCAAGTGGTAGAGCACTCTCCTTAGTTGAAGAGCTGAGGGACAGCACTTAGGCCCAGAGTTCAAGCCCCACAACAGACAGAAAAGAAAAGAAATGAAAAAAGAAAAGAAGAGATATCAGTAATGTATTTGGGAATCACAACGTCCTCTCTGACTTCAGCATCCGGGGCTGAGGGGATGTTAATGAATTTGAAACATGACTCCTCTCTCTGGATTTCCAGGAGCCTGACCTCCTCTGGATTTACCCTGAGTCCACATACATGCTGTTGGAGAGACATGATTTTGTCTGTCTGGAGAGCAACGTAATTAGAAAGCAATTTGGCCCACACATGCGGCTTCCATGGCCACTTGGCTCAGCCTCAACCTGTTTCTGACGGGGTTGGTTTTGTTCTGCTTTGGCTGTGCTCCGAGATGTCTAGCAGCTCAGTGATCCTTGTTCTCTCTTGCTCACAGTCTAGGCTTGGCCAGACTCAGTGTCAAGTGCTGTCTGCATGGATGTCTTGCAGGTTGCACTGGAGCTCTGTGTTTAGTCCTGTGTTCCATGAGGCCTCAGGGCCTATGCTGGGATGGCCCTGTATGAAACACACTAAGGAGCCTGAGAAGCCAGCTGGCCATGCTGTCTGTCTGCTTTCCCTGACATTATTTACTGAATGCCAAGAGTATAAAGAACACCCAGACACAAATCTAATACCCTATATCGCTTGTTATATGGCTCACAAAGTCTCCCTCATCCCCCAAATCCCTTTCTTTCAGGTCCCAACTTGGAAGCCATCCGTAATTCATCTCTTAACATCTATAATTTGCCTTATTCTATAAATTTGGCTTTTCCATTTTTGTTCTCCGTATCTAACTCAAGCCTCTTTACAAAGCACTGTAACAGTCTCCCAGCTGTTATTTCTACACTGCATTCCATTTCCTCCAATTTTTGAATTACTTATGGCCAGATTATTATTCCAAATACATAGCATTGATAAATTTATAGCAGCAGACGTATCACAGATATCCAATAGTTTTTCATGGCCCAGCGTTTCCTTTGCTGATGTTTTGGCCCACTATCTGTTCTTATCAATAAAGTTTTATTGAAACATAGGTATGTTTATTTGTTGATAAATTATGGCTACTTTTGTGACTAGATGGCGTAAGTGCAACAGAGCTCACAAAGCCTAAAACACTTGCCTTTTGGCCTATACAGAAGACATTTGCTGAGGCCTCTAAAATATGGTTCCAAATGTCCTTTTCAAATCGATGTTCTTGAAGTTTTGGCTTACAGAAGAGAGTACTCAAGGAATGCCCCTTCCAGACCCATTTCACGGGACCTCTTCATGGAGGCTTTCCTGATTCCTATTTTTTTCCTTTTATGAATTTAAAAAATATTTATTATAAAGGTGATATACAGAGAGATTACAGTTATGTAAGTCAGATAAAGAGTACATTTTTTTTTTTTTTTTGTCAGTTGTGGGGCCTGAACTCTGGGTTTGGGTGCTGTCCTTCAGCTCTTCAGTTTTTTTGTTTTGTTTTGTTTTTGTTGTTGTTGTTGGTCGTGGGGCTTGAACTCTGGGCCTGAGCACTGTCCCTCAGCTCTTCAGGTCAAGGCTAGCGTTCTAGCACTTGAGCTATAGCACCACTTCCGGTTTTCTGGTGGTTTATTGGAGATAAGAGTTTCACACACTTTCCTGCCCGGGCTGGCTTTGAACCTCAATCTTCAGATCTCAGCCTCCTGAGTAGCTAGGATTACAGGCATGAGCCACTGGCACCTGGCTTTCAGCTCTTTAGTTTGAGGCTAGTACTCTACCACTTGAGCCACAGAGCTACTTCTGGCTTTTTCTGCTTATGTAGTGCTGAGGAATTGAACCCAGGGCCTCATGCATGCGAGGGAAGCACTCTACCACTGAGCCACCTTCCCAGCCCTACATTTCTTTTTGAACAAGGTCACCCTTTCCTCCCTTTCTCCCAGGTTTTCCTCCATGTCTCCACCTACAAGTTGTATAGCTCATTTTCAGCACAGTGTCTAGTGAGTACCACTGCTGCATTTGTTCACTCTTTGTCTCACCATTTCTGTGTCCCTCTTATCCTACCACAGTTAGATAAACAAACAAGCAAAAAGAAAAGAAAACACAAACAGGAACAAAGAAAAAAGCCTCTTGTTTCCATTTCCTGGAGTTCATTTCGATAAATATTATTTTATATGATTACGTGCTCATAGGTATTGCACCTTTGTGTTTCTTCCTAAGAATATACTCCTTTGGTCTCACTCTGTGTGAATGCCTAGAAACCTGTATAATTTATCTTGTCCCAGTGTGTTTTGGGTTTTGTTTTTAACCATCCGGTGTGTTTACTTGTAGATATATGGGCACATTCTAGTTACAACAAATGACAGAAAACATGCCGCATGTCTTTCTTTGGGCCTGGCTTACTTCACATGATACAATTTTTTCCAAGTCTTTCCATTTCTTTATAGATGGTACAATACTATTTTTTTCTGATGGATGAGTAGAATTCCATTGTGCGCATATATATATATATATATATATATATATATATATATATCACATTTTCTTGACCCATTCGCCCATTGAGGGCTGATTCCATATCTTGGCTATGGTAAATAATGCTGCAACAATCATGGTTGTGCTGGTGGCAAGTATGGCTTTGTTTGTGCTCTACTGCATCAAGGCTCACCTTAACTTCTATTTCAATGTCATCTCTCCTTCCTCTCGTGGCATCACACTTTGCTATGGTGTCTTGTGTGTCCTGACTTTTATTATTCTCACTCAAGGCCTAACTCTTGCTAGGCAAGTATTTTACCACTTGGGCCACATCACTAATCTTTTCTTGCTTTAGTTACTTTTCAATGATGATTCCGTGTTTATACCCAGGACTAGTCTACCTTGTGATTCTTTTCGATTCTTTCCTTGCAGAGCTGGGATTATAGGCATTTACCACCATACGGAAGGCCTGTGTATGTTCTTGAATCTAAAATTAATCTCTTAAAGAACGAAAATCACTGGATCTGATTTTCTTAACTCCCTTCACTGCTCTAAACCATATGATTAGGGAGTTTTATCTCATTTATGTTCCAAGTCATTCTTGACGGGTGAGGACTTACTTCTGCTGCTTTTTTAATCCTGGCCTTGTCTCTTTTGCTCTTGTTTTGCTTCATTTTTGTCTCTATTGTCTTCCCTTGTTGTCTGATGATTTTTGTCACAATTTGCTCTTTTTTATATTTTTAGTAACTTGTTACTCATTTTCTTTGTTGCTATGTGGAGGTTTGCATTAAAAAATCTTGCAGTTATATTCACCTGTTTAAAGTTGATAACTTGTGAGTTCAATTTCCTACAAACCTCTGCATTTCTATCCTTCTTTCCCTGAACTTTGTTTTCATTTATTTATTTGTTTGTTTATTTATTTATATTGTGAGAATACTGTACAGAGGAGTTACAATTACATGGGCAAGATAACGAGTATATTTCTTTCTTTTTTTTTTTTTTTTTTTGGGTCCGGTCGTGGGGCCTGAACTCTGGGCCTGGGCGCTGTCCCTCAGCTCTTCAGCTCAAGGCTAGCACTCTACCACTTGAGCCACACCGCCACTTCCGGCTTTTTTTTTTCTTTTTTGCTTATGTGGTGCTGAGGAATCGAACCCAGGGCCTCAGGCATGCAAGGCAAGCGCTCTACCACTGAGCCATCTTCCCAGCCCACGAGTATATTTCTTATCAAGCATTGTTGCCTCCTCTTTGTTTCCCCTTCCCATCCCTTCCCATACTCCCTCAACCCGATCCTCCCCGCCCCACCAAAGTTATAAAGTTTGTTTTTAGACATAATGACTTGTACTTCTCATTATTGCAATGGGTCCACCTGTATCCCTAGTTAAATGATTTGTTTTTGCCCTTCCCTTCCACAAATTATACCAACATCAAATACAGTGAAAGCAGGGGTTATACTGTGGGGGAGGGACATACAAAGCAACATGGAAATCATCTTATAAATATGTTAGAAACAATTGCATGAAAGAAAAAAAAACATTTGAATACTTATCTTTGGGTTCATTCCCCTAACATCAACTTATCTGATCTTTTCTGCTTGACTCAGACATATACTAGTTATTGCAAATAAGGGAAACCATGGGACCTAAGTTTCTTTGGGCCTGGCTTAGAGAAAGCCTACTTCTTTCATACTGTGTAGATTTAATAAACTTTTGAAATTATAATTGTCCTTATTATATTTATAGTATTCTGCACTATTATAATATATTTACACTTACTTATGAAGTTCATCTTCCTATGCTCTCATACTGCTGTTTAACATGCTTCATTGCATTTGAAAAACGCCTTTAAGGGTTTCTTGTAAGGCAGATGTAATAGCTTTGAACTTTGTGTTTTTGTTTGGGGAAGAATTTATCTTTCATTTATAAAGGGTAATATTCTCAGGTATAGAAGTCTTGGTTGACAGTTTTCTTTTCTTTCAGAACATTAGATATATATTCTTACTCTTTTCTGCCTTGCAAGGTAAAGATTCTCAGATTCTGTTGATGAATCTGCCACTGATTAGCCTCATGTGAATCCTTTGTATGGGCCAAATCACTTTGCTCTTGCTGCTTTCAAAACTCTTTGTCTTTGTCTTTTGATGATTTGATTTAAAATAGTCTTGGTGTAGTCATATTTTGTTTAATCCTTTTTGATAATTTCTAAGCTGCATAATTCTAGATGTCAATTTCCCTAACACGTTTTCAGCTTTCCTCTCTTCCTTCTTTCTTTCCTTCCTTCCTTTTTTTCTCTACTTCCTTCTGTGCTTGTACTGGGGCATGAATTTGGAGACTGGATATTGTCCATTAGCTTTTTTATTCAAGGCTGGCACTCAACTACCTGAGCCACAGCTTCACTCCCAGCTTTTTGCTGGTTAATTTTTGGAACTAAAGATTCTCATATACTTTCCAGCCCAGGTTGGTTTCAAACAGCAATACTCAGACTCCTGAGTTGCTAAACTTACAAGTGAAAAGCCACAAGTGCTCCGCATCAACCATTATTTCTTAAATAAGTTTTATATCTTTTTATTTCTCCTACTTCTGAAAACTATATGAGCATGTTGATCATTGATGGTGTCTTTTCAATTGCATGAAGATTGATTGCTCTTATCTATTCCTTTTTCTCTTCTGCATAATTTTCAATGGTCTGTCTTAGGGGCACTGACTCTTCTGTTTAATTACTCCCCTCATGAACCTCTTTAGTCACTGTTTTCTCCAGTTTCAGACTATACGTTTAATTGTTTTGTGATTTCTAGTTTTGCTCACATCTTGTTTCCCCAATTTAGGTAACTATCTGTCTTCTTTTGCAGTTCTTTAAGTTTCTTTGAAACAATTATTTTGAAATCTTTACCTAGCATTTATTTCATAGATATCTATTTCACTTTGGGTGAATACCAAGAGTTATTCTCTTTGGTGGGGGTGGGGTGCCACACTTCTGTTTTGTTTTGTTTTTTCATGTTCCTATAGCCTTGAAGTATTTGTGCTTTTCAGAAAGCAATCCTCCCCATTTCCAAGATTGTGCTATGCTAGGAAATGTTTTCTTCACAGGGTAGGCACAAGCACACTAACTAGAAGAGGTGGGCACTGTCTCCAGATCTAGGTCTACATTTGGAACAGCTCATTACAGGAGGACACTTGGGTTGATTCTTCTGGACATGGGAGCTACCATGGGCTTGAAGGTATGTGCAAACCCAAACATGAGTGTGCAGCTATGTGTACTACAGAAGTGGTGAATACACAGGACCCAGAGCAAGTAGGTGGTGGGTTACCACCAGTGCTAGCTATCATCTGGTACCATCGTTGTGTATGTGTGGCTACAGTGAGCACCTGGTATTGTGGATGAGTATGTGTATATGCAGTATCACAGGCAGATTCTTGGACTTTATAAACAATGGATTTTGTGGTGGGCACAGGTTCCCAGGCTTGGGCTCAATTCATATCACCTGGGCTGGGGTTGGCAGTGTGTGGCAGCTCTGATACCACATGAAAAAGAGCTAGTGCTTGGTGGCTCTTGCTCTGAGTGATGGTGGTGATGATTCTGAGAAGCACTGGCAGCTGGTGGCTACAGCGACAACATCTGCAGGATGCCTCTGCAGTGGGGTCTAGGACTAGCTGGCATGCTCAGTAGCAAAACTGATGAGGTCTCCCTCCCTCTCTCTCCCCACTCAGGAGGAAATTGTGACTAAGAGTATTCCTTGTGGCAGTGTGCCAGTCTGGAGCAGTGGTAAAGTGAAGCTTGAAACGAGACTAGCAAGGTTGAGGCCCTGAGTCGAAAGCCCAGCACTGCCCTGGAAAGAGAGAAAGAGAGAGGGGGGAAGGGGGAGGGAGGGAAGTAGGAAGGGAGGGGAAGAGGGAGAGGGAGAAGGAGAGGGAGAGGAAGAGGGAGGGAGAGGGAGAGAAAGAGAAAGGAAGGAATAAGATGGAAGGAAGGAAAGACAGACAGAAAGACAGAAAGAAAGACAGACAGACAGAAAGAAAGAAAGAAAGGACAGAAAGGAAGAGAGAGAGGAAAGAAAGAAGGAAGGAAGGAAGAAAGGAAGGAAGGAAGAAAGAAAAACAAATGTGTAAACATATGTAGCAAGAAGTTTTTCTTTTGTAAATATTCTTCATTATTATTATAAAGGTGATGTACAGAGGGGTTATAGCTACATAACTCAGGTAATGAGTACATTTCATTTTGGATAGTGTTACCCCTTTCCTCAATCTCTCCTATTCCCCCCCCCACACACATACACCATCCCCACCCTGGCAGAATGTTTTTACATGAAAATATTCATCTAAAAACTATCATGATCTCCACCATAATTCTGTAGAATATACATCACACTGATCACATTTTTTAAAATTCTTTCAAGTCAATCCCTCAGTTAAGAGAAACTCTGTTAATGTGGTGCCCATTCTCCAGTCCTTCTTATCCTGTCAATAACCATCTAGGTATGAATTAAACATCAGTGAACATCCAATTTGGAGAGGTACGGTCAGTTTCATTTATCATAATCACCTTTTTCTAAACAAGAATGTCATACTTAGTGATGATTCGCCTAAACTCATTTGTTTCAGACTCCAAAATCCCTGAATCCTGTTTTTTTTTGTTTGTTTGTTTGTTGAAAAACAAATGCAGCTTGTTTATTAGAATCAAAAAAGAGAACCTTCAGGCTAGGAAGGTGGCTCAGTGGTAGAGTGCTTGTCTTGCTTGCATGAGGCCCTGGGTTCCATTCCTCAGTACCATATAAGCCGGAAGTGGCATTGTGGCTCAAGTGGTAAAGCATTAGCCTTGAGCTGAAGAGCTGATGGCCCAGGCCCAGAGTTCAGGCCCCACACCAGAAAGAGAGAGAAGGAGAGAGAGAGAGAGAAAGAGAACTTTCTCCCACAAATACAGTGCTGCCTCTCAGTTTCTATCAAGAGCAAGACAACAGTTGAAAAATGTATTCCTGAGAAGCAAAAAGAGTTTACAAACCTAACAGGTGATTTCAAGGAAAGATAAAAAAGAACCCTCTTTATTTTTAACAAAAAACAGAATTCAAGTATTATTCCGGATGACATGGCAAACCTAATGTAGCAAGAAAGGACACAGGGGCAAAGCCTCAGCAACCCCCATCAAGAGCTCTGTGGGGGTCTGACCAGGGGGGCTCTTCCACCAGAAGCAGGGCCTGCCCTGTGCTAGGGAGCTGAAACTCCACTCACACACTCAGCCAGAGCTTCTAACTTGACATCCACATCCAGGGTTAGCAGTTTTGGACAAGTGAGTTTTTTTTAAAAATAAAAACATGTTCACTCTTTCAAATATTATACTATCACCATTTGTAGTCAATTTGTAAATTATGAATTATATTGTTTGTGATAGTTAAATCTTAATAGAAGCACCAACATAAAATAAGTATAATATATATATATGGCTGTGATATCCCAACAGCAGAATAATCTACACATCATAGAGGCTGTAAACTTAAGCTCCCTTTGCTTAACCAGTATGCTTCTGATAAACCTCCTCCTTTCTCCCATCAAACTTTTCCTGAAAAGAGATTCCCAATTCAACTATAGTTGTGGGAAAGGTTCAAAAGCACAAATCTGCAGTCATTGTCCCTGCTGGAGGGGAGAGCTGACAGTCAGGAAGGTTTCAGTTGGCCAATCTGCCTCCTGCACTCACCAAAATGCCTATGGCCTCTAGGCCTCCCACGCACCCAAAGGAGTCTCACGTCGGGGCTGAATCCTGTTTAATATGCCTTTTGTCTGTCTGGCTAACATTGTCAACAACTGGAGAGGTGCAGAGTCCACCGAACTTCTCACATCACGGCCTACACAAGCTTCCATAGGTTTCATCCAAAACCTACAAATGTTGATGAACCAGGGGACCAACAAGTCACTATGCTTTTTTTTTTTTTTTTTTGGGTCCGGTCGTGGGGCCTGAACTCTGGGCCTGGGTGCTGTCCCTCAGCTCTTCAGCTCAGGGCTAGCGCTCTACCACTTGAACCACAGCGCCACTTCTGGCTTTTTTCTTTTTGCTTATGTGGTGCTGAGGAATCGAACCCAGGGCCTCATGCATGCAAAGCAAGCGCTCTACCACTGAGCCACCTTCCCAGCCCAACAAGTCACTATGCTACCTGAACATTTGAGTTGCCTTTCTAAAGGAGTTTACTACCTTCACTGAATTCCTTCTTTTAGCTACCCAGATTCCAGTTATTTTCTTAATTATTTTTATTTATTTATTTATTTTTTGGGTCCGGTTGTGGGGCCTGAACTCTGGGCCTGGGCGCTGTCCTTCAGCTCTTCAGCTCAAGGCTAGCGCTCTACCACTTGAGCCACAGCGCCACTTCCAGCTTTTTTCTTTTTCTTTTGCTTATGTGGTGCTGAGGAATCAAACTCAGGGCCTTATGCATGCAAGGCAAACACTCTACCACTGAGCCACCTTCCCAGCCCTTCTTAATTATTTAATTTATAATTCATCTACGTCTTGGGTAGGGGAAGTAATGTTTGATACAGAAATAGAATACAGAATGGCTTAGTACAATAAAAATTTCGTCTTTCATTAATGAAAAATCCAACATGGCCATTTCTAACTAGGCAGGTAGCTTCCTGCATAGTCACTCAGAAATCTGAGTAGCTGTCATCTTGTGGTTCTCCCATCAACTATGGCCTTGAGAGGTCTGTGTTGGATTCTATGTATCACATTCAGAGGAGAGAGATTGTAAGAAGGGATGACTTCAATTTTAGGGAGTAAATGATGCATCCCATTGGCCAGAGCACAGTTGTATGATCCAATCTTGCTGCTAAGGATTCTGGGAAATAGGATTTATTCATAAGTAAAAGGTCTTTGCCACAGAGACATTAAAAGTCACATGATCGGTTGCCTTGCCCTTTCCCTACTTCCTATGCTGTTTATTCTTACTCTGTCATCAAAAGGCAGGAAACAGTCTCACTTTCCAAGAGGAGGAAGTATAATCCCAGAAACCTTGAGTACACAAGCTTAGATAGAGAAGCCTGGCCTCTTGACTCTGCCTAGGAACTGCATCTCCAACCTGCTGGCTGGATTCACAGAATATCTTCTCTTGTGACCTGCTCTGAGCTTTGGGACACAGTAGGACAGCCTCTTCCCAGAGGGAGACCCCCTTGGAACATCTGGGATCCATATGCTTCGGCCTTCTGTGATGGCAATGAGAGCAATGGAAGATATTGGTTTTAATTCCCAGGATCCTGTAAGGTCTGCTTTTTGTCTCCAAGAGATCTGCTCTCCCCTTTTGCACTACTTGAGGGCTGGATTCAATGGACACAGTCTTTTTTGACAGATGATGAGGAATTCTCAGCGGAGGGCAGTTGATTTTGGAGCCATTTCTGCTGTTACTCCTGCAAAGCCTACACTTCCTGACCCGTGGGCCAGGGTGACAGACCCATCTGCCATTACTCATTTGAGGGGCTTCATTATAAAATGTCTGTCTGAAGTTAAGCTGAGACAGTGCATAGAAAAAAATATATATGTATTTGACCCATCAATCCACTTCCTGACCTCTTTCTTGTGATTCTTCCAGGACCAATCAATATAGGTGGCATGCTATCAAAACAGGACATGCCTTTTACCTTCTTCTCTGAAGTCCATCCTACTGATTGGCATTCTATTTTTCATGAAAATGATCCTGGATATAACCTTGTACTCTACCTGTGGTCACTTACTTCATAATAAGAAGTGCAATTGGGCAGTTTTATCAATGGTCACTTGATAACGGGTTTTTAGAGAATCTGAAATGTTCCATGTGCAACTTTAACTTCCTGAAGTTGAGATCAAGAACTACCACACCTTCGAGCTTTGTTTCCAAAGTGTTCTGACTTGATTGGATCCCAAGAGGGGTTCTTTGCATTTGTACATAACCCTGTTATTAAAGATGACTCACAAATAACTTCAAGAAAAGTAAATATGTACTAGATTAATATGACATAAAGGCAGTGAGGATCTGGAATATGATTGTATTAATATTAGGGACTATAGCGCTCGAGTGTTCAGAAGTGAGAGATAAGATCTTGTTCCTGCCTCTGTTATACTATATCTGAAAATTCATCCATTCACTTTTCATCCATATCACAGGGGAAGTGGAAGGGAGCTGCTTTGAGGATATGCTTTCAAATGCAAGAAACAGTATATCTCACCCAAAATGGGTTTGCCTTTTCACGTAGTCAAGATTCCTAGGTTGATTGCCTAGGTTGATCAATTTTGTGGTGCCAAAAATACCTTTTTACATTGCAGTTTAAAGGTATGCTCCTCTTATTGTTGACTGGATCTTGATTAGTTTCTGGGAGTGGAAAATATGTTGTCTTCCCCAAATGTAGAGTCAAGATTAGGACAATTGGGGAAAACATTAGAATAAAGCCAGTGGGAGAAAGACAGTTGGGTAGATATTCATCCCCATCCACAATATGCTTTTCTGTAGTTTTTCTTCTGCCTTCTGAATACATAGCCAGACTTTTGGCTTTCTTTTGGGGATCATTGCTGATTAGATGGTTTTGCTGAAATGTGTTTTTTTAAATTAATTTGATTCCTATGGCAAAGCTTTTTTCCTGTGAGACTAGCATAAATCTTAAATCCATCAGTATGTCCTCTTTAAATTATATAGAGTTTAAATGATTTCTCTTGGTGTCTATTACCTTTTGCCCTTCTCTATAAAACGTGAACACTCTTCTTGTTTGTTCAGTGATCCAGCTTTATTAAATCCATCTCAAGTTCCTCATAGTCCTCCTTAACTCTAACCAATCTCAACACTTCTGTGTCATCAGCGAATTTTTCTACACTGTATTTCACTTCCTTTCTCAGGTCATTAGCAAGAATATTGAGCTAACTCACTGGAACTCCTAACTTGAACTCCAGGCATTGGCAGTATCTGAAACAATTATCCCAAGATTGGCAGTGGCCTTAGATCAGTGTTAATTTCTTATGAAGAAAATAAAAAATAGAGAGAGAGAATCCATATTTTATTCCTCTTGCAGTATAATTTACCATTTTTGTTTATATGGTCTAAAGATTGTGTTTTATTCTGTTTCGTGAAAGGGGAATTGGCTGGGGGTGGGGGTGGGCGGGTGTGTTATACGAGACCTCTTTGGCTAACTCAAGGCCATAGTTTGCTTATGGATTTGTGTTTCTCCCTTAGATTCTGTAAAAAGTTTTATAGTTTTAGTCTTCACACTTAGATCTCTGATGCATTTTGACTTGTTTTATATACAGTGCATGGATTGAGTCAGAGTTAATTCTTTTTCACATACCAATGGTGTCAGTCAGCTTTCCACTGCGGTGGCAAGTTTAAACAAGACAGGTTAAAAGGAGGAAACATTTATTTTGTCTCATAGTCCATGGTCATTTGATTCTATTGTTTTGAGGGACTGTGGTGATGGAAGAGAGAGTAGAATGGAAGAGAGACTAGAATGAAGGAATCAAGCAAAGCTGCTCACTCCTTGGTGGCTGGAAAGTAAAGGGAATGAGAGAGAAAGAAGAGTTGAGGTCCTGATACCTCAGGCAAGGCCACTGACCTACCTTCCTAGCAATAGGACCAATCTCCTAAAGGTCCCACCATGTCCCAAAGCTTGTAACCAAGACTTTGGCATATGGGACTTTGGAGACATTAAAGATATCATAAACCAAAACAGATGCCAGATTACTCTATCAGGTGAAAACATTGTGCTTTCTTCCCTGACTTAACACTTCAATTGAATATATTTATCTTGGGGTATTTCTGGATGCTTCCATTCTTCTGTTGATCTTGTCTGAACGCCAATGTCATGTTTATTTAATTATTCCATTCCATTACTTATCTATCTTGAAACAAGGCCACACTATCTTAATTATAATAGCTTTATAATAAATATTGAAGTAAGACTATGTGACATCTTTATACCTATTTTTCAAAGTTATGTTGTCTTTCTTAGGTCTTTCACAGTTCTATAAAAATTTATGACTCAGCCTGACAATTTCTTTCTTTCTTTTTGTTTTGTTTTCCTTTTTATTGGCAGTACTGGGTTAAACTGTCTGGTACTTAGTGGGCAGGCATTTTACAACTTGAGTCATGCTTTCAACCTTTTTTGCTCTGGTTATTTTTTGAGATAGGATTTTTTTTTGCTCAGAATGGTCTAGATAGCAATCTTCCTATTTATACTTCCTGCTGTAGCTGAGATAATAGGTCTATGCCAACACACTCAGCTTTTTCAGTTGAGATGGTAACCAGTACATTTCTTTTTTAAATATGTTTTTAATTGTAAAAATACTGTACAGAGGGGTTACAGTTACATGAGCAAGGTAATGAGTACATTTCCTATCAAACATTGTTACCTCCTCCTTTGTTTTTCCCCTACCCTCCCTTCCCTCCCACTGCCACAACTATACTTCCCCCTCCCCCCTGCCTAAATGGCAAAGTTCGTTTTTCAACAGTGTCTTGTATATCTCATTGTTACAGTGGATCAACCTGTATCCCTGTTTAAACATTTTGTTTTTTCCCTTCCCCTCCCCAAATTCGAAGTGTATATACAAGATGCCTGCATGAGACATCAAATGCAGTGAGAACAGGGGTTATACCGTGGGGGAGGAACATAGAAAGAAACAAAAAAAAATCACATGGTACATTATAAATACTCTAGAAACAATAGCAAGAAAGAAAAAACCACTTGTGTCTCTATCTTGGGTTCGTTTTGCTTAACATCATCTTATCTGGTCTTATTTACATAACTTTTGACCTTTTCTGCTTATCCTAGACATATACTAGTTATTGCAAATAAGGGAAACCACGGGACCTATGTTTCTTTGGGCCTGGCTTACTTCACTTAATACATGTCTTTCTTTCTTTCTTTTTTTTTTTTTCTTTTGTCGGTCGTGGGGCCTGGGCACTATCTCTCAGCTCTTCAGGCTAGTGCTCTACCACTTGAGCCACAGCACCACTTCCAGCTTTTTCTGCTTCTGTGGTGCTGAGGAATGGAACCCAGGGCCTCATGCATGTGGGGCAAGCACTTTACCACTGAGCCTCCTTCCCAGCCCAAGTACATTTCTGTTTGAACAGTGTTACCCTTCCCTAGTTTTGTCTCAGTTTTCCCTTCCCTATTCCCTCCACGAGTTGTACAGTTCATTTTCAACCTAGTGTCTAGTGATTATCACTAGACATTTGTTCACTCTTGGTCCCACCATTCCTCTGCTCCCCCTTATGCTCCCTAAAGGAAATGAACTACATACAAAGACAAAAAAATAAAAAACAGCAGCAGAGGAGAGAATAAAAAGCAAAATAACCACAAAAATCCCTCATTTCCATTTCTTGGAGTTCATTTGGATTATCATTATTTTATATGATCATATGCACATAGCTAATGAGCCTTTGTGATCCTCTCCTAAGAATATACTCCTTTGGTCTTACTGTGTGAAAGAGTCATGAATAATTTATCATGTCAAAGTATATTTTTTTTGTCTTTTACTATCCACTGTGTTTACTTCTAGATTTATAGGTATGTTCAAGTTACTGCAAATGATGGAAACCATACAACCTATGTTTCTTTGAATCTGGCTTACTTCGCTTAATATAATTTTTCCAAGTCTTTCTATTCCTTACAAATAATACAATATCATTTTTTCTGATGGAAGTATAGAATTCCATGGTGTATTATGTATGCTTCCATCAGATAGGTTTTCTTTTTCTAAGCTAGTATTGCAAGAAAGTAGCCAGAGATTGTAACTAGAGCCTATGTGCTGAGGTTACACAAGCTAAAATTTATTATTACTGTATTCCCATGATTTGACCCAAAACAAATGGTCAACTACTCTGAACTGGTTTCCTCATCTAAAATTTAGGGAAAGAATAGCACTGTGATATTTAACCTTATGTTTCACCTTGGCACAATCCTCAGATAATTGATCAAACACTAATCTAGATATTTCTGTGGCAATATTTTCTCTCTTATATTCTTTATTGTTATTGTAGAGGTGATGTACAGAGGGGTTACAGTTATATAAGTCAAATAAAGAGTATATTTCTTTTTGAATAGTGTGACAATATTTTCTGAAATGTTTTCTATGAATATTTATAGTTGGTTGTCACAGGGTAGGACTCAACTAATCAGCTAGGTCTTAGCATAAACAGTTTTCCCAGGGAAGAAGAAATTCTATATCCTTACATCTGCAACATAGAAATCCTGCCTGAGTGTCTATCTTTTCCAGTCTGTCCCACAGATTTTACAGTCAAGAATATAACTTCAGTACTTGCCTGAATTTCCAGCCTGCTAGTCCTTAGCATCATACAAACCAGTTCTTTAAATCTGCCTCATAGTTTATGATTTTGACAGTGGCTATAAAACACGTAATTTTTTTTCTAGAAATAACATCTGCCATTCTTTTTGTGCTGGTACTGGGGCTTGAACTCAGGGACTCTCATTCAGCTTTTTTGGTCACAGCTGGTGTTCCATTGCTTCATGTTTGACTTTTTGTTGGGTAATTGGAGATAAATCTGGCTGGATTTGTCTATCTAGGCTGGCTCCAAACTGTGATCCCCAGATCTCAGCCTCCTGAGTAGCTATGATTATAAATGTGAGCCACTGGTACTCAGCTGCCATTGTTCTTCTAGAAAGAATTCTTACAACTATGTGAGCAGTTAATCTTAAATAAGCTTGTCAAGCCCACAAGGAAAAGTACCACATTCATTCTATTTATCCCTCTCCCCCTCTATCTAATCAGAACCTGACTCATACCAAGGGTGCTTCCTCCATCTCTGTCTTTTACTATCACATATAAAAATATATTTTCTTTGCAGTATTGGGGTTTTAAACTCAAGGCCTCTCACTTGTTAGGTAAGTGTTCTACTACTTGAGCCATGTTTCCAAGTCTTGTTTTTCAGATAAGATTTCACATTTTGGTCTCAGCTTGCCTCAAACCTTGATTCTCCTACTACTTCCTTCAGAGTAGCTGGGATTACAGGCATGTGTCACCATTTCTGAGCCTTCAATAAATATTCTTTGGATAAACTAATGACAGTGAATGAAGCCATAGGCTCTCAACTCCCAATAAACAAGTGAATGTTTTCCCAGAGTCATGTTCAAGTTAGATGAGAGGAAATAGGTAGGGAAATTGTTAGTTTCGCTTTCAGTCTCTTTTTTATGTTCTCCCTGCTATGTAATAATAAGTATGAAAATGTAAAATAAAGCAAACAATTTACATATGCACAAATTTACTTCATAATCTCTATGTAGTGCTTAATAATGGAAACATATTCCCATTAATACTAGGTTTTCATGTTAATGGTGACATAAACTGATCCGTTATGGCCTACAAGTTATCATGTATGTGTCAGGCTTTTAAACTGAAATAAATCCTCTCTTAAAGTATGCCAGCTTGTATATGAAACACAACTATGTGCAGTGTTGCCAGTGCTGGCCACTGGGGGCAAGTGACAGATGTTATTTTCCCACTAACTTCAAGTCTGGGCATGCAGTTCCGAAAAGGGCTGTCCCTAAATTCCCTTCCACTTCACTTTCTCTTGTAAGTAGCACTGAGAGGCCAGAGCCAAGGAAAGGAATCCAGAGGTATTGAAGGAAGGGGCACAGTGAGGTTGGCTTAATAATGAAGTAAAGACCAACTCTCTGTTTTTAAAAGGAAAATCCAAAGACACCTATATATGCCACCTGACATACACATTTCAGTGCAAAGCAGAGTTTATGTAAAACTTCTGCCTTTCTATGCTGGGCTCTGAAGAAGTAAAAAAGGGAAAGGGATCTTTTCAACCACAACATTTTTTTGATAAAAACATTGGAGTCTTTTTCCCCTTCCTTTCTTCCTTCCTTCCTTCCTTCCTTCCTTCCTTCCTTCCTTCATCCCTCTCTTCCCTCCCTTCCTCCCTCCCTCCTCCCTTCCTCCTTCCTTCCCTCTTTCCTTCCTTCCTTCTTTTCTTCCTGTGTTACACTTACTTGCAAGGCGGGTACTCTACCTGTCTTTTTTGTTGTTGTTGTTTGTTGGTGGATGTGGCTTGAACTCAGAGTCTGGGCACTGTCCCTGAGCTCTTCTGCCCAAGGCTGGTGCTCTACCACTTTGAGCCATTGTGTCCCTTGTGGTGTTCTGGTGGTTAATTAGAGATAAGAATCTCATAGGCTTTCCTGCCCGGGCTGGCTTTGAACCAAGATGCTCAGATCTCAGCCTCCTGGGCAGCTAGGATTACAGGCGTGGGCCAATGGTTGCCAGCTCTGTCTTGGTTTTTGTTTTCAAGTTAGGGTCTTGCTTTATGCCTGAACCAACCTGAGCTGTGATACTCCTACTTGCATTTCCTAGTATCACTGGGTTGACAGGCATGAGCCACTGCACCTAGGGATTGTGTTTCCCCTCTAGCTGGGATAACAGGAATGAGCCACTTCCCACAATCATTAGTTGAAATGAAGTCTCAGGAACTTTTATGCTTAGTCTGGCTTTGAGAGCTCCCAGTCTTCCTCTCCCAAGTAGCTAGGATTACAGACTTGAGCCATGGTGCCTGACTTCTTTTCCTTATAGCAATATTTATACTATCCAAATAAAGTCCTAGTATTTCTGGTAGTGTTTTTGCTATGAAGCGTTACACAGAAAACTCACACAGATCTTCATTCCATCAGTCTCTGCTGGAGGAGATGTATGTATTAATTCAGTTATAGAAATAGTAACTTAAATAATGAATGAGCTCTGGCATTATTTTGTGTAGACACAAGAATTTGAGCAACAGGAGAAAGGCAATTGTATTGATTCTAGTAAGCATGTATAATTTATAGTTGAAGGAAAGAAATAGAGAATGATTATAAGAAAAATGTTTGATACTTTAATTTATCCTGTGTTAACTTTTCTTTTCACAGTGGGCTTAGGGATTTAAAATATATAAACCCAAACTGTCAAAGTTCTAAATCCTGTGGAATTCTGACATGTGACTATTTTAGTCACAGGAAAATTTAAATTTCTTGCTTTGGAAAGGGACAATGAGAATAAGAAAAGAAACACAACGCAAGCATGAATTTTAAAATGGTACATTATTTGCTCATCTAACCTACCACAATGTACTCAGTTTGTGTTATAAAACCAACACAAATAAACATCAAACAAAGCATCTTAGAACAAATTTAATTTAATATTCTAAATGAATCTCATCTCCCTCAAACTTTTTACTTTCTTTAGCCTTTTATTGGCCTTTTCTTTTCCAGTTTTTATTCTTCAGAGTTGAAAAAATAATACTGTTGAAAAGAAAACCAAAATCCATGCAAAATTAAATCCTACATAATTAAGAAGAGTGAAGAAGGGGTGAGAAGGAGAGGAATGAGTGAGGATGTTGAGGAGGTGGCATCCATCAAGATATATTGTGTTCGTAAACTGCTTTGTTAAATGGCAACTCCTTTGTACAACTAAAGATAATAATAAGGAAAACACTTAAAAAATTATGGACACTCCAGGAAGCAGTGAAGTTCTCCAGCTGGGCGCAAAACATACCTGGATTACTTTCATATTTAATGAAAAGTATATTTCACTGAGTATTAACATTAAACAACATCACCGAGAAATGTACTAACAGTTCTGAAGCTTATAGAAGATTAAAATCTTTATGATTCCCACTACAACAAAGCTTGATATGAAAATGGTTTAAAGTCTTAACAAGCAACCCTAAAGTAAGACCAAAGACCAAATTACTTCTTCTCCTCCTCGATTAATTGAATATGCTCTTAAATGACAATATAAAAATTTCAAAAATACCTGCAGAGATATTGTATGTTTCTGAAATATTTAATCAGTTACTTTTAAATACAAGAATGACTAATACAGAAGGTTTTCTGGAGAGGACAATATTTATTAAAAGACTGATTGGGTACAGGACTCAAGGGGGAAAGGGGGAAAAGTGCAGCAGTAGAGCTCACTGGACACTAATGAAAGCAAACTATGCTGCTCATGGGTGGAGACGGGAGGGAGGGACTGGGAGAGAGTGAGGAAAAGAAGACACTGTACAAAAGGAAATGTACTCATTACCTGACATGTAATAGTAAACCCTCTATAAATTACCTTCATAATAACAATAAAGTCAATTAATCCTTAAAAAAAGGGTTGATTGGTCACAGCACACATGGTAAGCCTCTAATTATAGTCAGTGAACTATCTTAGAGTCACTTTACTGAGTATGAACCACCTGATTTTTTTCAACATTCAATTTTGGTTTTTCAATAAAGCCAGAAGTTTACACGATACCAAGAAATAGTCTAAGAAATGGTGATACTGCCTGGTTTTCCCTCCTCCCTGGTTTTCTTTCCTCCCTGTGAAACCTCTCTGGAATTTCCGACTTGTCTTTCATGTAAGACATCCCCCTCCACCCCCACCCCCACCCATCCTTCTTCTAAGGCTTATTGGTTTGGTTTGTATCACTTTTTTCAACATGTATTTTTCTTTGGAAATAGCAGATGAAAAAAAATTCTCAGTCTTATATTGTCTCATAAAGATTCTGCTATGATTCAAACCAGACTCAGATTGTAGACCTGCTTTCATTTTTCTTTCTGAAATACAAACAAGAACAATTTCAATAAAAACATTCCACTTCTCACCAGAGACTCTGGCAATGGTAATCCAGGTATTACTCTATCTGTAAATATGCATCCAACACAGAGCCTGCAGGCAAGTATTTTAAAAGCTTAACCTAAGATTTTCCTATTAAGACTGGAATGTCATATCTTTTGATTCCTTAAGGCCCTAATTCTGAAGAAAAGCACCTTTTAAATGCTCTGGATAATGACCTGGGACTGCTAACAAGTATCTTGCAAAATAATGAGCTTCCTTGTTCCCTTTTTTCAACCCTTTTGAAAACGGAGTAGACAACACATGAGAATAAATGAGAAAACATGTTCACTGTTGTACTGGTTAGTACAGTCACCAATGGCAGGCAGCTTGACTGTCCAAGCAAAAAGGGACCAATGAAATAAGTGGCAGGATGGAAGGTATGCAAGTAGAGGTGCTGGATGTCAGCTGCAGGACTGGGCAAAGGGAAAGCTGATCTGCAATGCATTCTTGAAAGCCTCAGGTGACTCTTTGGGGGAACTCTGAAACAAGACTGGGCCTTCAGTGTTAATCCAAGATGGCTAGAGGGACCAGACTTTCATCCTTGGAATTACTCAGTCATTGGATGCAGGCTGTCCCTGGCAGGAGACAGACCTTGAACAAGGCAGCTTTCATTGGCTAAGAAAAGCCCCCCAAAGGATTGGTCCTTGAGACATTCTACTAGCAACATTCTCAGCAACTTGGAAGTAAGTTCCTCCTTCCTGAAGCTAGGTGATACATTACCACATCAGCTATATCATTTCATCTTTCAATGACTATATAGCAACACTCTCAAGTATTGAAAATTCTGACTCAATGATGAAAAGATACACTTAGCCCAGTCATTGAAGCAGGCAGCATTTATGACAGGACTTAAGAGATCAGGGCTATTTCCCGTCCCCTGCACTACCCTGCCCAAAGCAGGGTATTAACTGTTCATTGGAGAATGATCTAGGCAGTGCCTTGTTGTTACGTAGTAATAACTGTTTATTATGTAGTAATAATCCAGGAGGACATAGAATTGATCAGTAGAGAACAAGATCTGAAATGATTCACATATTTCCTAACTTTATTAAGATCAATGGAAGTTCAGGATAAATTTTCAAGACAACCAGAGGAGTGTGAATATAATACAGAGTAGTAGTCAAACTACAAAATGGGAGAAAGAACTTTGGGAAGTGGAAAAGCCATCCATTGCTTCTTCTCATGGCAAAAATAATTTCTTTGGAAAGGGAATTGGAGCACTTATACATAGATATTGCTGCCTTTAATAAAAAGACCCAATAAAGAATAATGCTTCTCCAGCAGATCAGAGACATACTATAATTAGTCCTCTTACTAAGTCCATAAGCCAGATTGCTTCATTTCAAGTACACCAGGAGAGGGGAAGAGCCCTAATTCCAAAACTCAAGAGAAGGTGATGAAAACACTCTCACTTTGAGATATCCTAAAAGTTGGCTCATTCTTCACATGGTTTTAACTAAAGACATCTTCATGGAAATTATGTCATGGGTTGGCTTTTAGCTGTATGATAACATGGCATCCTCAATTGGATCCTGGAATAGCAAATGTAATCGAATAACGAGAAAAATATGAAGTTTATTCTTCAGTAGTATACTGCTTTTCATTTCTTAGTTTTGATTAAAAAATACTATGGTTATGTAAGGTCATATTATGGGTGAAGAACTCATGGAAATTACCTATTTTATCTTTACAATCCTTCTGTACACTTTAAGTTCTTTCAAACTAGAAAGTACTTTGAAATCTTTTTTAATTACAGCATTTTACATTCATTATTGTTACCAGTGAATGCTGACTTGATGCTTCTTCACAATAACAGAGGCATACTTTGAACATATGTTCTGGTCTTGTGTATACGTTATCTGATTTGGGGAAGGGAAGGAGAATAACAAAACGGTGTGACAGAGGATGAAGGGTGAACTAATACAACAGTCATACTCACCACAATGGAAACTTTACAACTTGGGGGTGAGGGAAGTTAGGAGGAAAAGTGGGAGAAAATGAGGGAGGGGGTAACACTGTTCAACAAAACAGTACTCATTACCTTACTTATGTAACTGTAACCCCTCTGTACATCATCTTTACAATAAAAGTAAATTAACTTAAAAGAATAAAAATACAGAATAAAAAAATAAGTCTCTGGTTTGGGTCATGGTATAAGGTTTTGTGATTCTCCACCCAGCATGTTAAAATATCTACTCCTCACACATATTCAGAAGTCATCCTTTTCATATTGATTAGCAACTTTACTATTGGAGAAAGTGTTGCAGTAAAAATCAGGAATTTGTTTTCAGAAAATGATAATAAAAGATTGAAATCCTTTCTTTAACTAGAAACACTACATTTTAACAAGAATCATACACTATGGAATAATTGCTTTGTTCATTGTAGCTGAGTGAATGAAAGTTGAGGTTCTAGATTTCATCTCAATAGTCAAATATGTGGAGAAATGAAGTATTACTTGCCCAAACTGGGTCCCTGAAAAAGGTACATTATCAGTACTAAATGACTTCTTCAAAATTGAAAAGAACCAGGCACTGTTGGCTCATGCTTGTTATCCTAGCTACTCAGGAGACTAAGATCTGAGAATCATGGTTCAAACCTAGCCCAGGCAGAAAAGTCTGTGAGACTCTTATCTCCAATTAACTACCAGAAAATGAGAAGTGGCGTAGTGGCTCAGGTGATACAGTTCTAGCTTTTAGCTGAAGAGCTGAGGGACAGAGCCCAAGCCCAGAATTCAAGTCCCATGATGGATTAAAAAAAAAGAAAAGAAATAGGAGTGAAGAACTATCCACATGAGCATAAATGATCCAACAGTCACAACTTTGGCAGAATTCATACCGGAAAGACGGTACAGCAAGGGCACAGACATGTCCCCTCTTCTGACACCTGTTCAGAGCATCAGTCATGTGGATATCACTGTAGTAAAACAGTTGAACCTGAAGCTGATGCTGGTAGCTCATATCTGTAATCTTAGCTGATCAGGAGGCTGAGGCACAACAGGAGGCTGTGTTCTCTCTCATATGTGAAAACTAGACATTCAATGAATGACATGAGTGTAAAATAGGTAGACTGGAATGGAAAGCAGTGGGGGGAGGGGGAAAGTACAAAGAGAGGATAAAGGGTGGATGAAACTTAAAATGGTTTTAAAATGGTAAGAGAGTACTGAACAAGAGTAGTAGAAGGGGTAAATTTGATCAAGTACACTATATGTATGTATGAAGACAACCCAATGGAATCCATTGGTACAACTAATATACGTAAATTTAAAGAAACAACTTCTTAGCTGGGCACTGGTGGCTCACACCTATAATCCTTATTACTCAGGAGGCTGAGATCTGAGGATTGTGGTTCAAAGCCAGCCTAGGCAGGAACATCTGTGAGACTCTTATCTCTAACTAACCACCAGAAAACCAGAAGTGGCACTGTGGCTCAAGTCGTAGAACACTAGCTTTGAGATGAAGAGCTCAAGGACAGCGTCCAAGCCCAGAGTTCAAGTCCCACGACCAACAAAAACAAACACACAAACAAAAAAGCACCCTTCTTGCAGAAGCCAGGATTACACCTTTAATACCCACTGGATGAGAAGTGAAGGAAGTGAAGGTAGAAGAATGAAAGTCCAAAACTGAAACAAAAAGGACTGAGGGTTTAGCTCAAGAGATAGCACACCTGCCTCATGAGGCCCTGACTTCAAATCCCAGTATGACCAAAAAGGAAGAAGAAAGAAAGGAAGGAAGAATGAGAGGGAGGATGAGAAAGAGAGAGGAGGGAAAGAAGGATGGAAGGAAGGAAGAAAGGAAGGAAGGAAAGAAGGAAGGAAGGAAGGAAGAAAGAAGGGAGGGAGGAAGGGAAGGAATTCTAATGAGGTGGAAGATGAAAATAGAATTTTTTTGTGTCCTTAGGGATTATAAATTATCCCAAGGAAAGTCACTTACCAGCATTATTACACTTGATACACTTTTTAGCTATGTATGTGTATGAGAGAGAGACAGAGAGGAAAGAAAGAAAGAAAGAAAGAAAGAAAGAAAGAAAGAAAGAAAGAAAGAAAGAAAGAAAGAAAGAAAGAAAGAAAGAAAGAAAGAAAGAAAGAAAAGAAAGAAAGAAAGAAAGAAAGAAAGAAAGAAAGAAAGAAAGAAAAAAAGAAAGAAAGAAAGAAAGAAAGAAAGAGAAGAAAGTGTGTCTTGGCGCTGAGCACTGGCCTTGAGCATTTTTGCTTAAGACTAGCACTCTATCACTTGAGCCACAGCTCATCTTCGGGCTTGTATGTTGCTTAATTGGAGATAAGGGTCTCACAGACTTTCTTTCCTGAGCTGGCTTGGAACGGTGATCTTCAGATCTCAGCCTCCTTAGTAGCTAGGATTACAGACATGAGCCACTGACACCTAGCTTATTCTTTTATAAATTCCAGATTTTCTCTTTTTATGTGGACTGATGTTTCCAGTACATGTTTAATTGGTGTGTAATTGGTCTATTTGAAATGAAGGTGAAGAGAAAGTAATCACTTCAAACAGAAATTCATAACATGGAAAGAACATTTTAGAAATGTATGCTTAGGAATATTTCCGACTATGAAGATTTTCATTTTTGAAAACAAAAATTCTCATCTTCATATATAAAAAATCATGAAGCAAGCTTTTTCTAGCATGTTCCATTTTTTGGTTTCAAATAAAGAATTTTCTTCTCATATTTTGAGTGCTATTAAGAAATAATGAAGGGCTAGGAAGTTGGCTCAGTGGTAGAAGAGCTTGCCTTGCATGCCTGAGGCCCTGGGTTCGATTCCTCAGCACCACATAAGCAAAAGGAAAAAAGCTGGAAGTGGTGCTGTGGCTCAAGTGGTGGAGCGCTAGCCTTGAGCTGAAGAGCTGAGGGACAGCACCCAGGCCCAGAGTTCAGGCCCCACGACCGGACCCAAAAAAAAAAAAAGAAATAATGAAGTAAGGCCTACCTTTTTTAAAATAATGAAGAAAGTCATTGGAAGGTATGAGTTTTGTAATAACAATTTGACATCCAGAAAGATGAAAATTTACTAGATCATAGAACACTTGGGAAATAGTAGATAACATTTATAACTAAGCATCTAAACTTATAAGTGCAATTTTTAAAAAGTAACTTCTACTTGAATTTACATATCTGCATGAAGTAACGGGTCACTATTGCACCTGAGGATTACATTATAATGAACTCCAAGTCAATATAAAACTTACACTTGAGGGGCAGGGAAGGTGGCTCAGTGGTAGAGCGCTTGCCTTGCATGCATGAGGCCCTGGGTTCGATTCCCCAGCACCACATAAGCAAAAAGAAAAAAGCCGAAGTGGCGCTATGGCTCAAGTGGTAGAGCGCTAGCCTTGAGCTGAAGAGTTGAGGGACAGTGCCCAGGCCCAGAGTTCAGGCCCCACAACTGGACCCCCCCACAAAAAAACCCCAAAAACTTACATTTGATTTTGCTATGCCACACAGTGTTGAACCAAAAGTTTTGTAAATTAAAATTCTTAATCATATTTTTAATTCTCCTTTAAAAATTCGTTGTGCCAAGCTCCAATGGTTCACACTTGTTACCCTAGGATCACAGTTCAAAGCCGGTCTAAATAAGACTCTTATTCCAAGTAACCACTAGAATTCTGAAAGTGAAGTTTCAAGTGGTAGCCTTGAGGGAAAAAGCTCAGGGACAGTGCTCAGGCACTGAGTTCAAGTTCCAGGAACACACACACTGTTCATTTTTAGAATATCCATAATGTGAATATTTAGCATAATGTGCTAAAGCATAGTAGAGAATATAAATATGCACATATGTTAGGTATTTTTTAAGTAATGTGTTGGAGATCTATAGTCAAAGTTTCATATTTTTTTTCTGAAGGGAGAGGGGCACATCATGAAGTTTTCTATGGAGAACAGCTAAGCAAAAACAGATGAGTTTAGTCCATTGTAAAAATGTCCCATAGGAAAGAGAATATTCTTCACAGTACACATAGCATACCAATCCTGGGGTGTGCCTGGATTCTGCATTGCCAAGAAAGCAACTTCAGAAAGCTACTGGCACAAACTATTTCCTAGAGCTGTTCATCAGTGATGTCCTTTTGCCTCTGGTTATCACCACATTTCTGGAGCCCAGCCCAAGCCTCTGATTCATCAGGACACAAGTAGACCTGACAATATAGATGTTTAACAAGGGCACAGATTATCCAGAGGGAACTCTCCTCATTGAGAAGATGACAAGAATGAGATCTAGTGAGTCAAAGTGACTTGGCCAAGGGAATAGAAGCTCACCAACCAAAATCTAGACTAGAACCTTTCCAACCCATGTTTCCCCTCCCCAGTGCTCTCTTAAGAATGTCTTGTAACTGAGCGAAAAACTGGCTGTGTCTGGAAGACTAAGCAGAGTAACCAATAGGCTCTGATTTCAATGCTTTGGCTAGACATCCATTCTTCACTTGTAAAAAATCTTTTGAATGTCCTGGTGAGGCTAATCGCTACATCACTTTCTAGAGCTAAGGAGAAAAGGTTGTTGTGAGTTTGTGACTATTGCTGGGTTACTAAGAGAATCTGTGCAGTGGAATTTCTATTTGATTAGAGCTTCCCTCTCCAGCGTACCCTGCCATGTATGTGCAAGGGAAATGCCCATGCGTGAGAGGAGTGAGACCAAAGCTCCTAAGGGAAGAAAAGATATTCTTCTAGGCTTTGTGGAATTGAAGACAAGCATAGCATCCCGGACCATTTTAAGAAATGAGCATATGTCAAAGTTTCAAATGTTACTCAGTTTTGGTTTTGTTATTTTGCTAGTTCTGGGGCTTGAACTCAGGGCCTGGGTATTGTCCCAGTTTTTTTTTTTTTTTTTTTTTTCTTGAGGATAAGAGTCTTACTCTCCTCTCCAGGCTGGTTTCATATTATAATCCTCAAATCTCACAATACTCAAATCCTGAGTAGCTAGGATTATAGTTGTGAGCCACCTCCACCTGGTAAAGGTTGATTAATTTTATTTTTGTGTCTCCTTCTCCCTTCAAAGACTTATTTCTCTAGGACACTGGCTATAGTCAAATAGTACAATCGATGGACCTGAGATGTATATGAGAATATTTTGTTGGAAATCAGCAATGACTTGGCCCTAAGTTTGGTTTGCTGGCCTTGGGAAAGCTCTAAACATGGATGTGAAGCACGGTGGGAGGGCAGGCTGTTTGTCCACAGATCTAGTTGATCAGATCAGCAAAATCAGGCAGCAGGGGAGAGGGGAGGTGGCAGGAGGCACAGATGAATAGCTTATATGCACATGTGTAGGGTAGGTAACAATGTAGTTGATTGTTTGCTGAAGGGAAGCATACAACCACCTCTTCTGAGAGCCAGAATTCCCAACACCAACACTTTCCTTTGTATTAACATCCTCCAGTGGGAAGATGTGTATGTACACACACAGACTTTCAGACTAAGAGAGAACAAGGAGAATAAAGGCAGAGTTGGCTTATTATTTAACATTATCAAGATGCTTGAAAACTGCCTTTGGGGAAACTATATTTTAATTTAAAAATATTCATGAACTTAGGGGTGTGTGTGAGACAGAGACAAAGACAAAGAGACACAGAGAAAAACAGAGACAGAGTAGGCAGAGTCATCAGACAGGCAGCCAGACAAACAGATTAGACTTTATCAAACCTGATAAGGCTACAAATGGTTGGCATTCTGAACACTTTCCACTGAAGACCGATGAGAAGTAGCTTCTCTGGCCACCATGGACTCCCCTCCCTTCTGAGGATGGGGCTAGAAGAGGAGAAGGGCATGAAGTACGCAGAGACATGCCTCCCCTTGGGTTAAGATGGGAAAACAGGCTACCAGGAAAGATTCCAGAGATAATTGTGGGGAGATCAACGTCATTTGCATGCTGGTCCCTCAAGACTAACCATGAGCTGCCGTCCTTCTTGCTGGGTGAGCGTGGGCTAGGTTTGAAAAGCTAGGAGTGTCTAGAGAATGTCTACCACAGAACTAGGCCCTGTCCTCTGTCAGAATCCACTCATCAAGAGGATCAGCTTATACCCACAATTTTCTTTTTTTTTTAACATTATTTTTTTATTTTATTTTAATTTAATTTTATTTGTGAACATACTGTACAGAGGGGTTACAATTACATGGGCAGGATAATGCGTACATTTCTTACCAAGCATTGCAGCCTCCTCCTTTGTTTACCCTTCACATCCCTTCCCAGCCTCCCCCCTCCCCCCCAATCCCAATCCTTCTCCTTCCCCCCCTTCCCCCCTCCCCACACCGACGTTGTAATGCTCGTTTTGGACATGACAACTTGTACTTCTCATTGTTGCAACAGGTCCACCTGTATCCTTAAACAACTGGTTTTTCCCCATCTCCTCCACAAGTTATACTGACATCAAATATAGTGAAAGCAGGGGTTATACTGTGGGGGAGGGACATACAAAGCAACAAAGAGATAATCTTATAAATGCGTTAGAAACACATGCATGAAAGAAAAAAACATTAAAATACATATCTAAGGGTTCATTTTCCTGACATCACATTATCTGACCTTTTCCGCTTGGCTCATACATATACTAGATATTGCAAATAAGGGAAACCATGGGACCTATGTTTCTTTGGGCCTGGCTTACTTCACTTAATATAATTTTTTTCCAAGTTTTTCCATTTCCTAACAAATGGGGCAATGTCATTCTTTCTGATGGAGGCATAGAATTCCATTGTGTATATATACCACATCTTCTTGATCCATTCATCTACTGAGGGGCATCTGGGTTGGTTCCATATCTTAGCTATGGTAAATAATGCTGCAATAAACATAGTTGTGCTGGTAGCTTTAGTGTGGTCTTGTTTGTAAACATTTGAGTAAATGCCCAAAAGTGGGATTGCTGGGTCATAGGGGAGTTCTATGTGAAGTCTTTGAGGAACCTCCATACTGCTTTCCAAAGACCCACAATTTTCATGGCTAGAGTGTCACAAGAAATGGTAGTGTTTGAATGGTCCCTGGGATTGCAGCTCATGGGTGGAGGAGACTTAACTGGGACATGTGTATTAATTTGTTGATTTACCTGTTAACTCAATTTGTGCAGGAATGAGGAAACTGGTCCACACTGTAGCACTCTCTCTAATGAAGGAATGAAGTCTTTGTCACATATTAAAGGCCTGAGGACTTTCTCAGTGGCCTGCTGTCCATCATGTTGTTGAATTGTGTTTGTGTTTTTCTGTTGTGGAAAGTTAGAAGCAGTGAAGAACAGGATGAAAGACTAGGAGGAGGAGGGTGATAGAAGAGGAAGGAGAAGAAGAAGAAAGGAAGCAGGAGAAAAGGGGAATTAGAAAAAGAGGATGAACAAGAAGAGAAAGAAGAGTAGGAAAAGAAAAAAGGAGAAAATAGAAGAATGAAAGAAAGAGGAAAAGAAGGGTGGAAAATTAGGAAGATAAGAAAGAAGAGAGAAAATGGAAACGGAGCAGATGAAAAATGAGGAGAATGAGGTGGAGAAGAAAAGGGAGAAGAGATGAAAGGAAAAGAGAGATGAGAAGAGAAGGGAAGGGAAGAAAGGGAAGGGAAGAGAAGAGAGGAGCAGAGAGGAGAGGAGGAAAAGAAGGCAGAAAATGAGCAGAAAGAAGAAAAAGGAGAAGGGGAGAAAGAGAAGGAAAAGATAAGGAGTAGAAGGAAGACAGAAGAGGTACAGGAGAAGGAAGAGGAGGAGGAGGAGGAGGAGGGGAGGAGGGGGAGGAGGGGGAGGGGGGGGAGGGGGAGGAGGGGGAGGAGGGAGAGGAGGAGGAGGAGGAGGAGGAGGAGGAGGAGGAGGAGGAGGAGGAAGTGCAAGTGCTTTGAGGCCTAAGCTTCTCTGCTTTTTTAAGAAGACAGGGCCCCCAGCAGAACGGTTCACTGAACCATTCACTGGGCCAGTTTTAGAAGTAGGACTTGAAAATCTTGTTGGGAGCTTCTGAGACTACAAAGGACCCCTGGCCCAGACCTCCAAGCCCCTCCTGCGGGCATCAGCAGTCTTACTCTCCAGATGCCATCCTCTGCCCACTTCTAAGGCAGCAATAGGTCTCAGTAGAAAAGCAGCTGGCCATGCCTGATGCTGGATTTTTTATTTAGCAATGAGAAAGTAAAAGAATACAAATGGGCCAATTTATATAGAGAGAATGTATTAAATGCGTTCTGAGGAAAGGAGGTTCTCATTCCCTCCCACATTATCTGGCAAAGATAATACAATTTTATTTACATTGCTTGCCCCCTTACCAATGATCTATGAAATTCAGAACTTTTCATGCACAAAGCTGAAAGCTTCAGGCATCATGGTTTTCATGTATAATTATTTTGGTAATTTCAAAGTGAGATCCACCAGACTAAACAAAGTTCCTTGTTTCAAAGGTTCTATCAGAGTGAACTATGCGTTATTGTACTACTTTTCTTTCATCTGCAGTCTTTGTTTAGCCTCCAAATGATGGTTAGCTCATTTGTCATCACATACTGGTGTTTGAACTCAGGGACTTGCACTTGCTTGGCTTGCTTGCTTATCTGGCACTCTACCACTTGAGCCAGACCTCCAGTCCAGCTTTTGCTGGTTAATTGTGGATGGAGACTTTTCTGCCTGAATTGTATTTAAGCCATGACCCTTCAGATCTCTGCATCCTGAGAAGCTAGGATTATCAGCGTAAGCCAACAGGTCCTAGCCCAGCTGACACTTTTGAGCATCACATGATTTTTCTCACTGTCTCACTTTGTCCCCATTGCTTCTAACAAAAACTCAATGACCTGTCCCTCAGTTCAAGATTCCAGGACCAATAAGCCCAACTTGCCATGGTTGGGTTGCAACTGAACAGCAATGTCTACAAAGATCCAAGAACAGATCTGATAGCTTCACTGACCCTGACAAGTTGAGCCTAGGGACCACAGCTCTACCAGTGAAGAAGGAAAGCCAAGAGGAGGTGGCAGCAGACAAATAATATTTCAAGCCTGGAAAAACAAGACGCGAAGTCCAGGAAGCCAGAGCTCAGAGATATAACTGAAGCCAAACAGAACATGGGAGCCAGCAAGAAGCAGAGGCTGGGAAAGGCCCTGGGAACTTGAGGGTGAATGGCTTGATGCTGAGCCTGTGGCTCTCACCAGGGCTAAGTGGATGCCACATATGGAAATGGGGCCCATCAAAGACCCCCATCTGGAGGCCCATAGTACTCATGGCCTGCAGTGAGGAGGTGGGCAGAGGGTACCATCTCTTGACAGCAACCCTATCCCTCTTTTTGTGCACGGGAAACTCTTAGGGGAGGCCCATAAACACTCACAGTTCCGTTGACCATTGACCAGAGTGATGATGTGTCATGTGCGAAGATGAAAAAAATCAAGGGATTTCAAATTGATCTCAAAGCATCAGGAAGAATTGTATAGGGTCAGTGACATAGAATGGTATGCTCTGTGGGGGAGATGAGAAAAATAAGCATTGTATTTAGTCTAGAAAAGCCCAATGCTAAGAGTAAAGATGATAGAAGCCATCTTAGAGATACATCTTCCCAGTTTTCTTCTGCCCACAACCCCCAGAGAAATGATGTTTCTGATGTACCCAGAACAACCGGTCCCTTGTCCCAGCCAGACTTCATAGGCATGGTTTAACCCTCCAGATACTTCTAATGCTTGGTTTGAGAGAAGATAAGCCACCCCATTCTTTCAGGTAAAATCTATGTATAGCTTTCTCTCCAAAAATTTTCTCTTATGAACAGCAGTTCTTTTTTCTTTCTCTTTCCCTGTCTCTGTCTGTCTGTCTCTCTTGTTCTATAGTCTGAAAATACAGAACGTTTTTCAGCTGCGTTTTTGCAAATCTTTGTGTCTTTCTATAGAATGTGCCATCTATTGCTTTGGAACCTTTTTTGAAATTGAGACTAAAGTAGTTCTAATGACTTTACTCCTCACATAGCGCTACAGTACCTCCCCCTATACTGTTTTTATTCATTTCTTTGTTTTTCAGGGTTTAGCATACACAGAAAATGAAACTATTTGTATGGTGCTCTGGAGCAAGTATACGTTTTCTTTGTCTACAGGTGACTAGACTCATTGAGGGGAAATTTAAGGCACAATTACAACTCATTTGCAGTCTCCATGTTCTCTTGCCATTGGAAGGGAAGCTGCACATGACTGTGGGTGAATGTGAGAATGGCACAAAAGAGTATTTGATTGACTTGAGCGCCAGGCTATTCATAGGAAGTGATACTTCAGATGGGTTTTGAGGGATAAAGAGGAGTTCTGCAGGCAGTCAAGTAGGACAAGGATGGAGTATTAATCAGATGCATATCACTATGACAAAATACGTAAGACAACTTATAAAGAAAGGTGGTTTGGTTGGGTGCTAGTGGCTCACACCTGTAATCCTAGCTACTCAAGAGGCTGAGATCTGAGAATCATAGTTTGAAGCCATCCCTGGTATGAAAGTTCATGAGACGCCAATCTCCAATTAAATACCAAAAACCTAGAAATGGAGCTCTGGCTCCCTAGTAGAGTGATAGCCTTGAGTAAAAAAGCTCAGAGACATTACCCATGCCCTGAATTCAGGTTCTAGGACTGGCATCAAAACAAAAAAGAGAGAAGAAAGAAAGAGAGAGAGAAAGAAAGAGAGAGAGAGGGAAGGAAGGAAGGAATAAAAGAGAAAGAGAAAGAAAGAAAAAGAAAGAAAGAAAGAAAGAAAGAAAGAAAGAAAGAAAGAAAGAAAGAAAGAAAGAAAGAAAGAAAGAAAGAAAGAAAGAAAGAAAGAAAGAAAAAAGAAAGAAAGAAAGAGAAGAAAGTTTCTTGGCTCAGTTTTGGAGACTTCAGTCCCAGGTCAGTTGGCACCATTCCTTTTGGACCTGTGATGAGTCAGCACATTATGGTGGGAACACATGATACAGTGAAGTTATTCTTATGGCCAAAATATGAGGGGGCAGGGCCTCATCATTCCCTATGGCCAAAATATGAGGGGGCAGGGCCTCATCATTCCCTTAGACCAAGACATTGGGACCATCGAAGATCTCCCTTAAAGCAAGTATTCTGGCTCTTCAGTGATAGCACAGCTGGCACACTAGGTGTATGACAAGTAGAAGGACTTATGACCAGAGAAGAGACCAGGGTTCCATCCTGGGTGGTCCTTTGTCTCAAGTCTTCCTACTGGTTGTGCCCTCCAGAGATTACTGTTTCAACCACTTGGGTAACTTGCTGTTTTCTTCACACTTCATATCCCATTACTTACCGGTGTCTGCTGGTTTAATCTTTTAACTATTTTCCACATTGTCTCATCTCCTCTATTCCCAAGCTCACGGCCATAGTCACTCATTTGTTTTTCTTACATCTACTATTGTGAAGGAAAAACTCACCCATCTCTTGTCCCCACCCCTCCACAATCTATTTTGTGTGCCACGAAAGCAGTGGTATTACCCATTGAAACTAGCTCAATGCCCCCATCATTCTACACCTCCCCTGGTAACTCTCCTTCCTTCCCATTTGCTGCCTAGGCCCACTCTACCCCTCCTAGTCTAGTATTGTGTGAGTTAAATGCTGTAGTATTATCATTAAATTGTATTGGGGGGGGGGCGGTTTGGTCGTGGGGCCTGGGCACTGTCCCTCAGCTCTTCAGCTCAAGGCTAGCGCTCCACCACTTGAGCCACAGCACCACTTCCGGCTTTTTTCTTTTTGCTTATGTGGTGCTGAGGAATCGAACCCAGGGCCTCAGGCATGCAAGGTAAGTGCTCTACCACTGAGCTCCTTCCCAGCCCCATTAAATTGTATTTTGTGAAAGGTAACAAATCTGCTACTTTCACATTATTTTAGTGGGTTTTATTATTACCTATACTCCTGTGGTTATCTGTAGTGTGGAAATACTACATAATGGTGATCTTGCAATGGTAGCTTGAATTGGGTAGCCATCATGGGAGTATTTATACCAAGAAAATTGGCAAATGTTACAAATCTTTATTTTCACTTGGTGATTCCATTGTTAGGCCATTTATCAACACACTAATCATTATCTCATGTGTTTGTGTGGGGGGGTGTGTTTGTACTGGGGCTAGAACTCAGAACCTTGTACTCTAAATTGGCTTTTTTTTTTTTTTTTGCTCAAGGAGAGTGCTCTATCACTTGAGCCACATTTCCAGTTCCAGCTTTTTGGTGGTTAGTCATGGATTTTTCTGCTTTGACTGGCTTCAAATCTCCACCCTCAGAAAGCAGCCTCTTGAGTAGCTAGAATTACAGGTGTGAACCACCAGCACCTGACTAACTTTGCTCTCTACATCTGTGTGTCCAGAGAAGGAAAGGGTATGTTGAAAGAAAATCAAATATTTAATTGTCAGACTCAAGAAGATTTGAGTCCTTTCCAGTCCAAAGATGCAGTGATTCAGAGATACTCATCATTATTTTGAATGGATATACTGCCAGGGGGGAAGTTAACCCAGAAAAATCTGCTTCAAGGGATTTCTTCACAGTCTCCACGTTGCTAACCTGGATCTCATTTTGTTGTAATTCGGTCCTTTGATGAGTCCTACACAGGATTTTTCCTGTAATGTTTCAGAGTTAGATACCAATGCAGCCACTCAGTGTGCTATAGATAGAATTATTTATCCTCATTCATCTGCTTTGCATTTAATAGTCAGCATTCTGAAAACATTTGACTCTTCGTTTAACTTCTATCAAAGCAGCCACAATGTATTGACATTTTTCCTTACTCTCCTCCACATAGCAGTTCTTGTTTTGCAGAAAGTAAAAAAAAAAAAAAAAAGGTTGAGAGAGAATCAAAAGAAAAGCTGGGAGCTCACATCAACTCTTGAGATAAGAGATGCATATTTATCCCACTTTTAATAAAAGCCTTTGCTTTATCTCCATGAGTCTACTTTTCTGATGAGTTATGAACAGTTAAAAGAGTCATTAAAATTACATGTAATGTAAGATTCAAGTAACTGTTATGAAAAATTATACTGTAGACCAGAAAGCTACCTTTAGTATTTTCTTTTAAGGAAAATCCTGCAGAAATGTTTAGCACACACTTAGACATCCCTACCTAACTATTAGAATGTACTGTTTACTTAGAACTAAAAAATAATGCACCCATGTTGTCCTAAACCAATAAATAATGATAGTCTGTTCTAGCAACAATAGGAAATTAATTCACTTTTCTCCCCTGAGCAGGCAAGGTCTGGTGGCCTCCGTGGGACCCACTCTCCTTTGTATACAATTTACCTCCCCTTCTTATCCAGCTCTGGTATTTATTTTTATTTTGCTAAAACCTGCAATTCACTAATTCTCTAACTTTGCCTTTTAACTGTCCCTTATCCATTCATCCTATTTCATTTCCTTCAATGCATCTCAGATTTCATGATGTAACATTAACATCACTCACAGTTTTCAACCATTTGCTCTCAGTACCCATATCTTTCCCCTTTGTTATATCTCCCCCCACACCAGGGGAAATCTTAACTCCAGTAAATCCAACCCTCCTTAATCTATCTGAATGTGGTTAGAGAAAAACACACAGCCAATCTGATTTGTCTGACACCAACCGAGTTCATGGCAAATAATATCACGTGGGATTTGAATGTGCCTGGAAATTCCATGATGGTCTATTACCTTTTTACTGTCCTAGGAGATTTCTACATGACTTTCCTTTTCTGCAGAAACATCTGAATTCTCTTTCTCCATCTTCATTCTATTGATTTTATGTGTAGGTTATCTTCTTCCCTTTCCATTCAGAAAATAGTAAGACGAGGACTTCTTTCCCTCCTTCCCCTTACTATGTTCTTATTGGTACCAACATGGAAGCTCCCCCTCAGATAGGAGATCCAGTACCTCTGCATAAGGAATAACAGAATAAATTTAAGTGAAATTGAACACAGCTTACATTTACCATATTTGGACTGGCAGAGAGACAGGAAGATGAGTTTTTCTGAGTTTCTCAGGTTGGCATTAGCATTTAGCCAATATTGATGCTTAACCCTGAGACTTAATTTAGTGAATTTCAACCTCAAGAGGCATCTTCTCTAGGGAAAGCCTCGAGTCCTATGATGTCACCATTACTTAAATTTCTTTGTTGTCTTTTGATAATCTTCCCTTAAATGCACCCTTCCCAGGAGATGGCATGACATCCATTATTGATGTCCTTAGTGAATGCTTTCCTTGATATCTGTGAAAATCATTGCACTTTATTTTTCAGGAGCAGCTTATTCAAGTAAAGATGTATTGCACTGCAGGAGATGGCAGGATTTTGAGTCAAAACTCCCTTCTAAAACAATCCCACTTGTCAATAAACAACAGAATGACTGAAATGTCTTCAGGCTATTCTTACATGTACTATTCTATGGGTGCAAATATACCTCCCTAGGAAAATTGAGGCAGATAAATCTTTCTCTTTCATTTTCAACTTTAAGCCTTAACAGCCCAATGGTATACTGGGTTTCACAGCTGGGCTTTTACAGCTTTTTCTCAGTTTCAATATTCTATAATTCCATGCTCCTACAAGGAAATGTTAGGAACTCATGCTTGGGGTCATGAGCAGAAAGGATTGTTTCCCTTTCTCTTCTGTTATTTTGAAGGAAAGAGCAACATCTGCGGAGATCTGAGTTATGGAGGTATTGGACTTTGGAGTGGAAAACTGGAATTTTGGGCAGACCACACAGTGCATTATTTCCATCAGTGACCACATAAAAGAGAAGATGGTGCCCATGGAACAGTGGGAGATGGATGCATTGTGGGTAGGACCACAGGCAATGTGTTGTTGATACTGCCAGCAGGAGTGAGTTAGTTATATAATAAGTTTCTGTAACTGTAAATAGATGAATGGGCTGGGCTTCAGTGGCTCACACTTGTAATTCTAGTTACTCAGTAGGTTGAGATCTGAGGATTGTGGATCAAAGCCAGCTTAGGCAAGAAAGTCCATAAAACTCTTATTTCCAATTAACTACGCCAAAAACTAAAAGTGAAGTTGTGGCTCAAATGGTAGAGTGCTACAGCACAAAAGCTAAGAGACAACAATCAGGCCCTGTGTTCAAGCCCCAGGACATATGCACACACACAAACACAAAAGCATATGAATGATGCTGTATGCCATTTGCCAGTAATAGTATGTGTGAGGAATTCCATTCACTGAGTATTAATAGCACCAGGATTATTACTGTCTAATACCCTGGCTGATTTTAGAATCTATTTCTAGACCCACAGATTTGGAGATTTGTCAGTTCTGCAATCCTGTCAGTGTTGACTTGGATAATGGGAGCAGAACAGGTTTGGATATAAAATGACTCCCCAAAGGCTCATGTAGTTAAGTCTTAGTCCCCAGCTGGGGGTGATTAGATCATGTGGGTACTACATCTACTAATGATTTCATAGCTGAGCAGACCATTAGGAGGTGAGAGCTAGCTAGAAAAGTGTGACGTTGAATGGCTCTTTTGTTCTAAACAGCTTTTGTTTGCCACACCCTTCCATAAAGATACTCAGCCTCATCACAGGCCCCAAAATGCAGAACCAAGTGACCCATGAAACTGTAAGCTAAAAGAAGTCATTCCTCCTTGAAGTTGTTTTGCTTGAGTATCTTGTCACAGCAACTGAAAGTGGCAAACATACATGGCAATCTAAAATGTTCAATTGTAGGACAAAAGGGTGGAAAAGAATAAGACTCGGTCTAAGTCTGTGTCCTACATAAATGCAATTGAGCAATATGGCTAAGTATTTGATAGAGGTACTAAGGGTTGGGGAATGGATGAGTGGATTCTCAGGGGGGAATTTGGAGGAAAGTGACTGTTAACTAAATCATGTTTCATTGAGTCATTTGTCCATGTACTCATACAGCTTTAGTTAAGGTTTATCTTGGACTTGGTGCATAACAGCAGGGTGTGTGTGTGTCTGTGTGTGTCTGTGTCTGTGTGTGTCTGTGTATATGTTGGACTCTTCTAGACTGCTTTTCTTTGTGCACGTGGCAAGATTACTTTCTGGGCTAGAGATTTAAGAAGACTCACAAAGCTGGTGGAAAAGACATGGATTTGAACCCTGATTCATTTTTGGCTGCATGACCTGAGATATATGGCTTACTCTGTTGGAAATGAACAGTAGTTAATAACTCCTGGGGCAGAGGATTTCTGCATTGGTTAAATGAGACAGTTCTGTGGGATAAGTAGGAAGCATTTTACATGGTTCATGGGCCATGAGAGATACTCAGAAAGTGGAGTGGAGTGGGGGAGGGGAGATTCTCTCCTCTTCCAGGAGAGGAAATGGTTCTAGCCACTGCTGAAGAAGCAGGGAGGTATGCTCAGAAGCAGGTTTGTCCCCAGGGGGGATATGGCATTCCAGGACTCTGTCTGTCTGTTAAATGTGTGGAGAAACACCTCATACTTCCCTTAAAATGTATGAGTCACTGTTCAGGTTCAAGTCCTCCAATGTTACACACCAGGAACAGCTCTGGACTACTTCTCTTTGTTGGAACTTCCTGCCAGACAGGAAAAAAGTTTAAGTTGTGTCTAAGGAAAAGATCAGTTGTAAACACAACCTTTAAAATTAGTTCACATAGGCACCAGTGGCTCATGCCTGTAATCCTAGCTGCTCAGGGAGGCTGAGATCCGACGATCATGGTTCAAAACCAGCCTGGGCAGGAAAGTCCGTGAGACTCTTATCTCCAATAAGCCACCAGAAAACTGGAAGTGGCGCTGTGGCTCAAGCGGTAGAGTGCTAGCCTGGAGGTGAAGAGCTGAGGGACAGCACCCAGGCCCAGAGTTCAAGCCCCATGACCAACAAAAAAAACAAACAAACAAAAAAACTAGTTCACATGCTAAGAGAGGTTACTAGAAAAGACCTTGTGGTCATTTCTTCTATGCCCCAGGTTTAGAAGATATTTGCAGTTGGCATGGGTGACTCTATCCTAGCACAAGGTCATTACCAAGGCTGGAGGATTTGTATTATCCCATGATATAGCAGAAGATGTACCTGAGACAGACACTACACACAGAGCCCAATGCCAACCACAGTACCTGGAGAAAGTATCTTCTACACTGCCCTCTTACTTAGTTTCACAAGCAGCACACTTCCTAGTGGTTTCTGAGGCTAGATTAAACAGAATCACCTTTAACTCTCAAGTGTTGCCTTGTTTCTGAACAAGTATGGATTGAATGAGATCAACACCCTTTGAGCTGGAGTGTGAAGTGATGACTGCTAGCTGCCAGTCTATAGCACTGGGAGTTAAGGATGGTGAGATCACCAACTCTGAGCCATCCTTGCCCTATGGCTTGTACACAAGGGAAACTCAACCAGCCTCTACTGGTAGCTAAGTACGAACCTGCAGCTGGTCCTGTAGAGTGGGGAAGTGGGGGAGAGATGAAAACAGTTCCTAGACCACGGGCTAAATGAGTTAACAAGAACACCTTATGGGGTTGACTCTCCAGTTCAGGGTATGAGTATTTAACTAAACTTCAGATTTGTCATTTGTGAGGATGAATATATTACATAAACCTTAGGGTTGTTTTAAGAAACCTGTTTGAAAATGTGCTTACAAATTGCTTAGCTTTGTAACTTGGTACATGCTCAGTGAATAGAGGTAATGATCCTTATCATCTTTCCCACCATTTCCTCCCCATCTTTACCTCTCACATTAGACTGAGGAAGGCAATCTATATCAGGTGAGGTGAGCATAAACGGGTTTGTACCTTAAAGTCATTGTGTCTGTGGAAGGCCAGGAGAAGGACCTCAGATTCAAATGGAAGAACCACTAGAGTTGGAGACAAAAAGTCATGAATTTGAATTTTGGCCTTACATGTGCCAGCTGGACACCCCTGAGGGTTTTGCAACCTCTCTGTGCCTCCCTGCCCTTTCCCCAAATGAATACCAGGATTTCCTCGACCATATCTGAGTGAACAAGAAAGAAAGGAAAGGCCAAGTTCTCTGAAGGGTCCAGAAGGCCTGGACTATATGGATGAAGGCCCATATAGCATTGTGTGGCTTCTGGAAGAAGGAGCCTCCTGCAACCATGAGCCATGGCAGAGGAAGGATGCTGAGGGCCTGTCTTGATGTACACTCAATGCACGTACGATGTGCAATAGATGCATGTGGTATCCCTGAGCCATTTCCTCAGTTCCTTTCAGGAAATCTCATTTTGTTCCAGGAGAAGTTGGTGATGTGTCAGGTGTCTTCTGAGAAGTTCTAGATGCAGAACTCTGCAGACAGGCAAGACATCCCCAGGTAGGACTCCACAGAGCACCAAGAAAAGACAAAAGTACCACTCTTCTCTCCGCCCTTCCCTCCTGCTGGGTTAAGTAAACGGTACTCATTACCAGCTCATTCTTTGAGCCCCCAAACAGGGCTATAGAGCCTCTTCAGTCCTACTTTCTTGACTGCCTAGAAGTGAGACAGTGAACTCCATGGCAATTGCCATCAGCCAATTGAAACATGCTGTCACCACCACCCCCACACAGCTGTTGACATGCCTCAGCCTCCCACACAGGGCTCTGGCTGGCTGCCCCCAAAAGTCACATTCCTGGCAGATCCAGGAGTCCAGCTGAGAAAAAAAAATCTACCAGAATCAGACATGGTTTGGTGTTCTCCAGTTACCAGCAGCTGGAAGGTGGGACTGCTTCTGATGGAAATAGCCTGGACAGACCTGCAGAGTTCAAGGGTGTTTCCCTCTCTGCAGGCACAGTCCTATGTCCTTGGGGCCAGAAACCCAGGGTTAGTCCTACAGGATGCAGGCAGATTCTTCTTTCTCCTGAACTTGGTGTGATTTTGTTTTGGCCTTTCCAGGACTTTGCCCACAAGGTTGGCCTGCCATGAAAATAGAGCAGAGTGTTCCCCTCTCCCTCTCCTTTTGTCTTTGCTGGAAGGATTTCCAAAGGGAAGCCCCCATTTGAATGCATTTCCCTTCCTAGTAACATGGCCTGAGGCCTTGTGGCTTGCCCGTATCATCTCGAAAATGTCCAATCACCCCGGAGACAATTGTGATGGGTTTGCTTTTGTACCCCCAAATGATGGAATCAAATATAAATAGCAAACTACAAGGGCCACTTGTGTTTGTGAAAGGTTGGTTTTTTATTTAATTTTTAAAACTATTATTATAAAGGTGACGTACAGAAGGATTATAGTTACGTAAGTCAAGTAATGAGTACTTTCTTTTTGGACAATGTCATCCCTTCCCTCTCTCTCCCATCTGTCCCCTCCTATCTCCCACCCACATGTTGTGGGGTATGGCTTTTGCTTTAACTTTCTCACCCATATTCTGTCTTCATGGTCTGGGGAAACGTGTTACACGGATGACTGATACTGATATAAATTTACCGAGTCACTATCAGGAGCCAAAGTGTAGTAACTGAGCTACAATGACAACCACCACTTTGTTTTGTTAGACAAGCCAATTCTTCTCAATTATTAAGAATTGCTGGTCACTAGTGGCTCATGTCATCAGTAGCTGTAATCCCAGCTACTGAGGAGACTGATATCTGGCTATAGAGATTCAAACCAAGTGCAGGATGAAAAAAGTCTATGCAACTTTTATCTCCAAGCAACCAGCAAAAAGCCAGAAGTGGAGCCAAGGCTCAAATGGTAGAGTGCCAAACTTGAGCAAAGAAAAACCAAGTGAGCATGTGAGACCCTCAGTTCAAGCTCCAGTTCTAGTACAAAACAATCTTAACAATTTAGTTTCATAGGAGGTTCATATTGGACTGGGCATTCTCACTCACCCTCTATTTTTAAAAAAGTCATGTTTACAGTTTCTACAACCTACCTTTCTACGGTGCAGTGTGAAGTGCAGGTGTGCGGGTATCTGCCTGCCTTTGGTCTCTAGGTTCTGGTACTCCTGCCATGTCCTTACTACCTCCTGCTCAGCCTGCTGCTCTCTTCCCCACAACTGTCTCTTGGGGCTCTGCACAGGGCAGGTGAGGGGTGCTGGTGAGCTGATGCCTCTCCCCAACCCCCCAGCACTCTGAAAAGGAAGAGCACGAATGGAGGAGAATCACTTGCCTCTCTTGGCTCTTTTGAGGAAGCTGGGCTGAGGCTTGCCCCATACCAGGATTAGCCATAGCCTGCTGTCTCCTGCCCACTGCGTGCAGGCTTAGCTTCCTCCCCTTGCATCTCCTGATGCAGACTGGAATTATTCCCTACTTCATCTCCATCTGCAACTCCTTGTCCCCGATGTGTAGTATTTCATTATGTGTGTATATCTATGTATGTATGTGTGTATGTGTGTGTGTATCATACTTTCTTCATAAGCTATATTACAACTGTTGGCAAGAATGTAAAAAGCCCTTTGCACTGTTCAAAGGAATACAAATTGGTACAATCATTGTGGAAAAACAGTATGGAGGTTCCTCAAAAATTAGAACTAGATCTACCATAGGCTGGAGCTTCTGCACATATGCCTGAAGGAACCAGTCCGTTGAAGAGGTATCTGGCCTCCCAGGTTCATGACAGCACTCTTTAATTCACCGGTGAGTCTCGCATATGTCATTTCAGCTGGCCATGTGAGGAGGCCTTTTAAACGAAGCAGGGTCATCATTCTTAGTTATTTTACAAATGGGGAAACTGGCAGAGAGATGGAATGACTCTCCTAAGGTTGTATAAACAACAATGTGGTCTGAGATTATTTTTTCTTTTTCTGGTTAATATCACATTTGCTTTCCTCAGTGTTTTCAACTCTAACTGAACATTAAAATAAACAAAATTAAAACTATGGGTTCAAGCTTCATCTCAGAGATTCAGCTTATAAGTGAGGAACTGGGTTTGATGGATTTTATGAGCTCACGCCAGCCCAGGACAAAGTGTCTATGCACACTGGGATGTCCAAGTTTTTACACTGGGTTGCAGAATTGACCAAATCCAAGACCTTGAGCTTGTGAACCACTGAACCAAAGCAGCGATGGGGAAGAGGCCACATCTGGGCAGGGCTTGGGGTGGACTGGCTCCAAGACTAGAGAAGCACAAAAAGGGTTCTGGGTCTCAGCTGTGGCTTGGGCCTGTGTGTGGGTACCTTTTCACCAGCTTTACTCCCTCACGGACAAAGTCCAGGTGTCTGTTTAGAACAAGGCTTAGGAGATAAGGGAGGGGTATCGCTCAACTCCACTCTGGTACTCATTGAAAAGGAGAAATTGCTCAGCGGAGTCTTATAAGTTCTTGCCTATTTTGTCCTACTTGACAATGTGGGATTCTAGTTCTACATGCCAGGTGTGAAATATATCTGCTAAATATAGAGAAGGAAGGAAAATGGAGCTGCTTTGCTTCTCTTTCTACCTGCTTCCTATGTCATCAGTTACTGTTACTCCCAGCCACAAGCAAAGTATTTGCCTCTTTGTTCTTTTTTTTCTTATTCTCACAGCTTTGAAAGTCTGTCCTCTTTTCAATCTGGAAAGAGTTTTTTAAAAAAATTAAGTTATTTTAAGTCGTTATACAAAGGGCTTGCCATTCACCAAAGCAGTTTAGGAATACAGGGCATATTGATCAATGTCATCCCTTTCAACATTCTCATCCACCCCTCCCAATACAACCCTTCCCTTAATTATCTTAACTTTAGGTTATGTATTGAATTGTTGGCCATTTAACAAAGTGGTTTATATTTACAATGCATCTAGATCTTTGTGATCACTTCAAAATCTTCATCCCTATTTTGACCACCCCTTCCTTATATTTCTCAATTCTGTGGTATATATAATGTAGTCTTGCTTGCATTCTCTTACAGCTTTGAAAACCTGTTCCTGACCTTCATTTCTTGGCAGGTTTCTTAGCAGTCTGCCTGACTGGTCATCTTTTTGCAGGTTTATGCCACTGTGGTTGCATTTATTCTTGGCAAAGTTGTGTTACTGCCAACATTTCTTCATTCCTGTTGCAAATATGAGCTCATAGATGAGACACTTCTGTAATAATATGGTTGCTTAGGGGTGTGTCCCATTCCTCCCCATTGAGGCTTATTTATACTTATATTACACATTTTTGGTTAAGGCCCTCCTATTCACTTCCCCAACCAGAGCTTCTGATCTGGGGGTATAGCATCTTTGTCTTGAATCTTTAGACTGTTTTCTTAAATCTCAGAATCACTGGAGATAAGGGGACTCTGCTGGAGTCTGGTCCAGATTTGATTTGATTGATGTGTCATTAAAAAAAATTAAATCTGAGTTCTTACTGATTCTCAGCCCTTCCTATCATCATGTACATCTGCCTGTTTTGTGCATTTTCTTTACCTGCCTGATCTGGAGACATCTGAGCTCATGATTTCTCCTACCAGCTGTGGCTAGTATTCTTTCTCCTGTAATATTTGCCTGATGTGGGTCTCTTTCAATTGGCCCATTTCAGCATTGGAAACTACATAGCTCCAACGTGGGTGAGAAGCTGTTCAGGCAAAAGCATAGTTTGGTACAATTCACCACGCTGAGTCAATCTGACTCCCGATTGTCCAGTAAATCATTTGTGTTCATGGACACAAGTGAATCTGTTATCACCAGGCAACTTTTTCAGAATGTATTTATGCCCAGGCCCTCTGTATTTGGGCATTGCCCTTTCTACGTATGCCCCTCTTTTACCAATTTTGTACTCACGTCTGCATGCCTGTCTGAGAACTAAGTCAAGTGTCCTTGTTAATCTGGGATGGGAGCACTAAGCATCACATTTTCCAAATTCCCCTTGTCGGGTGCTCTCTGGGACCCCCATGTTCAATGGCTTCATTTCCAGTCTTCCTGGGACTGCTGGATGTTCATGCTGTCCTGCCAATTATCACTTCCCAGGCTTTGACTGTCCACCCTATACTTAGGGGTGGCTTGTGTGTTGGTCAGTCTTCCATGATTGTACCAAATTGAGGTAATCAAAGATGACCATGATCAATTGACCTTGTTGCTTTGGAGCCAATCAGGAGATGTTGCATCATGGAGAAGCACAGGGCAAAGCAAAGAGGCTTACTGCATGACAGGGAGCAAAAGAAAACAGAGATTCCACACTTCCCTCTGAGGACACGTACCCCCATTGCCTAAATACCTCCTACTAGGCTCTCCCTGTTGAAGTCTCCACCTCCTGTCAATTGTAGGCCTTCTGGAGACATTCCACATCGAAGCTATAGCAGCTTATTTCTTTACATAACACATCTTGCTCATGGCTATTATAAAATCTAACTGATCACCTTTCTCCAAGATTCCCAAACTTTCTCTCTCCCTCATCAAATAATTGTTTCTTGGTGGTTACTAGTAATTTCTGAGCAACCATTTATTTCATTGCATTGACCCACTTCCATGATTACACTAGTGTGCAAAAAGATCTGCTTTGTACAGGAAGCTCTACAAATAAGTCCTGTTTTCATCCACAGAGGATTGCTTGATGTTTTGGCACAATTTTGCAATGTTTGAGGTTCCCATTTTTTGAAAATTGGTTCATATGGTGATGCAAAACTTATTTTCCAGAGCATTCAACTAAGACAATTCTGTCAACCACTGGTTATTGGCAAACCTTTGTGTGATTAGCTTTGGCAACTAGTTTATAAATTATGTGGGCTCCAAAGAAATATCCTGGTAAGTTTTGTAGATGGAAGGTAAAACTGTCGTCTAGAATAGGATCAAAGGCAGCAAAGCTTAAAAAACAGGGCTCAAGTGGTAGAGCACCTGCCTAGTGCACACAAGGCCCTCAGTACCTGAAAACTGATCCCAGCAAACCAAAAGAGAAGATCCTGTAAAAGCCCTGCCTTGTCACCTAACAGCTGCAGAGGCTTGCTCAGAGGTTAAAAATAATTGTTTTAGAGCTACAGCTTCCAGACAGAACTAAAGGTCTATGCCAATCATAGTAAAATTTATTTATTCAAAACGTTCCATCTTTTAAGGTGAACCAGGTCTAAGAAAAGACCCCAGCTCTGCTGATGGTTGCTACAGGAAATCACAGCCATGTAGTCTTTTAGCACCTCCTAAAAGACTCATAAAAAAAGAATGAATATGGAGAGTTCTTTAGTGCTTTTAACCAAGGACATTTTCATTTTCTTCTATGTAATTGCTGTCTTATGGCAAATCTACTTAGTGCTTCAGCCCTGAAATGACACAGCCTGCTTCAGAGGGGCTGGGTGACCACACCTGAGAAAGCTCAGGCATCATGATGAGTGCATAGTCCTGCTCAGGGTGAGCACAGCATCACTTAGCCATTCAGGATACTCCCATTTAAGTGACCATTTCAGTACCTATAGACGCTGAGCAGACAGTTGGGAAACAATAAGGCCCAACCCTGGCCTGGATGGGTGGTAGACTGAGCATATGCAGGCAAGCGACTTGACTTATCTAATAGTTGGGGTTTTCTTTTTTTTTTCTTTTTGTCAGTTGTGGGGCTTAAACTCTGGGTTTGGGATCTGTTCTTGAGCTCTTCAGCTCAAGGCCAATGCTCTACCGCTTGAGCTACAACACCACTTCCGGTTTTTGAGTGATTTTTTTTTTTTTTTTTTGTCAGTTGTGGGGCCTGAGCTTTGGGCCTGGGTGTTGTCCCTCAGCTCTTCAGCTCAAGGCTAGCGCTCTACCCCTTGAGCCACAGCGCCACTTCCGGCTTTTTTCTTTTTTGCTTATGTGGTGCTAAGGAATCGAACCCAGGGCCTCATGCATGCAAGGCAAGCACTTTACCACTGAGCCACCTTTTCAGCCCCTCGAGTGATTTTTTAAGAGATAAGAGTTTCATGGACTTTCTTACCCAGGCTGGCTTTGAACTGTGATCCTCAGATCTCAGCCTCCTGAGTAGCTAGGATTACAGGCATGAGCCACCGGTGCCCGGCTTAGTTGGGGTTTTTCTAATAGGATTTGCTTCCTTTTAACACTATCTATGAGACATTGAAGTTAATAGATTCTGATGGTTACAGTCCTTTGGATGAGCGGCACTGAAAGTTATGAGTTGGTTGTGAGTTCACAGGTATCCACTATAAAAGAATCCATACTGAGCCTGGCTCTGGTAGCTTATACCTGTAATCCTAACTACTAAGGAGGCTGAGATCTGAGGATGATGATTTGAAGCCAGCCAGGGCAGTCCATGAGACTCTTAACTCCAATTAACTGAGCTTCCAAAAGCTGGAAGTAGAGCTCTGGCTCAAGTCTTAAGTAAAAGAAACTCAGGGTTAGCACCCAGGCCCTGGGTTGAAGCCCAAGAACAAAGACACACACATGAATTCTTATGGATAGAGGTAAATAAACATTCACTAAATGTATATTCTTACTAGTGGTTTTGGAAACAGGGTCTAACTAAATATCCCAGACTGGCGTCAAAGTCTGGATCCTTCTGCCTCTGCCTCCCGCGTACTGAGACTACAGATGTGTGTCGCCATGCCAAAAGCAAGAAAAAAATACATTGGAAAGAAAACTTTAACATTATGTCCTGTGTGTTTTCCATTTATAAAGAAGTATTACAAAATATTTTTTTCCATTTTTTTCTAGCCTGATTTGCTGCCAGTCTTTTAACTGTAGAATCATTGTCTAGAAGCAGATTCCTTCTTTTTAAAATAAAAGGAAAATGCGAATTCTGGAAAATACCTAGCAGTGTTGCTTTATCTTGCTTCACTTTTGAATGTTGTTATTGATCTCTAAATGGAATTTCCAAGCCAGTGACTTTTATAAAAATGCTGTGGAAAGAAGTCGGAAATAAGGAGTGGGGAGGGAGAAGGAAAGATAATTTACAGAACAAACGCAAGCAATAACTTTAATGGTCTCCATCCATCCCTATAAATCAACAAATCATTTTCCCACAGGTCAGCCTGCTACAGGAGAATCTGGTCTCATTCTGTTCATTTTGTAGATGGTGACAAGTGCTCGGACTGGTGCCACATTATGCATTTGGAAGAATGATTGCATTGTAGAACCCATTCCAAGCTTCCCACTATTCCAACAATGGAAAATACTGAAGAATGCTTGGACTGATTTAAAATGTGAAGAGGTAATTCCAATGTCACTAAAGCCTTCCACCACTCAAACATCTTTCAGAGAAATCCCAGTCACCTACCCAATTAAGCTCTGATGTTAGATGAAAAAGACTCAGAGTACTGAACACTAACTTCAAAGGATGCAGTAGTTACATTGTGCTATAGAAACCCAAGAATTAACAGAAAACCATTGACTTCTATGTGGTACACGTGAAGACAGCATTTGCAAAGAGGTATGACAGATACTCTTACTCTGAATGATCCTCCTGGTTAAACATGAAGATGCCAGGTTATTATTGAAAAATATTCTCGCTAATTTAAATTCATTACTGAATTGGCACTAAATTAAGGCATGTGCAGAATCCCCTAGGGAGTGCAAACAAGAAGCCCTGAGAGGTAGATGAAAACCAAAATACACCTGGGAACTGTCGCTAACGCCTGAAGATGCTGTTTCTTCTCTAATAGCTGTGCAGCATTCAGAGCATGAGATAAAGCTTAGGCCTTCTCTGACCAGTGAGGTCTAATAATAGAACCCTTATTTATCTGGAGCCCTACAGGCCACTGTCCTAAGGTAAAGATGAATGAGAAACAAACCTTGATATTCAGAAGGTGACAGAAAGGAAATTTGCTTGTCTCCACTTTGCATTGGAGTGGAAAAAAGAAATCCCACTCCTCCTCCTAAGAAAATGGGGATGGCAAGTCTAAATTTGTCCTACCTAGGTGGTATAGAAAACTCAGACTGAGAATTCAATTTGAAGTAGATGCTAGTTGATGAGACTGAAGCATGGACAACTCACTCTGGAAGAACTCAAAGTTAACCCAACGTACACAAAGCCTGGCACAAGTAGGTCATGCCTATAAACATAGCTACTCAGGAGGTTGACAACTGAGTATTGAGGTTCAAAGCCAACCCAGGCAGGAAAGTCCTTGAGACTCTTATCTCCAGTTAACTACCTAAAAGCTGGAAGTGGAACTGTGGCTTGAGTGCTAGTCTTGAGTGAAAAAGCCCAGGCCCTGAGTTCAAGCCCAGTACTGGTACTCTCTGTCTGTCTCTTTGTCTGTCTGTCTTTGTCTCTGTCTCTGTGTGTCTGTGTCTGTGTGTGTCTCTCTCTCCCTCCCCCTCTCTCACATAATGTCACACGAATAACTTTACAGAATGAACAGACAAAATTCTCCAAATATCCTATTATAGATGATGTCATGGTGAAATCCACCAGAAACATCCTAAACTGAAACAAACCTACAGACTATTCAGATATGGAAATATCAGACAGCGACACATTTCCATTCACAGGAAATGTCGTTAGCTTAAGAGATCAGATGGATAAAGAAAGGTGTGACAAGTGCCAATTTGTGTCCTAGAGTGAATGACCTGAGACAAAGATTGCAGAAGAGCAATCATTAAAAAATAAAAACAAAAAAGGAAAGACATTTGCTGATGGCTCACACCTGTAATGCTAGCTATTCAGGAGGGTGAGATCTGAGAACTGCAGTCCAAAGCCAGCCTAAGCAAGGAAATTTGCCAGACTCTTCTCTCCAATTAAGCACTAGAAAAAGCTGTAAGTGGAGCTATGGTTCAAGTGGTAAAGCACTAGCCTTGAGCCAAGGAATCTCAGAGACAGTACCCAGGCCCTGAGTTCAAGTGCAGGGACTGTCACAACAAGAAAAGCATTTTCAGAGCTATTGCAAGACAAATTTTATATGAAGCGCTATGAGCTCCCCTGAGCTCTTTCGCTCAGGGCTATGCACTACCTCTTTGACCCACACCTTCACTTCCAGTTTTCTGGTGGTTAACTGGAGGTAAGAGTCTCAGGGACTTTCTTGCCTGGGCTGGCTTTGAACCTCTATCCTCATATCTCAGCTTCCTGAGGAGCTAGGATTACAGGCATGAGCCACTAGTGTCTAGCTCAAATAGCTTTTTTTTGGTAATATGTTTCTTGCAATGTTGTAAACTGTTCCTATGGGAAACTAATATGATTAAAATATAAACAAAATGCCAAGTTAATAATATTGACTTGATATTATATCCAAAAAACTCAAACCTTTAATGGAATACTTCACTGCCTTTTTTTTTTTTTTACTATGATTGTTACTTCTTTATTCCTTCACATTTTTTTGATAAAAGCTAATATAAGGTTTTGCCCTCATGTGATTTCAGTTCTAGTTAACTGGATGTGTGTGAAAAGATCACACCTAATTCACCAAAGGACATTATCTTAACACTTTTTTAAAAAATGATAATCACTTTAGTTTCTTCTCAAATCAAACAAAAATGTACAAAGTAAGCTGGAGGCCAATAGTACAAACATGTCATTCTACCTACTTAGGAGTCTGAGATCTGAGGATTACAGTTCAAAACTAGCCGAGTCAGGAAAATCTGTTAGCCTCTTATCTCCGATTAATCACTAAACAGCCAGAAGTAGAGCTGTGGCACAAGTGGTAGAGTACTAGTCTTGAGCACAAAAGCTCAAGGACAGTGTGCCTAGGCCCTAAGTTTAAGCCCCAGAATTAGCACAAAAAATTATACAAACATATATAAAGCAAATAATATTTATTCGTTGAGAAGATGAAGAATAAAATTGTGTGCAATTCTTCTTTGTCGGTTGTGGCCTTCTTCTTCTCCTTCTTCTTCTCCTTCTCCTTCTCCTTCTTCTTCTGTTGTGGGGCTTGAACTCTGGGCCTGGGCGCAGTCCCTGTGTTCTTCAGCTCAAGGTGAGCACTCTACCACTTGAGCCATAGCACCACTTCCAGTTTCCTAGTGTTTTATTGGAGATAAGAGTCTCATGGACTTTCCTGCCTGGGCTGGCTTTGAACCATGATTCTCAGATCTTAGCCTCCTGCATAGCTAGGATTACAGGCGTGACCCACTGGCACCTGGCTTGTATGCAATTCTTCTAAGAGTGGAATTGCAAAAGTATACTCATATTGTTTATGATCAGCATATCTTCTTATTTGTATTTAGGGGTCTAAACCTGGAGGTGGCTTTGGTTTAGAATTGATAAAGGAATAACCACAATATGAACAGAACTGATCAATGTCCATAAAAAAGAAAGACATTTCATCTGGGTGCCGGTGGCTCATACCTTTAATCCTCGTTACTCAGGAGGCTGAGATTTGAGGATCTTACTTCAAAGCTCAAGTTGGGCAGGAAAATCTGTGAGATCTTATCTCCAATTAACCACCAGAAAACCAGAAATGGAACTGTGGTTCAAAGTGATAGAGCACTAGTCTTGAGCAAAAGAGCTCAGGGACAGTACTGAGGACCTGAGTTCAAGTCCCCATGACCAACAAAAAAAAGAAAGAAAGAAAGAAAGAAAGAAAGAAAGAAAGAAAGAAAGAAAGAAAGAAAGAAAGAAAGAAAGAAAAGAAAGAAAGAAATTTCCTTCGTGGAATGATTTAAATTGTATAGTAAGATCTTCTGCCTGCAAATCTCTTTGCTATAGAGCTGAACTATTTAAAGCAATAGGGAATTCTCTAAAAAAAAAAACAAAAAACTGCAACTCACTTAATGGCAAGCATGGCAATTTTGATGCAAAGCTATAATATAACTGATACAAAGAAAAGGAAAAAAATGTAATGGCAACAGACCAAACCATCTACATGGAAGACAGAGTAGAACAAAGGCAGAAATCAATCCCAAAATTGCAAAGGAAAGTAAAAGGGACTCGTTTGGAAAACCTATTCTTGGCCAAGCATTTAAACTTTATTTCATTTAACCCTGGTGACAATCAAACTAATATGTATAAATATATGTGACATATTTATATATACCTTTTTCTAATCACTAATGTAGTACATGCTCACTATAAGAAAGTTGGAAACTACATGAGTACCAGCAAACACCATCCATTTCTGCAAAGGACTCTACTGCTACAAGTTTGAAGTCTGGTCCAATGTCATGGGTCATACCCCCTGAACCCCAGGTACTTTGAAGGCAAAGATTGTGGATCTGCCTGGTGTACTGGCCATCTCTCTCCCTTTTTAAACATTTTTATTTCCAGAAAAACAATGTCAGTCTTGTCACTATTTCCCCATCCTTGCCTATTCCTTTTCAATCTAGTTTAGATTGGGTACTACCAATAACAAGGCTTTCAATGTTTATAATATCAAATACCTTCCTGGGATATTTAAAATTGCTTCTATGTCTTGTTTTCTCCAAAAAAGAAATATGAGAACATATTTGTTACTTCTAGTTCTTCATAGTTTCATTTTTATCTTTAGTTGATTAATCCTCTGCAATTATTTGAAATCATGGTGTGAGGAAGGAATATCCTGGCAGATAAAAGCGTTTCCAATATTATTTATTTAAAAATTCCTTCTTTCCTGATTTGACTTATGGTATCTTTCCTCTTCATATACTGGACTCTAACATAATTATGATTGTTTCAGCTTATCTTACCACTTATCCCCATGAGAGTCCAACAATGTTTTCTTATGAAACCATTTCATTGTAATGTAGTATACATTTTTCAAAAAAATCAAATAGTAGAAAAAGAATTCAACATAAAAATGAATAACCCTCCACTATACCTTTTCCCATGTATAATCTTACTTGCCAGAGAGAAACCATTTCAGCCATTCCTGTTTTTGTTTTTTCTAGCATTAATTCTGCATTCCTAAAATAGTGGAGTATGGTGTAGTCAGTGACCATTGTATATCTGCTATACAAATGATGGTCTAGCACCTCCACAGGATTTTAACCTCTCCTCTCCACATTTGATAGTTTTACAGCTCCTTGTTCCTTCCCAACTATTGCCTTTATGAGTTAAAACAATAGATTTAAGCTTTTATTTCTTGTTCCATCAACTCTCCACAGTGTATCTTGATTCTTGCCTTTGCATGAAAATTACTGTTTCTTATCTTTCCTATAACTTTGGTTTCTACTTTATTATTTTTAGTTAAATGTTATTTTATTGTAAAGGGTATGTACAGTTACATAAGTAAGGGAATGAGTACATTTCTTGTCAAACAATGTTAGCCCCCCCCCTTGTTTTCTCCCACTTTCCCTTTTCCCTTTCCCCTCCCCCACCAGGTTGTAAAGGTAATTTCCAAAATAGTGTCTTGTGAGTATCGATGTTGCATTAGCTCACCCTTTGTCCTTTGTCCCACCATTTTCTTATTCCCTTCCCTTCCCCAAGTCAGATAAACATATACACAAGACACATGTACCAAAATCAAAAACAGTGACAACAGTGGATAAACCAAAGGGGGAAAAATGAACGACAAAAGAAATAACTTCACATAAACAAAAAACCAAAAAAGCAAAAACAAAAAAAGCCCTCATTTTAATTTCTTGGAGTCCATTTCTATTAGAATCAGTTTCTACTTCTGATTGATAGCATCGGCAACACGAACACAGTGCTTATATTATGGCCATGTAGTTATACTTTGTTCTAGGACCAAATTACTTCTCTCCTGTTCAAAGTCACTTTGTCATTTGCCCTAAAAAAGTAGTAGCACCACATGAGGCCAAATAAATTCTTTCTTATTTCTATCAAATACTCAAAATATGTGTTTGATAGAATTCACTTGTGATGATGTCATGTGAACATAGAGTTTTGTTTGGGATCTTTTATTTTGAGGGATTTTTTGGTGGTACTGGGGATTGAACTCGGGGCTTCATGCTTCTTAGGCAGATGTTCTACCACTGACGCACACCACCCGTCCTTTTTGGAAATTGTTTTTTGAGACAGGGTCTCCCTTCATGCCATGGAATACTTAGCCATTCTTTATTTCAGTTATTCTGGTTGATGTATAACTTATGACTTGAATTCACATTTTAGATGATTACTAATACCTGAGCATCTGTTCATATATGAAGTTGCTATTTGGATACCATCTATTGTAAAGCTCCTGTAACTATACATTGCTACTTATATATTGACTGTCTCCCTCTATTTTTTTGCAGGAGTTCATTTTATATCTTGTTTATGCCTCTTTTTTAGAGTGTGTATATCACAAAAATCATCTTCATGTTCTTGGCTTATATTTTTACTTTCTCAATGTTATTAGTTTACTAATTTTGCATAGTCTTATTTATCAATCACAATTTATTTGCTTGATTATTATGTTTTATTTAATCATTATGTCTAGTGCTTTCTAAGTCTCTCTCTAATCTCAAAGCATGAAGATTTGATTCCTATGTTTAATTCCAGAAGCTTATTGGGTTTTGCCTTCGTATCTAGATAGATAACCCTCATAGCTGAGGTTGAGAGTGATTTCTGTTTCCAATGTAGATATTTAATGGATCCATTATCACTAGCGTAAGAACAATCTTTTGCTCATTGCATCTTGGTGTCATCTAGGTCACAAATTGAATGACTCTGCTTTTGAGGTCTACTTCCAGACTTTTTTTGACGGTCCTGTGGTTTGAACTCAGGGTCTGGGCTCTGACCCTGAGCCAGCCTCTCTGTGCTCAAGGCTAGCACCTACCACTTGAGCCACAGAGCCACTTCTGGCTTTTTCTGTTTATGTACTGAGGAATCAGACCTAGGCTTCATGCATGCTGGGCAAGCACTCTACCACTAGCCATATTCTCTGTCCTAGGCTTTTTAATATGTTTGATTTCCCAGTTAATCTCTCTTTTAAATTAACATTCTAGTCATGATCATTGTGTAATTAGTATTGCCATATAGATATGTTTTTCAGATTACTTTGTGTTTGTGTGCCAGTATTGAGGCTTGAACTCAGGGTCTAGGCATTGTCTTTAAGCTTTTTCATGCAAGACTGGTGCTCTAACATTTGAGTCACACCTCTACTTCTTATTTTTGTTAGCTAGTCAGAGGTAAGAGTTTTACAGACTTTCCTACCATTTCTGACTTTAATCATCAGATCTCAGCCTCCTGATTAGCTAGGATCACAGACATGAGCCAGATTAACTTTTCTTTAAAGTTACCTTGGCCATTTGGGGGCTTTTGTATTTCCATTTATATTTTAGAATCAGCTTTTGGTTGTATATTTCCCTCCACCCCCCCCCCCCCAAAAAATGCTAAGATTTTGATTGAGAGTACATTTACTCTATAGATCAACTTCTGGAGTCTTGACATCCTAACAATAGTAATCTTCTAAGCTATGACCATGGCGTAAGTTTTTACAGGTCTTTTTAAAAACTCATTTCTATATTTTGTAAAATTTTCTGCATAGAAGACTTGGGCAGTTTTATGAGGCGTAATGCCACATATCTGATCATATTGGTGATATTATAAATGTTATATCGCATATTTAACTTTTCATTTTAAAATCCTTTATTGCTAATAGATAGAAACTTTCTTGTGGGTGTTACCAGGGATGACACCAGAACCTCACATATGCTAGTAAAGACTTTGCCACTGAGCTCTACTTCCAGCCTGACAGATATTAGTATTGAGCTCATAATGAGTATCTAAATTCACTCACAAACAGTAATAGTTTTGCCCATTGAGTTTTTTAAATAATGCCAGTTTTAGTTTTCCCTTTCTAATTATTATTTTTCTTGTCTTATTGTACTGTATCTCTACTCTTACACTATCACATTAAATACTGAAAATATTACCCTTCTTGATCTCATTCTTTTTTTTTTTAACTGGTCCTGGGGGAGCTGGGAAGGTGGCTCAGTGGGAGAGCGCTTGCCTTGTATGCATGAGGCAATGGGTTAGATTCCTCAGCACCACATAAGCAGAAAAAGCTGGAAGTGGCACTATGGCTCAAGTGGTAGAGCGCAAGCCTTGAGCTGAAGAGCTGAGGGACAGCGCCCATGCCGAGTTCAGGCACCACAACTGACAAAAAATAAAAAAATAAATAAACTGGTCTTGGGGCTTGACCTTAGGGCCTGGGATCTGTCCCTAAGCTTTTTTGTGCTCAAAGATAGCGTACTACCACTTGAACCTCAGTGCCACTTCCAGCTTTTTTCTGAGTAGTTTATTATAGATAAGAGTCTCCTGGACTTTGCTGCCCAGGTTGGCTGTGAACTTTGATCCTCAGATCTCAGCCTCCTGAGTACTTAAGACTACAAGCATGAGCCACTGGTTCTGGTTCTCTTTCTTTCTTTTTCTTTTGTGCTGTATTATTTTTTTCTTAAAAATAATTATCTTTAAGTAGTTGTACAAAGGAGTTGCCATTTAACAAAGCAGTTTATGAAAAATGCGTCTTGATCAATATTACTCCTTTCAAGATTCTTACCCAACCCTCCCTCCCTACCCTTTCTCTCACTCTTCTTAATTTCACAGGATAAACATTGAATTCTTGAATGCATTTTCCCTCCCCTCCCCTTGCCCCTTTCAGGTACCTACTCCCTGATGTTCATTTTGTTTAACTGACTTTTTCTCCTTGACCTAATGAGAGAAGACTAAGGTGGAGAGTGTGGCTTCTAGAAATCCCATAGAAAACCTGAGGATTTTCCCTCCTCCGGTGGCTTCTAAAATCCAACACTTTTCTTCCCAGTACTAAGAGCTGGTCACAACTTCCAGTGTCTGCTTTATTTCTGCTTACTTTCCTAGCTCTTTCCATTCATAGCTTTTGGTTCATGTTCATGAATTTATCTCCGAATTTCTTTGTGAGGGATTTATCCTCAAAGAAGAATGTTGATACAAAAAAAATGAACTTGCTTTAATATTTGATTTCTTGGGGATAAGTTGTGGCTTCTGCATGGGTATTGCTCAGCTACTGAAGCCAATTTTTACTCTAAACTTTAAAAAGAAACCCCAGCATTTGTAGACTGAGTTTTCTATCTATTAATGTTTTTCCAGCTCCATACTTATAACGGTGATCAAAGTCAAAGTCCTTTTAGTAATTTAATATCACTATTTCCAGAACATAGTTGGTCCTATGCTTCCTTTTTAATTTTCTTTGCCATAACAAACCTCACTGAACTGGCTATTGTCAAGCTAAGTGTTGCTTGGTTTTAAAACCATTTTACTGAATTATTTCTGTTTATTCCTTATTTATGATAAATTTACTTTCTATTATTTCCCCACTCTGTTATACCATTTTAGTGATGCATTATTGTAAAGATGAAACAAATGACTTTGAGTCTCCCAAACCCATTATTTCATGATTCTCATGCTTCTTAAACTTAATTTAGGAGAAAGCCATTTAAAATAATAAGGCTTTACAATCACCACGGGGTGGAGGGAAGGGAGGGAACATCTTTTCAACAATTCCTTTTTGTGAATCAAAAACTCAATCAAACCTTGAAGCCAGTCATCAGACTGGGAATTTCCAACTCGAGAGTTGACCATATTTGTGAAGATTGTGGTATATCTCCAAGACTTGGACAGGATTAAAACAAACAAAAAAAATCAACATTGTTGAAATGTAGCTCATTATAGAAGAAATACAGTAAGACTCTGAGCTAGAAGGAAAGAGAAGAAAATTTTCAAGATAGAAAATCTCATGAGCCAATGCTAACTACTGTGACTTCTCTTCCATGTACACCCCACCACCCACCGTTTGCCCCAGGAAGTGAGACAGGACCAGAGCTTAGATCTGCATGACTACTGCACCAGTTGCACACAGGAGTAGAAAAAATAAAGATATCTCAGGGGTAAAAAAGATACAAAATTTCAGGTTTACCATAAAACTCCTTTTTTAAAAAAGTAAGATTTCACCAACACTCTTTTAGTGAGTGTCAGTGTGTTATTTATCAATTGGTAAGTCATAGTCTATTTTGTTCATCTGTGCCCTGTCATATAAAATTGTTTTAGGAGAAAAATTGATCAAAATCAAGTGTGTCTGAGTAACAAATGAATTCATTATATTGAAAGTGAATACATGTCTGTATTTTAGAACAGATCATTTAAACTGAACATGGCAGTATGAAAATTAAGATTTTTTTTTCTCAGTACTGGGACAAAGAGTAGTGTTCTCAAGTCTTATTTCCCAGTTATAATATCATGAATAGATATTGATGTAGCCTATTATTTCAGAAATAATGCATATTACAACAAGTAATTATTTATTAGCAATAAAATGTTTCTCCAGGGCTTAATTTAGAATGCCTGAAATGAAATAACACAACCTTAGTCTTGAAAGTAATCCTTTTCATAGTTATTGTTTAGGGAAATACGTATTGCTTCACAGCAGTTAGAGATCCTTAATTGGCTGCTCCTTGTAATGAAGGCATATAGTTCAATGCCAAGTTTCTAGAAGGCTGGTGTGAATAAACCCATGTGGCACTGAAAGCCAATGTTCTTGGAATGGGTGATAGGGTTCTGTTCAAAAGTAGAGGAGGAAGCTCTTTCATGCCCTGTGATATTCTTGGGACTTCTGGCTATCTTCTTCATTCACAAGTCTTCCTTCACACAAGTTTCGTGACTGCCAACACACATGGAAATATTAAGCTTGGATATCTTCATCCACCCAACTGCACTCTTTCATAATCAGGGTGCAAACATCCGATCTGGAGAGACTGAATTGTAGTGGAGATAAGGTGCAAAACCTGGCTATGTATCAGAACACCTTGTCCTGGATCCCTTCAGTACTGGACAAGCTAAATTCATTGTAAACCTGACCAGCAAGAGAGAAGTTGAATCCTTGCAAGTTCTTTTGAGAGCAAGTCAAGATTGAAGACTGGAAAATGTAGAGGCAAGGAGGAGCTCTGGGGCGCAAGACACAGGGAAGGATGGAGATTTAGGACTGCTGAAGTGAGAATATACTTAGCAGATTCCTGGTCAGATCAGCTGATAGAGCAGGGCTGATGCTTGGCACCCAAACTGACACCTGAAGCCTTGCCTTTCCACATGATTCCTGGCCATACATGGAACTAAATCTAGATTTTGCCTTGACTATCACACATCTTCTTATAACCCAGTCTTACTGAAACAGTAGCACAGATGTCCTCTTCCTGGCATGTCTTCAATTGTGCCTAGGGCATACATATAGCCCAGGGGCCTGAGATTCTCTTGTTGATTTTTCCTTTGAGTCTGCTGACTTAATAATAGTTGGATGTGTCCATGGCTGAACTAAATCTTCATCCATCCAAAATACTGAAATGAATTTCCTTAATGGAACTGCTGGCTAGGGGAAAAGCATCTATAGACTTCTGACTTGTGCTTCTATCCAAAGCTTTTTTTTTCTGATTCCAAACTCCAAGCTCTTGGTAGATTGCTTAATTATTTAGAAATGTGCTGATCCAGCAGGTGGCTTTAGCCCAGATCTGAGCGCACTGCAGTGGAGTGTTACCCACCTAAGCATAGACTTGCTCCTTTAGGCTCACTCACTCAGCTTAGTACAACTATCTTACTCTGCCTCTCCTCCAGGCTTGTAGCTTCATTGGTTAAAAAATACCATGGAGTTAGAAACCCATGAGACACATAGACTAGGCACATATAACAGAGAAGCATGTTCTTGTGGGCAGAAGGGGATGATAACCAAAGAGGCTCAGCTACAGGTGAAGAGGAATGGAGAGAAGTGGAAAAAGGAGAGTCCTTCATGCTCAAGTTACAGACTCAAACAAGCAGGCAGTCAGAAGTAACATAGCTTTAGTATGGTCTTGTTTGTGATTATTTGGATAAATGCCCAAAAGTGGGATTGCTGCGTCATAGGGAAGCTCTATGTGGAGTCTTTTGAGGAACCTCCATACTACTTTCCAAAGTGGTTGAACAAGTTTACACTCCCACCAACAATGCAGTAAGGTTCCCTTCTGTCCACATCCCCTCCAGCATCTGTTGTTATTAGATTTCTTGATTATAGACATTCTAACCGGGGTGAGGTATCTCAATGGTTGTTTTGATTTGCTTTTTTTTTTTTATGGCTAGGAAGGTTGAGCATTTCTTCATGTGTCTATTGGCCATCCTTCTTTTCTCTTTAAGTTTTAGCCCACTTATTTATTGGGCAGTTGTTCCTTTGAGGATTTATTGTTGGGTGATTTAATTTTTTGAGTTCCAGGTATATTTTAGATATGAGACCCTTGTCCATTGTATGACTAGTGAAGATCTTCTCCCATTCCGTGGGCTTTCTATTGATCTTTCTAGCTATGTCCTTTGCCATGCAGAAGCTAAAGCTACTAGCACAACTATGTTTATTGCAGCATTATTCAACATAGCTAAGATATGGAACCAACCCTGATGCCCCTCAGTAGATGAATGGATCAAGAAAATGTGGTATATATACACAATGGAATTCTATGCCTGCATCAGAAAGAATGTCATTGTCCCATTTGTTAGGATAAGGAAAGACTTGGAAAAAAATTAAGTGAAGTAAGCCAGGCCCAAAGAAACATAGGTCCCATGGTTTCCCTTATTTGCAATAACTAGTATATGTCTGAGACAAGCAGAAATGGCCAGAGAAGTTGATGTTAGGTGAAATGAGGCCCAAGATAAGGATTCAAATGTTTTTTCTTTCTTGCAATGGTTTCTAACCTATTTATAAGAGTATTTCTTTGTTGCTTCGTATGTCCCTCCCCCACAGTATAACCCCTGTTTTCACTGTATTTGATGTTGGTATACTTTGTGGAGGGGAAGGGGAAAACGCAAATTGTTTAAATAGGGATACAGGTGGACCCATTGCAACAATGAGATGTACAAGTCGTTATGTCAAAAACGAACTTTACAACTTTGGTGGTGGGGGGAAGAAGATTGGGTGGGGGATGGGGGGAGGATGGGAAGGGGAAATTAAGGAAGAGGCTACAATGCTTGATAAGAAATGTACTCATTATCTTGCCCATGTAATTATAACCCCTCTGTACAGTATTTTCACAATAAAAAAAAGTCAAAAAAAAAAAAAAAAAAGAAATGTACTCATTACCTTGCCCATGTAATTGTAACCCCTCTGTACAGGATTTTTACAATAAAAAAAATAAAAAGAAGTAACATAGCGTGAGAAGAAAAGTTTAGATTTTTCACAAACCCTAAATGGAATTTCAACACTTCCATTGATCATTCATTCTTCCATCCAGCCTACCATGGGCTCTGGGGCTGCCGCCCCTACACAGTGCTGGGAAGTCCATTTGTCTCTAAGCAAAGATTAAAATAGGATGAAATAACAAAAGTTCTGCTTGTTAACTATCTACCTTGTGCAAGTCCTTTTCATCTTATGGATTTTAATTTTCTATACAATCTTCTGTATATCATTATCCCCAGTAATAACAAATGCCAAGGAAACCACCTTTCACGGATGTAGGATAGGAAAAATAAAAATCAGAGGAAAGATAGGCATCTGGGTGGCCTATACAAGGAGCAATCTCTGACTCTATTTACTTAGCTGGTAACACCAATCATCATACCTGTCTAAGAGGAGCTTTGAGGAGAAAATTGCATTCAATAAATACGATTGTCCCCTACTTGGAGTTTGCTATATGGCAAAGGTTGTCAATTATATGTCTCCTGTATTCCCATCAGAAGTTGTAAAAGCGGAAGATGCTTAGAGAGGATGGCAGAACTCAGCACAACAGCAATCCTGACTGGGAAATGCTGGCATGGGACAGGCTAACCTCAGAATACAGAGCTCAGATACAAATCTTGAGGACCCTGGAAACTCAGGAGTGAGTAGAATGCTGAGGAGTCATTCAATCTAAGGTTAAGGAAGAATGAGTCAGATGGTAAGAGTGTCGCTGCTTTTCAACAAGTCCTGTAGCATCCATCAGGAGTGAATGCAAGGACAGAGTCATTTTCATAGAGTTCATTGCTCACATATTCTCATCACCAGGAGTTAGAGGAGGAAGTTCTTCCCTCCATCACTCAGCCGTGTCCAGTCTTGTTTCTCAAGTCTCCGGGACTGACCCTCAGTACGCCTGATGCTGTCTTGTCACAGTTGATGTCAGCCTGGTTCATTAATATGATCCCTGGATGCTGACTCATCCAAAGTCCAGGAGCCCTGGAACTGCTCGGTGAGTCATCAGACCCGTGGATGGCTGAGCCTGCCCACAGATAAGTGGACCCAGATGGAGAAGGAAGTGACTACAGACAGAGCACGGGCACTTGTTTCAGGGATCTTCCACCTTTTCCAGGATACAGTTGCTCTTTGTGTTTGTCTCTGTCTTTGTCTTTTGTGTTGGTCTCTGTGTACGTCTCTGTCTTTGTCTGTTTCTCTCTCTCTCTCTCTGTCACTCACAGAAACACACACACACACACACACACACACACACACACCCAACTCCCCCACCCCATCCCCACACCTGACCAGTTAGGGAATATGACTTTCTGGCACTAAAGTAATGCTACTCCACAGGAGACTACTTCTTGACTCTTGAATATTAATGATTGTTTCTTTCTCAGAAATGAAGGTGAGTCCTTTAAAGAGCTTAAAATAGGGCTCTGATTCCTGCTCTCCAATTGTACCATAATCGAAGCAGAGGAGTTTGTTTGGTTTCCACATAATTAATGTAATAGGGCCTGGATTACATTACACAATTGTTGCATCTCTTGTGGTTTAAATCCCTCTACAGAATCTATCCTGGAAATTGGCTTCCTCGAATCCACCAAGTTTGCGTGAATTTGTTACTTGAACCCATATCCACAAAACATCAATAGAAAAGCTGTTAGATATAAGATCAGAAAGGATATGACTACAACGTCTGTGTCAATAGCCAACTAAGAGTATTTGAGTGGGCATATCTAGGGACAAGAATGGAAAATTGTGAAGAATTCCCATCTTCATTTGGAGCATCACTTGCCATATCTCTGAATTCAAGGGCTTTCACTTGATGACGGCTTGGCCAAAGCCCCCTCTCTAGTCACCATTGTCCATGACTCCTCAGAACTCCTACTGCTCCGTTTCTCTTTCAGCCACTCATTTTGTTGCATAGGGTACATCCAGCATCTGTAGGGCTTGAAATAAGCAATCAGAAATCTCTTTAGGAGAAATTTGAAGTAGCTAATACCAAATTAGATATGAAATGAAACTGGAGGTGTGGCTCAAGTGGTAGAGCTCTGCCCTTGAGTAGAAAAGGCCAAGAGAAAGAGGAAGGCCTTGTTCAATCTCCGGTGCCAACACATACACAAACACAAGCACATTACATATGAAGATAGGTATCTACCTAAAATATAAAATACAGCTGGACAAATGCAACAGTGACACTCACTAGACACTATGTTGAAAATGTGGGTGGGAAAGGGAGGGAAAAACTGGGAGAGAGGGAGAGAAGGGATGACATTGTCCAAAAAGAAAAGGACTTATTTCCTGACTTATGTAATGGTAACTCCTCTGTACATCACCTTTATAATAACACTAAAAATGAATGAGAATACATACATAAATATAAAATACAAAAAAACCCAAGTCAGACCATGCTTGTAATCTCAGCTACTCAAAAGATCGAGATTGAAAAGATTATGGTTTGAGGTAAAAGCAGGCAAAATAAAAAGTTAACGAAACTGTTCAAATGAGCCTGGATGCTGGTGCACATCGGTGATACCAGCTGTGTGGGAGGCCAAAGGTAGAAGGATCATTGTCTGAGGCTGTCCCTGAGCATAAGTGTAAGGCCCTATTTGAAAAATAAAAAAGGGTTGAGGTCATGCTTCAGGTGGTAGAGCATCTGCCTAAGAAGCAGGAAGCCCTGAATTTAAAATTTGTACTGGCCAAAAAAAAAAATTAGCAAATAGAAAAAAATCACAATTTTAAAAAACATTTTAATCTACCTGTTGTAAAAATTGCATTTTTACAACAATGACACTTTTGCAAATTTTACCAAGTATACAATCATGTATATATATATATATATATATATATATATATATATATATATATATACATATACATATATATATATATACATAGGGTTCTCCCAGAGTATTGGAAAAGAGTTCATGTTAAATGCAGTCCATTGATAATTGAATTCTCAGTTCATTTTATGCAAAGCTTGCCTCTGCTTTTAACTCTAAGATTTATATATTCATCTAATTATGCCTAACATATATATATATATATGTATATATGTATATATATATATATATATATGTGAGCAATTTACATTTCTAGTTCCTGATAGAGTTCCCACATGGAAGCTACTCTGTAATTTTTCTTGCATTAACTAAGTAAATCATATATGTTAATAGGCAAGGTAGAAAGCTTTATCTTTGTCCCCACATGCTCATGTGTGCAGAGGAATTCCAGGTAGTCCACCTGAAGTCAATTACAAGTGTGCTTCTACCTGCTTTATTCAGCAGGTAGCATTCATCTTCAGTTTCTTCCACTTATTTCAAGATCAGAGACCTCTTGGTGAGGAGTCTATAAGGATTATTATTTATTACCTTAACGAATACTAACATTATCTTCTTATATGATTTAAAATAATAATTATAGTAAGAGATTGCTTTACTGATGATAGGTCATGAAATGGTATGTTAAGATGCATAAAATGGGACTACATTGAGGTGGAATCTCATTAGTGCTCACTCACAGGATAATAACATCTCATTGAAAAATCACCACCAGTTTAAACCCTTCCAACCAGTATGTAGTCCTTCCAGTTTGCCAGTCATCTGCTCACTTGATGTAAGCCTAGGCCTCAAAGTTTTCTTTCTTTCCATTGGAGAGAAAGAGAGAGAAGAGGAGGGAGGGAGGGAGATGGGGGGGGGGAAGACTGTAAGATGGAATAATACTGCTTTCTCAAAGTGAGTTGGATCTTTACAGAAATGAATTAGGTTTTGATTTTTGTTGTTGTTTTAGAGCAGGTTGTTATCAAATGAAGCTGCCCTATATGTTTGGTTAACTGCACACATGTTTTGACACAGCCAATGGTGTGACCTCACCAGTACACCATTGCTATGCTGTTGGACCCTTCAGCCACTAGAATCACTAGGCAAATAAACCTTTTTGCTTTATGCTACCCAGCCTCAGGTGTTTTGTTATGGTAGTAGTTTGCATATTTTTGGATTTCTATGCTAAGTATATAAAAATGTTTCGGGAGATAAATCACCTTATGCAAATGGCACCATATGCTACACACCATTTAACAGGTTTTCTTCTACTTTATGCTTTTATTGGATTAATCTTAATCTTTAAATTACACAGTATTCAGTTTGCTGGTATGTATTGCAATTTGTTTATTCACTCTCTTGATTAATATTTAAATGGTTTCTAGTCTTTAATGATTACCAGCATTGCTATAATTATTCCATTCTTGTAGAAATGTTTTTGCCAACAGTCTGTAAGACCCATGTCAGATCTAGAATGCAGATATACAGGGTAGATATGGTTTCATCTTTATTAGATATTGTCAAATTACTCTCCAAATACTTTGTAAAACTAATTTCCTCAACAGAAATACTACAGAGTTCTTTAAACTTACCATCAAGACACAGTTGGTATTGTCATACTTCAAATAATTTCCTAATCTTGGGATATAAAATGACAGCTTATTTTTAGTTTGCATTTGTCTGATGACGAGAAAAGTTGGAAATTTTTTCATATGGCTGTTGGCCAAATGAAATTGCCATATAAACTATATGTTCTATAAATTGCCGTCTACTGTAACTTGATCTATTTTATTGAGTCATTTCCTTTTTAATTTTGAAGGCAAGCATCATATATGTTGGCAAGTAATTCTTCGTTAGGTTTATGTATTGTAAATATATTCTTTCAGTCTATATTTTATCTCTCCACGTTCAAGCCTTCAAGTCCGATGTTATGTTCTAGATATTTAAAATGTAGTTGAACATGCTTGCTATTTAATTCTACTAGGTGAATAAAATAAAACTTAAAATTTTTGTCTTCTTTTTTCTTTGGGTAACTAATTGTCTCCACCAGCATCATGTGAATAAAATAAAAACTTAAATTTTTGTCTTTTTTTTTCTTTGGGTAACTAATTTTCTCCACCAGCATCATGTCAGCCCACTGATGTGTAACATACCTTCTGAAAGGGGTGGAGTTTTCCTCTCTGCCTGGGATGGAGAGCTGTGTTCAATTTCACTTATGATTTTGTCTCAGTGCCAAAGTCACACTAATTTACCATACCACTTTATAAAAATTATTTTCTTATCTGCCTCATCCTCAAAAGAAAAATTGACCATGTCTCTCTTTTTTTCTCTAGCATATAAATATTAAGGATAAGTATAAGGTTTGGCTTAAAACTCTGATAGCATTTTTAATGGAATTATATTGAGTCTATAAATTAATTGGCAATTGTTAACTTTAAAGAAGGAGAAAACGCCATCTTTCATTTAGTGAGCTTTGTTATTAAAAATGGGGTTTTATTTAGAACTTCCTTTATGCCTTAAAACACTTTAATTATCTTGTATATTTTTATTGACTTTGTTCTCAGGTTTTTGTTGTTATTATGAAAAGTTCCTGTTCGTATTTTTTTTTTTGTTTTGGAGGCTTAATTGGTTATACTGATATGTGTATGTATATGTATATAAATCTGGACCTGATAAAGTGATAACTTTTGTTAGGATGCATTGTAAGCAGAAATTGACATGTTGAATTGAAAAAACTTTGTACAACTAAAAGTAATAAAAAATAAGGGAAAAAGTCTGGACTTATTCTCATGTTGGTCTTAGACTTTTGTTTCATTACAGAAATAATATTATTATTTCTTAAACTTTACATATATATAAATATGTCTTATATTTCTTTCCAGTATCTGTACATCTTCTGTTTTTATTGATCTAATTAGCTTGTACCTTGAGGATAGACCCTCTAGTACACTGTAGGATAGAAGTAGTAACATAAAATAGCTTTATCCTATCCCTGACTTTAACGGCAGTTTCAGGATTACTGTAAGTTGTAACTATTTGGGGAAGAAGAGTGTCTTCTATTTCTACTTTATGAAAATTATTTTAAAAATCATAAGGGATGTCAATGCTAAAGTATCATATGCATTCCTTAATCTTTTAATGTGGCATATTGTATCAAAAGATTTTGCATTTCTTTTGAAATCATCCCTCCATTTTTTACAAAGATCCAACTTGAACATATACACCACTGAATTTAACTTACTATTTTACTTAACAATGCTTTACTTCTGAACTCACAGATTAAAAGTTTACAGTTACTTACAGTCTTTTTCTCTTAGACCTCAAGATCACACTGTTATTTGAAAATGATCTGTGTGGCTTTTCCTTTGTTGTATTACCTAGAAATAGTATCTACAAGTTAGAGACTATCTATACTTTGTAAATAGCACATCTAGCTATATACTCACCAATACCTGGTGTCTTTTTTAGTGAGGAAGAGAGTTTTGACTATTATTTAATTTTTTAACAATTAGACTATATAGTCCAATTTTCCATTATGCTAATTAACTTATTTGATATAAAATTTTAACTTGGGGGCATAAACTCATTCATAGCAATTTTTTATTTTTAAATATTCCTATCTGGCCAGGTGCTAGTGGCTCACAATTTAATTCTAGTTATGCAGGAAGCTGAGACCTGGTGGTGGAGGTTCAAAGTGAGCCTAGACACAAAAGTCTGTGAGGCTCTGTTTAGCTGGCAAAATGTTGAACTGGAGGCATAGTTCAAATGATAGAGTACAGCCATGGGCATAAGAGTTCAAGGCTTCAACATGAAGAATTTGAACAATACCAAACAATGTTGAAGAAGTGGGAAGAAAGGAACCTTGCACTGTTGGTGGGAATGTAAACTAGTTCAACTACATTGGATGGCCATTTGGAGATTCCTCAAAAAGATTAAGCATTGAACTACACTATAATCTAGCTTTTCCACTCTCAGGCATTTACCCAGAGCAAGTCAGTATATGATGAAGACACTTGCACACCAATGCTCATTGCTGTACTATTCACAACAGTCAAGTTATAGAAACAGCCCAAACGCCCTACAATAGATGAGTGTCGAGAAAATGTGGTATATACACACAATGGAATTTTACTCATCTATTAGAAAGAATAGAATAGATGGAAAATGGATGTACCTAGAGCAACTTATGTTAAGTGAGGTAAGCCAAGCTCAGAAAGGCAAGAACATCTCATATATGGAGGCTAGATCTAAAATACAACTGAACGTGATAACTTATACAGGGCTGTATACATTTAAACACAAATTGACTAAAGGATATACTTAGGAGAAGAACCCAAAGGTTTAACTTATCTGAATATCTAAAGTTCTATTTATAAGAATGAATTTCAGGAAAGGGAATGTGTTGTTGTTGTTGTTGTTGTTTTTTGAGAGGGCAAAAAAGTGGAATACAGGAATGGAGAGAGGAAAGGTGACCAAATGTAGTCATTGTATTCAATATACATGATTAAAAAATGGACTCAAGGGCAGGGACAGAAGGGAAAAAATAGGGGAAAGTGAAGGAAGGAGTGATATTGTCCAAGAAGCATTGCACTCATTACTTTACTTTGTACAACTCCTTAATAATAATACAAAAAAAAAAAAAGAATTCAAGGCTTTGAGTTCAAGCCCAATGCTGCCACATACACAATACAAATCCCAGCTGTGGTAAATACCCCTATTTATGTGCTGTTATGCTAGGTTTCCAAGTACATTTTTCCCAGCTTTTAATTTTTTATTTTTAAGCTTTTATTATTTCAGAGCAAAAAATTGCAAAGAAATTTCTCATGCTAATAATTTATTAACATTTATTAACTTTGTTCAAATCTATATCTGGAATTATCCTATGTTCTTGAAAATAAATTGCATTCTATGGAACCAGGCATAGTCTTCTCAATAAAAGGACTAGATTGACCAGGTGTGGTGGTACAAGCTTGTAATCCTAGCGCTTATGTGTCTGAGGTAGGAGGATTGAAGGTTTGAGGCCATTTTGGCCTACAGACCAAGACTCTGAAAGAGAGAAAGAGAGAACAAGAGCAAAGCAAGAAAAGAGGGAAGGAGGAAGAGAAGAAGAAAGGAGGGTAGAGAGGGAGAGGAACACAGGAGAGGAGAAAAGAAAGGAGAGAAGATAACGAAGTATTTCTAGATGGAGGTAAAGAGATAGATAGATAGATAGATAGATAGATAGATAGATAGATAGATAGATAGATAGATAGATAGATAGATAGATGATAGAGCTTGAACTCATTACTTTTGTGTATTTTTATATATAAAAAGAAATGTACTCATTACCTGACTCATGTAAATGTAATCCCTCTGTACATCACCTCTCTAATGACAATAAAGTAAAATGATATAAAAAGGACTAGTGTATATATTCCTTTTATATGATCCATTCTACAGTATTGCAGAAATATCATTCTTCCGGCATTACTCTTCCTCTTCCTGCTGTAACTTTCAGGCTTGCTCTACTCTGTCCCCAGTGTTCCCCATGGGACTGAGCACCATCAGCCTGCAGTGGTAGCTAACTTGATAACACGTTTTTAATTGGCTTCCTTCCCTTCCTTTTATCATGTTTCCACTTCCCTACTGGTATTTCCTGGCATCACATTTCAAACAAAACTACCTGCCCTTGAATTCTTGTACCCAAGTCTGCTTTGGGGAAAACAAACCAAGACAATTAGCTTCGTTATAAAAGATTTTTTATTAGCATATCATGACAACTCCATACATACATACATTGTACCCTGATCATACTTACCTCTCCATTTGACTCTTGGCTTTCTTTTCGTTGATATGTTTACATAGTATTGTCCCTCATCGCGTATTATAATTTTTATGTAGTGTTGTAAGGCTTCACTCTCATGAGAAGTAAAGAGATGGCTTTTTAAAAAACCTGATCTGAAAAGTTTTGTTTGTTAGAATTTTAATTTGGAAGTTTACCGTCTATTCTCATAGGTCAAACCTAGCCTGAAATCCAGCCCTGTGTGGCTTGCATGCTAAGAACAGTTTCACATTTTTAAAGGTTAGCAGAAACTGTATATAATCTAAAATGCTTAAAATATTTATATCCAACATTTGCAGAAAAGTTGATCCTAAGCCAACTCTGGTTTAATCTACTTATATTCATTATGATCACTGACATAGTGCATATATATGGTGCTAACAGTTATAGTTTTAATATAATTTCCCTTGCATTTTATTCTTTGTTGCCTTCTATGAATTTGATAATTTATAATTTTTAATGTTTCCCCTTCTTCCCCATTTATTTAGGAACTATTAAGTGTGTTCTTTGGTGATTCTCATTAAAATGTTAAGCTATAGTCCTACACTGAGAGATAGAGTAGATGGAAGATTTTTTTGCTGATACTTGGGCTTTAAAGTGGACCTGGTGCCCTGATTTTTGCTGGTTAATTGGTGATGAAGTATAGCAGACCTTTCTGCCCTGCCCAGCTTTGATCTGCATACTTCTATGTTTCAGCCTCCTGAGTAGCTAGGATTACAAGTGTGTGCTGCCAGTATCTGGCTCCTATAACTCTTTTTAAGCAAAGTCCACTGTGCTCTTCAGCATTTTAATCTCTTCATATTGAAAATTTCAAATTGTTCTCTAGTGCTTCAATTTTATCTTTTATCACATCAAAATTATCTAAGATAAATCTTGTATTTGTATCCATGTCTGGATTCACTGTTATCTTGGATTTCATAATTTCCTCTGGGTTCTTTTTTGTTAAAGTATACTCTATAATGAGTCTGCAGTAGGTTAGTTGTAGCACTATGTGATTATGAAAATGCCGTTATGTATTTTAGTAGTTTGTAGAGTACAAAATTCTAGAGTGAAGGTCAATTTCAATTACACATTACTGTTATCTTCCATCTCTTGTAATAATGAGTTTTTTGATTACCCCAGAGTATAGGTCTTTTCTTTCTGTCAGCTTTAAAGACTTTTCTCTTATTCTTGATGTGCTCCAATTTCACAATGGAAGCTACCCTGCTAAAGAAATAAGCAAGCATACAAATACTTTCCAGAAATTTCTACAAAATCATAACCAATTTTCTAGGTAGCCAATATCTTCATCTAATATATTCTTTATTTGTCCTCTTCTTCTACATCATTGCCTACATTAGGGTAAGGACTTCAGGTTCTTGGTCATTTAGGTATTTTGAGGAATATTTCCTAGCATATAGTATCCTAAATGTTTGTTAAGTGAATGGTAAGCTCATATATTTGCTTCAATATGAAGAGCAAGTTAACACTGAGTAAGGGAGATATTTATATGAAAATATACAAAATAGAGTTTCAGGTATGTTGTGGCTTAAATGGACTACAGACATTGAGGATCAAATATGTCATCAAAGAGAATAGAAAAAAATGGGCAATGCCACAATTTAGAGGATGTGAGCAGATCATTTATTTGCCCACATCATGGGTTAATTGTGGAACTATCAGAGAGAAAAACTAGTCAAATGGTTGATAGTGTAGTAACCACTGTGAGACTAGGCCTGCTTCTTAGATACAAACAAACCATGTGGTAGATGGCCACTCCAATAGAAAGGCAGTATGTAATATCTCAACTACATTCAGGCTCCTTAGCTTGGTAGCCAAAGTTTTTCACCCTCTGGCCTGTACCTGTCTAGTCCCTCTCCTCCTCTCTGATCACTACATTATTCTACAGCCTGCTCCAGCTAGTATGGATTAATACTTTCCTAGACTATATTTCCTAAATATATACATATATTTATATATTTCTCTCCAACTTAGCCTATTCCTTTTCTTCATAGAATATTCCATTCTATCTTCTTACCTTTGCTACTCCTTAACACTAACTACTACTTCTCCTTCAACTTAAACATGGACACTGATGGAAAATGTTTCTGCTCCCCAAGGTCAGATATAGCCACTTAGCTCTGTGTAGTATTTATTATACACTTTTGCAGTTGCTACAGCTTCTGGTTGTCTCTCCCACCAGAAAGTATGATCCTCAAAAACAGGGACTAAGTTGTGTTCACTGATGTGGTCCAACTAACACTATGGTTACTGTCAGTGAAGTCATTGATACATGATGAGCAAACAAGTGCTGAATGAATGGATGAATGAATAAATTCATGAAGGCTGACAGATCCAAGAAGACAGTTGGATCACAGTAGCCTTAAGGAGGCATGATTATACAGTTGGTTGAGTCTCACCTCTACTGAAGTGGGGGACATGTTTGTCTCAGCAGGCAAAGAAAGCCTTGGGAAGGCCGTGAGGATTTGATATCACAGCAGAGGCATGTTAAGGACAAGTCAAAGGCAGGTTAAAACCATACAGAAACCAAAGTTTGTATTTAGAAATTCCAGTTTTTCCTTCCTGGTATTCCCCAGCCCCTTCCTAAATGTCCCAAATGTCCCAAATAATTGCTCCAAATGCCTAGTTCCTTCCTCCTCCTTTCTTATTGCAAAACACCAGCTCTCTCGGCTTCATATCTGGGGGGAAATTTAGGCATCAATTGGTGCAGAAGAGATTATATATATTTGATCTACAGGATGTTCTGAGATTCTGTATTACCCGTCTTCATCTGGAGAGTCAGAGAACCTCCCAGGAAGAGATAAAAATCAGCTTGAGAGGCAATGAGGTGTTAAGAGGCAAGTTCCTGTTATAATTCAGTGAGGTCCAATCTTTAATACTGTACAAATAATCAAATACATATACTCTCCAGCAACTGGAAGCCATCATTATTCTTTCAAGCCAGCTATTCTCAAGGGCTTTTGTTCTCTGTAATGGCAGGGATACCTAGAGATTATATCTTTTCAGTCCTACATCCTCAGACATCTATACTGATGCTAATAAAGGTACTCATTTCTCCTACAAGAACCCCATTGTGACAACAATATGTTTGGGTATTGCCTAATGTACTCATAATAAATATATACAGCCATAAAACATAGCAAAAGTCCTGGTAGCCTGTTATTTGCAGTAATTGTAGATTGTGAGTGGACATTTTAAAGAGAAGCTTACAAGTTAGTTGTACTTTCTGGTAGTAATTACCTCCCACAAACATGACTCACCTCGGCAGCTTAAATGCAAGAGTTGGGTGTCCCAAAATCAACAGTCTTATAAATAAATCTCTGAATCATGAACTGAATGCATAAATGTTTAAATTTTTCTCCCTCAACTCAAAAACAGCTTTAGAGTTGATATTTTTTTAATACAAGAAAATATTTTTGTAAAAAGAGTAGAAAGAAAGATTCTAGAAGTCTCTGTATACTATGTGAGGCTTTTTTCACTTTGGAAGTCAAGACCCTTTCTTAGGACCTGAACTCCAGCCAACAATTAGGTGTATCTATTCTTCAATTCAAGAGGGGAGGGCTGCTATTTATTCTAATGCAGTCTATTTGTTTTGTTTTTATAATAGTACTGGCCAGGCACCCTTTTATAGTAATGTAGCAATATAGTGCTTTTGGGTGAGACATCCTTGGAGTCTCATGGTTGATAGGATATACAATGGATGAATTGTGGGTGTGTCAACTAGGAATGCTGTAGAACAATTCATGCCAGAGACATTTTTTTAATGCTCACTGAAAGACATTGTGTGTTTCAATCAGCTTTAGCCTTCCAATCAGTGAAACTTTTCTCTTAAGTATGAAAAAAAGCATACTCTACAATTATTAGCAGAAAGTTAGGTGCTGAAATCAACCCCCCACCAGACTTGTTTGGGTTTTTTTGTATGTAAAGTCCTAAGGTTTGTTGTCTCATGGTGAAGAGAACCATATTGGAAAGCTGTTCTATTCTCAATGTATCCATGAATTTCAGTGTAATATGAATCACCCACAAAGGTCTAAGAGCAAAATGGAGAGTCAGAACTCTACCAAGTATGTTTAAGATATAAAATTACATGAACATCTACTTCTCTTCTTCTCTCTGTTCAAAATAGCCATATGCTAGCAAACATCACTAAATCCTCCAATATGTGTCCAAAGAGAACAACTTCTGTGGAAAATCTTTGTCAGGATTTTTCTGAATTTGATGTCTGTTTTGTTCTTAGTAATTTTCATACCTCCAGCTGCTCCTCTTGAATTCCCATCTCTTGAAAGGATCCAGAGAAATGCAAGGGTTCCTTTGTGGCCATAGGGAAAAGTTCTGCCAAAAATGATGAATTGATGAAGGTCACTAAAAACCCAAAACAGACTAAATACAGTAAATAATAATGGTGGTCATCCAAACGAATGGTCTATTACAATGTCATTTCATGGAGAAACTTGATGTTGTATAATGACCTATCTAGCTATGCAAGTGCATAGTGAGATACCTCTCCTATAGGGATTCACATTAGACAAAGACAAGCCAGGGGTTTACAGAATCCCAAGATAATTGTTGTGACAAATAGTAGTGTTGGTTATACATATTAGACCCCCTGAGTATGGTGTGGTATCATAGGCCAGAAACCTTTTACTTGGCTCCTATTAAAAGTTCTTTGTATGGGAGGGAAAAAACTATGAGCCAGAGAGAACATTTTCTTGAATGCAAAATGATCTCCTATAACTGACTTTCAGTCATAGAATGCCAAATGGTGGACCAAGTTCTCTCCTTCTCTCCTCTCTCTCCCTCTTTCAGAGAGAGCAGATGTATGTGAGAATTTTAGTATGGTTTCTTGTCCAGGAAGAGTTGGAAATTTAGGGAGTGAGGAGAGTAAGGAAGGATAATATCATCTGGAAGAGATCCATCATATAGCCATCCACAATCCACTTTTCAAACAGCAATAAATTATGGCTAAGGAGGGAGCCCTAAAGGACTTTAAAAAGGATCCGAAGAAGTTTACTGAGATAGATCAGAGGGACTTAAGAGACCAGAGGATGCTAATTTACCCTCCAGTCCTCAGGATTCTTTGCCAGGGAATGAGTGGGCTCTCTTTCTCCAAAGGCAATAACAAATACCTCAGACTTTAAAAATTATATCAAAGTGTCTCCTTGCTTAGTCTTTAAATTAGGCTACCTCACAAAGACAGGAGATTATGTCAAGACAGTGTTGCTTCCTTGTTGAGAGTTCCCACTCTCCCCACTTCACAATACACAGTTCTTTTGTTACATTGACCAGGACGCAAATCTAAGAGAATTGCTTTAAAAAGGGAACAAAGAAAGAACTCCCTTTATAAATATTATCACTATATTCTAGAATGGGAAAAGTAAATGATACTAACATATGCCCAAGTCTGTATTCTCTCTGGATCTTGTTGGATGCTTCCAGTCCCATCTGTCTGACTCCAGTGTGAACTCTGCTGAGTGTCCTGCATTGGTTCTGTCTGAAACTTGGAACCAACTTGTCACCTTGAATTTTGCATTTGTGAAGCAGATTCCCATTTGGGGTGAAACAAACCAGTGGGATGTAAGAGCACTGGGTAAAAGTATCCCTGTTGTGACCTTGAACTCATATTTATTTTCCTCCCGTATGATGTGAACCAATCAGTAGTCAACGAAAGCAATACCTTCAATTGGCTCTCATTCATTTCCTGTTTTAAATCACCATGCCATCTGGGATTCTGCACCCCTATAAGCTAATACCCTTTGTCTTAACTATTTCTTTCTGTAAGACATAGATTCCCTGGGGGCTGAGGAAGGGATACATTGTAGTTCATCTGGTAGAAAACAACCATCACAAATAGTGGGGGATGTTAGGTCAATGGAGGTCATTGGTGGTAACAAATGTATCACTGTGTAGGAAAGGTTGTTAGTGGGGGAGGGTGTGCCAACGTGGGAACAAAGGATATACAGGGAAAGATCTTTCTACCTCTCAATCTTTTTCCTCTGAAACTACAATTGCTCTAAAAATAGTCTTGAAACTGATAAAGGACTAATTTACACTTTAAAACATGAAAAAAAATGTAGCCATAAAATCATGCTCTTTCGTTCGAAGAGAACTTGGCAGAAAAATCATGTGCATACTAAGTCCGGGCTTATATTATTCAGTCTTTGTGGATAATTCTAATCTTCATAGTTGTGCTGGTAGCTTAAAACATTGTTATCTCCTCCCTCATTTTTCTCCCCCTCCTCCAAACTGTAAAGTTCATTTCCAGCATAGTGTCTTGTGAGTATCCCTGTTGCATTGATTCACCCTTTGTCTTTTGCCCCAACATTTTGTTGTTCTCCTTCCCTTCCCCAAATCAGATAAACATATATATAAGACACAGGGTACCAAAATCAAAACAGAGACAACAGGGGATAAACCAAAGGGAAAAAATGAAAGAAAAAAAGAAATAACTTCACACAGTACATTAAAACAAATGGTAGGGGGAAAACAAAAGAGGAGGCAACAACGCTCAATAGGAAATGTACTCATTACCTTGCTCATGTAACTGTAACCCCTCTGTACAGCATTCTTACAATAAAAAATGTACACACACACACACACACACACACACACACACAAAGAAAAACCTCTTGCTTCCATATCTTGGAGTTCATTTCAATTAGCATCATTTTATATGGTCATATCAACATACTTCTTTCGCTCAGTATAATGTTTCTTTGCAGTTCATCCCGTTGTTACCTATATGGGTAACAATTATTAAATGTATGTATATATATGTAACTATGTTGTTTATTGGCATATATATTATATTACATATATAATTACATATACAATATATAAAATATAATATATGAAGAGAGATACAAAGATATATCACTGAAACAAACTTAATTCCTTGCTGACAAAATCTGGTCAACGCAATTCATAAGTCTACTCTGCATTCCTCAGGAAAATTAGCTGTGTAAAAAAAACCATAATTATTTTAAAAGTGTTATGTAAGTCATTATTTAGTCATTGCAATTAACATATTGAGCTAGGCTAGATTTTTTCCAGCAGAACAAAATTAACAGGATTATATGTTTGTTTGTTTGTTTTACAGATATGGTTTCAAAGGTCGTTATCACTACCCTTGGCTAAACTACTTCTGCTTTGATCTTGTTCCCTATGATGTGAAAGCTTTGGAGAAAAGCCTAGGGTTTTTGTTGTTGTTGTTTCTTAAAAAGAGAAAACTCAAAGGACTATAGTAGAGTCTAGATGTCAGTATGTGAACTTTGAGGGCAAGTGCTGCTCAAGGTCATCTTTTAAATGTCCTTCAAACGCCCATGCATTCTACATGGCCCTTATGGTGACACTGTTGGGAGATGATGGAGCTTTGGGAGATGGAGATGAATGAGACAGGCTGAGGTCATTGGGGCATGACCTCAAAGGGGATGGTAGGACCCTAGTCTCTTCCTCATTCTCTCTTTTCTTAGTTCATAAAGTGTGTGGTTTTGGTCCTCTATGTGTTCCTAACATGATCTGCTGCTCTGACACAGTCAAAGAACCCAACCTATCATAGAATGGATCCTCTAAACCTGTGAACCCCAAATGATCCTCTACAGAGATTTCTTACCAGGCCCCATAGCACTCAGTATTAAGGACAGTTATTTCTTGAGATCAAACTAATCACCAGCAACTACACTTGTATATACTCCTGATTAATTTACTGCTTTTCTACGTCTAACATTTTTTATCTTAGTAAATCAATTTCTTTCCTCAGTAGGTGTTGTTTTAAATATAATAATTGATTAGCATCCTTTTAGTTTAATAAACTCTAAATGTTATGCCTGTATTGTACTTACATCAATATCTCAAACTACTCAGCATTTAGGTTAATGAAAAATCACTTATGGCCATTTACATAGCTGGCATGTAAATTTAAAGTAGCCATCCATCACTACAACATCACATGGAATTATTAAAATAGCATTTCATTGTATTAAAATAGTTATCCTAGTGTGAATTTTAAGTAGAGTGAGTTAAATAACATTCCGCCACATAATTTCTCTTTTTTCAAAAAGGAGCCTTAACATGCTATTATTTGCAATAGTATTTCAACAAATAATGCTTTTTCACCCTATAATAAAAACTAGAATAGCTGTTTGACATTTAGAATTGGAAATGGAAAATTCCTTTTATCCCCCCTGCCTACCTTTTGGAGTTGCATTTTTCTTAATATTTTATTTTCTTGTGAGAGACTCAGCCAGTTTTCCTGACTTAGGTCACAGGGACTTGGAAAACTATTGTGTAACATAATAAATCACAGTGAAAAAGATTTGCCTGAGGGTCTTCCTTTGCCTGTGATTCTGCTAGCCCTTTGGATGAGGAAGAGGAAGAGGACTAACATGGAAGGGATGGAAATAATGAAGATATGCTGGAAGAGAGCAACAAGGTCAAGGTGGAAACATCCATCTCCTGTGTCTCCCAAAGCTGTGTTGCTTTTGAGCTAGCTGGGAGGGACAGATCACCCCGCGGGGGGGGGGGGGGGGGGGGGGGGGGGGGGGAGGGGGATATGGGGGGAGGAGAGAAGAGGCAGGGAGTCCATGCCACCTGGAACTGACAAAAGGGATTAGGAGCAATGATGGGTGCCTGTTGGCTCTTACACTGTCATCTGTATATCTTTGTAGAACCAGATGCTTTCTTGGATTCACCGGATTAATTCCAGGTCCAAGGAGCAAAAGAATCATGGAACAGAGTTGCAAAGATGTGAGAAATGAAAGGAACCGTGGATGTTACAGCCCTGATATTTGGACGGTCAGATGGTTCACATGATTTGCCTGGATCTTGTAGAGAGAAGTGGCTGAGCTGGGAATCCAAGTCTCATGACCCCCAAGTCCATAGCCATATGCGACACACAATGTTCATAACAGGGTCCCAATCCTCAGGCCTTTGTCTCACTTTAGTGTCATGCCAAGGGGAGCAGGGCCAACAAAGGATGAGAATGAGACATAACCTCTGAAGGCTGAGGCCTTCCTTGATATCTTGTTCTGGAATTCTGAGCACTGTCTCAATTGCCGGATTCCTTTCCTCGCCCAGGCTAGCAAAGGAATGGGACAAACAACAACAACAACAACAACAACAACAACTGCGTGTCCATAAAGAGGTGATCTATAGAGACTGGTCATGAACAGCTTTGGAATTATTCACCCTGGTATGCTATAATCAATGTTGGACTAAATAAATGCAGCTATTACTTTTATGTACCTTCCTGTTAGAAAGCTGATTTCCAAGGCCACTACCACAGCTGTCCTTATGGTACCTCAAAGGTCTTTTCTAACCCCACAACTCCCAGTACAGAGGCACTATCTTGTTGACACTTGCACTAGGTTAACTATATAGAGATCTGCCCATGTTTATCAGCTCGACAATTATTTGCAATGTCTTTTACATGGTAACAGGTTATGAGATTGTCTCAGCAATATTCTACTGATCGCGTTACAGAAGTCATCTACAGTACCTTTCTCTCAAGGGGGATTTTTAGAAATAATTTTTGTATATTGAATGTTTCTTCTGTTCAAGCATTATGTCAAATACTTTCATTTCAAAATTAATGTATACTTTGCAATAACTTTTTGGAGTAAGTTCTGATATTATTCCAGGGGAGGAAATGAGTCATAGAGGTGAAGTATAATTATTTGTCCTCTACCACTAGTAACTAACAGAGCTAGGATCTGAATAGGGACAGCCTGGATCCACGCCAGCTTCTTATTAATTATGTTATGTTACATGTTACAAAGTTAATTAGTCTGCAGTAGCTATGTGTGTAAGTGAATAATGAAGAAAACATAGTTTTATTTTTTTATTTTATTTTGTTGTTGTTATTGTTTGAGTCTAGTAGAGATTCACTAATGTAACCTAGGCTGGCTTTAAACTCATGATTCTCTTGCCTTGAACTCACAGATTTTAAAGTCAACCCAGGACTGAGTTGAAGTCCAGCTCACTTCTTATATGGTATCTAGTCTTGCACATGTCTTAAATGACTTGGTTTCCTGGTTAATACAATTGAGAACAGAAATGACTACTTCACTGAGTTGGAGGACTTAAAAAGAAATGTATGGAAAGGAAAGGTGGAGTGTGCATAATTCATGGGTGATGTCCAGTCTGAGCTTCTCACTGATTCTAAGCCACTCATTTAATCTGGCTGATCTGCTCAGTTTATTCTCATTCACATAAATCTTAAGGGATAAGAAGAGTTGGAATATACCATGGAAATGCTATACTTTAGGCTGACTCTTTGGTTTCCAGACTCAGCTCTTCATTGGCATTAAAAACACAAAAGCAGTCCTGAGGAATTGGATTTTCAGTAAGAAATGGATGGTGTAGAGTCAGGAAACATGACCAGAATTTAAAAATTTATTGTATAGTTTTGTTTCACTGGACATCCATAATCTTAAAATCTTAAACTATTCATCCTGGGTGGTTTCTTTTCTATGATAAATGTTCAGGGCCACAAGAATATCACAGCTTACCACCTCCTGTAGTGATTAAAAAAAAACCTTTTCCATTTATCAAAAGTTTTAAGACACTTTAATGGTGAGAAATGCCACTATGCTTTTGTACTCAAGCTAATTTGTGTTACATTTTCGAGTTCAAAAATTTTCTAATGCAATGGACCTGTCCAAAGTATATCCAATATTGTTAAAAGAAAAAAGATAAAAAGAAAGAAAGAAAGAATAGTTTTCAGTTCCAAAATGAGAGGTGAAACTTATTGTCCCCAGCTCTGCAGAATATTCCCCACCCCCGGTAAAGGAAAGAGCTGGCTCTGTCAGAGCCAGTGCTGAGGATCTGGAAGAGGTTTCATTCACTCTTGCAGCTCTTGGCCACCATGCAGGGACATTTCAGGATTGTTGCCAAGGACTAAGCTTTGTGTGGCTATGCAGCCACAAAGCTGGGAAAGCATTCTGAAGAACATGGACAGCCAATCTATTTATTTTTTTTCTGGGAAGAAAAGCATGTCTTTCTTCTTTTACTGCAAGCTGAATGTATCAATTAGCAATGCTTTCAAAAATGGCACTCACTGAGAATCATCACAGTTTTAATTTTTAATAAATCATAATCTTCTCTAGTGCCACAGATAACAAAAATGCTTTATTTTGGTTCCTTCCTCTAAACAACCAGTATTTCACTTATTTAGGGCAGCGTATTTCCTGTGTGGTTCTTCAGTGTCTTCAAGGAAGTCCAGAATCTCTAGTGTTTAGAAAGCCAACGCCGATCTTACACATTGTAGCTAAACAAAAGGGCATGAAAAGAGAGGCAGGAATGGAAAGAGAAACAGGAATGCCTGCTGGCCAACGCTGGAGTAGATTGGAAGTCCTATGTTCGTCATGTTAAGAAAACCTGGTTTCAGCTCAGCCACCTACTCTGTAGCTGAGTGTTCTGTATAAAGAATTTAGCTCCTTGGTGCCTCAGGCTTTCCATCTCTCAAATGGGGTTAATAATAGCCCCAAATAACTGCATCATAATGATAAAACAGCTCACTATCATAAATGGAGTACTTATGATGTATAGTGCTTACTTCTAGCACTTAATGTGTTATAGTTTATTAATATGCACAACAACACAAGACACAGGTTCTATGGTGGTCCTGATTGCATCGTGAAGACGCTGACACACTGGACTGTCCATAGTGGAGGCCATTACTGTAAATAATCATGATGCTATTAATATGGTAGTATAAAGGCATAAAGAGCTAACAATGAAAGGAAGTAAAACCAATAGGAATTACTATGAAGCAAGATTTATATAGAAAAAGCAGTAAGTGGAGTAAGGCAAATCATCCTTAAGATTTTTTTTCCCATAATAAGTATTTTCTTCCTACATAAGAGTAGTTAAGAACACCATTTAGTGGCAACAAGCCTCTGGGTCTAAACAGTTCTATAAAGAAGATATGATTAGAAACAAATTATTTCCAAGTCCTAGAGAGAAGAGAGGAATGGACAGAGGAAATGATAGTTTCCAAAGATTCTGAAACAAAAGGAGAAGAATTTCCAGATTGAAGAAACTGACATAATGAATAAGGCAAGACACCAAGTCACATCATCAGTGAAACTTAGGAACATCAAAAAGAAAGAAGATCCTACATCTTCCCAAAAGGGCAAAAAAAAAAAAAAAAAACCCAAAAAGCAAAGAGAAGCTACTAATATACAGAGGGATTAAAATTTCCAAAAGCAGGAAACGAGAAGGCAATGAAGAGAAAAATTGAGGCAAAATAATTTCAAACAATTGATCTTATTATGATCCTATACTGAAAGGCTCAGAAATTTTACCTCCTGTGTATGCTCTTTCTCAGGAAAGTACTGGAGACTACACACTGCAAAAAAGGAAGTTACTAAAGTCTTTAGATAAAGAAACAAAATATAGCAACAGAGATGGAAGTTCTCAGGAATTAGTAAAAAAAAAAAAATTGTTCCAGAATGACAGCTGTGCAGCATTCATGGATAGCAGGTCCACTCATGAACAAGAAAATTGAAAGCCATAGAAGAGAAATTCTCAAAGATGAGGAAAATGGAACTGATAATTTGCTGTGTTTAGCTTTGGGAAATGTTATTTTTAGTTGTTAGGGATCCAACACTGACATTACACATCATTGTGGCTGAACAAAAGGGTATCGAAAGAGAGGAATGCCTCCATAGGAAGTAGAGGTGGTATTTCCTGTGGAAGTGGAAGTTGTTTGACAGATATGTTGCAGCACTGGAAAAGTTATTTAGTGATAGAGACACGGAAACTAAGCAAATAAAAATATTAACAGGGCAATTCTTAATCCTAAAAAGAATGAAGTTTTCCAAAAAGAGAAAGAATCCAAAAGTACTACCTGAATGAGCAATGAAAGATGTATGGAGTTTTATTAAAGTAAATAATGACTGATAATTTAGCCAAAAATGGAAAATTGATTCCACTGGCAGGAGGAATGGGAAGTATGGGATGTGAATAAGACTTTGATACTCGCTATCATGTTTTCTAGTTGAAAGTCTAATATTTATAGCCCAAGACACATATTACTAGGTAGTACTTAACGTATGGAGAGACTACTCCAATAATTGAATGTGGCTGGTTCTAGGGAGTCAGTATGGGGGAAGAGAGACAAGGAGAAAAGCATTTGTTTTCAGTGTAAACACTTTTGGATTTCTTAATTTCAAAATGTGCAGAAGAGATTTTATATGGTGAAAATTAAAATAAATATACTCTAAAGGTTCATCTTGAGTAGGTAACTTCTTCAGAGATGCTACTAAAGAAACTGTGTCTATGACCGTATTGATTCCAATGTGATGGTTAGATAATTATTTGCTCTTAAAAAAAGAAACACATGGGGGGGAGAGGGAGGAGGGAGGATTGCGTGGGGGGAGGGCAGGGGGAGGATGGGAAGGGATGGGAAGGGATGGGAAGGGGAAACAAAGGAGGAGGCTACAATGCTTGATAAGAAATGTACTCATTATCTTGCCTATGTAATTGTAACCCCTCTGTACAGTATTTTCACAATAAAAATAAATAAATAAAAATAAAAAATAAAAAAAGAAACACATGAATTTAGGATGTTAATTCTAATAGACCAAACTTGAAGAAACTAAGAAAAGGTAAAGCAAGAGACTTCATAAAGATAAAGGCAAAAAGGAGGAGGAAAGAAAAAAGAATATGTTAGAAAAGCCAAGTAAGTTAGAGAAAGAACTGGAGAAATAAGGAAACATTGAGAATGGAGGAATTATGGGAGGGAGGAGGGAGACATATGTGCTGGCCAGCCACATGCATAAAGCAAGAGTAGTTGGATGGTAAGGACATAAGGCAATCATTTAAAAAAGTAACTGGGTAATTGATTTACAGCTGGCTACTTTAAGAGATTTATGCTTTCACTTTTGAGCCTTGGAAATGAAAGCTATGAAAGTACATACCTAAAAGAGAGAACAAAAGTATATGTTCTTTGAAGGGGGAAAAGAACATGCCCAAAGAGGCTGAGAGCTCTTCCTCTGTATGGGAGTAACAGGAGATTCACACCTGAACAGCTGCTTGCTTTCTTCTTTGGGAGAGAGGAGGCTGCAAGGCAATTAGAATAATTGAGGGAAAGGCTACTCAGAAATGTAGTAGGTTTTCCCCTAATTAGAAACAGTGTTTGAGTCTAAACTGATATGCCTTTCCAGAACAACCATTTGATCTAGCCACTACTCCTAAATATATATTCAAAGAATCAAAGTCAGATTACTATAAAGATGTCTTCACACTCATTCATATCACAGTAATATTCATAACATCGAAACTACAGAATTAGCGTAGGTACACATCAAAGGATGAATGAAGAAAGAAAATGTGGTACATTTACACAGTGGAATATTATTCAACCATAAACAAGAATAAAAATACGCTAGTTCCAGAAAAATGGGTGGCACTAAAGCCCATCTTATAAGTGAAATGAACCAGTCTCACGAGGACAAGGATCGCATATTTTCTCTCAGATGTGGAATTTGTAGGAAAGAAAGAATGTGAAAGTGAAAGGATGTGGAAAATGAAAAGAGGGACAGCAGTCTGGCAGGGAGGGAAGAGAACAAAGGGCTGTGAAAGGGTTGAATAGGATCAAAGTACATCTATATGCATCTGTAGAAATGTCATGATGAAACCCATTACTTTGTACTTCAACAACTACTTGTGCTACATGTAGCTCCAAATGTTCTATGTTTCTGGGAAAAAGGTTTGTAGCAGCATTTATACTTTGTCTAATGAACTGTGAGATTTGTAAATTTGTGCCCTTTATGGGAAGTTTAGGTTGTAGATAGTTTGTTCTAGAGCAAAAGGACATCTGGATGCCACCAGTGTTTACTATAGTACCCAAAGTTTGAAGTTTCTTGAGTATGAAAAGAAGAAAAGCATTCTAGCGTTAGTGCCACTGGCCATTCATTCTACAGCTTATGTGGGATTGTTTTAATGTATGGTTATTATAATGGTGATGAACAGAGGGATTACAGTTACATAAGTCAGATAAAGAGTTCATTTCTTTTTGGACAATGTCACCCCTTTCCTTACTCTCTCCCAGTTTTTCCTTCCCATCTGGGATTTACTTTTTAATCATTTATAATTACGTTCATAAGAACTCTAGGAATTACTTAGGCCAGATGTGGAGTATTCTTTTCCCCTAATTTTATTTAACTTGATAGTATTAAAAAATAAACATGAGTAGAGTATTATGGCTTATGAGGTAACTTAGGAGGTAGAGATAGGACAGTTGTACTATGAGGCTAGTCTAAACAAGTACAAGGCCCTAAGTTCAAACTATATTACTGCCAAAAAATAAAAAATAAAAATTTAAAATAGAATAAAATAAACATAGAGAATACACAAAATGTATATTTTGTAGGCACAAACACAGATTCTATGGAATACTTTCACATTTGAAGATTTTTGTCTTCAAGTTGAGAAGTTTGGATTAGAGTTTGTAGATTTATTCTAGCATGTAATCTGTATGGTTGAGTTATGACTAAGACCCAGTCAGTGTTTTTTCTGGGAGTTAGTTATTACAAATTGGCTAATGGCCTTGTTTGTTAGAGAAGATGCTCAGATGATTCCGTCATTTTATTTTCCTTCTATACTAATAAGATTATAGAAAAAAGTATATTGAAAGCCTCTAATCTCAGCTACTCAGGAGGTTGAGATCTGAGAATCGTGGTTCAAAGTCAGTCCAGGCAAGAAAGTCTGTGAGACTCTTCAATCAAGAAGTGTGTAAGAAGCTTCAATTAAGCACCAAAAAAAAGAGCCAGAAATGGAGCTGGGGTTCAAGTATTAGAGTGCTAGCCTTGAGCAAAAGAGCTGATGGTATAGCACCCAGGCCCTGAGTTCCAGCCTTATGACCAGCTTACAAAAAAGTGTATTGGTTAAACAAATATTGTTGATATTGTTGAATACTGTCTTTTAGAGTTCATGATTTGGTAGTAGGACAGAATCTATACAACACCCTATCTTTGTGAAACCCATCTTGGAGAGGAAGATGCTGGTGGAGTCAATGAGAAGTAGATTTATTTTTTTGAAGAAATGTGGTGTGAAGATGTTTTTAAAGGATTTTTTTTTACAAAATACAGGAAATTTATACTAAACTATGCTAAGTAAAATATTCAGGGACTTAGAAAACATCAAGTTGAAGATTGGTCAATTTTTGTGGTCAAAATTTCATGAAAGTGCAGTGAAATCAGTTATAGTTATTCAGCAACTCAACTATATAGTTCACTCTGGAGCAAAGACATTCATGATTACATCTATTATATTATAGATAATCTACAAATAAACTGTTACCTTATAAGCCAATATTATAGCATAGTTTCATTCAGATGAAACCAGATCTCTTTCCATGAATTTTTTTTAGTATTATTTCAGTGCTAATGTCTAAGATCAGTCAACTACTATTTGACTTAAGGGTGTCCAATGTAGTATATGAAACTCTCTACTAATTCCTACATGGCAACAACATCAAGAATAGCAACAGGAAGGACAAGAACTCCAGAGTTATACTAGTCACACAGTCTTTTAAAGGGAATAGAGCTTGGAAAGTTGGGCAAATTACTCCAGTTGGTTTATTATGCCCATGACTATTACTGTACTTTCCTGCTCAAGGCAAACAACAAGGATAAGTGTGTAAAAGAGATATGAAGCAGTCAGTTGATATGGGAGAGTTCGTGGCATCACAAATATGAAAATATAAGTTTTAACTGAGGATTAAAAGAGGTAGTAGGATAATTAGATATACTTGTTTTGTTGTGTTTTTAATCATGGCAGAAAACAGATTACTTATAATATGGTACTAAACCAAGACATTGATGGGTGAGACAGTGATTTTTAAAAAAAATTTATTGTAAAAATGCTATACAGAGGAGTTATAGTTACATGAGTAAGGCAATGAGTACATTACTTGTCGATCATTGTTACCCCTTCCCTTCTTTTTTTTTTTTTAATTTAATTTTATTTTATTTGTGAACATACTGTACAGAGGGGTTACAATTACATGGGCAGGATAATGCGTACATTTCTTACCAAGCATTGCAGCCTCCTCCTTTGTTTACCCTTCACCTCCCTTCCCAGCCTCCCCCCTCCCCCCAATCCCAATCCTTCTCCTTCCCCCCCCTTCCCCTCCCCCCCCCCCCCCACACCACCGACGTTGTAAAGCTCATTTTGGACATGACAACTTGTACTTCTCATTGTTGCAACAGGTCCACCTGTATCCTTAAACAACTGGTTTTTCCCCATCTCCTCCACAAGTTATACTGACATCAAATATAGTGAAAGCAGGGGTTATACTGTGGGGGAGGGACATACAAAGCAACAAAGAGATAATCTTATAAATGCATTAGAAACACATGCATGAAAGAAAAAAAACATTAAAATACATATCTAAGGGTTCATTTTCCTGACATCACATTATCTGACCTTTTCCGCTTGACTCATACATATACTAGATATTGCAAATAAGGGAAACCATGGGACCTATGTTTCTTTGGGCCTGGCTTACTTCACTTAATATAATTTTTTCCAAGTCTTTCCATTTCCTAACAAATGGGGCAATGTCATTCTTTCTGATGGAGGCATAGAATTCCATTGTGTATATATACCACATTTTCTTGATCCATTCATCTACTACCTCTTCCCTTCTTGTTGTCCCTGCTCTCCCCCACCTCCCACACTCCTCCTCACCCCCATCCCCTTTCCCCACCCGTAGTTGTAAAGTTCATTTCCAATATACTGTCCTGTGGTTATCCTTGTTGCAATGGGTCATCCTGTGTCCTTGTTTCAGCGTTTTGTTATCCACTTCCCCTCCCCAGATTAGATAAATGTATATACAAGATTCAGGGTACCAAAATCAAGTACAGTGACAACAGAGGATATGCCATAGGGGGAAGAACATACAAAGGAAACAACAACAACATAAAATCACATGGTACATTTAAAACAGTAACAACAAAGACAGACCTCTTGTGACCATATCTTGGGGTTCATTTCACTTAGCATTATATTATATGGTCATATGTACACGGCTTTAGAGCTGTTCAGCTCATCTGATAAGAGACAGTGATTCTTAAATTTGGTGTGCTTCAAAATCAGGTCTTGTCTCCTGTTAAAGCAGAGACTGCTGGGCCCCCAGACTTCCCAATGCCATAGATATGGAGTGGAGCCCAAGAATTATGTCTAGTGATTTTCAGATGATGCTGATGCTGAGAGTTCAGGAGTGACACTCTTGATAATAACTTTGGTGAGACATACAACATAGATGCCAAAAGGGGAGGAGACTATAATGGGCCAAATTCTAGTATAGTCCCCAGTTTCTTCGGGCCCTTGTCTTCAGCACAGGAAAAGCCCCCCCATCTCTCTCTCTCTCTCTCTCCATATATATATATATATATATATATATATATATATATATATATATATATGCATATACAGGTATGCATATATATATGGCAGTATGTCACTACTATGTTTAGGCTTACTTGGTATAAATAAAAGAAAGATTTTTCTGGTGGGTCTTGGATAGTATGGTGAGTATTTTTCTTTAACTGGTACATTAAAATAGTGTATATTTATAGGGTACCATAGGATGTTTCAGGAAATGTATATTGTGTAGTATTCAAATATATATGTATGTATAGTGCATTATAATGTATATAATAGATTATATTATATATTATTGTATATTATAATATACATGTGTAATATACATATGCTATTTACTTTATAATATACTTTTTTTTTTGTCGGTCGTGGGGCTTGAACTCTGGGCTTGGGCATTATCCCTCAGCTCTTCAGCTCAAGGCAAGCACTCTACTGCTTGAGCCACAGCACCACTTTCGGTTTTCTAGTGGTTTATTAGAGATAAGAGTCCAACACACTTTCCTGCCCAGGCTGGCTTTGAACCGTGATCCGCAGATCTCAGCCTCTTGAGTAGCTAGGATTACAGGCATGAGCCACCAATGCCCAGCTTTAATATACATATATTTTATATGTAATATATAATTCCTATATTATATATTACATGTTTAATGTATATACAGTGTGTGAGGAAATATAGTTATATCAATATCAATGACATTCATCATATATTTGTGGTGACAATATTCAAAATCCTTTCTTCTTGGCTTTTAGTAATATATAGTTATATCTATAATATCTATAATAACCCTCATTTGCCACTGCAAACCAGAACTTCTTCCTATCTAACTATAACTTAGTACATTTACTCTGTCCCCTAATCTCCGACTGTACTCTCCCAGCCATCATTCCACTTTCCATTTCACCAAAAACAACTCCTTTAGATTCTACATGTCACTGAGACCATATAGTATTTATCTTTTGTGCCTGGCTTATTTTACTTAATGAAATGACCTCCAGTTCTACCTGTGTTTTGCTAATAACAGGATTTTATTCTTGTTATGGCTGGACAGTGTTCCAAAGGTGTATATTTGCTTTACACATTCATCAGTTGATGTACACTTCAGTTGTTGGTGTTTTTGACTACTGTGGATAGTGCTGCTCTCAAACAGGGGAGTACAGATGGCGTTTCCACACACTGACTTCATTTCCTTTGGTTATACACGTAGTAGTGGGACTGCTGGGTCATATGATGGTTCTATGTTTAGATTATGTTTAATTTTTTTAGAAACCTCCACTCTGCTTTCCATAATGGCTATAGTAGTTTATATTCCCAGTAACAGTACGTAAGGCTCTTCTCCATAAGTACTTGGTGTATTTTGCCTTTGATAACAGCCTTTCTAATTAGAGTCAAGCCATATCTCATTGTGATTTGAATTTGCATTTCCCTGATGATTGGTGGTGATGAGTTTTTTTTAGTATATCTGATGGTCATTTGTTAATCTTTTGAGAAATATCTACTTAGTCTATCATCTGCTTTTAAAGTAGATATTTTCTATTATTTTGTTTGGATTCCTTATTTATTCTAGATATTAACCTCCTGTAAGATATATAGATATCTATTTTCTTTTTAAAAAATAAGTTTTTGATTGTGAAAATACTGTACAGAGGGGTTACAGTCACATGAGCAAGGTAATGAGTACATTACTTATCAAGCATTGTTGCCTCCTCCTTTGTTTTTCCCCTACCATCCCTTCCCTCCCACTTCTACAACTACACTCCCCCTCCCCCCACACCTAAATTGTAAAGTTCGATGTTCAACAGTGTCTTGTACATCTCATTGTTACATTGGGTCAACCTGTATCCATATTTAAACATTTTCTTTTCTTAAGGTGTACATTATTTAAAGAAAGGTGATGAGACAGAGTGTCACTCCAGATGACATGGAAGAAAGCAGATATCCATGCTGTAAAATGCCTATGGGGGCCACATGGCACTTGTATTTAATTGAGTAAGTATTAGCTGACTAGCATTTGGAAGACTCTGGTGGACCCAGCTGTGGTTTTTAAAAAAAATCACAGTTCTAACAAAGGAGGGAGTTACAATGCTCAACAAGAAATATACTCATTACCTTACTCATACTATAACCCTAGCATCTTTACAAAAAAATAAAATTTAAAAAATTCACCCTTCTATCCTCAGAGAGCTAACTGACTAATAAAAGGGAAAATATAAGAACACAGACAATTTTTCTTCAGTGCTGATTATTCTGAAAGTCCTCTGAGAAACATAGCCAAGTGTTGCTCAGTTTAAGGGAAGAGTGGGTCACATCTGGATGGGATTGGAAATTTTTAACAGAGAAAGAGACATGGGAGAAAGAGAATACTAAAAATAAATAAGATTACCATAACAGAAACAGGAAAAAGAAGAACAAAGGGATTGGATAAAATAGAATATATTTGGAGAAAGAGACACCAAATAAACCAAGGCTTGGAGGCATTAAAAAGACACAAGCATATTTATAAAATTGCAAGTATAGTCCTTTTTCAGTAGCTGTGGGGGATTTGTTCCAGAACTCTCCAAAAATATCATAATCCATGAAACGGCTGAGTATGTTTTCATAACCTGTGCAATCTTCCTGTACACTATTTTGTGTGTGTATTTCTAGTGTTTGACTTCTGGGCTTATGGCTTGCTAGACAAGAGATTTAGCTTTTGAGCCACCTCACCTTCAGCCTTCAGTTTCAACTTACATTCAGGTAGGGTGTCAGCTTTACCTGAGGCTGGCCTCAAATATGATCCCCTTAACTCTTCTTCCAGTGTAACTGGTACTACAAGCATATGTCTATACTCAGCCCTCCCCTTGAATACTGTACCTCTAGTCCTGGGTTTCGTAGCATACTCCTGTAGTTCCTAGCACTTGGAAGGCTGAGACAGGAGAATTGAAAGTTTGATGCCAGCCTGAGCTACATAGTAAGATACTGTTTCAAAACCAAATCACCTCTGGACTAGCTTTAATGCCTAATATAAATGTAAATGTTATACAACATTTTACAACAGAACAAGCGCCTATGGCTTACACCTGTAATCCTAGCTTTTCAGGAGGCTGAGATCTGAGGATCACAGTTCAAAGCTAGCCTGGACAGGAAAGTCTCTAAGACTCTTATCTATAATAAACCAAGAGAAAACTGGAAGTGGCACTGTGGCTCAAGTGGTAGAGCGCTAGCCTTGAGCTAAAGAGCTCAGGAACAGCACCTAGACCCAGAATTCAAGCCCCACAACCAAACAAAAATTAAAAAATGCCAGGGCATGTTTAATACAGATGCATGTATTAAAAAAATACATTTTAGGTCTGTGGTTGAATCTGTGGATGAAAATATGAAAACAGAGGACCTTCTTAGGCTAGTGTGACTAGGCTCCAAGTACCAGTAGTGGGACAGAGGAAGGATAAAGCCTGAAGATCAAGTTGTAAAAGTTCCCAAATGTTTTTTAAAAATGGAAGCAAGTGGTAGTCAGTGAAGGAGGCTGTGTAATGGGACTAGAATTCACAGAGTGGACATTAGCTTAATGATTTACCAACTTTTTTTGGCTAACAATTCCAGAATTGTTCCAAAGCTTTACATTGTCTTGATTTTAAATATGACCACTGGAGAGCTGTCAGTAATTCACTGACAGAGTTTGCTTCTTTGTGTATGTCCTTCAGTTTGATCCTTTGTATTGCAATCAATCAATCAATCAATCAAAATGTCTGTTTGAGGATATTGAGGATAAGAGTGATTCCATTATACCGAGAAAGATAACCTTCTTGGCAAATTAGAAATCTCCCCATATATTTGTTTGGCTGTCTATGTGTACTAGCTTTTATTACTTACCCTTAAATCTAACTTGGCATCTATTTTCCAGTAGCTTATCTTCATTGCCAGTTTGGTATTCATTTAGAAGTATTTTTATTTCCTTGGCTTTCCCTTAATAAGGACAGCAAAATCTAATACTGCATTTCCTCTATTGGTCATTAGAAATATGTCTGCACTCATGAGTCAGCAGACTTCTTTATCTCTCTGCAACTGGTCAGGTGTTTCCCTGTTGCTAAGGCTAGGAGACCCCAGGTGAAGGAAAAGAGATAACATGTTTTATATATTTGGAGCTAGATCCATTTCCTGTGAAGAGATTTTTTTCCTACATTATTTAAAATTGCAAAACAAAAATTTAAAGGCACGTTTGAATATACATTAAGATTGTACTCATAAGAACTACTTCTGACTCTTTACACAAGTTGATTAGTATTTAATATTATTAAGTGACCTCACCCAGGAACATAGAAGAAAATTGGCCTGCTTGTAAATGACATTACATAAAATGAACATTTGGCTTCCACTGGGAGATATGAGTCCATATATAGCTTAGGGTCCATTGATGAAGCCACTGAGGAAACAGAAAAAGCTATGTAAGATACAAAAAGCATCTAATTAAAAGCAGAAGTGATCTACATCCTCAAGCAACCATGGAAAAGGGAAGCCGAGATTCTAAGATTCTAGAGAAAAGGCTGACATGGAGGGAATGGTTGAGAATCTGTCAGTTCTAAGTCTTAAAATCTGAGAACTGCCTGCACTGAGGGTTAATGTGGACGAACAATACAAGTAAACTTTTGGGTGGTCTTGTTGTATGAGGCAAAAGAAAGCTAGAGAGTTGAAAAGATAGTATTTGATTGAAACCAGGAGTGAAACACTAGAGTTGACACATGGTAGGTTCCCACCCAGGAGCTGAGTTTTGAAGAAGCATCACATGTAAAATTTTTTTTCAAAAATACGCAAAAAACTAAGAGCAAAGCTCCCAAAGGGAAAAAAAAACCTGATTCTCAGATTAAGCAGCAAATATAACAACAAAATTAATGACTAGCAAGAAGAAACATCAGTGTACACACTTGGTCTCCATATGACAAAAAGAGCCTCATCCAGTGTGCACAAAACCTATTCCTGATTGTATGTATGCAATGAGACCTCATTCTATTTACCCAGAGAAGTAAAGAGAAATTTCTCTGGAGAAAGATAATATTATTTTAATGCATTATGTCAAAAATTCAATAAAAAAGTTATTTATGTAAGAACAAGATAATGTGACCAGAAATCAAGAGATTAAAAACAGGCCTATACAATTTAGTGACTGCAGTTAGTAGACAAGGACTTTAAAGTAATTATGGCTAATTGGTTCAAAGAAATAAAAGAAGGAAGACTACACTAAAATGCTAAAGAAGGGGCAAGATTTGGAATTAAGAACTCAACATATATAAGTTTAATAATTATACATGAAAGATTAAAGGCATAAAGAAACCTCAAAACATTAATTTGAAGCATCAATACTGAAGAACACAGTAAGCAAGAAAAGAATGGACAGCATAGAAAAGACCATAATGTTCACATGGGGAGGTTAAAGTGCATAACAAAACATGTAATTGGCGTCCCAGAAGGAGCAGTGAGAGAGGATAAAATGGAATCCATATTTGTTCATTTTTTTTTTGCGGTCATGGGGCTTGAACTCTGGGCCTGGGTGCTGTCTCTCAGCATTTCAGCTCAAGGCTGGCTCTCTACCACTTGAGCCACAGTGCCACTTCTGGTTTTCTGGTTGGTTTATCGGAGACAAGAGTCTCATGGACTTTTCTGCCTGGGCTGGATTTGAACCAAGATCCTCAGATCTCAACCTCCTGAGTAGCTTAGGATTATAGGCATCAACCACCAATGCCTGGCTTTGGAATCCACATTTGAAAAGATTAAAAGGACTATTTCAAAAGATGATAGGTGTCAAGATACAGATCATGAAGCTTTGTAAACCTTAAGAAGGAAAAGTAAAAAGGTTAAAGGTTCCTGGAACATCAAGATAAATCTTCTTTATAAAAAGATCTTCTAGCTGGGTGCCAAGTACCTCATGCTTGTAATCCTAGCAACTCAGAAGGCCTTGAGTTCGATTCCTCAGCACCACATAAGCAGAAAAGGCCAGAAGTGGTACTGTAGCTCAAGTGGTAGAATGCCAGCCTTGAGCTGAAGAGCTGAGGGACAGCCCCCAGGCACAGAGTTCAGGCCCCATGACTGACAAAAATAAATAAATAAATAAAATTTTTAAAAAGACAACTGATGAAAAATTATTGTAGAAATAGTATTTAGGGGATTATGAATGAGTGACAAAAGTTATTAGCCTTCAGGCAGGATTGATGAAGTGGCTCCTATTTCTTTCGTATCTCTACCTTCTTGATGTAAACATCATCCAAAGACTGGATCTTGCTTGGTCAAAAGATGTTTGTCAACAGCTCAACAGCTTCAGCAGCTCCTGCTTTTTAAGACAGAGCAAGAGAGAGGGAACGAGGAAGGGAAGGAGAGAGAAACAGTCAAAGAGAGAATTAATTGTTTAAGATTGTTTTTATATTTTGAGTTCCAAGTATATTTTAGATATGAGACCCTTGTCCATTGTATGGCTAGTGAAGATCTTCTCCCAATCCGTGGGCTTTCTATTGATCTTGCTAGCTATGTCCTTTGCCATGCAGAAGCTCTGAAACTTCATGCAATCCCATTTGTCCAACCTTTCTTTGGATTTGTTGTGTTTCTGGATCTCTATTAAGAAAATTTCGGGCTGGGAAGGTGGTTCAGTGGTAGAGTGCTTGCCTTGCATGCACAAGGCCCTGGGTTCAACTCCTCAGCATCACATAAGCAGAAAAAGCCAGGAGTGGTGCTGTGGCTCAAGTGGTGGAGTGCTAGCCTTGAGCTGAGGAGCCCAGGCCAAGTTCAGGCCCCACAATGGACAAAAATACAAAACAAAGAAAATTTCGGCCTGTGCCAAGGAGACCTACGGTTTCTCCTATTCCATCCTGTTATGTTTTCAGAGTGTCTGCTTTGACTCCAAGGTCTTTGATCCATTTGGAGTTGATTCTGGTGCAGGGTGATATATAAGGATCTAGCTTTAGTTTTCTACAAGAAGTTACCAATTTTGCCAGCACCATTTACTGAAGAGGCTGTCTTTCTTCCATTCTATTTTTTTAGCTCCCTTATCGAAGATTAGACGGCTATAGGTCTGTAGGTTCATTGCTGGGTTTTCAATTCTATTCCATTGGTCCTGAGGCCTGTTCTTGTGCCAGTACCAAGCTGTTTTGATTACTATGGCTTTATAGTAGAGTTTGAAATTTGGTATTGATATTCCTCCAGCAGTGTTCTTTCCGTTGAGGAGCGTTTTTGCTATTCGGGGTCTTTTATTCCCCCAACAACAAATCCTCAAAGAAACAACTGCCCAATAAATAAGTGGGATAAAAACTTAGAGAAACTTCTCTGAAGAGGAAAGAAGGATGGCCAATAGACACATGAAGAAATGCTCAACCTCCCTAGCCATAAAAGAAATGCAAATCAAAACAACTTTAAGATACCACCTCACCCCAGTTAGAATGGCAAAATCAAGAACTCTAATAACAACAGATGCTGGAGGGGATGTGGACAGAAAGGAACCTTACTGCATTGTTGCTGGGAGTGTAATCTTGTTCAACCACTTTGGAAAGTAGTATGGTGGTTCCTCAAAAGACTCCACATAGAGCTCCCCTATGACCCAGCAATCCCACTTTTGGGCATTTACCCAAATGTTTACAAACAAGACCACACTAAAGCTACCAGCACAACTATGTTTATTGCAGCATTATTTACTATAGCTAAGATATGGAACCAACCCAGATGCCCCTCAGTAGATGAATGGATCAAGAAAATGTGGTATAAATTCTATGCCTCCATCAGAAAGAATGACATTGCCCCATTTGTTAGGAAATGGAAAGACTTGGAAAAATTATATTAAGTGAAGTAAACCAAGCCCAAAGAAACATGGGTCCCATCGTTTCCCTTATTTGCAATATCTAGTATATGTCTGAGTCAAGCAGAAAAGGTCAGATAAGGTGATGTTAGGGAAATGAACCCTAAGATACGTATTCAAATATTTTTTTCTTTCATGCGATTGTTTCTAACACATTTATAAGATTATTTCTTTGTTGCTTTGTATGTCCCTCCTCCACAGTATAACCCCTGCTTTCACTGTATTTGATGTCGGTATAATTTGTGGAGGGGAAGGGGAAAAACAAGTCGTTTAAATAAGGATACAGGTGGACCTGTTGCAACAATGAGAAGTACAAGTCGTTATGTGGAAAACGAACTTTACAACTTTGAGGGGGGGCGGGGAGGACTAAGTGGGGAGGCGGGGTGGGGGGAGAGGATGAGAAACGATGTGAAGGGTAAACAAAGGAGGAGGCTGCAATGCTTGATAAGAAATGTACTCATTATCTTGCCCATGTAATTGTAACCCCTCTGTACAGTATTTTCACAATAAAACATAAATAAAAATTTTAAAAAAAGATTGTTTTTATATTTTAAGGAAGAGACTTTGATTGCACTCTAGACATGGCTGTATTGAATCACATTTTCACACCTTAACAAGTCTCACATTTACCTCCTAATTATTTATTTCCTCACAAGGCCAAAAGTATAGGCTGCATTGATTAATTTAGCTTGTTCTTCTTGATCATCTCCTGAACCTATGGCAAATTCGGTCTAACATGTACATATATGTACATGTTATTCATAGAAATATGTACATGTTATATTCATAGAAACATGAATTTTTGGGGAAGGGGTAATAATGCAGGACTTCCCAAACTTCCTATGACTGCAGTACCCATACCACCTTGTCAGTGCTTTCCTGGTATCAGTTGGGTATTTCCTGGTATCCTGGGTCAATTCGTAACAGTAGTTAAGTAGTGTTGCACATGGACATATAAGAGAAACGTGTCACATAACATTTAACATGAACATTTCATATATCCCACAGTGCTTCTGTGGTATACCAGTACACCACATGCATAGGAATGTGGGGTAACATCTGATGGGGAGGCAATCACAGGAATCCACTGACTTCCTAAGTAAATAACCATGAAAAAAATCAAAACATTTTTTCAGGAGCAAAGGATATAAACCTTCCTAAGTGCCAAACTGTGGACGCAGAGTTGCAGATACTGTTTCAACATTCTATTTTGAACATCTATTTCCTAGGAAGACTATAGCCTTGAAAAAAGATAAACATTTAACCCAGCCTGTTCCCCACTGTTTCTCAGTGGAGAGTAGGGGAAGATTGCTATGAGAATTGTTGTGCTTGCACTTGAACTCCCAAGTCTCCTCTACACTAGCTTCTATGCAGATCAGAGCTTCAAACTCAGATAATTAAACCCCTGTTTGGATTTGTCATCAAATGAAAGAGCTGGATTCATGGAAAAGTAACTATATTTAGGTGGAAAAATATAGACAAAAATCAAGATGATATTTAATAGCTCCTATTTTAAAAGTCTATGACTTTCAATACTAAAATTAAAAGCTTATATATAATTATGGTAATCTGATTTCAGTAGGTCTTTCTGACACTTGTTAGTAGTGTCCTAGTTCTCTACAAACATGCCTGGCATTTGTAGGCCTAGGAAATTATTGGAAAGAGCAGTATGGAAGAGAAATCAAGGCCGACATGCAATTTTTGGCTTGAGAAATAGGCTACATGATGGTGTCATCTACAAAGAGAGCGCTGGGTCATTAATATATAACAGTTTGTTGGTTCTTGGGGGACATCTTACTGGAGATATAGGTTGAATATATAGATGTGAAACTCAGAGGATATGTCAGACATGAGTAATAGATTTGTGAATAATTGGCATTGAGAAGTAATCAACACAATGTGAACATGTAAGAATACCCAGAAGGGAAAATGTTAGACTGTGTGTAAAGAGAAGTCAGCTGTAGGCAGAATTTTAAAGATGGGAAATTTTAATAAACAAAAACAAAACAAGAACCCAGAATGAGTATTCTGAATTAATTAGCCAGGGAATAAGCAGAATAAACAGGAAGCTGTGCTGTCTCATTCTCTAAGAGGGACAAGCAGATCACAAATGTCACATCTTTCAATCACTTTTTAGGATTTCTCACGGCAGTGGTTCAAAATGCATAGTCCCATGCCAGCAGCATCAGCTCCATCTGGTAATTGTTAGAAATGCAAATTTCTGGCCTCCACAGCAACCCCACTGGCCAGAAAACCTGGAGATGGGATCCAGAAATCTGAATATGTCTCAGTGTTGAATCTGAGATGCATTCTCAAGTTTGAGAACTATTGCTTTATGGCCTGGTTCTCAACTCTAGCTGCACATGGGAAGACAGGTGGAGGGTAACACACCCAGATCTAACCTCTAGAGAAATTTCAGCTCAATTTAGATTTACCACCAGTATTAAAAAAGAAATTTCTAAACAATCAAAATTAAGAACTATTTTATTTTATTTGCCACTACTGGAGTTAGAACTCAAAGCTTTACATTTGCTAGGAAAACAGTCTACCACTTGAGCCACGTCCCCAGCCTTTTTGTTCGGGTTATAATTGAGAGAGTGTCTCACTTTTTTGCACAGGCCAGCCTGGATCACAATCCTCTTATTTACATTTCTCACTGTAACTGGGATAACATGTATACCAACTTGTAAAATTTTTTGCTCCAAATGGCCTTGAATAGCAATTCTCTAGATCTTCACCTGCAGAAGGCAGTATTGTAGGCATGAGCTAACGGCAGGTGGTAAAACTTATCATTCTGATGGCAACAAAATGTTCTTATGAAATATCCTGATGGGCACTTCCCAGCCCCTTCCACTCTAAGCAAGCGTGGACATCAGCAGCTAGGGAAACTACTAGTGGCTTAATTTTGGACTTCCCAGTTATTAAAAATGTGGGAAATAAACGTCTAAAGGACTTAAAATTTAAAGGACTAGGCATTGCCATTTTATAAGATTTGTCTTCTTCACCATTCTGTGGAATGTAAAAACTTGGAAGTTTACCAGATGTGTTAGCTAGTACTTGTAATCCAGGTACTCAAAACGCTGAAATCATGAGGATATTATGGTTTAAGGCCAGTCTTGGCCAAAAGTTTGCAGGCTCCCATCTCAACCAATTAAAAAAATGGTTATGGTGGCACGCACCTATCATTCCAGCTATGCAGGGAGTTGAGCTCCAGGCAGACCAGAAAAAATGTGGTATCTATTTGGAAAATGATTAAAGCAAATAGGCTGGGGCATGGCTCAGGTAGGAGAGCACCTGCTTCATAAGCACAAAAACCTGAATTCAAACACACACTCATATACTGCGCCCCAAATAAAAATGGGGTTTGAACATTGTCACTATCCCTCACAAAAAAAAAAGCTGAACAAGAATGTAGAAGGGGTGATACTGATCAAGATGTAATGCACTCATAAAGAAATGCTGAACAGGGGCTGGGAGGGTAGCTCAGTGGTAGAGCGCTTGCCTTGCATGCATGAGGCCCTGAGTTCGATTCCTTAGCACCACATAAACAGAAAAAAAAAAAAGCCGGAAGTGGTGCTATGGCTCAAGTGGTAGAGTGCTAGCCTTGAGCTGAAGAGCTGAGGGACAGCGCTCAGGCCCAGAGTTCAGGCCCATGACCGGACCAAAAAACAACAAAAAAAGAAATGCTGAACAAACTGAAAATTAACAACTCCTTTTGGACTCATCAGAAAACTGGAGTCATAGGGCCCAACAATTCCTGAAAACTAGAGAGACAGGGAATTATATAACAGTATAGTGGCTTATTAGAGCAGCAGGAAGGAGCAGCTATAGATAGTCCACGACTTATGATGGTTATACTTACATTTTTTAAACTTTACAATGGAATGGAAGTGATGTGCATTCAAGAAGCCACAATTTTAATTCTGAGTTTTGGGATTTCCCAAGGCTAGCAATATGCAGTAGGATTATCTCTCTCTCTCTCTCTCTCTCTCCCCCCCCCTCTTTCCCCCCCCCCCCCCCTTCAGTTGTGGGGCTTGAACTCTGGGTCTGGGCGCTGTCTCTCAGCTCTTCAGCTCAAGGCTAGTGCTCTATCTCTTGAGCCACAGCATCACCTCCGGTTTTCTGGTGGTTTATTGGAGATAGGAGTCTCACGGACTTTGCTGCCTGGGCTGGCTTTGAACTGCGATCCTCAGATCTCAGCCTCCTGAATAGCTAGGATTACAGGTGTGAGCCACCAGCACCCGATACACTCTTGATGCCCAACCACAGGCTAGAGTAAGTGTTCCTGGCATCTTTAAGATAGGCTAAGCAACACTGTAATGTTCAGTAAGTTGGATGTATTAAATACCTATCTCTACTTAGCTATTTTCAGTTGATTTCTCAGAATATAACTGCATGACAGATCCAGGAGCACATATACTAAAAAGCTGCAATGGTGACCAATTGTTAGGTGTGGAGTGTGGGCTCGCTTGAGAGTCCAAACTCCTGGGGACCCGGCATTGGTGAGATTTCCCCACACCTTCTTGAGGTTTACCTTCAAGTTTGGGTTTTACAAAACTTTCAGTGTGGAGGCCAGAGAAGAGTTTCTTTCTGCTTTTAGGCAGGACGGTGGCTGTAAGGACATGTCATATATTCAGGACAGAAGTAAATCACTTTGGCATTTGGTGGAGTGTTCTATTTTCAAGGGAAGCTACTTCCACAGAGCCTTATCTGATCTTTGGATTGGCAACTAGACAACTTAAGCCCCTCACTTTCCCATAGCAGGGAAAGAAAGCCATAAGAAGTGTTTCTAGGGGCTGGGAAGATGGCTCAGTGGTAGAGCGCTTGCCTTGCATGCCTGAGGCCTTGGGTTTGATTCCTCAGCACCACATAATCGAAAAGAAAAAAGCCAGAAGTGGCGCTGTGGCTCAAGTGGTACAGCGCTAGCCTTGAGCTGAAGAGCTGAGGGACAGCGCCCAGGCCCAGAGTTCAGGCCCCACGACCGGACCCCCCCCCCCCCAAAAAAAAGTGTTTCTGAAAGTCACAGGCCAGATACCCGAGCCCACCAAACAAACTAAGATTTAATCATAAGATGATAGAACACTGCCCCTCCCCGATACCTTTCTACCACATTACCAGGTTTTTAAAACAAGGGATTACAATAGAGGGTTGCAAGACCAACTATTTAAGAAAAAGATCTTAAGGAAAGCCAAAGACAACAGGAGAAGGTGGAAAACTAAAACAGAGAAAATCACAATATCTCACATTAAGAGCCTGATTGCCTCAATCCTTACTACCATATGTATCATAAGTAGTTTTTTTAACAAAACCATTACAAAGCATGCTAAAAGGGGTTTCACTGATCAAGATATATTGTATTCATAACTGTTTTGTTAAATGAAAACTCCTTTATACAGCTACTTAACTATAATAAAATATATAACTAAAAGTAAGGCAATATTTAGACATATAATTTGCACATGTAGAAACATCTGCCCTTGCTCAGCTCCTCTTCCTGAATGTTGTGGCGGTTCTTATGGCTAAGATGGGGAAGATGGAAAAATATGAAGTAAGGATCTTATGGCTGACATAGGGAAGATGGAAAAATATGAGGCTTCACAAACTTAGAACCAAATGAAGCTATAAGCAGATACAATAGGTTTGCTCCCTGGGTGACTACAAAACCAATAGGCTCAGTAAGGTAAGAAAGGAGTGGAGAAAGGTGTATTTCTTGCAGTAATTAGGAGTGCACTGGAATATTTACCAAAGCAGTGTCTCTCCCTGAACAAAAGGAAGCAAAGTACTTCTATTGTCTGGAGAAAGATTGTTGTGTGTAAAGGTGGGAGCTTCCTGTGTATGTTCAAGAACATGCTTCTTCTTAGGATGCCTCTTTAAAAATGGAAGATGGGAATGCCTCTGGAGAAGAGAATTTATCCTTACTATGAACTTGTAATGGGCATAGCTTATGGTACATCATGTGTGACAAAGGCTAGGCAGCTTTGGCTTGTTTTAAGCTAGTTCATCATGGTCTTCTCTAGAAGGCCTTATCTGAAACAAACCAACTTGAAGGGATGTCAATAGTCATCATGGGAAGTAGCAGCTTCTTCTCCCACAAGCACAGGTGCTTGCCCAAAAAGTACCTATCCAGCCAACTGGCAAATTTCTAATAAAATGGCTAAGATAGTGGCTGGGTATCCAGATCATCTAGTATGAATACTGGCTGTGCTACTAACCAAATTTATATCTGTCTGACCCTTTTTGCACTTTCAAATCCCAATCAGTGAAATGGTGCTTACTGTCTATCCACCTCTCATAGGGCTGTTTGAAGTGCACTAAGCACATAATAGCATTCAGGTATTAGCTGGTATTATCCACAAAGACTAGAAGTCATTCGAACACAAGATTTCCACCTTATCCTTGTCCTCTTACTACTAGCAAGCTCATATTATGTCAAGGAATGGTTTTATTCAAAGTAGTTAAATGACTACCAGCCAGAATACCAATTTGCTGGTTTTACTTGTTCCTGTTTAAATCCAACTATCTTTAGGGCACAATAATTCATATAATGCCCATTGCTTCATTTCTGGGAGTTTCTGCTGCCTTCATGTCCTGGTGTTCAGCTAAACACTACTATCAGCAGTAGGTACAGAATTAAATGACCAACAATTCTCCATTAGAAGAAAAACTCAATTCATAGAACAGCATGAATCAAGGATGATGACTTTCAAAGTAAATGTGGTCTAATCTTGAGGTGAAATTTTCTGATTTCAAGTGAAACATTTTATTTGATCACCAACATTGTAAAATGTTGACTAAATTTTGTTGCATTACAATTTATATTTGTGAATTCTGGCTGTAGTTTTGTTTTCATCCTATATTTGACATTAAGTTTTAATAAATACTTAAATGGAAAATAAATTCCATGATTAAGGGCTTATGATTAAGGGTTACATTATCTTCCATATGTATTCCATTCCACTAAATTTTCACACTATTAACATTTAATCTGTCTTAAAAGATTAATTCTTATTGTAGTGACTTATTTTAATTCTTAATAAATTATTTTTCTTGATATAATGATGTATCTAATTTTCAATAACTTCTCACATAAGTATAGTTTCTTTTCTTTTCTTTTCTTTTTTTGGACGGTCGTGGGGCTTGAACTCTGGCTTGGGCCCTATCCCTCAGCTCTTCAGCTCAAAGTGAGCGCTCTACCATTTGAGCCACAATGCCACTTCCAGTTTTGTCTCACGGACTTTCCTGCCTGGCCTGGCTTTGAACCGTAATCCTCAGATCTCAGCCTCCTGAGTAGCTAGGATTACAAGGGTGAGCCACCAGCGCCCGGCTTAAGTTATTTTCAGTACAGGAATAGTTATACACTTGACACAGTAATTCTCTCAGATGCATAATGATATACACACAAATAGAAAGGAATATTTGTCCTAACATTAAAAATTCCCTGAAAACAACCTAAATATCTGTTTGTAGAAAAGAGGCTAAATATATCATGAAATTTCCCTGGGTTGAAATATTATATGCCCTTAAAAAGAATAGTGTAAATATTAGATTTTTAAAGAACTGTACAGATATGTCAACACTGACCGACATGTAAGTATACTGAAACTGTATGGATAAGAGAGAAAATTGTAGAAGAAAGCATGACCTTGAATTGTTAGAAACAAAAACAAACAACAACAACAAAACTACAAAGAAAATCCCACATTGACATACACATAGAGAATTAAAGGAATGATGAAAAATCTGTTAACATGTTTAATTTTAGGAATTACAGACAGAGAGGAGTAGGGATACATTACTTTCTAGTCCACAACTGTTTGACTGTCTTATCACTTGAGTTATAAAAATTAGATAGACACTTGGTTCTTCATATCTTTATTTCAAATATACATTTTAGATTTGAAAATAAATCACAAAATAACATGGATGGTATGATCACCTTTTGTTTTTTTTAAAAACTATGTTTTAATGTGTACTAAAAAATATAGGTATATCAGAGAGACAAATGGCACAGGTTTTCTCTCAGATGCAGAAGTGAGATCTAAAATACACCAGGACATGGCAACTTATACAGAACTCTCAAGGCATTTATACATATGAGACCAGCGGAGGATCTTCTTGGGGGAGGAACAAAAAGGTGCAATATCTATGTGCCTCTGATCATATAAAATAGTATTTACGGAAATGAACTCCAGGATATGGAAACAGGAGTTTTTGTCTTTGTTGTTGTTTTTGTTTTCTTTGCTTTTTGTCTTGTTTGTTCATTTAAGGAGTGGCACAGAAGTTGAGGGGCAAAAGGTGAACAAATACAGCAGTGGTATTCACTAGACACTATATTGAAAATGAACTACACAATTTGTGGATGAGGATGGGGGGAAAAACTGGGAGAGATCGAGGGAAGGGGTGACATTGTCCTAAAAGCAATGAACTAATTACCTGACTTATGTCAGGCATATCACCTTTATAGTAACAATTTTAAAATTTTTAAAGAAAATCACAGGAATAGACTAATGTCTAGTCATACAGGAGAGTGCAGTCATTTAGAATTAAAATATTATTTTAAAAAGTAGTTACTTGGTAAAGGACCTATTAAAGTTTTGTTTACATACCCACTAAATCAACCTATCTGCTTATTTTTAGGGCTGAAGCACAAAAATTTCTGAGTTTCTATTACATTTACTAGTATACATACTGCCTTCCCCAACAATTGTATCAGAAATATGCCAGTTGACATAATAGGCAATAATGGCACACGCTATAAGAGCTTCTATGCTACAATAATTTCAAGAAAACTTTATTGAAATATAGCACATATATATATATATATATATATAAACTGTAAATATATTACACATACATTTTAACACTGTATAAATTCTAAGTGTATATTTCAATGAGTTATGACAAAAGGAAAACCTTACAACTACTACCAGCTCAAGAAACAGAATATTATTAACACTCCCCAATCCCCTCTATTTATTATCTATCTATCTATCTATCTATCTATCTATCTATTTATCTATCTATCTATCTATTTTAATCGGTTGTGGGGCTTGAACTCTGAGCCTAGGCGCTGTCCCTGAGCTCTTCAGCTCAAGGGAGGAGCTCTGTCACTTGAGCCTCAGCACCATCTCTAGTTTTCTGGTGGCTTATTGGAGATAAGAGTCTCACAGACTTTCCTGCCCAGGCTGGCTTTGAACCATGATCCTCAGATCTCAGCCTCCTGAGTAGCTAGGATTACAGGCATAAGCCACAGGCGCCAGCTCCCCTCTATTTTTGCTCTCTGTTCCTAGTACTCTCTTCTTCTGAAAGACAATCATAATCTGATTTTTGTCACTGTGGATTAAAATTTGTCTGTTTTGCAACTTGATATATATTTAGGTACATGTGAACACATGTATGCATTTCCACCAAGTAATTGGATTACAGAGTCATAAGTGTGAGTCTGTTATGCTTTAGTGAATAATATAAAATAGCTATCAGTACTCTCGGGCTCTTGTAGTTCATCTTTTCTGAGGGAGATGAAGTGGTACCTTACCCCCAGTTGAGAAGCAAACTAGGCAGAATAGGCAGAATAACTCCAAATCCAAAAGTAGTAAGCCATTTGAAACAAGGAAGACTAGTCTGTAAAGATCCAAAATAGTGCTGTAAGTCTCCTTATCTGTGAATTATTTTCATATTTACAGGTAAACCATAAGTAATATGCTTCTCACTTGAGAAAGGGTGAAAATGGGTGGGCTGTTCCTGTTAGATAAATTTAATTTCATCACTTACTATACAATTAAGCCTATTTTTCAATCTCTTACGAGAGTGCATGACTTAAAAAGTTCACAAATATTGTTAACAGCAAGGAATAAAACCTTTAGATCTCTAGCAAGTTTTTATTGTCAGTGTTTCATCAAACAAAATGCAGTAGATTATTCTTTTGAAAGTTCAGTTAATGTCCAAGTTAGAAAGAGACCTGAGGCAAGGCCTATGGCAGTTAGTGCTCTAGACACTCATTAATTATATAAATGACTGAAATGATCCAATATTTAGCAATTCTTACTTCTGCAATGGTGAGTACTGAGACTAGACTATTTTACAAATTGCAAGTCTAACATTTTTGCTTAATTCATAAATTATAAACAAAGAAATAAAACCTAGTTTTAAAATGCTAAATTTATAATATCCGTATTTTTGAGTTTTTCCTTTCAATCTTAAAAAAATTATAAATTACTAAGAATTCCTAAACAAGAGATATTGTTTCACTTAACAAACAAATGAAGGAAATCATTTAAAAAAAAATCAGCCAGTTCAAATCCTGTGCATCATGGCTGCTTCTGTGATTGGAGATTACAATACTTCTGTTCCTGTTCCCTGAGCTGACCAGGGAAGGTGAGGTGCAGTGAGGTGCTGGCTGGAGCTGGGAAACAAGCTGACAGCAATGAGCACCCACCTAGACAATCCCGTATCTAGATTTAGGCAGCCCTATTACATACTTTTCCAGTTTTCACAACAAAACTATGTCACCTAGTCAGAAATCATTCAGGCGCAAAACTAAACCAAGATGAGGCAAACTATCTTAACAGGCCCATATCAAGCATTGAAATAGAAACAGCAATAAGAGACCTCCCAGCTAAGAAAAGTCCAGGACCAGATGGTTTCACAGCGGAATTTTACAAGGCCTTCAAAGCAGAGCTCACACCAATTCTCCTCCAACTCTTCAATGAAATTGAAAGAGAAAGCTCACTACCGAACACATTCTATGAAGCCATCATAACCCTCATCCCAAAACCAGGCAGGGACTCATCAAAGAAAGAGAACTATAGACCCATTTCTTTGATGAACATTGATGCAAAACTTCTCAACAAAATTTTGGCCAACCGACTTCAACAATTCATCCAAAAAATCATACACCACGATCAAACAGGATTCATTTCAGGGATGCAAAGCTGGTTCAATATACGCAAATCAATTAATATTATTCATCACATCAACAGGAGCAAGAATAAGAACCACATGGTTATCTCAATAGACGCAGAAAAAGCATTCGACAAGATCCAACACCCCTTTATGATGAAGGTTTTGGAAAAATTAGGAATCCATGGAACATTCCTCAATACAATAAAGGCTGTATATGACAAACCTACAGCCAGCATTATACTCAATGGTGAAAAACTAAAGCCATTTCCTCTTAACTCAGGAACAAGACAAGGATGCCCACTCTCTCCACTCCTCTTCAATCTAGTATTAGAATGCCTAGCTACAGCAATAAGACAAGATGCAGACATAAAGGGGATCCAAATAGGGAAAGAAGAAATAAAACTCTCCCTCTTTGCAGATGACATGATCTTGTATTTAAAGAATCCCATAGACTCCACTCCCAAATTACTCAAGCTGATTCAAAACTTTGGCAAAGTAGCAGGTTATAAAATTAACCCCCAAAAATCAATGGCTTTTCTGTATGCCAACAATGAGAAAAGTGTGGCTGAAATTAGGAAAGCAACTCCATTTGTAATAGCCCCACAAAAAATAAAATACCTAGGAATTAACTTAACTAAAGAAGTGAAGGACCTCTATGATGAAAACTTTAAAATCTTGAAAAAGGAAATCAACACAGAACTTAAAAAATGGCAAAACCTCCCATGCTCCTGGATTGGAAAGATTAACATCGTGAAAATGGCAATACTTCCCAAGGCTATCTACAAATTCAACGCAATACCTATCAAAATTCCACCCTCATTCTTCAAGGAAATAGAAGAGGCAATCCAAAAATTCATATGGAACAATAAAAGACCCCGAATAGCAAAAACGCTCCTCAACGGAAAGAACACTGCTGGAGGAATATCAATACCAAATTTCAAACTCTACTATAAAGCCATAGTAATCAAAACAGCTTGGTATTGGCATAAGAACAGACCTCAGGACCAATGGAATAGAATTGAAAACCCAGAAATGAACCTACAGACCTATAGCCATCTAATCTTCGATAAGGGAGCTAAAACAATAGAATGGAAGACAGACAGCCTCTTCAGTAAATGGTGCTGGCAAAACTGGTTAACTACATGTAGAAAACTAAAGCTAGATCCTTATATATCACCCTGCACCAGAATCAACTCCAAATGGATCAAAGACCTTGAAGTCAAAGCAGACACTCTGAAAACATTACAGGATGGAATAGGAGAAACCCTGGGTCTCCTTGGCTCAGGCCGAAATTTTCTGAATAGAGACCCGGAAACACAACAAATCAAAGAAAGGCTGGACAAATGGGATTGTATAAGGTTGCAGAGCTTCTGCAGGGCAAATGACATAGCTAGCAAGATCAATAGAAAGCCCACGGACTGGGAGAAGATCTTTACTAGCCATACAACGGACAAGGGTCTCATATCTAAAATATACTTGGAACTCAAAAAATTAAACCACCCAACAACAAATCCTCAAAGAAACAACTGCCCAATAAGTAAGTGGGCGAAAGACTTAAAGAGAAGCTTCTCCGAAGAAGAAAGAAGGATGGCCAATAGACACATGAAGAAATGTTCAACATCCCTAGCCATAAAAGAAATGCAAATCAAAACAACATTGAGATATCACCTCACTCCAGTTAGAACAGCAAAAATCAAGAACTCTAACAACAACAGATGCTGGAGGGGATGTGGACAGAAAGGAACCTTACTTCATTGTTGGTGGGAATGTAAACTTGTTCAACCACTTTGGAAAGCAGTATGGAGGTTCCTCAAAAGACTTCACATAGAACTCCCCTATGACCCAGCAATCCCACTTTTGGGCATTTACCCTAATGTTTACAAAAAAGACCACACTAATGCTACCCTACCAGCACAACTATGTTTATTGCAGCATTATTTACCATAGCTAAGATATGGAACCAACCCAGATGCCCCTCAGTAGATGAATGGATCAAGAAAATGTGGTATATATACACAATGGAATTCTATGCCTCCATCAGAAAGAATGACATTGCCCCATTTGTTAGGAAATGGAAAGGCTTGGAAAAAATTATATTAAGTGAAGTAAGCCAGGCCCAAAGAAACATAGGTCCCATGGTTTCCCTTATTTGCAATATCTAGTATAGGTATGAGTCAAGCGGAAAAAGTCAGATAATGTGATGTTAGGAAAACGAAACCTCAAATATGTATATTAATGTTTTTGTTTCTTTCATGGATGTGTTTCTAAAGCATTTAAAAGATTATTTCTTTGTTGCTTTGTATGTCCCTCCCCCACAGTGTAACCCCCGCTTTCACTATATTTGATGTCAGTATAACAAGTGGAGGAGATGGGGACAAACAAGTCGTTTAAGGATTCAGGTGGACCTGTTGCAACAATGAGAAGTACAAAATGTCATGTCAAAACCAGCATTACAATGTCGGTGGGGGGGGGGGTGGGGGGGTATGATTGGGTGGGAGGGAAGGGGGAGGCTGGGAAGGGAGGTGAAGGGTAAACAAAGGAGGAGGCTGCAATGCTTGGTAAGAAATGTATGCATTATCCTGCCCATGTAATTGTAACCCCTCTGTACAGTATGTTCTCAAATAAAATAAAATAAAATTAAAAAAAAAAAAAAGAAATCATTCAGGCGCTTATTTGTCCAGGACAGGTAGAATTTATTCATCTCAGCCCAACACTTATTCTTCTGACTTTACTAGGCCAGGGACCTTGATTCAATAACCTCTGTGAAACTTAGCTTTGAATGAATCTTCCTTACAGCATAAATGTTGTTATGAGGATCAAGTGCTGGATTTCAGCTAATAACAACACAAATTTCTTTAAACTAACATTATTGTAATTTAACAGCAATATATTAGTTTCCATGTGGTAATGATCTTTCTAGGATTTTGATACAAGGGACAAAGTTCCCTTGTATATTTGGCCTTAGTTTTTATCTCTATATGAGCTTAACTTCAATGTCACTAACAATGACACCTAGTGGGACTATTTCAGCAGTAACAAATTAGGATAAAGTTAAACAAGCTGAATAAAAGACTGATGAAGCTGTCTCTGCCTGTCCCTAAGTAGTACGTCCTATCATATTCTTTTGCTTCCACTTTCACAGATGAGCTAACCATAGTCATCTGTGGTAGTGACATAAAGGAGTCCCTATTTTCTAAAGTGTACAAACACAAACAATTATGTCTTCATTAACCCTGATGGAAAAATGTAAATGTTTCATAACTAAAATTGCACATATGTTCAATTATTTTGTTTTCTAAAGAGTAGTAACGTAGTATTCACCAAAAGGAACAACAAAAGTAAGGTAAATAAAAAGGAACAGGTGTTTGGGATCCATCTAATGGGAGACATCACAGATTTTGTTTATCATAGCATTCATGAAAAAATGCATTTCTCCAAACATAGAATAAACCCTGGTAGTTGTACAATTTGACACCTGCTCTGAAACAAATGTGCATCAGACAATAATTTACTGGACAGCCGCTGCCTGGCTCCAATGACAGTCTCCTCACTGTACAAGCATGTGCTCTCCAAGAACATGTTACACAGACTAGACTTTTGATGCTTTGCAATTTGAAGAGAAACTCATGAAACCCTGAAACCCTGGCACTCCTCCCCATCTCTCTTAGTGTGCCCTGTATTTAAGTTTCTAATGTATTATGTAATTCATCTACTTATCATTTGCTACTTGTCTCTTTCTGCCAGTATATAAGTTCTTCTAAGCAGGAATTATTGTCTGTCTAGTTCTTTCTAATCTCCCAAGAATCTAGGCACATAAAAACAAATCAATAAGTATTTATATAAATAAATTCTTCTTAAGTATTTCTCTTTAAAAAGATTAGGAATTCTCCCTTGGATCCAAATTAGGTTTTTGAGGTTAATGACATCTTTTGACATCTCTGGCTTGATATTTGGCCTTATTTTTTTTTTTTCTTACTTAAGTACGTGTTTGTTGCCGGGCGCTGGTAGCTCATGCTTGTAATCCTAGCTACTCAGGAGGCTGAGATCTGAGGATCGCAGTTCAAAGCCAGCCCCGGCAGGAAAGTCTGTGAGACTCTTATCTCCAATAACCACTAGAAAACCGGAAGTGGCGCTGTGGCTTAAGTGGTAGAGTGCTCGCCTTGAGCTGAAGAGCGCAGGGAAAATGCCCAGGCCCAGAGTTCAAGCCCCACGACTGACAAAAGAAAGAAAGAAAGAAAGAAAGAAAGAAAGAAAGAAAGAAAGGTAGTACATGTTTGTTTCTAAAAACAATGAGTACTATTTTCTATAATGAAATAGCACATTGACCTTCTCTGCTATTGAAAGTACAAGAATTCCTGTTCATGAAGCCAATAATAGCTCCATCTAGCATCCCTTAAGTAATAATTTTATTATCGTTTTTGCTGCAAAATCTTTGTTAGTGACTAAGACATTTTGCCTAAACTGACATACAAAAATCGTACATATTAATGTTATTCCACATGATGTATTGATATGTGCATACAGGAAGGATTGGAGAAATAAAATCTATTTATTTACTTATAACAGGCTCTTTCTATATAGACCAGCCTGGCCTTGAACTACTAATCTTCCTGTCACAGCCTCCCAACAGCTGCATTCCACTAGCATGCTAAGCTAAGAATGGTTTTAATTTTTGACAAGAATCTGCTGATTATGTTTGTGGGTTATGCCACCAGCAATGTCATGTTGGCTTTAACTCAAGCTGAGAGTCCTCCCCATTAGAGGCATTCACTGTAAAACTCATGTTCTTGACATTTTGACTGCAGAATTCCAAAGATGCATTGTTATGTGCATTCACATTCATGGACAAGCTAGATTTCTTTATATTTCAAGGACACTAAGTTCTAAATCTGAATTTAAGTAGTTTTTGACAATGGAAGCAAACATCTGACTGCCATTGTGAGGGGTTGCCTACTCTTTTTAAAGATGTTTTCTCTGCAATTCAAACTTCTTCCTTGGTTCACAATTTTCTTCCTTGGTTCACAGAATTCAGACATGCAAAAATTCTAAAGGCTCGATTTATTGAGTGCTCTAAAAATAAAGTGTGATCACATGGATCATCTTCCATACTTGCCATTAGTGGGACCCTAAGGTATATCTTTATATTAAAAATATTATTCAGCTATATTAATGACTACAGGAGTTGTGTGACAAAAAGAGAGAGAAAAGAGTGAGTGCTGATCCTGGGACTTGAACACAGGGCCTTAGGTTTTTGCTCAAAGCTAGTGTTCTACCATTTGAGCCACAGCTCACTTTTGGCTTTTTGGTGATTAATTGAACATAAGAGTCTTACAGACTTTCTTGCCTGGACTGGCTTCAAACTGTGATCCTCAAATCTCACCTCTTAAGTAGCTAGGATTACAGGTGTGAATCACCAGTGCCCTGCTACAGGATTTTTAATTCATAGTTTTGATAAGTGTATATAAAAGTTAAGATATGGAACAAATGATTAGGAAATATAGAATTTTGGGGTGAGTGGTGAGAGACTAGGGCAGATGGGAAGGAGTGAGTAGATAACTCATCAGAGCATCGGGAAATTTTGTGTTCATGAAGGTACCCAACTAAAGAGTGAGCATAAGCCAGGTGTTAGTGACTCATACTTGTAATCCTAACTTATACTCAAGTGGCTGAGACTAGGAGGATCCAGGCTAGAGCAGTCCATACAGAAGTCTTCAGGACTCCATCATCAATTAGCTAGAAAAATGCCTCATTAGAGGAGTGGCTCAGTGGTAAGACCAATCATGAATATAAAGCTTGAGACCCTTAGTCTAAGCTCAGGTACTGGCATAAAAGACAAAAAGTGAGCACAGAAAGAATCCGAAGACTTTAAAAGATTATTTTGGTGGGACTTGGAATTGAGCTCAGGGTGTTGACTATGTTGGGCAGGTGCACAACCATTTAGCTACACCCCCAGCCCAAAATTTGTATATTACATTTATTGAATTGAACATTCAACAAAATAGTCACTAAAATACCTCTGGCTCCTAAATTTTTCTTGAATATTTACATTACTTACGCTTTAAAATCTTGTCCTTTCCTGTCCTTGACCTGTGGAGAACAACAAAATTAAAGATGGGATTTGTTAGCAAAAAGGATAAGAGGGATGGAAAGGAATTTTTCCCTTCCTTTTCTCCCTAGACTATAAACATAGGACACAGATAACTCACCAACTTATTATAGAAAAGCTCTCATTCTGTATCTGGAACATAGCAGCAATCATTTTCTAGTTAGATCTAAATGATTGAATTGTAAGTTGAACTGTATTCAAGACTAACTCATTTTCCCCCACCTCCAGGACCCTCTTTTCCCAAGATGAAGCAATCTTCTTGTGTAATGAATAGTATCTGCTATCAAGTGGCCTGGAAATTCAGAGGTCCAAAGCATCTTCCAAGTCGGTTTCCTATATGGCACTATGATGACTTTTGCGGCTACATCCCTGATCAGTGTCTTCCAAGGATACACAGAAGAGGAATGTAAACATGAACAGAACAATAGAAAATTTTTACATATGAGAAAAGCATCAATCAATTTTTAGTTATTCATGGAATAGATATCTAACAGGATGGCAAGTTCTTCGCATCAAATGCTTTGTTTGGTTGGTAGTCTTTTAGTCAGCACTGTAGTGGAGAGAAAGTGACTTCAAAGGAAGACAAAATGTAAGTAAATGAGGAGGAAAAAAACAAGATTTCAGCTGTACTTTTGTCTTTCATAGACATAAAAACAGAACAGGAAAGAATTATAATAAATTCACTTGATTAGCTCGGTGATTAATTGTATTTCTCTCACATAGTCAATATTTTAAGCCTTTCTTTAAGTGAATTATCTAGATAATTTCATCTATCAACTAACTTTGGTATTTGTATATTCATATGTAAACATATTACTCTTTGGATTGATTAAATACATTCTCCAGAAAAACTTCTATACTTAAAAAGTGGTATGATAGATATTTACTGGTTAGCAATAATAAAAAAGCATAATGTGAGTGGATAGATTGGAAAAAAAGTTGAGCTACTAAAGAGAAAGTATTTTACTTAATGACAATAATTCAATGTCAAGAAAATAAATGGCACAAATATTATACATTAAAGTATCAAATTGTAGGTTGTATGCATTTGCATAAACATTGAATGATCCTGAATATATTTGAATGTTTTTTGAAACACTGATTGTTATTGAAAGAAACATTGTTAAGAAACATTGGTTGTAGTGGGTAAGCTTTATATACTATTAACTAGGAATGGCTTTACATATAACTCAAGTAAGAGTACTGAAGTTAAAAGGTACTTAAACCTGTTTAGTAATTAAAGCTAGGTTTAAAATAATTTGGTTCCTTATGAGCAATTTTTTGATCCATAGGAATACTTTACAAAGTAACCTAGAAAGAAAAACCTGATATACATTACACTCGACAGTTAATAGAATATCTTGTCTAAGGTTGAGGCAGATAATTTCAAAGACAAATTAGTCATAAGTCCAAACCAGTCCTTTGCAAAAACCTTATGACATAAAATCAGAACATTTCTTTCAAAACTGTATTAATGTTAATAGGGTTCCTCTTTCTCCCCATCCCCTCCAACAACAGGAACCAGTATACAAGGACACATGCACCTCCATGTTTATTGCAGCACTGTTCACAATAGCCAGGATATGGAAACAACCTAGATGTCCCACTACAGATGAATGGATCCAAAAATTGTAGTATCTATACACAATGGAATATTATGCAGCCATTAGGAAGGACAAAATAATGGCATTTGCAGGGAAATGGATGGAACTAAAAGAAATCAAGCCAAGAGCAAAGAAACAAACGGCACATGGTCTCCCTGATAAGTGGACGTTAAATCCAAAATGTAAAGTGATACGACAAAGTTAAGAAGACTTAAGAAACAAAGGACTTCCACTCATCTGGTCGAATCACTACTAAATAACCCCATGCTGCTGATCACATGTATGGTATATATGTGCACACCGGAGGGAAACCAGGAGGATGACACAGAACTAGAGGGAATCAGGGAAAAATATACAACAGCAGGACCCATCAGTTGCACTGGACATTGACCAAAATGAACTAAGTAACTCAATGGCAGCGATGGGAGGGAGGGAACAAGTGGGAAAGTGGGAACAGCTGATGCTATGCAAAACAGAAGAAATGTACATACCACCCAATGTGGAAGAAATAACTGTATCACAAAGCTCATAGAACTCATAAATGCTATAGACCATGATAGACAATTTGCCCCATGAAAGTTAAAATGTGTTTGTGACTTTAAGTAAGCATCACTATCCCACAGTACTGTGAAATTTGGAAAATTATATAACCATTTAATCACAATTAAAAAATTGAAAAAAAACTGTATTAGTGTGTGGCTAAGGGTACAGTACATGCAGATTGCTTGCCTAGCATGCTTGAAACCCTAGCAAGCTTGTTTAATCATGGTCTAGTGACATTATACACTGGTTCAATATCTTTCAAAAGTAAGCAAGATGATAATATAATAAGACATAATCATATTCATTGCAATTTACTAAGTAATCCCTATTTTGAGAAAATTTTCCAGAAAATGGGTAAGAAACTACACCTGTGTTTATCCTTTATAAAAAGAAACCAAAAATGTGACTTACTGATTAATCTGGCTTAGGAAATCATAGCCTAGTTATCAATTTGAGGAATATTACAACCAAGTATAAAAGAAAAACCATAAGGGTTATAGAACTATACTAGACAATGCTGTCTGTTGAGTGAAAACAGCCCAAGACTAATTCTCATATAGACGTGGAAAAATTAAGACATCATTGTAAGTACACATATTATCCATGTGAAAAAGATCAAATAAAATGCAGTCTTTATTGACTTATACAACTGGAACTGGGAATGCTTGTTTTTCCTTTAAGTATTGTGGAATGATGTCATGGTAGATGCACATCTAGTGGCTCCTCTTCTGAGGCCATATCACTTCATACACAGCAGCTGGCACAAGAACAAAATAAAATCAAAACAGAGGCAAGAAATGGGATGGACTGACTTCATATTTAGAGGTGTTCTGATTTCTTCACTGGTGAGACATGGCTTTACTTCTACTTTTAGATTCTATTTTTTTTAAAAACAAAACTGACATATCCATAATTTCCTATCTTTTCACTTCAACTAGGTAAAATTAGTGTCTATGATGCATAAAACAAGAAACAAAGCTGACAGATTTCATATTTCTTTCATAATCTTTAACTTGTATTTTTAAAGAAATAATCTAAGAGCAGTAAGTGCCATAAAATTGCATTGTGACATGTTTTTTATCTAGTGGAGGAAGTTTACTTATTGTGGAGACAATTCCTGAAATAATATAATGTAGACCAACTATGTTTATAGATATTCCAACTAATAGTAAAAAAAAGTTACAATCATTTCTTCCTTTTGTACTTTAATCAGCTTCATTCCACCTATACCTGAAATGGAATTTTCTTGGATAAAAATTATCTTTCAGCCTTGAATAGGATGGCATTAGGTAGGAAAGCTAGTGGAATCTGCCCTTAAACATACGACTTTTATCGTTGTCTGTGAATTTCATTTTTATTGTTGTTACTTGTACTATTTACCCGGGACTATATTCCATGTAAAACAGTTCAAATACAATCCAATATGCAGGAAAGATTTACCAAAAGTAAGAACTTTGCACCATCTTCATAATTATTGAGTGCACTTGCCATAAGATATGCATTGCTTTAGGTATCAGAAATGCAAAAATGAATAGTTCATACTATAAAAGATAAATACAAAAATACAGTAAAAGTTATAAATAATATACCAATGATCTATACAGTGTGCTGTGAAGTGAGGGGATTATTAGCTTCATGGGGCTCATTGTCTTAAATCTCAGGAATTCTGACACACCTGGAGAAGTTCTGAGATAAATGTCAGATTATCTGAAAGGCAACAACTCTGCCTTCTTGGAAATATGTCAGGTAATCTAGAAGACAGTAGAAATGAAAGGGGGAGAAAGTTAGTTTTTGTGTGTTACTGTTGAACAGAACAGTGGAAAATAGCAAGTATTAATGAAATACATATTTGGGACTCTAAAATAATGATCTATGGATCATAAATTTTGAGGGCCTGATATGGAAGTATTAGAAGGTCAAAGACACCACAAAAGCATTTAATCTAGAATAATTTTATTAACATTGAAAACATGAGAAATATTACTTATGCTTTATTTCTGCTTATCTTTTAATAGCAGTACGATATTACTTGTTAATATAATCTGGAAATGTTTTACTTCATCTGTGATTTATTTGCACAGTCATTAGGTATATTTTTGTTACTTTTTCTTGCTGAATTATTTTTCTTAAATGATTATTCAAAAGAAGGAAAAGAATATCTTTAACACTGTTCTCCTGTTCAGCTTTACTTTTCTTTCAGGGAACACTAATTAACTTCTCTTCTCATATAATGTATATACATTAAAGTTCACAAAAATGGCCTACTGTTGCTTTCAATACAATGTGTCAAATCCAACACTCTGCAGCCTCATCTAGAAACCACTTCTGCAGCCCCACTTAATTCCTTAAATCTATTGGATGTGTACCCCAAAGTATTATGATTTCATCCTGAGTTTTGCATATGTGATTCCATCTTCAATGGGATTTTTCCCCTCTGACACATTCCATCACTTCTTTGAGAAAGCCTTCTTTCAGCTATCTTTATCATGGACAACAAGCTTCCTTGAAAGTTATATAATGGATTTTTAATACATCATTTTTCCCACTAATCTGTAAGCTTCTTGAAATCAGGGACTGTACTAGGTATTTATAGACCTATACAGTGTCTGTCACACAGAAAATGCTCAACTATTAGTTGACTACATAAAGTAATTATTAAAACAACTGAAATTCCTGCCATCCTAGCTACTCAGGAGGCTGAGATCTCAGGATCATGGTTTGAAGCCAGCCTGGACAAGAAAGTTCAATTAACCACTAACAAAAGCCAGAAGTGAAGCTGTGGCTCAAGTGGTAGAGTGCCAACTTTGAGCAAAAAAAAAAGCTGAGGGACAACCCCAAGGCCATGAGTTCAAGACTCAGCATTGGCACAAAACCAGAACAAAACAAAAAACTTCTATGTAGCCCAATGCTAAATGTTCTATTAAAACAATCACCAAATGGCATAATAGTATAAAACTGCATATAAAATTAGATGAAAAAATCGATAACAGTTTCTCAATTGCAAAATGTAAAACTTGAATAATGTAGTAGGTAGAATGGTGGCTCCCAAAAATGGACATGTCCAAATCTGATGCGTATTAGCAATGTGGCAAAGAGGAATTAAGGTTTCAGGTGGAATTAAGGTTGCCAATTAGATGATCTTGAAATGGGGAGAGTTTGAATTATCTAGGTGGGCTTAAGCTAATCACAAAGGCTTTTATATGTGGAAGAGGGAGGCAAAATAGAAAGAACCAGTAAGTTGGTAAAGTGTGAAAGACTCTGCCAGATGTCACTGGCTTTGAAGACAGAGGAAGAGGCTCAAGAGCCAAGGAATGTGAACAGCCTCTAGAAAAGGGAAAGGGCAAAGTAACGGATTCTCCCTTAGAGCTTTCTGAAGGAGCCCAATACTGCCAAAACCTTGATTTTAGCCCCATGAGTCCTATTTTCAACTTCTGGCTTCCAGAATGGTAAGATATTAAATTTGTAGTTTTAATCCACTAAGTTTACAGCAATTTTTTTTTCCTGAAGCAATAGCGAGTGAATACAGTTACACACTGTATAACACAGACATAACTGGCTGCAGATGTCAGACAACCTGAGATAACTGTGGCTTACATAAGATACGTGTTTCCTTCTCTCAAAAAGAAATCCAGGGGTAGGAAGTCTGGGGCTACAATAATGGTGCTCTATTGTCAAGGACCTGGCTTGTTTTCTTGTTTTCTGCTTCTTTCTCTGTGTGTGTGCGTGTGCGTGTGCATGTGCGCTGTCTTGGGGCTTGAAGTCAGGGCCTAGATGCTGTCCCTGAGCTTTATTTGCTCAAAGCTAGCACTCTACGACTTGAACCACAACTATACTTCTGCCTTTTGGATAGTTTATTGGAGTTGAAAGAGTCTCACAGTTTTCTTCACAGGCTGGCTTCAAACTGTGATCCTCAGATCTCAGCCTCCTGAGTAACTAGAACTACAAGTGTGAGCCACCAGCTCCCACATTTTATGCTCTCTTTACAGAACTTGAGCCATCAAGAAGGGAAAGAATGGACCCTCTCCTGTTGAAGAACTTGTCCATGTTGCACACACCACTTCCTCTTATATCACACTGGCCAGAACTAGTAATACACTAGCATCTGGGAACATGCAATGAGGAAAATAAAGCCATTATTTCAAGGGGCCATGGTTCTAAGTAATAAGGACAATATGAAACATTATTAGGTACAACTAGCTATCTATACTTAGTTGTAATATTATAATTTTCACAACATTTTAAGTATATAGATGTGTCTTGCTTGGATTTCATATCAATTAGGATAGGAGCCTTTATTCCACAAAGTTACAGAAAAATTACAATGTCACTGCATTTGTCACATTTTATATGTTCACACATTAGAACATGAGTATATACTTGTTCATTAAGTAAGATATTTACAGAATAAAGTTTAATAATGGGAATAATATTTTCTGTTGATAATAAGGTTAAAATTATTTTAATTTCAATTTCTGTATTACTCATGGCCCTGGGAGGAAGTAGTTAACATGCTCAAAGTGTAACTGAAGACAGCTTAGTGAAAAGACTATTTACATACATATAGCCAGGTTTTAGAGAAGTGATAAAGAATGCAGCCATTACTATCCCTAGGAGAGAAGGTACAAGGGAAGATTTTGGAACTTGGAAAGGATTATAGCTGGAGGGCAAAGGTATCTGACAGGAGCCATGGGCCTTAGGAAAAGAATGAAGCTGTGGCCATAGTCAGGCAGGAGGGTGGAATAAATATCCTCAATTCTTTCTCCCACTCTCATCCTTTGCCATTTCTTTCCAAATTGGCTGAAATCAAATAAAAGCCAGAGGGCAAAGGAACCTGAGTGATGTGGTCCACAGAAACCAGTCTCTCAGAGCATGGGAAAGGCAGAAGATGGATTTTTTAAGCCAGAGAATAACAAGCCTCATACGAAAAAGCAAAATGTTCTACAGAATTAGAATAATTTGAAAAATACTGACCTAAAAGAGAAGGGGAAATAAGCTGTGTCAGACAAAGAAATATGATTTCAAAAATAAACCAGTGGGGAAAGGCGCAGTGTCTGCTCATTACATAAGTACAATAAAGAAAGTGGGCAAAGAAAGAGGCCTGAGGTAGAAGAATGAATAAAGTCTGTCCAGTAGTCTTAAAGTTGAGCATATAATTGAATATCATCACTTTTATCATATTCATAAACATAATGGTGGAAATTCTAATACCTGTTACTGCAGAGACTTAAATAGAAATACTCTAAGGATTGAATAGGAGCAGTGACTGTAACCAAGAATCTATAGATTACAGAAACAGCCATATCCTGTAACAGAACCAATCATCTCTTAAAATAAATAAATATATAAAAGCAGAAGAGAAAAAATCAGCAATGGAAGCCAGGTATCTAACCTCTGCTAGTGTGGCAGGTATTTAAAATTCACTCCAACCTACTATCCATTTTGCTCCCTCTTTTGTGCTAATTACCTATGTATAATTCTGAAGCAAATAAATAGCATTCATGTTCAAAAGACCAATAGTACCCTCTATGGAAGTTGTTTTCATTAAGTTTTTAAAGTGCACAAAGAGGTTTCAATCCAAAAAGTTGGATTATGAGTAAAATGTATCTTGGTCAATGTAACCGTTGTAGAAAGTTTTTAATTAATCTTAATTATTGTGATTTTATGGAAATAGTATTCATTTTACCTTTTAGATGTAGTTTATTTTTCTGGCATTCTGCAAACCTATCCTTACATATATTTACAAATTAAATCCTTCTTGAAACATAAGAAGTTCTACCTATTAGCATTTACTGATTTGTATTAAACATAGCTTTATTTCCCAGAGGGGAACTTTATGGGTACAGTATTAATTTTTAAAATCACATAAAGCTATTGGGGCAGGGGAACATTTTCCACCTTATCATCCCCAGGAGGATTTACTGGAAAAATTGGCACAGGTCCAGAGGACGACGATTTTTGCATCAGTCTATAGTCATGTTTCCTTCCTGACCTTGGATTTGCAGAATTTGCTGAACCTACAACAATGAAATGACCATTGCCCTCATCAACCAATGTAGTTGTTTTTCTTGTTGTTTGGATCTAGTGCTACTGATTGAACACAGGGCCTATAGGCAAGTGCTCTACCACTTATTCATGTCCCAGACCCTTTGGTTTAAGGGTTTCAGAACATCTGGCATAATTTTTTTCCAGGCCAGCCTCCAACCTCAATCCTCCTAATTCTGTCTTCTGCTGGGATTACAGATATGCACCACAATTCCTACTACAGACTTCTATTTGCTTTACTTTCAGGGACATGTATCAGGTGTATCCTTCGATTTCAAAGCTTTAGAACTAAAAATATATTGAATGGAAGAGTAGTATCAATATTCTATCCATCTACAGTTAACCAACTTTTAATTTTTATGATCAGAGAATTACACATTGCTTTCTTTGGTTTGAAAAGTTTAGTGTAAGTGCATACATGTTGAATACTATGAAATAGCTAAATTTAAGTCTGAAAATTATTTCATGTCAAATTTTGTCTAACCTGAGCTATGTGTGGTGTATGCCTGTAAGTCCAGCACTTGGAGGCTGAGGCAGGGGTATAGTAAGTCCCAGACTAGCCTGGGCTACACAGTAAAACCTGTCTTATAAAGCACCAGTGAGATGGGGCTGGGAAGGTGGCTTAGTGGTAAAGCATTTGCCTTGCATGCATGAGGCCCTGGGTTTGATTCCTCAGCACCACATAAGCAAAAAGAAAAAGAAGCCGGAAGTGGTGCTGTGGCTCAAGTGGTAGAGTGCTAGCCTTGAGCTGAAGAGCTGAGGGACGGTGCCCAGGCCCAGAGTTCAAGCCCCACAACCGGGCCCCCCCCAAAAAAAAAGTACCAGTGAGGGAGGGACATACATAAGCAACAACAACAACAACAAAAATCACGTGGCACCTTATAAATACGTTAGAAACAATAGCAAGAAAGAAAAAACCACTTGTGTCCCTATCTTGGAGTTCATTTCACCTGACCTTTTCTGCTTGTCCCAGACATATACTAGTTATTGCAAATAAGGGAAACCATGGGACCTATGTTTCTTTGGGCTTGGCTTACTTCACTTAATATAATTTTTTCCAAGTCTTTCCATTTCCTAACAAATGGGGCAATGTCATTCTTTCTGATGGAGGCATAGAATTCCATTATCTATCTATCTATCTATCTATCTATCTATCTATCTATCTATCTATCTATCTATCTATCTATACCATAGTTTCTTGATCCATTCATCTACTGAGGGGCATCTGGGTTGGTTCCATATCTTAGCTATGGTAAATAATGCTGCAACAAACATAGTTGTGCTGGTAGCTTTGGTATGGTCTTGTTTGTAATCATTCAGGTAAATGCCCAAAAGTGGGATTGATGGGCCATAGGGGAGCTCTATGTGGAGTCTTTTGAGGAACCTCCATACTACTTTCCAAAGTGGTTGAACAAGTTTACACTCCCACCAACAATGCAGTAGGGTTCCCTTCTGGCCACATCCCCTCCAGCATCTGTTATTAGAGTTCTTGATTATAGCTATTCTAACTGGGGTTAGGTGGAATCTCAATGTTGTTTTGATTTGCATTTCTTTTCTGGCTACAGAAGTTGAGCATTTCTTCATGTGTCTAATGGCCATTCTTATTTCCTCTTCAGAGAAGTTTCTCTTTAAGTCTTCAGCCCACTACAGTATTTTCACAACAAAAATTTAATTAAAAAAAAAAAAAAGCAGGAGCTGGGAATGTGGCTCAGTGGTAGAGCGCTTGCCTTGCATGCCTGAGGCCCTGGGTTCGATTCCTTAGCACCACATAAGCAAAAAGGAAAAAAAAAAAGCAAAAAAAAAAAGTACTAGTGATTCATTCCTATAAACCTAGATACTCAGGAAGCTGAGATCTGAGAACCAAGGTTCAAAGCCAGGATGAGCAGTCAAATTGGAGAGATTATTTCTAATTAATGAGAAAAAATAAAAAGAAGTGGGAAGTGGGGGTATATCTCAAGTGGTGGAGCCCCAGCACTGAGAGGAAAAGGTAAGCAAGAGCATGGGGACCCGAGCTTAAGCCCCAGTACCATCACACACAAAAAATTAATTTACATATGAATCTTGTATTAAAAGCAAATACTAAGTTCAAAAAATTTCATGGTAAATGCCTAATAGTATTCTCTACTGATTAAATTTCAGTCTAAATCTCAAAAATTTATTTCTTCTATACCTTTGAAGTTTTTCCCCCCAATTAGAGATTAAAAACAATAATCACATGTGCATCAGGTTTAGAGTAGCGCTTTATTCAGAGATTTGCTTTTGTCTATTGTCTTCAGTCTAGATGTCATTATCAACATTACATAAGGTATCATAAAGTAGATTAACAATTTATTAAATATCTAGTATATGAGTAGAATGCACAAATGAATAAGTTAAAAAAGAGGTTACCTGAAAAAGTATCTGTCCACATAGGTAAGAATGCTTGGCTCATGCCTGTAATCTTAGCTATTCAGGAGGCTGAGATCTAAAAATCATGGTTTAAAGCCAGTCTGGGCAGGAAAGTCTGAGACTCTTACCTCTCATTAACCACCTAAAAGGCTGGAAGTGGATCTGTGGCTCAGTGGTAGAGTGCTAGCTTTGAACAAAACAGCTCAGAGACACTGCCCAGGCCCTGAGTTCAAGCCCCAAACCTTCCCACCCCTACCCCCAAATGCTTGGTCCAAGTTAACTAAGCCATTAACCACTGAAGTAAGGGAGAGAGTAAGTTCTATTCACTTTGTCTCTTTCACTCTTATGTAACAAAGGTTAAGGTGAGGATAAACACAAAAGGAAGTTTGGTAAGGAAGTATAAACCAGAAAGTGGTATGTGTAATATTTCCTAAGTTTAAGGGTAAGCAAAACATGTGCTATAGTTTTTTTTTTTTTTTTTGCTGCTTGTAAATAATGTTGAAAGGGGGCAATCTTTGGAAAAAGAGACAATTTATGACCAGATTCACAAGGTAACTGAGAACTACAATACATTCTTTAAAAGGAAAAGAACCAATTGAAGTAAGAATATCATTTTGACTTGCATAAGTCTCAATTAGCATGGCACTGAAGAAAATGACTGCCTATACTTCAAGTGATCATTAAGAACTTTGACTCTAGACTGGTACTGGGGAATATTGATACATAATGTACGCAAGAACACAGCCCCATAGCAGGTACAGATAATGCATTTACTTTTCAAAACGCCAAAGCAAATATATGAGAAAACCCTTTATACCTGTATTCAAGATTAAACTTTTTAAAAAAAATTACCAGTATTTAAGTGCAGTATTATTTCAGTTAAGGACATTACTCAAGATCTTCTGAAAATTTGAGGGTGAGGATGTAAAAAGCACAATTATAGCATAATGGGAAAAAAAAACCCTACCATAGATGCAGCAAAACTTATAGAGCAGGTATTTTGTGTCCACACTGTGCTAGCTGATTCTCTGGATTACTCTATTGCTTTTCCATGTCACGTTCCAGTTTGCTCAGTCACCCTTACCTCATACATTTATGAGCATGATATTTAGAATACAGCTTGGCTCTCTTATCCCATAAGAGCGTTACGTTCTCAAACAATTCTTCATCTGAAGCAGGGAGTGAGTGGGGGGGAGGGGGAGCAAGAAGAGAAGGCTCCATTTAAGTTATGCTAAATACTTGGGACAACTTTCTCGGTACTGTTGGTGCTATCCACAGAGTCTTTCAGAAATCCCCAAACTTGTACACCAAAGGGCTTGCGGAGTTAAAACAAGCAAAAAAAAAAAAGACTAAACAAAAACCCAGCCGCCCAGCCATCGAACACCCATTTCTCAGCTGCTGTTTTCTTTGCCTTCAGGTTCTCAGACAGCAGGGATGCTCCTCTGGGTGTGAAGGGGGGTCGAGGGAATCTCGCGAGTGCCTCCCAGGACGCGGGCGGGGGAGGGAGGCCCAGGTGACGGCAGGTGAGCCCGTGGGGAAGTGAGACCGGCGCAGCGTGGGCATTACTCATTCCGCTTTCCTGCGGGCGGAACTTCTCGCCTCTCTTTCGGTCCAGCTGAAGTTCAACCGAACTGAAGTCACTTCCCATCCTGGTTCGCTCGAGGGGGGGCGGGGAGCGGTGCGTCCCCGCGCGGGGCACGGGGGTGGGGAGGGGTGGTGGGTCAGCACGGAGCTGGGCAGGTGGCCGGGCGTCCCCACCCTCCAGGGCTGGGCTCCCCGCCGCTGCCCTTCCCCCGACCGCGGGAGCTCCCGAACACCCCCTCCCCGCTCCCCCCCACCACCGGCAGCACCGGGCGAACCCGCACGCGCGGGAGCGGGGCCCCAACCTCCGGGAAGAGGGCGGCAGAGGGGGCTCGCCCCGCCCGCAGGCCCGTTCCGAGGGCACCGGGCCCGCAGCCCAGGGCCAGCCCGCCGGCGCCCCGCACCGCGCAGCGGGTGTGGCCAGTCCACAAGCCGCCCGCTGCGGAGCCTCTTAACTTTTACCTTTCCCGCCGTGCCAGCCTGCCGCCCTGCTGACCCGGTGGCCCACCAGCTCCCCAACGCCCCCGGCCCTCGCCCCCACACAGCCCTACACCTGAGGGGAAACCCAAAACAAAACTTTTTCCTCTCCACTCAGTTCAAACTCCGCAGCCTCCACGGTTGCCGCAAACCATCCCGTCCCTAGCAACAAGGTTCCGGCCGTAGAGCGAGCGCCTCTAGGTGTAAGGAAGGTGATGTCGTAAAGCCGCGAGTGTCGTAAACCAGGTGCGGTGGGGAGGGGGAGGGGTGGAGGCGGAGGGGTGAGGGGGGAGCAGGGGGAGGGAGGGAGGGAGGGCGGGAGGGGGAGGAGGTGACTCGAGCATTTAGACACAGGCGAGAGGATCATGGCGGATGGCCCCAGGTGTAAGCGCAGAAAGCAGGCGAACCCGCGGCGCAATAACGGTGAGTGGCGGAGGGGACCCGGGAGCGGCGGAGTCAGGGGGAGCCGGGCAGCCGGGGCGCCCCGAGGGTGAGGGGGGCGAGCCGGGCTGGGGGCGGCCGGGGCAGGGACGGGCAAAGTGGAGTGGGAAAGTAGAAAGTAGTGCTCTGCCCCCCTCCGCCGCCGCCGTGCCGAGGCGCCCGCGGCCGCCCGCTCTCCCCGAACCGTTATGTCTCTTACCTGGGCTCTCTCCGCCTAGCGGCTCCGGCCGCCTGCCGCCTCCCTGGACCGTTAGCCGCCGCCGCCGCCGCCGCGGCCGCATCCCCGGCGCAGGGAGGGCGGCCGGACGCGGCCGGCGACTTTTCTGGTCCCGGGTGGAGCGGCTGTTGCTTCTTTCCGCACTTTTCCCCACTCTTTTCGCCCCCCGGCGCCTCCCGCTCCCCTCCTCCGCGGCCGTCTCCGGGTGCTTCGCCCTCGGCGGCGCCCCAGGGCCCCCGGGAGAGCTGAGCCACAAACTTGCGCCCCGCGCCGCCCGGGCAAAGTGGCTTCCGCGCGCCACGGCCACGGCGGGCGCCGGCGCTCGGGCTCCGGGGCCGAGCCGGGCCGGGCTGCGGGCGCCGCGGGCTGCGTGTCGTCCGCGCGCGCGCGTGTCTCTGTATGTGAGTGTGTGTGTGTAAGTGTGCGCGGGCGCCGGCGGTGCGCGCTACGGCGCGGCGCGGCGGGCGGACCGGGCTCGGACGGCGGCGGTAAAGTTGTGACCCGCGCTCTCGCGGAGCGGGGATAGGGCGGCGCGCGGGGCCGTGGGTGCCCCCGGCGCCCCTCCTCCGCGCGCCTCGGGCCCCGCCGCGGCGGGCTCAGGCCTGGGCGCTCGCGGGCGAACCCCCGCGAGTGAGGTCCCTGTTTTCTGAACATCTCGTGGGGCGCCACGGTGGAGGGGTGGCAAGGAAGCCGGACGGGGCGCCTACTTGCTGCTGCGGGGAGCTGCGTGGCTTGGCGGCGGGGTCGGGCGTGCAGCGGTGTTTTGTGGAGTTACTACCTGATCCCAGAGCCCGGGAAGCACCACAGACAGATCCCCCGCCCGCATCGGGACGGGGTTGCACCCATGGCCGCGCTCCGTGCTCTTTCGGTTTTGGGGTGCGGGATGGGGGGGGTGGTGGTTGTTACCTGGGCAGGACGGAGCGCTGAAACTGGGATGGCGCTCTGGGTCTCGAGTGGAGGAGGAGGAAGAAGAGGAAGAGGAGGAGGGTGAGGGGGTGTGGAGTGGAGGTGGGGGAGGGGGCGGACGGACCGACGGACGCGCCCGGGCCGCCGCGGCGGCAGTGTTTATTGATCAGTGCTGGGGTGCCAGGGAAACACACACCCCTTCGACTGGCGTGAGAGTTGTTTTTTAAAAAAAAAAAATTAAAAAGGAAAGAAAGGGAGAAGAAAGAGGGTGAGAGAGCGAACAGACAGACGGACGAGGGGAGAGAGCCGAGGTCCACACATGTGGCGGTGGTCGCACGGTCGCCCTTTCCAGTTTGGACGGACGGTGTAAGTTGATTGCATGTCTATTTATCTGGCGGGGGGGGGGGGGTGGTGGCGGAGAGAGCAATTCGGTGCCTTCTCGGTGTCTAGTTCAGCGGCGAAATGTCTGCTGATTGTTATTGTCTGGACAGTTCCTGTGGCGAGAGGGGCGAGACTCGCCGGCCGGGGGCGGCGGGCGCGCGGCGGGCGGAGCGAGGCCCCCGCCCCGCGCGCGCGCGGGTACCTGTTTGTATAATAATGGGCGGCAACGGCCCTGCGCTGCAGCCGCGGCTATATAAGGAATTGCGCGTGCATTTGGGACGGAGGGCTCGATTTTTTTTTTTCCCCCTCCTGCTTTATTTTCACGAGGACTTTTGGAGAGTGGAAGAATAAATGAGCCCCTGGTGCGATCGCTGTAGCGTCCGGAAAAATGAGGGATTACGTGTTTAAGTCACAACTCTGGCGGTTCCCCCCCCCCCCCCCCCGCGCGCCCAAGCTCCCTTTCTCCCTCCCATCTGGGACGAGAAAGGCGAGGTTTTGTAACCTTTCCTGGCAATTTTAGAATTTGTGTGGGATTTCCTGTCTAGAATCAGATAGGAAGATTTTAGGCTGTTCCAAGATGTTTCCTTTCCATCATAATACGTATTTTTAATATAACTGAGTGGACATTAAAGTCACCACTTCCATGAATGATTTTTACTTTTTCGAATAAATGGTTGCCTTTTAATACGCCTGGTAGTTACGCCGAAAGGTATATTGGTCTCCTCACGGCGGAGGGATGACTTGTTACTGCAAGAAGCAGAGCATAGGCTATTGCTATTTTAATTTCCTGTTTTAGCGTCACGTAGTGTGTGTTCTGTATTGAGCTGTTGGCCGCTGTTGCTGATGTGGCTTTATGAAAGGTAAGTTGGTTCCGAAAGGGCTATTTGCTTTTACCTTATTTAAAATGTTGATCGCCAGAGAAAGGGGCTTTTCTTGTTGCTGACGACATGTGTGTGACATGTGAGTCTGAACCACCCAGCGTCCGTGCAGCTGCTGTAAACATGTTTACCTGAACAGGAAAGAATGGATTCTTCTCCTAGAGATCTTGTGATATGAATATTATACTTGTAAGGCATATCAACAGATGACTTAAGGAGGAAAAAAAAAGCTATCCTGAAAGGTACTTGAAATCAACAGGAAAGAGGTTCTTGATCGCTGCAGCAAATGGCAACTTGTGCAGGTAGAAAAAGATGGTGTTTAGTTTTCTCCTGCATGTCTGTCAGTCCCCTCCTGTCTGCTGATTTCCTTCTCTGGGGAGGATGTATTTATACCCAAGCTTGCTGCCAGTGTTTTTCCTTTGTGTTTAATATTAGAAAAACGGATTTGGGGCTGTTTAGCAGAAACGTCTTGTCTGCGGTATGCGTTGCTCTCAGAAAACAAAAGGTGTTTGAGACAGCACTGTACTACCACAGGTATCTTCCATTTTCATCACTTTTGGCTATGCCCTAGTATTTCTTTTTGTTCTCAAATGCTCCTCATCCATTGCTGATCTTTATAGCCAACCTATATGATTTAGCCTCAGATTTTGCATATGAAAAATGAAGGTATGTGTCATTGTGTTGTGAAACCTCGGGATAGTACCAGTTAATATTTCTTAGTAACGCAGTCATATTTAAGCTGCAGATATTTTGGAGATAATGGTCTGGAAAAATATTAACTCTTAAATCTTTTAATGAAATAATGATGTATACACAATGAGAGGTAATCATAGAAATATTTTGTTATTCATATTTGAACAGTATTTTTATTCATTTTGAAATATGGTATGCAGATTTTTACAGCAAAGGCTTAAGTAAAATATTTTCTTTCTAGACTACATCTGCAAGGTAGGATATTAATGACAGTGTCAGAGTAGAACTACACATAGGTAAACGAGTTGAGCAAGATTTGGCCAAAGCATCAAATCTTGTGGGGTCACTAGGATAATGATGTTAGTCATCTGTGAAGGACTGACATTAGAATTGCTAAAATCGGTTTTTACTACTATAACTTAATGCTTCATTGTGATTTTTAAAAAATTTGTCTCTACTCATTTCCCACATTATATGTGGTTTTCTTCTTCTTTTTTTCCTTACTGTTTTTCTTGACTCAATGTACTCAAGCTACTAAGGACCACATGCTGATTAATTTACCTTCGATAGAACAGCAGGCAGGTACCTTTCTGTCATTAGCACCATTTCTTCTTGCTGTCTTAGGAAACTACCAGTAGAGGATGCTAACAAAAATGATTATTATGCAGTAGTATCATAAGCCTGTCTATCTTCTGTGCTTATTGAAATCTTCTGTATAATTCTGAGTCTTACTGTTACTTAAAACTAGCTCTTAATGAATTAGACATTAGTATTTTCTAGTTTACTGTCATTAGAAAGAAGCAGGAATGTTTTTAACTTGAATAATTTTTTATAAATTTGAGCTTTTTAAATCTTGATATTCATCCAATCTGCTTTAAAGCAGACCTTTTTTTTCTTTTAAAAGAAGTTTATGTTCTTAGGCTTGGAGAAGGACAGGCAATGACTGCTTTTATTTATTTTGTGTATCTGAATTTCCTCTTTTTGTTCAGCATAAGATTCCTGCAAATATATCGTCTTTCTTTTCAAAAAATGAAATGGCTAAGTATAGTAAGGAAATTGCAATTGATAAAACAAGGTAACAAGTTTTCCATAACTTACATAGACTTGAATTGTAACGGGATTTGCAGGTGCTGCTAATATATTTGTTAGCCAGCAGTCACTCAGATGTTAGTGGTTTTTAGATTTTATCTTTTCTTGTAAGTCCCTTTCCTACTGGTGGCCCTTCTTCACTCCATTTTCTAGTTAAGTATCGGTATATAAATTTAAATCTATTAACTAAAAGTTAAAGAATATAAATTTATTTCGAGTCTTTAAATTAAGAGTCTAGGCTTATTAATTGTTGTACACTTACGCTCTGCTCAACAAACCATAAAAATTGAAATTATAACTTGAGAGGTGTGTGTGTGTGTGTGTGTGTGTGTGTGTGTGTGTGTGTGTGTTGGTCCTAAGACTTGAACTCAGGGCCTGAGTACTGTTCCTAGCTTTTGTGTTCAAGGTTAGTAATCTACCACTTGAGCCACAGCTCCACTCTGACTTTTTGGAGGTTAGTTGGAGATAAGAGTCTCACAGACCTTCCTGCAAAGGCTGCCTTCAAATTATGATCCTCAGATGTCAGCCTCCTAACTAGTTAGGTTTACAGGCATGAGCTACCAATGCCAGGCTGAAATGATAACTTACATGAAAATGATTCTGTGAAGTTTAATGTGTTTAGTTATGCCTTTGTTTTCTACGCACATGGTTATGTTGATATAACTACAGTTTTTGAGCCTTGCATTAGCTCAAATGTTAAAAGTATTTATTTTTCTAATTTTAAATGTTTCTGTAAATGCTCTAATGCCAATACCATAATGAAACAGTTAACACTGTTGATAGTGACTTACGTAGGAATTATCTAAACTATCAGGTGATCCTGTGTGTACTTTTCATGAATCTTCTTGAAGGAAAACTTAAATGTTTAATATAAATTGAAAGCACCATCAGTTACTTTAAATGACCCTGAAATAAAAGCATGGGAAATATTTACTTAATGCCTTTTGTTTATTTTTCTCGTATCCAGTATTTTTGAAGTTCTTTGCCCTCCTGTATTTGTAATCTTAGTAGCTTTGAAGCATATGATAAACTTGAATTGGGAATTGAATTTTAAAAATAAGTGTGATTATTTTTCATAGATGTGTTTTAACTTTTCCATGCTTTAGAACCATATATCAAGACAGATGCAGTATCATGCAGAAGTATATTTTTGTGGTACTGGGGTTTAAATTGACTAGGAAATACTTTACCTTGTCTTTACTAGGCAAGTACTCTACCAACGGGGCCACACTTCCAGTTCTGTTTAGATTAAGGTCATTTTTCAAATAAGATTTTATGGTTTTTGCTCAAGCAGCTTCAGACGAAGATCTTCCTACCCATGTCTTGCACAACTGGAATTACAGTTGTGATCACCATAGCTGGCTTGTTTGACATAGGTCTCACTAATGTTTTGTCCTGGCTGGTCTTGAACCACAATCATCTTGATCGCTGTCTGCTGAGTAGCTAGGATTACAAGTGTGTGCCACTGTGCCTGGCCAGAGACTCTTAACTACATGTATTAAAATTGCAAATTGTGCTCATGTTGGAAGAAGATGAAAAAGAACTAATTACAGAACTACTTAAGATTGAAAAATATTTCTTAATCTTTGCAACATGACCATTAACTTATAGGGAAATGTATGTTGTTCATTTCTAATAGACATAAACTAACAGAGAAGGGCATTGTTAAAATAAAATTCAGAAGATTTAAACTACAAAGGTATCTTGATTAGAGCATATGATAAAATGGTTCTTCACACTACCTGTTAAAGGGATAAATGTTGTACATACTTCTAGCTAAATAATCATGACAAAAATTAGAAGTTGTGTAGACTGACAAAATTAGAAGTTGTATAGACTGATACATATGCAGTAGAAAAAGTTCCATTAAAATCCTGGTTACAATTTGTATTACAGCTGGACTATCGTATGCACAAGGATCATTCAGTACACATAATGTAACTTTAAGTTATTTTTGCTTCTATAGGTGTTTTTAAGGATGCCCTTGATTTTTTTTTTTTATTTATATTGTCATGGGGCTTGAACTCTGAGCTTGGGCGCTGCCCCTGCACTCTTCAGCTCAAGGCAAGACTTGAGCCACAGCACCACTTCCGGTTTTCTATTGGTGTATTGGAGACAAGAGTCTCATGGCCTTTCTTGCCTGGGCTGTCTTTGAACTGTGATCCTTGGAGCTCAGCCTCCTGAGTAGCTAGGATTACAGGCGTGAGCCACCGGTGCTCAGCTGCCCTTGAATTTTTATACAAGTAAAATCTGATATTTATGTTGGCATTGCTAAGGAAAATATGGTTGATATTAAGCAAAACATCTTTATGCTGCCCATGAGATCTTCTGAGGAGAGTATATGTTCCTCTAGTGCTTGATGAACTCTGTATCTGATATAATGTCTTTTCTATCTGTACCTATGATAAAATTTAATTTACAATTAAACACAATGAGAGATTCACGGCAGCCAGTAATAAAATGGAACAATTATAACAAAACCAGCTGGGTGCAGTGGCTCATGCCTGCGTTAATAAATACATACTGTTAATTATGAGCTAAAATGTAATGCAGCAGATCTTTTATCTACAGTTACACCTTCCACAATTTCTGTTGTTACTGGTCAGCCATGGTCCAAAAGTATTAAATGAAAATTTTCAGATATACGTCACTAGGTTCGAAATAACATATATGTACCACTGCTAGACTTGTTTGCTCAACTTTCTTGCTCACAGCTGACTCCCTACTACTTAAGCCATGCCTTTAGTCTATCATTTTTCTGGTTAATTGGAGATGAGGTCTTACAGACTTTCTTCCTGGGCTAGGTTTGAACTATGACCCCCCAGGTCTCAGCCTCAAGATGATTTTTTAGATGATAGGTGTGGACAATTGGTTTACTAGCCTGCCTTTGGCAACCTTCAGTAATATGCAAAAGATGAATAACTTGTTCTTTCTTTTTATTGTAAAGGTGATGTACCTAGGGTTACAGTTAGAGGTCAGGTAATGAGTACATTTCTTTTTTTAGTAGTGTCACCTGTTCCCTCATTTTCTTCCAATTTTTTCTCTCCTGAGCCCTCCCCCCCCCAAGTTTTATAGTTCATTTTCAACATAATGTCTAGTGAGTATCACTGATGAATTAGTTCACCCTTTATTTTTGTACTTCTTCTTACCCATCCCAAAACAGATAAATATACATACAAGACAAAAAGTACAGAACACAAAAGCAGTGACAAAAGGGAAAACACAAAAGACAGAACAAAAATATCACAAAAAGTAAAATAAAAAACCTCTTATTTTTATTTCTTGGAGTTCATTTAGATAAACATCATCTTATATGATCATATGCAAATGGCTATTGAGCCTTTGTAATCTTCTCTTAAAACTTTCTTTGGTATCACTGTGTGAATGTTACAGTCCTGTTTAATTTATTTGTTCAAGTATAATTTCTTATCTATAACCATACATTGTGTTTACTTGTAGGTTTTTAGGTAGTCTTATTACTAAATGAGGGAAACTTATGTTTTTTGGGTCTAGCTTACTTCACTTAATATAATTTTCCCAAATCTTTCCGTTTCATTAGAAATGAGGCAATATCATTCATTCTGATGAAAGCATAGTATTCCACTGTGTGTGTGCATACACACACACACACACACACACACACACACACATGTCACATTTTCTTGATCCATTTGTCCACTGAGGGGCATCTGAGTTGATTCCATATCTTGACTATGGTAAACAATGCTGCAGCGAACATGGTTGTGCTGGTAGCTTTTAGTGTGCTGGTAGCTTTTAGTGTGGCCTTGTTTGTGATTTTAGATAAATGCGAAGGAATGGAATTGCTGGGTCATAGGGAAGCTCTATGTTTAATTTTTGAGGAGCCTCCATACTGCTTTCCAGGGTGTTTGAACAACTTTACATTCTCACGAACAGTGTAGTAACGTTCCCTTTTGACCACATCCTGGCCAGCATCTACTATTGTTAGTTTTCTTGATAATGCCAATTCTAACAGGTGAGGTGGAATCTCAATATTGTTTTGATTTGTATTTCTTTTATGTGCAGAGATGTTTAACATCTCCTTGTGTATCTCTTGGCTATTCTCACTTTTTTTTCTGAGAAGTCTCTCTTTAACTTTTTAGCTCATTTATTAATTGGGTTGTTATTTTTTTACACCAGGAAAATATTACAAGAAGGGATAGGGGAAACACTTAGAGCTTCTAGGCACGGGCCAGAACTTTCTAAGCAAAGATCCAGAATCACAACAAATCAAAGAAAGGATGGATAAATGGGATTGCATCAAACTAAAGAGTTTATGCATGGCAAAGGATATAGCCAGCAGGATGAATAGCCCACAGAACGGGAGAGCTTTACTAGCTATGCATCAGACAAGGCCTCATATCTAAAATATACTTACAGCTTTAAAAATTACTCTTCCCCCCCAAAAAAAAACTTGTTCTTAATGCATCGAAATTCACTTTGAAAAATCTACATTTGAAATTATTTTTTTCAGGGCCTATTTTCTAACCAAAGCTCAAGATTTAGTGAGGCTACAATGTTAGAGAAAAAAATGCCCAAGGAGAGTGGTCATAGTTAAGCAGGATGTGAATATTACCTTTGTGATTACTTATTTCCTACATTGTTCTAATAAGCTTAACAATATACCAATCCTTTCACATTCCATAGGTTTTATCTTTACATGGGATATCTATTAAACCAGTCACTTGTAGGCTGGTGCTTTACCACTTGAGTCACACTTCTGCACCCTCCTTTTCCATCAACTATCCAGTCTCCCATATTCCCTTTTTACCCCACTTAAAAACAGTTACAACAGGTTTCATTGTTCTGTTTTCATATATGTATATAAAGTACTTCAACCATATTCATTTTCCTTCATTCTTGTCATTAACCCTCTCCCTGTTACTGATACTCCCCCACCCCCCTGTATAACCTGTCACTCATTTAAAAATATTTTAGTGTATTAATTGGGAAAAGGAGTTTCATCATGGTATTTCACATTAGAATTAGTCAAGTGAACCCGTCTCTGTTGCTCTTTCCCCATCTCCCCTATCCTCTATTGTTCAACAGCCTTCAGTGAGATTCCTTATGTCACCAACATATATTCAGTTATTTCAGTATTATTCATCCTTCATCATTGTCTTTCCTTCTTTCATTCTCCCTCAGCCTTCTAAAGAGTTCATAATTACAATTGTATCTCTGTGTATATACACATACATACGTATATACACATATGGCATAGCATATGTATACATATATACATGTTATGTACATATATACACATGTAGTGTATACATGTGTATGTGGGAACATACATAGCATGTATGTAGATGTATGTAGATACCATATTTTCTTTGTATATTCATCAATTGTTGAGCACTGTTTGGCCATTGTGAATAAAGTTGCAATAAATCACATGAGTTCTCAGATATCTGTCTTGTATATTGATTTATATACCACTGGATATTTGGCTTAAAGTGGTATGGTAGCACCATAAAATGGGTTTGTTTTTTGATTTTTGAAGACCATTCTGATTTCCACAGTGGTCACACCTAATGTACATTCCCAACAATGGTATATAAGGTTTCCTTTTTCCCCACATGTTCTACCAGCATTTGTTGTTGTATGTTTTATTGGTCATTGACATTTTGACTAGGGTGAGATAGAATCTTACTCTATTGTTTTGATTTGCATTTTCTTCATAGCTAAGGATGTTGCACATTTCTTCATGTATTTGTTAGCTATTTGTATTTCTTCTCCTGCGAACTGTTTGTTCAGATAATTTGCCCATTTGTTAGAGTGTTTCTTTTGCCATTTTTAGTTCTTTGCAGTTCTGTATATGAATCCTTTGTCTATCACGTGGTTTATTTTCTCCTTTTTTATTTTTTTGATTTCTTGAAAGTTCATTATAGCTTATATCTGTCATATATTATTTTAAAATACTCCTTTTAGCTCTGTATTTGAATTGAATAATCTACATTAATGTCAGTAACTTTTGATCCTGGTATCTATTGATGTATTTATAGAAAAAACGTTGAACTGAGAAATAAAACTCATTCATTGTAATATTAACTTGTCAGTGAATTTGGAAACTTGTCTATGAAGTTGGGAAAATAATGTGATTTATTTAGGCATGAGTTTGTTCTTCTGTGGAATGGATATGTTAGATTACTGTGTACTAGGGCATTGCAACTGAAGATACATAATAGCTTGCATTGTAGTAGCTTACATTGTAGTAGGAAAGGAAAAATGGAAAAACAAACTTAAAGGTTTTTGGTAACTGCTATGGTACTCAGTCCCATGTACAAAGAGGACAGTGCTGTATCATAAAGATGTGTGTATAAGTTATTCTTGCAAGCAAATGTTCTATACAGGAAAAATAGTTTTATGTAACTGTTTCTCTCTGTCTCTCATACACACACACACACACACACACACACACACACACACACACATGCATGCACGCATGCATGCATGCACACAAATACCCACACACCGTGGGACTTGCAAGCCAGGTTTTGCTGTACTGTGTGGGTGAGTGGAACACAGTAGGGATGAGGCTCAAAAATTGGATAGGAAGCAGTGAACTAAAAAGACTTTCAGTTACTGTAATGAGTTTGAATGTTATCAAATAATGTGGAAAAGTCTTGAAGCAGAAAATAACACTTTATTTGTGTAATTCATCATTTTATATTTTATTGTATATTTTGTTAACATATTTTAAAATTCCAGATAGGCTTGTTTTATGAAAAGAAGAAAAATTTATAAATCTAAAAGCAAATTCATTCTGCTTCCCTGAGTTCTCACTTATCATGTAATAATGCCAGTGGATTCATTGGCATCACTTTACAGTGGAGCTTTATCCCTTACTGTCTCCACCACCACTTCTGCTACCTTCAAATAACGAAAGGGTTACTTCACTTAGAAGCATACACAGGTTAAAGTTAGTGGCTGAGATCTACACATACACAGTACACAAATACTTGCCCAGTTGGCCATGTATTTCTATGCTCTGTGCTTTTATGGGGAAATGCATATTTTCTTTTTCCTTCTTTCTAAATCAATAAATCACAGCCCAAACAAACATGGGCCTTACAAACATAGTCAATAAAATAATTTTACTGCCATTAATTATGGTTCTCCAAAAATGTAAAACACTCTACATTTATTATAATTTTTAAAATGTTTTTGGCATTTATTGATGGTTCTGAATAGACCTCTACTTATTGTTTTTGTTATTGTTTTTTGGTTTAGGTTCTCTACCATAGACATTTAGTAAATTAAATGTTACTTGTCCTTTGATTGAGGAGAGGGCCTCAAGCTCACTGTGTATTCCAGACTGGCCTTCAACTCAGAATCTTTCCACTTCATCCTCCCAAATGCTGGGATTACAAGTGTGTATGTGTGTGTAATGATTTTTGCCATTTTTTCTTCAGTAATGGGGTTTGTACTTAGAGCTTTGCACTTGCTAGGAAGACACTATAGGAAAGTAGGAGAAAAATGAAGGAGGGGTAACAAGTTCGACAAGAAATGTACTTATTATTTTACTTATGTAACTGTAACTCCTCAGTACCTCTCCTTGAAAATAAAAAAAGGACATGCTTCCAGACTTTTTTTTTTGCACTGGCTCTTTTGAGAGAGGCTTGCTTTGTTGCCAGGGCCCTGCATCTAGACTGTGATTTTCCCATTTTATTCTTTTTGCCTTTCTAGGGTGACACATGTGTACCACAATGCCCAGCTTCTCCCACTAAGATAGGATCTCATGAACTTCATTTTCTTGGGCTGGCCAGGAGCAATGATTCTTAGGATCTCAGCCTCCCACTAACTGAGAAAGTAGGCATTTGCCAACAACCCAGGTATTGGTTGAGAAGGGGTCTTGTGAACTTTTTGCCTGGGCTTGCTTCCTCCTGATCTCAGGCTCTGTTTGGAAGTTACATTGTATGCTATGATATAGACTAAATACAATGAAATATACTTTGATCATGTTTTGACTTTGGAATAATTGTTAAATAATAATTTTTAAATAAAATGGATGTCTTGTTTATGCTGATCTTGCTTTCTAAATACTTGTATGATTTAAATTGTGTTATTTAAGGAGAATTTATATTCTGTATGCTATTATATGTTTTCATCAAAACCTTAAAAACCTCATTTTACTATTATTCATTACTCCCCCTCTATACACTATGTGCTTAATTTGTCTTATGTATTATATTTGACAATAATGAAAGTTAATATAAAATGTTTATAATTTTAATTTTTACCAAACCAGACTGACTTTTTAGTGAATAACATAATATTCTTCTTAAAAAATAATAGATGCGCTAGGTGTTGTTGGCTTATGCCTCTAATCCTAGCTACTGAGGAGGCTGAGATCTGAGGGTTGTAGTTCTAAGCTAGTCTGGGCAGGAAACTCCATAAGACTGTTATGTCCAATAAACCACTCAGAAAAGTGGCACTGTGGCTCAAATGGTAGACCGCTTGCCTGGAGCTGAAGAGCTGAGGGACAGCATCCTGGCCCAGAGTGCAAGCCCCACAACTGACCAAAAAAAAAAAAAGATGCATGTGGAGTTTTATATCACAACCTTCAAAAATAGGGCACTAATAGCTCATGGCTATAATCCTAGCTAATTGAAGTCTGTAGTGTTGTTGTTTGAGACCCCTTTTCAACTCATTGCTGAGCTCAGTGGTAGGTACACATCTGTCATCTCAGGCTATATAGAAAGCTAAGATTTAGAGAACTGCAGTTTTTATACCAGAATAGGCAGAAAAGTTTTTGAGGCTACACTCTCAAAGAGTGAAGCTGGTTGTATGTTGTGTACCTGTGATCTCAGTAATGACTGGAAGCCTAAATAAAGTATGTAAATCATGGCTCAAGGGTATGCTTGGCCATGAAGTGAGACCTTATCTCAACAATAGCCACTGAAACACAGGGCTGAAATTGTGTGTGACTCAGTTGTAAAATGTCAGCTTAGTGTGAATGAGGTATGCTTGAGTTCAGACCCCAATACTAAAATAAATACAAAATGCCAAATAATCATGTTTTTACTCATCTGTGGAATCTGGATCTAAAAGATAGACATGCACGCATATACACACATACTTACATACACATATCACATATATGCATACACACGAAATGTAGATAAAACTAGGATGGGGAACAAAGGAGGGGGAAATTCTGTAGGATGAATAATATCAAAATACATAATGTCTATATGAAAGAGAGCTTAAGGAAACACTGAAAACTATTGAATAAATAGGGAAAGAAATTGATGAGGTTAATCTGAGTAAATTATGTATAAGCATGTGGATTACCATAGTGAAACCTCTTTGTGCGATTAACATATACTGAGACAAGGAAAAAGATGAATGATAGGCAATCGGTGATGGGGGGTGATGTGAGCATCAGCAGGAGTGGGAATGACCAATGGAGGCTAAATGAGGATGACTATGATTGAAGTATGTATATACATGTAAATAGAAAAGTAAAACCTGTCTATATGAAAGAGAAAGGGAAGATGAGTTTTTTTTTTATCACAGTGCATGTTTTCATATAAAAAATGTCACAGTGAATACCACTTGTATAGCTAATATATGCTAGTAAACATTATACAAATATTAACCCTCCATTATAGTAGCAAACCCCCCATTTGTAGTAACAAAGGTAGTTTCATTTTCTTAGTATAAAAAAATTTAAATGAGATGTACAAGTCATTATGTTGAAAAATGAACTTTACAACTTTTGGTGCGGGCGGGGGGGGGGGTGGTAGCGGGGAGGTTTGGGTGGGGGGGCAGGGAGAGGATGGGAAGGGGAAACAAAGGAGGAGGCTACAATGCTTGATAAGAAATGTACTCATTATCTTGCCCATGTAATTGTAACCCCTCTGTACAGTATTTTCACAATAAAAATAAATAAATAAATAAATTTAAACCCGTTTGGCTACAAAATACTTCAAAGATATTTAAGTAGGTACTATTAAGCATAAAAACCTATGAGCAATATTTATTACTCAAAATTATTTTCCAGAAAAACTAATTCCTAGGAATTAATTACCCTTTCAACTACACACACACACACACACACACAAAATCTATTTCAGACTATCTGTGGCCTAGGCAGATAAGCTTTGCTTTTTGGATTGGTTAACACTTGTAGGTGATGTAGGAATTAAAATCCTATGAGCAATATTTATTACTCAAAATTATTTTCCAGAAAAACTAATTCCTAGGAATTATACCCTTTCAACTACACACACACACACACACACACACACACACACACACACACACACAATCTATTTCAGACTGTCTGTGGCCTAGGCAGATAAGCTTTGCTTTTTGGATTGGTTAACACTTGTAAGTGATGTAGGAATTAAAATTTTGATTTAATCTAATATATTTTTAAATGAGCGACCAATAAATGCCATTTATTTGATTGAAAGAGAAACAGGGCTATCAGGAGTAGTTCTTGGCAAGATTATTCTGGGAAACTTGTTATAGGATTTCATTGCATTATTTCTCTTCATCATCTTGATTTTCATCTGAATTGTACAGAGCCTAGAAATTACATGTCATCTTTTCCTTATCCTCTATCTGCTGTTACTCCTCTAATTTCTCCTCCTCTTTCTCCTCTCCTCCTTCTTCCTTTTGTCTTTGCTTTGAACTTAAGTGTCTTGTACTTGCTAGGCAAGTGCAAATGCAATTGAATTATACCTCAGCCCACGCATCTGCCTTTACTGTAAGTCATCAATGCTGTTCACAGTGATGATCATACTTCTACCATGACATTCTCAAGAATTCTGATCCCCTCATTCACATAGATAAGGAAAGTAGTTACTAGTGAAAGATGATTTGTAACATGGATTAAGAACCCAGGAGGTGATAAATATGAATTGGTGGAGACAAATGCCAAGCAAAACCTGGCATCAGGGTAAAACAGTTGATTTTACTATAGATTTTTGTAAATTATACAGGCATGTTAAAATTTCTGACATTAGGCATGAAACCTAGAAAAGTAGTGAATATATATTCTAAAGCAGTAGTGGAAGGAAATAAAGAGAGCTACTTAATCTAAAATATATAAAGAAGCCAGCAAAAACAGGGTAAAGAAGAGGAAAACGCAAACATAATGTTTATCGCAGCATTATTTACCATAGCTAAGATATGGAACCAACCCAGATGCCTCTCAGTAGATAAATGGATCAAGAAAATGTGGTATATATGCACAGTGGAATTTATGTCTCCATCAGAAAGAATGACATTGCCCCATTTGTTAGGAGATGGAAAGACTAGGAAAAAATTGTATTAAGTGAAATAAGCTAGGCTCAAAGAAACATAGGTCCCATGGTTTCTCTTATTTGCAAAAACTAGTACATGGGTAGGACAAGTAGAAAAGGTCAAAAGCTATATACATATGACCATATAAGATGATGAAATGATCACAAACAAAACCATACTAAAGCTACCAGCACAACTATGTTTATTGCAGCATTGTTACCATAGCTAAGATATGGAACCAACCCAGATGCCCCTCAGTAGATGAATGGATCAAGAATATGTAGTTTATATACACAATGGAATTCATTGCCTCCATCAGAAAGAATGACATTGCCCCATTTGTTAGGAAATGGAAAGACTTGGAAAAAATTATAGTAAGTGAAGTAAGCCAGGCCCAAAGAAACATAGACCCCATGGTTTCCCTTATTTTCAATTACTAGTATATGTCTGAGACAAGCAGAAATGGTCAGATGAGTTGATGTTAGATGAAACGAACCCCAAGATAAGGACACAAGTGGTTTTTTTTTTCTTGCTGTTGTTTCTAGCATTTATAAGAGGATTTCTTTGTTGCTTTGTATGTCCCTCCCCCACGGTATAACCCCTGTTTTCACTGTATTTGATGTTGGTATTCTTTGTGGAGGAGAAGGGAAAAAACAAATTATTTAAATAGGGTTACAGGAGGACCCATTGCAACAATGAGATGTACAACTTTGGCGGGGGGCGGCAGAGATAGGAAGGGATGGGAAGGGGAAACAAAGGAGGAGTCAACAATGCTTGATGAGAAATGTACTCATTGCCTTGCCCATGTCATTATAACCCCTCTCTCTGTATGATATTTTCACAATAAAAAAAGATGATGATGTTAAGAGAAATGAACCCCAAGATAGGGACACAAATATTTTTTCTTTCTTGCTATTGTTTCTAATGTATTTATAATGTACCACGTGATTTTTTTTGTTTATTTGTATGTTCCTCCTATTTTCATTGTATTTGATGTCGGTGCCCTGTATCTTGTATATACACTTCTCTAATTTGGGGAGGAGAAGGGAAAAAACAAAATGCTTAAATAGGGATAGAGGTTGACCCATTGTAACAATGAGATGTACAAAACACTATGTTGAAAATGAACTTTAGGTGGGGAAGGGGGATAGTTGTGGAGGTGGAAGGGAAAGGATGGTAGGGGGAAAAAAAGGAGGAGGCAACAATGCTGAATAGGAAATGTACTCATTATCTTGCTCATGTAACTGTAAGTATTTTTACAATAAAAAACATACCAAAAAAAAGAAAAGAGAAGATATATGAAATCTAGGTGTAAAACAGAAAGGAGGGCTTTGAAGGTGGCTCAATGGTAGAATGCTTACCTCTCATGCATGAGGCCCTGGGTTTGATTCCTCAGCACTTCATAAACAGAAAAGGCTGGAAGTGGTGACATGGCTCAAGTGGCAGGGTGCTAGCCTTGAGCTGCAGAGCTGAGGGGGATAGTGCCGTGGCCCAGAGTTCAAGCCCCACTACTGACCAAAAAAACAACCCCCCAAACAGAAAGGAGACATGAAAGCAGAGAGGGAACAATTTGAGAAGAGAAAGGACCAGTGGAAGAGGAGGGAACAGTCAAAGCCCTAAAGTATGTTCTATACATGTATGAAAATGTCATAATTAAATCAATCATTTGCATAATTAATATATACTAATATGTAAAAAGAAATAAATATAAACTCACTAAATTTTCAATGCCAGGTCGCCAGAAAACAAAAATACAGGTAAAACTAAAGAAACATCTTATAAAGTACCGGCGTGAGTGGATCCTTTGCCAACTATAAACACATGTATGATAATAAAAAGAGAAGGCAAATACAAAGCATAACATGAGAGAGTAGTAGTAAGTGCAAATCTATTGGTAGTGACTGGGGAAAAAAATTCCAGTTAACAGAAACTGGTTGAATTGGATAAAACAACAGTCCATTTATATGCTGTTTTAAAGAAACATACTTTTAAAATGCATATAGAAAGTTTGGAACGATAAAAAATACTTTAAATTATGTCTAAAAAAGTGTGACTTTATTAACTTAAGATTTTAATTTTGAGACAATTACCAGCTTAGACAGTGGGGGCCATTAAAAATAATGAAAAGAGATAGAATTTTATATTAGTATATAACCAACAATATACTTTCATAATAGACACAAACATGTTTACAGAAGAAATGGCACATTCATTATGGTTGTGGGTTATTTGAAATAATCTCTTCAGTAAATGTTAGAAGAAACAAAGTCAATAAGTAAAAATAATTTAATAAAAGGATTTTTAAGCTTGTCATAATGGACAAGTATAGAACATTTCAACTACAGCATTTTTATGGTTTTTTTTTGGGGGGGGGTTCCAGTCGTGGGGCCTGAACTCGGCCTGGGCGCTGTCCCTCAGCTCTTCAGCTCAAGGCTAGCACTCTACCACTTGAGCCACAGTGCCGCTTCCGGCTTTTTTTTTTCTGCTTATGTGGTGCTGAGGAATCGAACCCAGGGCCTCATGCATGGAAGGCAAGCAATCTACCACTGAGCCACCTTCCCAGCCCCATTTTTATGTTTTTAATTGTAAAAATGCTGTACAGAGGGGTTACAGTTACATGAATAAGGTAATGAGTACATTTCCTATCAAGCATTGTTACCTCCTAGTAGTTTTTCCCCTACCATAGTTTCCCTCCCCACTTCCCCAAATCCTCCCTCAGCATTTTTTAATTACATAGGAACATGTGTAAAAATTGATCACATTCTAGTTAAATATAACCAGTTTTAACAAATTTTAGTGATTTGATATCAGGCTAGCTCTGATATCAAATGCAAGTAACAAAACTTCTGTGTGTAAATTCAGGTGCTAATTTCTAAATGACTTGAGTCAAAGATTTGTAAGAAAAATTAAAAAAGATTTATAATTATTAATAGAACACCTTATATCAGAACTTAAACATAGCTAAAGTGATGCTTGTTCAAAATTGTAAGCTTTCATATTTACCTTACAGAAATAAAGGCTGAAGAAGAAAAAAATTCTGCACTATTAAGAATTAGAAAAAGAGAAATGGGATACTACTGTAATTGAAGCAAAAGGAAGTAATAAAGATGAAGTTATATATTAATAAGCTGGGAAATAAAAATAAATTGTTAGGATTAAAAAGAAATTGTTAGTTTAAAAAGAAAAGAAAAATGGTGCTTAAAAGATGATTTGAGAAAACTAACAATTGACAAGTTGAACTAAAGGAAAAGAGAAGTTACAAAACAGTGCTATAGTGAAATGAAATGCTTCTTCAGATGTCTCAGGAATGATTGACTTTATTGATCATTAATATAGTGATCTAAGATAACATAATTGAAAGCTTAGATCAAAAAGACAAATTTCCAGAAAAATATAGCTCAAGAACTAACAGAAGATTAAAGATTAAAATATAAAGGAAAAATAGTCTTACACAGAAAAATACTACTAGCTCCAGGCAGTTTTACTAACAGGGTTTTACAAAACATCCAAGGAAGCATAGTTCCAGTCTTATGGAAAGTATTCCAAAGCTTGGAAAAATGGACAATATTTGACTCATTTTATGAGACTGGAGGAAAAGTAGGAGAAATGGGTTTTGTAGTGTAACTCAACCCAAATATAGATATAAAAAATCATAAGTTTAATATCATTATGCTTTACCTAGAAATGTATAAAAACAGTAGCACATCACTACAAAATTGGGTATAATCCTAAAATTGGAGATCTGATTATATATTAGAACATCACTTAATATGTTTGACTGTATCAGTTGCTTGAAGGCTGAGAATCAGGTGAACATCTGACATTTTAGCAAATCAGTGAATAAAAAGGCCCTATCTTAACATGATAAAGGCACTTTTTTTAAGTCACAGAAAAACTTCAACCTGTCTTGTCACACACTCAGTGGTAAAGTATGAAAGGAATACTTTCCTTTAGTGTATGGCAAGAGAGAAGAGTTCTGTTAATGCCAGTTTGAATCACCTTGTAGTAAAGTTTTAGCTAGTACAGTAAGCTTTCAAAAGACGGTTAAGCACTAATAAAACCCACTAGATTTCTTGTTTCTTTTGTATGTTCTTCACCCCATGAAATATCACCCTGTTGTCACTGAATTTGATTTGGGTACCCTGGTATTGTATGTACATTTATCTGAATTAGGGAAGGAAAGGGGAACAACAAAATGGTGAGACAAAGGACAAGGAGGGGGGGAACAATGCAACATCGATATTCATAAGACAATATGTTGGAAATAATCTGTACAATTTGGGGGAGGAGGGAAAGTGGAAGAAAAATGAGGGAAGGGGTAACAAGTTTGACAAGAAATGTACTTATTACCTTACTTATGTAACTAACCCCTCTGTACATCACCTTGACAATAAATAAAAGAAAACTAGATTTTAGATTATATGGTTATGTACAAAAATCCACAGATGAATTATTGGGATTGAAGTTTAAATTTGGAAGCAAAATCATTATAGTAAAGTTAATTACACTTTAAACATGGTACATACATTTTAAACATGGTACATACAATTAAAAAGCAATCTTTATGTCATTACAGCAGCTAAGATGATACGAATAAACCTAATCAACATGCAATATTATTCTAAAACCTCATTGGAAGACCTAAAGAAAGATCCAGTTTATGGCATATAATGTATCTTGTTCATGTTTATAGGAGAATATTATGGTGATACCAATTCTCCCAATTTTAACCATAGGCTTTATACCATATGATCAAGCTATAAATAGTTTTCTGTGCAACTTTTCACAAATTCTAAAACTTACAAGGAGGAGCTAGGAGATAATAGCAATATAACTTAGAGGAACTTGATCTTTGATAGCACTAAATTGCCAGTCCATGAGAAAAGAGTGATTCCTTTGGTAATGTTTTTTAGTTAATTAAATAGAAAATAATTTATCCGGTTATTTAGGAAAAAAATCATCCCAAGTAGAGTTTTAGATTTAAATCTTTAGTTATATAACAATATGGTAAGGTAAAACTATAGCCCTTTTAAAAATAGAGCAAAATGTTTCTTGTGACAAGATGAAAACATAAATCAGAGAAAAATATTGACAAATATGATTATATCAAAATTAAGAATTTCTTTTTTTTTTAATTTTATTTTATTTTATTTGAGAACATACTGTACAGAGGGGTTACAATTACATGGGCGGGAAAATGCATACATTTCTTACCAAGCATTGTCTTCTTGGTAATTGATGCTGCATAGGACATGGGATTATAAATATTTAACACATCTTAAAATCTACCACTTAGTGAAATAAACATAGCCACCTTATTAAAAATCAAACTAGACTAAGGCCTTGAATATGCTCCCTTGAAAGGACCTTACTTGACCAATCAGTATTACATCTTGAGCACCTCTAGTCTGAAATCTGAATTGCTCTAAAGAGTAAGCTGTATTTTTTTTTTTTTTTGGTCAGTCATGGGGCCTGAACTCTGGGCCTGGGCACAGTCTCTCAGCTCTTCAGCTCAAGGCTAGCACTCTACCACTTGAGCCATAGTGCCACTTCTGGCTTTTTTTGATTATGTGGTGCTGAAGAATCGAACCCAGGGCCTCATGCATGAAAGGCAAGCACTCTACCACTGAGCCACCTTCCCAGCCCAAAAGTGTAAGATGTTTTGAGTACTGTGTGACTCTATAAGTAGGAAATATCACATCAGACCCTCTTGTGATGGATGGGTTGCCATCAGAATACTGCTTAAAAATACTGCTTAAAAGTATCTTCAGGTTAGATGTATAAGCTGTATATATATGATATATATACACATACATATATATATACACACACATACATATATAAATGAATTTTGTGTTTAAACTTGTTTTCCATCCTTGAAATACCTAAATATTCTTAAATTGGAAAAAGAAAAATCTACAACACTTCTGATTCCTTACTTTCTGATTGAGGTGTACTCAACCTATATAAGATATTCAACTCCACTAGTTATTAGAGAGATGAAAATTAAAGATGTAATGATGTTGATATTGGTATAGATATGGAACAATAGCAACACTTAGTGTTGATGCTAGTATAATATGGTGCATCCACTTTGGAAACAGTTTGCCATTATTAAAATTGAAAGAGTACACATACTGTGATACCCAGTATACCTTAGAGTATATCTTAGGGAAACTACCATTACAGATATACCAAGTGTAGTTGTTAACTCTCTTATATGGCAGACCAAAATTTTTTATCATGACAAAAATCTGATTCATCCCTTTTTGTCTGATATCTGTGGGTACACATCCCAAGACTATGAAAAACGTACTTGCTCTTCTTAAGCTTCCTAACTACTGCCCAATGGATTACCATTTGTTTCTAGTTTCATTGCTGACCCTGGTACCAGAACGTTTCCAAGTCTCTTTGGATGCTTTTGTCTCAAGATGCTCTTGAGATCTTACTTTCTCCCTTATGCTAGCATAGGAAGATGTGAATTCATTTTATACTGAACTATCTCAACATTTTTAATTGATTATTTTCAGAATATTCCATAAGCCTTTGGTAATCAATACTGGTTCATTGAAAAGTTTATTCAATTTGATATTTCATATGCTTTAAAAAAGCTTTAATTTCTTTTTATCTATCTCATTACCATCATAATTTGTATCTTGAATTTTCTCTGCAAAAAGAACAATAATCTAGTATTTCATTATAGGATTCTGTTGAACCTAAGATTTTGTTATTTACCATGTACATTTAAAGTGCAATATTTGGTTTATAGGATTTTTAAATTTTCTGATTGTATAGTTATGTTTATCTTCTAATTTCTGTATGTGTAAAAATTTTCCCATAATTTTATGATTCTTGAATAGCTCTTAGGTAATTCAATTCTAATTGAATGTTATAAAATGTTTGCATAATGAAAAGGTTGGAGGAGATGATTTTCTAAAGTGCCTTTCAGAACAGATGCACATGATTTTGTGGTTTTGTATGCTTTGTTCACTTTGAATCTTAGTAGACAGCAATGGAAATATACTGATGATTGACCTATGACACAAAATCTATGAATACCTCAAATATGATTCTACTTCACCAGGTTCTTTGTAAACCCAAATATTGGACAAATCAAATGGTGTTTAGACCTTTTTTTTTTTTTTGGTCAGTCATGGGGCTTGAACTCGGTCTGGGCACTGTCCCTGTGCTCTTCAGCTCAAGGCGAGTGCTCTACCTCTTGAGCCAAAGCGTCACTTCCGGTTTTCTAGTGGTTTATTGGAGATCAGAGTCTCACAGACTTTTCTATTCAGGCTGGCTGTGAACCGTGATCCTCAGATCTCAGCCTCCTGAGTAGCTAGGATTACAGGAGTGAGCCACCAGCACCCAGCTTAGACTTTTTTTCTTAAGGAGAAAAAAAGCATAGGGAAAAATTGACATAATCCTTAAGTTTATATTTTTCCAATTGTATAGAAGTTTGTTGTATGATGGGGAGACAGTTTTTTTCTGAGGAGAAAATACAGGCCAACTATAACTGGACTTCTCTTTTCCTCAACACTTTTTAATCAGCCCGAATAAGAGGTATGGTGATTTTAATGCACTAATATAAAACAGACTAGATGGTCATTTGATCTAAGTATTATGTAATAGACATTAACTGACAAATTATTTGAGTTAAATAAGTATGTAGCCAAGTGCACTACTGTAAAATTGTCCCACTGTACCTTTATAAATAAAGTAGATTAGATTCTCAACTTCCTTAGAACAATTTTCATGTTTATGTGTGTATGAAGTACATATTTAAATATTTATCTGTTCTGTATAAATTTTTATAACTTTAGTAATGTTGATAATTTATCAATTGAAGTATAAAATACTTAATAACTAAATGTATTTAAAGAAATACTAATATGTAATAAGTACCTTCACTTTATAGTGGTGAAAATTCTCAAGTTATTTTCCTCTAAACTTTCTGATTTAGGTTCTCATAACTGTCTGAAAATTTGGAATATTCTTAGGATCACTGACTGCAGCAGGAACTATTATTACTTATTGGCTGTAGTTGATAGAAGCTGTAGTTATTAACTATTAAAATGTAATGTTATAAGGAACTATGTGGCAAAGAATGAGTTACCTTTACACAGTGTTCTCTGTACCTCACACACTTTGTTATATAGAAGAAAAGCTCTATTCAGAGCCTTGGCTGAAAGGACCCTTGCCTTCTTTCCCTTTTAGATGTGGATTATGGGAAATTCTTGCTAGCTTGGACATTTCACCTTGTTTAGGATTATTCTGAATGTAATTATCTGGAGTTTTAGAGTGCTCAAGAATCACATTTAGTCTTGTTTTGCTAAGTCAAGAGTTCTTAAGTGAAAAAAAATCTTATTTTCATTTAATAGATTTCAATAAATATTATGTGAAATTTGAACTAATGAAAGTATTACATTGTACCAGTGGATTTGCTTTGATTATAGAATTTGAAGGAAGAGGGAGTTGAGGAAGTAGTTAGCTTTAATTAGTATGTTGAATATCTATATTCATAGTTATTTCACTAAACTAAAAATGATATTCACCATTTTTGTTGACTAGCATTTTCATTTTCAGGGCTTTTAAATTATTCCATCTGTTAGTAACTCCATTCAACTGAAGATTAAACATTTTGAGAGATGAAAACAGATTTTGTGGGGATTTGAATTGTTTAATAAATCTCTTTAAAGCTATTTAAACTAGCTTAAATTTTACCCTTTGAAATACAAATTTTATATTTCACATAGTCTGAATGATAAGAGGGTAGATTGTTGACTTAAACTTTTCTTTCTATATTTCTTACCTTTGTTTAGCTAGTATGGAGGACACAGATCCTCTCCATACTATACATATAAAACAACTTTTCAGGAGCAGGTTTCCCTAAAGACTAAAACAAACCAAATCTAACTACTAACCCTTTTAATGGGAGGAAGAAACTCTGTTGTGGTTTATGAGTTTCATCTTTTCTAAGCAGGACACATAGAGAACCCGCCCACTTAGCATTAGTGGCCTGTAAGGTAAAATGAAAATGATTAAAAGGAACCTATTAGCAGAGACAAGCTCATTCATTTATAAGAATCATTTTGTTAAAAGGACAATCAGCTTTTTTAGATTCCCAGGGGGTTGAAAATGCTAGGAAAGTTAGAAAACTTTTCTGTGCTGACAGGTAAAAATGATACTTTTGGAACTCTTGAGTACTTTGCTACCATTGAAAAAGATTTGAAAAACTGAGAGAAAATGAAATACAGATCCTTAAAGTGGAAAGAAACCTTAGAATTCATCTAGGCTGATTCATTTATAAAAGCAGTTGAGAACCTAAACATTATATGATTAGGTTTGGATCAAAGAGCTAGTGAGAAGCAGAAACTACAACTTCCTTACTGGGTTTTCTTGACTAAGAAGTGTGAACAGTCATGGTTAACATGAGAGTTTACATAAGAAAACCTTATAGACTTGAATGAAATGGTATTCTTTTGAGATGTTTTGGTAGTTCCCCTTAATAATTAATAATATTAAATGAGATGACATTGGGAGTTATAATGTTTCCTTTAGCAAAAAGAGATATTTAAAGTAAAGCATTCTAACTTTTTTAGGGGGGGTTCCAGTCGTGGGGCCTGAACTCTGGGCCTGGGCGCTGTCCCTCAGCTTTTCAGCTCAAGGCTAGCACTCTACCACTTGAGCCACAGTGCCACTTCCAGCTTTTTTTCTTTTTACTTATGTAGTGCTGGGGAATTGAACCCAGGGCCTCATGCATGCAAGTCAAGCGCTCTACCACTGAGCCACCTTCCCAGCCCCCGCATTCTAACATTTTTATCTACTGTGTCCTGATAAATCATGAATAGATCACTTATTGAAGATCACTTCAACAGAAGAAAATAGGGGAAAATATTTTTTAAAATGTTAGAAAAAAATCAGCCTTTATCTACTGCCTTTTTTCTTTATTGTATAAAAGGAATTTATATAGCTTGTTAATTGACCATATATCATAAATCCCATTTCTGTCTCAAAGGTATAATCAGACTTGTTTAATAAGTTATCACCCTCAAACTATACTTGTTTTTCTTTTTGGCAGGTCTTTCTTTATAGCCTAGGATGGCCTTGGTTTCAAGATCCTTTTACCTTAACTTCTGAAGGATTAGAGGTGTATTCTACCACACTCTGCAGCTATACTTCTGACTCAGCCTTTTTCTTGGAGTTTAAAATAAGAAAAACTTTACAGATTTGTCTTGCTTTAAAAAAAATTCAATTTCTCAAAAACACTTGAAAGATATTTATTATAATCCTCCCAAGTAAAATGCAATTCAAATTTAACAGTGAAGACTTTGAATTTTTATTTCAGGATTTAATAAACTTACACTGCAAGGTAATTTTTATGACAAATTTTTTTTAATTGTGAAAATACCATACCGAGGGGTTACAATTACATGAGCAAGGTAATGAGTACATTTCTTATCAAGCCTTGTTGCCTCCTCCTTTGTTTCCCCTTACCATCCCATCCCTTCCAATCTTCCCCCCTCCCCCGCCCACCGCGCCAAAGTTGTAAAGTTTGTTTTTCGACATAACATCTTGTACATCTCATTGTTGCAATGGGTCCACCTGTATCCCTATTTAAACAAGTTTTTGTTCCCTATAAAGTAGTGAGAGAGGAAGAAGATTGGGTGATAGTAGTTTAAAAAGTACCTTACATTCAGCATCCCCAAAAAGAAGAAATAAATTAACACAAATGTAGTTCATAGAAATATATGTAGTGCCTCCTATTCAAAGTAAAATTCCACCCATCTCTATTAATCTTAGTAGAGTCTTACTGTGTAATGATCTAAGGACTGATGTCATTGAAAATATATGTCTTACAGACAGTAAACTTGAAGAAGGAGTTTATCTGCTAGACCTTAATGAGGGGGCTATTTTTTACCTCTGGGCAACTAAGCTTAAAAAATGTCTTGCATAAGTTGTAAACTTCAGAGACACTACTTGACTTACGAAAATACTTCTTTTATCGTTCCTATAAAACTTTTGAGGTGGTTGTTCCAGCCCTTGGTCTTGAACTCAGGGCCTAGGCACTGTCCCTGAGCATTTGTGCTCAAGGCTAGCACTTTTTCACATAAACCACAGCTCTATTTCTGGCTTTTTTGATGTTAATTTGGAAATAAGAGTTTCATGGACTTTACCTGCATGGGCTGACTTTGAACCTGTTCTTCAGATATCAGCCTCCTAAGTAGCTAGAATTATAGGTGTGCATGTTGGCACCTGGCCTAAACTTTTGGAAACATTTCAAATTGCTCCAGTGTATATGCAATCTTATTGTTAAACAAGAAGAGAATACAGATAGTGTCCAAAAAAACATGGCTTCTAATCTTTACTGTGTCACTTATTATATGATAACTTGATTAAAATGTTAACGTAGGCCTCAATGTTCCTCACTGTAACATTTACTTGATGCCTAACTATTAACTCCAAATCTTATTCTATAAAATTGGCTTTAATAAGGGAAACATTGTTGATATCTTACTGGGTAATTTGTCTTGCAAGAAATAGAAACAGAATCAAATGTTCCCAGAGGAAGAAGATAACTGATATCTTTTTCTGTTTCATTATTTTGACAAGAGTAGAGAAACTCATACTAAGACAGGATTTTTTCAAACAATTTCAAATAGAGATTGAAAGCATAAGGAGACAGGTATATAACTTTCAAAAGAAGTAGTGTTTAGGTTTTAGGTAATGTATGTATTACATCACAAACTCTTTTGTATAGAGAAAACTTAAAATCTTAGTAATTTTTAACTGTTCAAACATACTTTTTATAAACTATAGTCACCTTAGTATACCTTAGATAGTTTGAACAAATTCCTCCTAACTAAAATTTTGTATCATTTGACCAATATTTCCCTAGTCCTCCAACCCTAAGTCTCTTGAAACTCCATTCTGCCCTCTCTCTTACAAATTTGACAGTTTTATATTCCTCAAATAGTTGATATCACACAGTATTCTTCTGTCCTGGCTTACTTCACTTTATACATTATTTTCCAAGTTTATACTTATTATTGCAAATGACAAGATTTCCTGCTTTTAAAACCTTGAATCTAATCCCTGTATGTAGATACCATATTTTCTTTATCCATCCATTTATTTGATGTATATGTAATTTGGTTCCATGTCCTGCTATTATAAATAAGGCTGCATGAGCATAGAAGTACAGTTATCTTCAGCACATCATTTAATTTCCTGTGAATATATACCCAGTAGTGGGAATGATGTATGATATGGTAGTTTTTAGGCTTTTTGATTGGGTACTTTGATAATGTTTTCTGTAATGACTATTATTAATTTATATTTCCACAACAGTATGAAAATGTTTCCCTTTCTTTACATTTTTATACTTGTTTTTAATATTTTTAATAATACTCAAGAGTAAGATATCTCATTGTGGTTTTAATTTACATTTTGTTGTTGATTAATTGATGATGAGCATTTGTTCACCTGCCTATTAAAGGCAATGTGTTTGTCGTTTTTTGAGAAATGTCTGTTCTGCTCTTTTTTTTTTTTTTTTTTTTTAGCAATTTTCTTGTGTAGATTTAAGTTCTTACATATTTTTGTTATTAACATCTTTTCAGATGTGTGGTTTCCAAATATTTTTTTCTCATCCCGTAAGTTGTCTCTTCACTTTTTTTTCTTTGTTGTATAGAGCTTTTCAATTTGATGTAGTTTGTCTAGTTTTACTTTTGTTGCTTGTGCTTAGGGTCATAACAAAACAACTGTTACTCAGGCTGATATTGTAGAACTTTTCCCTTCTGTTTTCTCATGATGATTTTATAGTTCAGATCTTGTGTTTGATGTATTTTGAACTGCTTTTTGTGAATGGTATGAGATAAAGGTCTAATTTCATTCTTCTGCATATGGGTATCCATCCAACTTTTCCAATGCAATTTACTGAGGAGATTATTTTTTCCTCATGTGTGCTATTGGTATCTGTTTTGAAAATAATTTTGAAGTATATGCATGGGTTTGTTTTAAGGCTCTGTTGTGTTTAGCTTTTATAAATAAACTACTTTATAATGTGAAAATTCTGTATTCTCAGATATGAAGGACAAGGTAGTTTAGGCTCAGATTAGATGTGATTTTTTTCAAGGAACACAGGCCTTGTCTCTGCCATTATTCTTTATTAATAATTTAGATAACCAAGCACCATTAATTGTTATGGAAGAAATTTGACTCTAGCCTGTCTCTACTGATCAAGAGCCCAGACTATCTTCTGGAGTAGTGAAATAAATCTCAACAGCACTCATCAGTGGAGAATGATGTGCCTAAAACAGTTTAAAATATTTGGTTACAAAGTTAGATATAAATAATAAGGCTTGTAAATTACTGTAATTAGATTCCAATATGAAAAATACCAAAGAAATAGTTTAGCTCCTGAATTGCTGGTGACAGAAAATATCAGCTGACTTTGGGGGTCAGTTTTAAATATTGGCACTTTTGATCTTATTCATAAATTTATAAGTTAGAAATCAAAATGTTTAGATACCATACAATTTGTTACATTATTAATATTCTCAAAAAATCACAGATGGCTGAATTGTGATAATTTTTAAACTATCTTTGCATTGGAGTTCATTATTAAGAATTCTTTGATTGACTGTTAGAGTTAGAAATAGTGAGTTCTTTGCTTGACTGAATAAATAATTCATATGGCACAAAAGAGGCTTTTTCTTTCTCCACAGTCCCTTTCTCTCCCATTATATTCCCTTTCTCCTTTTTTAAAAGGCTCTTTTACAGCCAAAGAGCAACTTTGTGTGAGTGTGCAAGGGCTTGGTTAAAGTTTCAGCCTCAGCGTTAGCTGAATATTTGGGGTCACATAAGAGAATAAACAATCTGTCCTGAATGTGTATTCTATAATAGCAACTCAAAGCACTATACAGTAGGTAAAATTTTCTAGGCCTTATTCTTATGGCAGAGTTGCTTTAGAGATTTTTTTTCGCAAAATACATTTTTATTTTTATATGTAGATGATTCATAGTGACTGCCTCAAAAATTAAGCCTCAATTTTGAGGAGGTCATTGAATTTCATCTACTTTTTCAGAACCTCCCCCTCTTTTTTTTACTGTATTAAATAACAGTGTCTGCATTAACTTTTTTTTAGAATTTTAAAAATGTTTGGAAATCATTTTCTAAGAATTTTAAACTTCAGAATAAAATTTACATTGAGTTCATACTTTTTCTGCCTTTTATGGTTCTGAAATAACTGCCAGATTTTCTAATCTGCTATCTAAATCATAATTGACTGAGTGTTTTGTTTGTGTGTGTGTGTGTGTGTGTGCGTGTTACTGGGATTTGAACTCAACGTCTTGTACTTTCTGGGAAGGTGCTCCACCACTTGAGCCACTTCTCCAGTGGTACAATTTTATGAGATTAGAGAAGTTGTTTTCTCTAGCCCAATAATATTTGACCATCACACTATTGGAAATGATATTTATCTTTTATAAACAAACTATGCCTTTATTTTTATAATAAGTATAGTGATATCCTTAAATTATATGACATAAAATAGTGTCTATAAAAACAAAGGAGGGGGAAACAATGCTTTATAGGAAATTTACTTATTACCTTACTCATGTAACTGTAACCCCTCTGTACAGTATCTTTACACTAAAAATATTTAAAATGTCATGAAAATTCTTGGTATAAAAGACTTATGAGTTTATTAACAGGAATTTAAAGGCAATGGACTGTAATCCAGATTCCTATCAACTGGAAACATTTATGAATTTGTATATTGTTGCCTCTCCAGTATACAGATGTTTCACTAGTAAGTTTTTCTTTAATGAAGTTTCTAAAGAAGATAAGCTATTATGTTTTGTATAATCCATTGTTTGTTTTTTAAAGCCTGGTACTAAATAGTCAACAGTTGATTCTTTATGAGTCAGCAGTTACTTGTTTTAATCTCAGTGGTAGTCAATAACACCAGCCTATAATATTGTCAGCACAGAGTTTTGCCCACCAAAGAAGAGAGTCTTAGAAAATTTGTACTACTTAGAAAAGTAAGAAAAAAAATATACCCTGGTTTGTTCCTGAAGAAAATATTAAGGAGTATAATAAACAATATCTATGAAAGACAAAACTAAAATACTATACTTTTATAAAAGATAATTGAAAGAATGGAGATAGATACATATAAGATAAAAAGAGAATATAAGAGACTGCACCTAAATATTTCGGTACTAGGAATTTTACCTAAGGCTTCACAGTCATATGTTCTGCCACTTAGATAGCCCCTCTAAGCCCTATGAGAATATTTTAAAGAATTTAACAGCACATGGAATTGTTATGAAGTATGTGTGGTGTGCTGAAAATGGGAGCAGAGTAGAAAACACAGACTCAGTTTTTTCAAAACTGTCTAGTGAAAGGTAAAGAGAATGTTTTTTATTTCATTTAAAAAATGAAAATTATACAAATCATAAAAATACTTTGATAGCTATTTTAACACTTCATTTGAAAAATGTTACAGTGAAAAATATGCATTTTGGGGTTGAGAGGCTAAGTTATTTCCTGGTTTCAATATTAATGATTCATAAAAAATCATTAATATTAGAATCTCATTTTATCTCATTTTCAAATGTTGATCACATAAGTGATTTGGGTGACAATTTTTATATTTTATGTAAGGTATTCCATTTTGTACCTAGTATATAATGGGCACCTTTAAAACTACCTGTTTAGGCTGAGTGTGGTTGTATACACCTATCATTCTAGCACTAAGGGGCCTAATGCATGAGTATTGTGAGTTTGAGGCCAGATTGGATTATTTAGTAAGACTCTGTCTCCAAAAAATTACCTATTGTGTAGCACTTAAATGTGCAGACTGTATATATATATATATATATATATATATATATATATGAAAATACAACTATATATATATATATATATATAGTTGTATTTTCTTAATTCTAAGATACTATTGATTAGAAAACATATCTCTTAATTTAACTTTTCTGTCTCATTCTCATTTTGGAGATACCAAATACTTTCTTGGAGTAGAGGAGCATGTGATCAAAGGATTAGTCTGAATTACTTTTTTGGCCACATTTTTGTAACCACATGCTGTTTTTAGGATTGATAGCATAATTCTGAGGCCCAATTTTCATTTGCTGTTTAATTGAATTAGTTTTTTTCTAGATATATTAGACAGAAACTAAATAACTTCTTTGAAAGTCATTCAGAAGATTTTAACAGAAGATACTGATATCTAATTAGGATTATCAGATAATAATGTACCTGACTACAGCTATGTATCCCAAGCAGTTCTATATATAGTACAATAACTTTCAGTTTCAATGTTTTGTATTCTAGTGTTGTTTACAAAAGCATTTTAGGAGATTAGTAAGGATTTTAAAATTAATTTGTACTTCAATGGTATATAGACTTGTTGATATACTTAACTGACAAAACATATATTCTCAGTCATGTCTAACTTCACAGAACAATACAATGCATGTGAAATTTTATACAAGGAATTATAAAATGAATAATGTCTAGCAAGGTTCTTTCGATAGCCAACACTTTGTTTGAAATATGTTAAAGTGAAATATAGATCTTTTAGAACTGAGAAATTATGTTATTTTCTTTTTCCTCCCAACACCAATGTTAGAAAATCAAAGTTGGTAATCAATAGTATTTTTCTTAATATAAAGAATCTTGAATGTTTGATTCCTAAGGTCACATAATACGTGGTAGAGCTGTTAGGAACCAGGTATTTTTTACTTCATATGTTTCTACTGACTACTATTCTATGCTACTTCTCAATAAAAATCCATTTAGTTATAGTCTAACCTCATTGTAATAAAATTTGTTTTTCAACACATTTTTATGAAATACTATTGTATTATAGGTTTTGTGTTAAATTACAGTATAAGACAGTCTATGCTTATCACTGTACTACATTTATATAGACTCACTTCCATTTCATAGCCTCTTACTTTCTGAAGTTTATAGTACTTAGGGATAAGAGATCTAGGTAAAAGGAATTTGAGAGAAGGACAAGAGGAAGGAAGAACAGAAATGAGATTTTTTTAAAATACCAAACTAGTTATATCAGTTATCTTTTTAGTTTAAGTTCAAGGAGCAACTCATAGTCCAGAATACTTTTTATGTGCTATAGAGCATACTTCTAGCAACTTCAGCTATCAAAAGATGCCTAACTGGGAATAGAGAACTGGATGAAAGTATGTAGCCCGTATGGAGCCAGGAAGTCTGATGGTTCTCACACATTTTGAATAGTGTGGCAGGAATAAGAAACAATTGATATCAAAGCGAAGTTAGACTCAATATAACATTCTGAGTACACCATGGGCCTGTGGTGCCTTTGAAATCTCAAAACATAGTATAGCTTTTATATTGATCAAAAGAAGGTCAAACTGTTTGGTACACTCAGATCATTTTAAATACTCCCAACAACACAGGATACACACCACAGGAAATATGAAAACCTAGAGAAATAACTGTATTGTTTGAAAGCTAGCAATGACGTATAATATATTTTATAATTTTCCATGAGTAATTAAATAGAAGTAGGCAATTTTTTGTTTCCTAACAGCTAATTAATTTCCAAATTGGTCTATTTTTGGCTTACAAAGATATTAGTTGGCTCACATAAAAATATCAAAGGTAAGACATACATTAGGGTTAATTTTTCAAGGGGCTCAATGTTTTTTTTAATTATTGACATTTAAATTGTATAAAGTAATATGACTCATTTTAATGTTTTCATACTATATATAATATACTATACATAATATACTTTCATACTATACATAATATACTTTGTTCACTCTTGTCCGCCCTTCCTTTTCATTCCCTTACTTTCTTTTTTTTTTTCTGTTTATTTGGTACCAAGGAATTGAACCCAGGGCTTCATGAATGCTAGGCAAGCACTCTACCACTGAGCCACATTCCTGGCCCCCATTCCCTTACTTTCATATCCTTTTTCCCCCATGTAAATTCCACAAATGAAAGAAAACATGTAGCAACTGTCTTCCTCAGTCTGAATTTTCTCAAATACTAGGTTTGACTTTGCTTCACTATTTGCCCCACATTGCCTGTCTTCCAACACTGTAGTTACAGAATGTTTACTGGATTAGGATTACAGTTAGAATTGTGTAATATCCTCTTTCAAATCCAAAGAGAGAATTGAGTGTTTTTGGCTTCCTTTTGAACAATATAGCTTCATTTCCCTAAACAGTTCCCATCCATCTTGTCCACAAGCATGGCTTGTTTCTTTTCCTTTCTTTTTAATTTTAGGAATCATTAATAATACAAAGAAATTTGATTGTGAAGTTTTCATAGATGCCATACAATGTACTCTGAATAAGTTTAATCCCTCAATTATATTCCCTTAATTCTCTTCTTTCCTTCCTACTGCTTTCAATCAGTATTTTGTGGGTTACATGATGCTGTTTTACACACACACACACACACGCGAGTGTGCACGCACACACACAAACACACTTTAGACATTTGTCCCTCCCATCCCATTAGTTTCCTCTTCAATTGGCCTGAATTTGTTTGGAAATATACTTAAAATAATCATTGGCAAGAAGGATGGGCTTATCATACTGAATTAGACCAATTGTGGTCTACCCTTGCGACTCCAGATCAATCTACTTTCCCTGAGGCACATTGACCGCAAGGAGAGTGGGTATAAAATAAAATCTTGAATCCTTAGAAAGGAGAAAAGCATTGCATAGGCACTCATCATGATCAGCTACAAGTACATAAAACATTCTTTAGTACCTGAAATTTAAACTTCCCTAAAACACCGGCCTTTATTTTCAAGCCTGTGAGTATGAAGTAAGTCCCTGGGAATGTCTATTGCATTTCAGTACCTTCATTAGTAAAGCTTGTCTAGATACTGAATTGAAGATCTTTCTGCCAAAAATTCTCATCATTTAATAAACATCTCCCTATAAAAAGTGTATTGACCATAATTGAAACAAAGGTTGTTCAGTAATGAAATACAGTACTTTAAAAAAGTGTGTATTTGTGGACTAGGAGTACAATTCAGTGCTAGAATACCTGCTTAGTAAGTGGTAGTCTCTGGGTTTAATCCCCAGCATCACGAAAAAAGAATTTATAAAGCCTAAAAATATTTACTTTCTTGCTGCTCTTCAGAATAATCTATGTAGTATAGACGCTTACTTACAAAGTTTAGTATGGTGCCTTAATTATAAAGGTGAACTTTAGCTTATGTAATTAGTTATAAATAAAAAAAAAAATTAAAAATATTTTTAAAGTTTTGAAAGCTTTCTGTAGACCACATGTTAATTATTTAATTGAAGTATGTGTCATTTTGACTAAAATATTTAGCAAGTTCATCAATTATAAATTTTGGAGTATCAAGCATTGTAGAGTCTATGTCAAACAGTCATTACAAATAAATCTAGGCCAAATGATTTATGCATCTCATTTGCCAACTTAGTATTTTGATCAGGAACTGACTTTTCATCACTTGACCTTTTTTTTCAACTAAATATGTTTACTTATATTTGCACAATATTGTGTTAATTCTTTATGCACAATTGGTCCTGTGTATTTTGCCCTGTAAACCAAGAAAATAAAGCAAATATGTGACGAGGCTCTTGGCTATTATTTTACAATGGTTGCTTTACAAAGAGATATGTTAAAAACCCTACTGCAGTGTTAATTATTATAAAATATTGTTTTAATATTTGAGACATTTTCACTCTTCTATAGGTTTTCAGTACTGAAGACTGAACTCAGGCCCTCACTGAATTCTGTTTGAGTGCCCTTGAGTTATACTCCTAGCCCATCTACTCTAATAGTTTGAAAGAAGCAACCAATGTGCAATTTGGTATTCAGAGCCTTAGAATTCCCTAACACTATCCATGAATTTAAAATATGAAATCATTCTTCCATTTCATACTACATGTTGTAGTATTTTTAAGTAAAATGCTAGGTAAAGGCAAGTGAAAGGTAAGAGAAAGGAGAATAAATTAGAGAAATAAAATTTATCTTCATGTATAAGATGCTATAGTATCTAAAATTCCATTTTGTAATACTTTTTAATTTTAAATGGCTATAATTGCTCATCAGCTAATGATAACAGATCATAGTTTTCCTTTTCTTAAAATTAAGAAATTTATACTTTTTAGAATTATTTATATTTTTATTCACTAAATTTATAATGCCTTGATCTTGATATACTATCTCGTTTCAAAAGTATGAAGTGACAGCAAAGACATTTCCTAAGAATTACTAGATAAATTAATACCTTATTCATTTAGCATTATTGGATATTTAACTAAGACTTTTCAGATAAATCCTAATCATCTTTGATTGCTAGAATATTTCATCTCAGTCCTTCTTATATATCAAAAAAACCTAGAAAGCCTATGTATTTTAATGATTCTGGATAGTTGATGAATATTTGTTAATATATTGTCTTCAAGGGCTACTGAAGTATGTCTTATTGAAAAACAGTTTTCAGCTACTGTTGCTTTGAGTTTTTGTAAGGCTTTGTTTATATAAAACCTGATATTCATCCATAGAGGGACAAGTGTACAAAGAAGGGTATTTGTGAAAGAAAGTAAGGTGAAGAAGGTTCTTAATAGTCTTGAAGAGCTCTTAGTAAGTAAGTGCTTGGATTTTTATGATGCTTGCTTTTACTTTGCTTAGCTCTTCCCTCCAACTTTTTTTACTTGCCCCACCTGAGTCAGCCTCTTTTTTCCTATGCTACTTAGCAGTATTCGAGACAGTGTAAGAAAGATAAATTTAACCTTTGGAGCTAGAGAAGCCATGATGGAAATTACAAGTTTGTCGCTGTTTAATGAGTATAGTATATCTTGACGGCTATAAGTAAGGGTTAAAAATAATGGCTTTTGAATCTAATACATGAGGCTTTTAAAAATATTTGTTCCCTTATACTTTAAGATAATTGACTCACACACTTTGGAAATGGCATTGTGTAGTTTAGTATTATGCTGCAAGGATTAATTAAACACTACTGAAATCTAGTAGCCTTTTATATCTCTAATTATGAAGAAATATTATATAGAGACAAATTAATTTGGTGATTCTATAAATAAAATGTGCTAGAATTTTTAAATTTAATTTTATTGTCAAGGTGATGTACAGAGTGGTTGCAGTCACATACAATATCGTGAGTACATTTCTTGTCAAACCTTGTTGCTGCCTCCCTTGCTTTTCTCCTACTTTCCCTCCCCCCAATATCTTTCAGGTGCTGGAATATTTTTAAAGGCTGGAAATATAAATTCAATTTCAAGAAAAAATTGTCTTCAAAAAATAAGTCTAATGTTGAAATATTTTATTACTATCCCTAAAGCATCTATAAACTAGTAGGTGCTATTTTTATGCAAGAGTAAATGGTAACATAGAAATCAAGTGTAGTGGCATCTAAAGGGAAATGATTCCAGGGTCTGGAAGGCACCAAATCTTTGAATACTCAAAGGTATGAATACAAGGGTACCAATGGTACAGGATTTGCAAATCAACTGCAAAATCTTCCTTTGTGTTTTAAATCATCTCTAGATTATAGAACATAATACAGTGTGAATGATTTCTAAATAATTGCTGTACTGTATGATGACAGGAAAGATACATTTAGTATAGACATAACCATCAGAGACCTTACTATATAGTTGGCTTTGTTTTCATGAATATATGGAACTATAGGTGCTGAAACTTGGCTATATATACTGAAATAAGAAACCCACAGAGTTCCAGAGACTGTTTTGTATTTTTAGGGCTATTGGAGTGGTGTTCCCTTACAGTGAGTTTTAGTAGCCTGAATCAATATTGAATAGGAGCTCTAGTAAGTCACATATCTATAATATGATTGAACTCAAAACCTTGTGCTTGCTAGGCAGTCTGTAACTTGAACCATGTACCCAGATCTTTTGCTGTTACTCTGGTTTTCAGGTAGAATGTCTCTTGTTAAGTTTGTCTAGCCTGGTCTCCAACCACACTGGAAATGTGATCATCACCTTCCAGGTAGCTGGAATTACACGTGTGTGCCACCACATTCAAACCATACAATATAAAGGTTTTCTTTAATCCAGTTTATAAGATTGTGTGTATACTAAATATATATCTAGTGTTAGGGCATTTTGATGGTAACGCAGAAAAATAAGAAACAAAACATGGTCACAAACTTTACTGAGCTATACCATTGTAAAATAAACTACACAATCCAAATGTATAATGTGGAACACTGCAAAAATTATGAAAGATTCTTCAAAAGGTAATAAGGGATGTAATGAGAATCACAGATGTGAATTAGAACTTTCTTATGTTTAAATATTTATGATATTAAAGTTTAAGATGGATTCCAACTAACAAGGCATTATCACTTCCAAAGGAAATACATTACCTTTGTTTATTTGATAATTTATCTGTAAGTACTTGCTATCTTTATTGGTATTGACTTAGTAAAACTATAGTGTGGTCCCTTTTGTTTGATTAAAGAAAACTGTGTCTTGTATATTTTTAAATATATTGAAATACTTCTGTATGCTTTACTAAATATAGGAACATAATTTACTTCAGAGTACCATCACTTATAACTATTCGGTATATTACATTGTTTTTGCTTTTTCTTTCTTATTCAGTGCCCTACTTAAAGTTTGCAAAACAGCAGTAGTTGTGAGTTGTTTGCTCTATGTAGCAAAAAAGCACTGACTAATCTGGGAGTAATATTTGCACACTCCCACTTCCAGATTTACCTCTCCTGCCACATGTTTGTCCTTTTTCCTACTCCGAGCTCTCTGTGACCCCTTTCAGTTCATTTCAGATAGCTTCTGCTGTTAAACATCTGCTTCACTCTAAATGTACTAGAACAAAATAGAAAGTTTTTAGGAAAAAGACTGAGCTTAGCATCTTTACAATAAAATGAAAATTTTAAAGAAATCTAAAAAAGCATTTTAATACATTGTATCTTAATTTATTAGTTTTTATGATAATATAAAGATGTTTTATTGGCACATGGAATATATCAAATATTTTGAGTTGGTGAAAACAATGTATACATTTAATCTGAATATACATATAAACATATATTTGCTGCAGAAAAACTGAAAATATACATAGAAGAAAGAAAATATGTCAAATTGTTAACCTCTTACTGTTTTCAAGGTCATAGTTGTCCTAACATACTTCATTATACATAGTATCACCAAAAACAATATTCATGAAATACTAATTGGATTTTTGATCTGAGAATGATAGATTATATTACCCAGTTAGCAAATACATTGTATATTTACTATCCTGAAATATCTGAGTTACCTCCAAGGTTTTTTTGTTTTTTGTTTTTTTTAATTCTTCTTTACCTGTTTTCTTTGACCTGAAATTCAGTGTTTTCTACTTATCATATGCTAGTTTTCGTAAGGTTTAGCAAAGAGCTGCTTTCTTCTTTAGAGCCTTTACTATTATATATGAAATACTGAGATGCCATTTTGGAATAGAAATAATAGCAATAAAAATTATTTTATGCTCTTTTGGTCCATGGACTCAGAGCAATGGAATGGAAGGTAATAGTGGCAGTGTTGGTGTGGGGGTGGCTGAGGATGGAGTTAATTTGTTTAACCTGACTCCCTGTTCACAAGAGTTTTGGTGAATCATTTTAGGTACTACCTAATGAGTGCTCTGACATTTTACTCTAGCTGAACTAAAAATATGCTGCGCTTTACTAGAAACTCTTCGTAAGTTTTGGTTTTGAATAGACAATAGAATCTATTAGTTGACAAGTTTTATTCTTACAACTAAATTCAAATAGGCTTTCAGTTTTTTAACTTCTTGTGTGCATGCACACACACACAGCCACACACACACACACACACACACACACACACACACACACACACACAACTTGGATGAATTGTATCATCTGAAGCAGTCCAAGTAAGACTTGGTATTTCCATTGCTCTCCATGTGACACTCTTAAACTGATAAACAGTTCTGCTAAAAACTGGGCAAGATAGGATGTTAGAAATGAAAGAAACAGGGCTGGGAAGGTGGCTCAGTGGTAGAGCGCTTGCCTTGCATGCCTGAGGCCCTGGGTTTGATTCTTCAGCACCACATAAGCAAAAAGGAAAAAAGCCGGAAATGGTGCTGTGGCTCAAGTGGTAGAGCGCTAGCCTTGAGCTGAAGAGCTGAGGGACAGAACCCAGGCCCAGAATTCAGGCCCCACGACTGGACCTTCCCCCCCCCCCCAAAAAAAAAAAAAAACCGAAGGAAATGAAAGAAACATAGATGCTGTGGGAAAACCATAGACTACTTTTTTATAGAGAGTTTTAATAAAATTTTGTGTATTTGTCAAACTCATGATCTTAGTCTGGAAGAGATAGTTATGAAACAGAGTGCCTGACTTAAATCTAAATGGTCAAAATAATGAAGTATTAGATATAAAGTAATCATAATGTTACTGATTGTCTTTCTCTGAGATGAGATTGTTTCTTTTATTGACTATAGTAAAAAAGCATGCATTTTTTTTCTTAGGAGTCTTGGTTTTATTACTGACTGTGTGACTTTGGTTAAATAGGGACATTTTTCTAGACTGGTTTGTTCTTTTATAAAATGAAGAGGTACTGTTAAATTCTAAAACACTTATAAGAGATTTTATTTTAAAAACACACATATATATTGACAAATCACTTGTGCTCATCATCTTCTGGAATGTGAAATTAGCTTTCTTAGGAGGTGAATTATCCATAATGCTAGTCATGCCAAAAGAGTTATTCTGCCCTTTTTTGACTCATGATTTTATTAATCTCCTAGTATCTTTTCAGTATTACGTCTCCTATTAATAGTTAAAATATTTTCATGATGATTTTAGTCATTAGGATGAAACAAATACGTTTAGAATTGTACTGAAGCCTGATTTGGGACAGAGTAGGGGAAACCTTCATATTCTGTAATTTGATTTGGCTAAGGAATCTCTCTTATCTTCAATAAGGACATGAACTTCTGTGGCCATAGTCTATATTTAATCATTGTTTGCTTTGAGAGTTTTGTTACACTAAGTAAAAATAAGTACTTGGCATTTTCTGCTTTAAACTCCTATATGTTGTAAACCTATTCAAACCACTTAAACTGCCCAATGTGCTTGTTTCTGTTTTCAAAATCTACTCCTTTGTCTTCATAAACCTCTCCCCAACACACATTTACCTTGTACAGTTTTAGATTATAAAGTCTTTGAGAATGGAGTCAACTATTGTAACATGTAGCAGGTAGATCAGAACTCTGTGGGTCTCTGAGTAGTTTGTAAATATTACCTTTATTGAAATTTTGGGCTAATAGACTAGAATAAATTTGTAACTAAGAATAACAAACTGTTTGGAGGCCAGTGTTGATTAACTCAAAAACAGTACTTTTATTAAATGCTACGCTTTGTTTACAAAGTCATTTTCTCTTGGTTTAGTCATAAGCTGATTATTTACTTTATATTCTGTGTTATGAAATACTTAAGAATTGGTTTCAGTTTATTATATGGAAACATCTTTAAGATTGTATGTTGGATGGATATACATGTAGAGTATATGTGTGTGAAGGAGGGAGAAAGAAAGAAAACAAAGATTGTGCATACAGCATATATATGTTTTGTGTATGGGTTATGTTTAGGACATGAAACTATTTGCATCTTTTAGTGTACATAATTTGGAATAATAATATTCATACCTAGGTTTTATTTAGTAGTAACCATGATGTTTTAGGAAAGGGCAAGTTTTCTTTCATTTTAGCTTCACTATATTTTTGCTTAAGATTTAAGTTTTCAAAGATTGAAACTGAACATCTCATAGTTGGGCTCTGTTAAGGCTCTGAGGAATATTGTAGTGATATGTGAGGATAATTTAGTTTGACTGGTATCTGAGAATCATCAAACAGCAGATTGTACAACTAAATTATTATGAAGTCTAGTGATTGGCAAGTTACACAAATAGTAAATATGATAATCAGCAGAGTACAGAAAAGGAAAGTGTGTGATAATCCTAAATTTTGACTTCTCAGTACAAAAAAATGGCTTAAGGTAGAGCCTTTTTTCTTTAAGGAAATTTTAATTTCTGTTACAGTATGTAGTTACAAAAAGTAGTTGATGATTTAATAAACATTTTGTAAGTATAAATTATATTGTAAAATTGTTTCCAAACCTTACAGGTATCTTGAGGTGAATACAGTGTTTGAAGTGACTTATATTTGTGAATTAATAATTTATTATATCATTGAGTAAACTACTGTTTTGATCATAAAATGATTTGCGTTGCAAGATAATTAAGGAAACAGTTGGGAATGAATTTAAATTTACTTAAAACTGTTCCCTAAAAATATTTATGGGGAAGGTATATTTTTAATGATAGCATTTGTTCTTAAAAAGTATTACAACTACATAAATGGTGTCAATCACTTTACTTTCCAGTTAGGAGTTATTTCTCATTATCAGTGGGTGGGTTTGGGAACAACGTAATAAAGTTTGGGTAATTTAGTTTTCAGTTTAAATTCTCAACTGGCAATTGGCCGAAAACTCCTATCTGAAGACGTGAGCATCCAAATGTCATTTTGTGATTTGACTACTATCTGCTTGACATAGGAAGGCACTATCAAGAAAGACTAATGGAGTGAATGAATAACTATCAAAAGGAAAAAATGGTAAGAGTTTTTGTTTAAATTATAATACATAAATGTGTATATTTATTATATTTAAATTAAAATTTTAGCTTATTTTAACTCTAGGACTTAATGGCAAATGTGTAACACTTATATGTTTGTACCTTACACTTTTAATCAAATACAAAGAATGATTTGCAAAGAAAAGATTTTATATACTAAATGTGATAAGAGAGTGATAATAAAAATATACAGCTGAAAAAAATTTGTTTGTTATAATTCTACTGCAGTGAATTCACTTTTTGAAATAGCATACTACATTATCATTTTTATACCAAATTGATATGTATTTAGGTCTTATAAATGCTTCTCAAAGCATATGTCACAAGTTTTATAAGTCTGTTTTGTTATTTACGTCTTTGTAAAATAATAGTGGAAAAGAAGTATTATAACACATAATAAAATCCATTTAGTTTAACATTATACCCTTTAAAATGCTACAATAGGAGCTGAATATGGTCACACATGCCTAAAATCCCAGTAGTCTGGAGGCTGTGGCAGGAAGGTCACAAGTTTGAGGCCAATCTGGGCTGTATAATGAGATCCTGTCTCAAAATGTATACTGCAGTACATTAAAATTGTTAATATTCTTTTGTGGGAAATGTTAAATTTACAAGACAAAATGTTTATATACCCAAAATAAAGTCACAAATGTTACAGCATAGTATGTTTTTATATATTATATGATATAGCATAGTATAAAATTTTGATGATAAAATCAAATATCTCTACTCTACCTAACATTTATTTACACTGAAAATATAATTCCTAAATTCATATGATCTTAAATTTAGATTTTTCTCCTGAATGCTTTTGGTTTCTGTATGTCTCTTTATTTGGACATCCTTGGCCACTCAAACTCATGTTACCTATGTTAACTTTGAACAGGAGTAGAGATTGAAATCTAAAATGGAAGGTTATCAAAGCTTATTTCATTATCTCCATGGACATGCTAGCTTTCTGGAAACTAGGTAATGGCTAATAAGATTGATATAGTAGTGCTACATTGTAGTTCTGTGAACCATTTTGTTATAAAACATAAGGTTTTGAGACCAGCACAGTGTTTTTCTTACCTTAGAGGCATCAGATGATATTAATGGAATTGTGTCATGGTTTTAGTTGTTTTCTAGATTTTAGTAATGAACATACCCAGAATTTGCCCTTGTAAGAAACACCTAGACCAAGTATAATATAATAATTCAGATGTTGACAATGAACTAAGCACTCTAGATAACAACATCCATCCTCAATCCATTTATCTAGCAGTTTAAATATTATGTACTGTATACTGTATGCCATCTATTCAGCTTGGTGCTAAGGTTAAAATAGTATTCCCTAACTACTCTTGACATCCAGTGTAGGTGGTAATTATAGTGTTGAAATAATTACACTGACAAATGTAAATTGCAACTGTAGCCAATACCATGAAAAGGCATAAATTGCCATAGGAGTAGAAGCAATATGGATGGTGTATAAAACACAGACCGTGAAAATGAAGTTCTTTATTTTTGAGCTGTTAAAATTTATAAGTCATTTAACTGACTATCTTCTAAGCAAAAACGGAGGGGGGGAGACTTGTGACTATGGAGAAAAACTGCTATTATATTTTCTTAGATTTGTAACAAAAGCATGTCAATACTGAGCTGTCATGTGAAAATTATGTTAATGGGAGAGAAATACTAGGGTTCTTTAATTTTTGACAATGGGTTCCCTAAAGACGGAAACTAACTTCTTCAATGGATAGAAAGTTATTGTATGCACACAATTTTTAGTGGGTAGTTTGTTTGGGATTTGAACCCAGGGTCCTATGTTTGCTAGGCAGGTATTCTTCCACATGAGGTACTTGTCCTCAGTCCTAAAGGCTTTAGTTATTTTTCAAACAGGATTTCATACTTTTTGCCAAGGCTGGCCCTGAATAAAGATAGATTCCAGTGCTTTCATTTACAATGTAGGTATTTTAATGGTAGTGTACATTACTTAATTTTATTCCCTTAAGAATGCAGTATATATATTTTACACATGAACTATGCGTATTTGTTAAATTTTGAAAAATAAAATTTGTTATGTGAAAAATACTTAGATAGCTAATAAAACCTACACTTTTTCTATTTATAGTTTTCTAATAGGATACAGTAAATCTCAAGAATGTTGTTTTAAAAAATAATCAGGTTAGTTGTTTTCATATGATAAATCTGTGGACATTCTTGAAAACTCAGTAATAGATTTTATTTTTCATTGAATGTGTACATATTAATTGGTTCCATGTGCTTCTTTTCACATGTATACAATGTATACTGATCAAATTAGGTGAAGTAATCATTACTTTCCTCTCATCACTTTCATGTTTGGAACCTTTGAACATTTCTCTTCTGGCTCTTTATAAAACATGTAAAAAAATAATATAAACCATAGTCATCCCATTGCACTAGATTTTCTAGTATAAACAAATTAAACTAGATAATTAAACTAAAATAGTGAATGCTAACCTTTTAAATGTGGAACCTATTAAGATACTAGAAAAATATAAATTGTTTTCAAATGATAAAATCAAAATTAAGCACTTTCTCATTAAAGTTATGCTGAATTTTGTTTCTGTAGTGACTTCTTTGTTTATTTTTCCCTGGATATTCTCTGAGAATGTAACCAACCCAACTTTTGAGTATTCTGAGTTGAAGATTTCAGCTTAGAGATCTAGGCAGTTCACTTTGTCAGTGCTAGAAGAAAGATGTCTTCCCAGCTACTCAAGGAGTACTTGAGGAAATAAGTAGTCCTTTCTATATACTATGCCTTGCATATAATAGTTTTCTTTTGATAACTACTTGGTTTTGATTAGTCCATGATGTCAAGTGAAAAATCAAGTATTTAACTGCACAAAAATACTTAAAGCCATAGAGTTATAGGACGGTATATAACCTATGAATATATGCATGGTGGAAGTTTCACAATGCAACTTATTTTATATAAATTATGACAGTAATAAAGCATTAAAAATAAAACAGGTTCCATAAATATAACAGATCAAGGGTGTTACATAGCAGATTTTTAATTGAAATGAATTACAAATGATGTGTTTAAAATCTACCAACATAGCACCACAGGCACATGCCTATAATCCTAGCTACTCAGTTGGTGGAGGTTAAGAAGATTGTGATTGAGGCCAGCCTAGACAAAGAGTTTGTGAGACACATACCTACCCTCCACATCTCAACCAGTAGAAAGCTAAGAATATGATACACACCTGAGCACAGCTACATCAGAAGTATAAATAGGGAGACTGCAATACAGACCAGTTTAGGCAGAAATTTGAGAAACTATTTGAAAAATAATGACAGCAAAAAGAGGCAGGGGTGTGTCCCAGCTGATAGAACCAGTCAGCAAATGTTAGGTCCTGAGATCAAACCCAGTACCACCAAAAAAAAAAGACTTTAGAAATTTATAGTGTTTCTGTCCGTTATAATGGATTCTATTTTGACTTAGGGAGCTACTATGAAGAAATAAATTGGAAGTAACATGATGTGGAATTGAAGTTTATGTGACAAAGGAATTTTACTAAAACTGCCTATTTGAGGTTATGGGGATGAGAAGGTTGTTCTCAGCTCAGTATAAGGGAGAACCTTTTAAATGTGAAAACCAGAACTGGGAGCCTCCCAAAATCTGTTAATTTAGGAAGTTATAACAAGTTTATAAAGAAAGAGCTGTTGCTGGTAAAAGTCATGAGGCTTTTGAAGAAATTTGTGTTATTTCTTTAAAACATCATTCATGTACTACTAGTTACAAATATGTAAAATCTTATAAGAAATAGTCATTCTTTGCATTATTAAGCTACTACTAATGGTTTACTAAAAGCAAGCCCAATAGATAGAAGAGTAATTCTCACTTTATTCATCCTATAAATTCTAACAACCTGCTATACTGGGCATTATGGCATCATAGTACATAGGAGTGATGTGAACCTTAGCTTCTAGTCTGGCAGGGAACATAGACACTAAATGAGTAATTGTGATAAAGTATAGTGTCTTATTAAATTATACAAATAAAGCAGTCCTTTCATAGGGATGCCTTGAGAATTGATCTGTAGTTTGTTAATAAGTTAAATCAGTTAATTTCCTTCATGAAATGGTTATTCATTTTGTCATAAAAATTGGACAGGAGGTCTTTGAAAATGTGTCTTAAAATTAGTGAGATTGAAAGAGTCTATTGTCTATCTTATTTAATGTAAGAAAATGCTATGGAAAGATCTTCAACTTAGTGCAATAATCAAGAATGTGGATATGGGCAAACACATAGGATTTATCATGTTTATCAATTCAAATTATTTAATGCAATTATGTGAAGCAGGTGTACATTAACATTTCCAAGGTATATCTAACACATTGGTCTTTGCATCAGATTATTGGATTTAAGTACTAATCTTGACTTAAGGTTTGTAATCTTAAGAAATTTGTATAATTCCACTGTTTCAGTTTCTTAACATAGGGATAATAGTATATACCTCACAGAAAATCAGATGATTTTATGCAAATATAAAATGCCTAGAACAGAATCTAGCATACAGAAAAATTTTCATAAATGGTTACTTAAATTATAATTCACTACAGTAATAATAATAATTGCAGTAATTTCTTTATATTAAAATTTTCTGGCCTTCCCAGGTACCAGTGGCTCACACATATAATCCTAGCTACTCAAGAGGCTGAGATTTGAGGAGTGTGTTTTGAAGCCATCCTTAACAGATATATCTCAAACTCTTACTTCCAATTAACTAGCAAAAAGGTGAAAATAGAGGTGTAGCTCAAGTGGTAGAGTGCCATCCCTGAGCAAAATGTCCAAGCAAGAGCATAAGGCCCTGAATTCATGCTCCAGTGCCAGCACACACAAATAAAATTCCTAATTCTCTTAACTTGGGCTGTATTGTATGTCTCTATTTGTCTATTTGTATTTGTGTCTGTTTGTTCTGTATTGTATGTGTCTATATGTATATGTATATATACATATACATACACATACATGTACCATATTACCACTATAGACAGGGACACAATCTCTTTATCCCCCTCTCTTCTTTTCCTCCCTCCTCCTCTCTCTTGTTTTGTACACACACTCAACATATCTTGGTACAAAGATCTCTTTTCACTTGGTAAATAAGATGTCAGTGAAACTCTCATATCATCTTTTAGGACCTCTCAACTGTCATAGATTACATCTCCCAAGTTATCACAGCATCTAGCCAAAGACTTCCTACTATCTTGTGCTTGCTATGAACAATGTAACCTAAATTAATTATGCTGTCGTTCTCTTTACACCTTCGGAAGACTAGACATTTAAAGAATCTTAGATTGCATCATAAATCTAGTTCCTGCTCTGCTACTAGTAGAGATGTTAGATTCATGAACCCACAAAAATTGTAAGCATCTTAGCATCTCAGTCTTCTCACTATGTCATACATATCTCCTATGCACACACACGTGCATAGACATAGGAACATAGCTAACTCAAGTTCTCCCTATTGAAATAAAGAAATTGGAAGTTACTATTATTCTTTTTGATTTCCAAGTTAACCAAATTCAAATTCTATTTGAAAAATGTCTTATACAATGCTTTTAAGTGAAAAAACATGATTGATTTTCTACACATTATTTCAGAGCTTCCCAAATATTACTACAAAATTTATCTTAAATTATCTAGTGTTTTTTTTACTTCCACCCTTTCGCTAAGTTTAAGTGTACTGTTTCTGAACATCACAGGGAAATGTAAAATTTCCCTCAAACTTGCTTACTTTGCTGGCTCAACTGGTACTTCACTATTTGAGCCATGCCTCCAGGCTATTTTACTGGTTATTTTGGAAGTGGAGTCTCTTGGAGAAGGGTCTCTTGGACTTTTTCTTCCTGTACTACCTTTGAATTGCAATCCTCCACATATCAAGACTCTTGGGTAGAATTGTAGGTATGAGCTATCAACACCTGACTACTATAGAATACTTTTTATAAGAAGGGTGAACTAGTAGAGGCTGCTGCTCTGTAATAGAGATGCACATAGTGGAATACACAAGGGGCATAAGAAAGTCTCATTAAAACACATTTCTGCCATATACTTTACCCATTTTTTTAAAATTTTAAAGGAACATATAACTAAATTTTTCTGGGAAATTTTAACTTATTTATTTATTTATTTAAATACTCATGTTTGTAATAATATTATGTTTAATGTGGTGAAGCTACAGTGCTCCAAACTCTTAGCTGAGACTAATCAGTGTCATTCAGAGAAGAAAGAGAACATTAATAGATTCAAGAAAGTATCGTTTGAATCATGGGATAATTTTGAGAAAGCAGACCCAATATATGTGGCAATAAAATAATAGCATAATTTTATCTGAAATATGAAGGAGAGAAAGATGCAAATTAAATAACCTACATTGTATTGATTAAGTACATTCTACAAACTGTTAAGAATTTGTTTTAGATGGTCCTGGCACTTAAACTCAGGATCTAGACACTGTTTCTGACCTTTTTTTACTCAAGGGTAGCACTTTAATGCTTGATCCACATCTCTACTTCCAGCTTTTTTGGTAATTTATTGGAGATAAGAGCCACACAGACTTTGCAGTCTGGGCTGGCTTCAAACTATGAGCCTCAGATCTCAGCCTCCTGAATAGCTAGGATTACAGGCATGGGTCACCAGCACCCAGCAAACTGTTAGAACTTTTATTTGTGTAGTGGGTGCAAATTATTTTTCAAAAATCTATTTACTTAAAGTACTAGAAGTTACAGATGTTTTTTTTCTGTACAAGTTTACATATATGCATAATATTGTATAATGAAAAATGAATCTTTCAAAGGGCAAATCTATGCCAGTCACATTAGGGCAGTCATATGTGTTACATTCTTACTTTACAAAGTCCTGAATGATGGTTATGTAGTAGGATAGTCATGGATCTATGTTTTCTTTGTTTTGTGTGTGTGTGTGTGTGTGTGTGTGTGTGTGTGTGTGTGTGTGTGTGTGTGTGTGTGTGTGTGTGTGTGTGTGTGTGTGTGTCTGGTCGTGGGGCCTGAACTCTGGGCCTGGGCACTGTCCCTTAGCTCTTCAGCTCAAGGCTTGCACTCTACCACTTGAGCCACAGCGCCACTTCCAGCTTTTTTTTCTTTTTGCTTATGTGGTGCTGAGGAATCGAACCCAGGGCCTCAGGCATGCAAGGCAAGCGCTCTACCACTGAACCACCTTCCCAGCCCCTCTGTTTTCTTATACTAGAGTATATTTGACAAAATAGATGATAATGCCAGAAGACTAGATAAAAAAGTGATTTCAAGCATACACAGAAGAAGGAAGAATAGTGCAATAAATCCCATATTCCCTGGTCCAAGAGTTGCAAATTTTTGCCTTTTGTTTCACATATTTTCTCCTTTTCCTCAACTATTAATAGCAGAGCACATACCACAAATCTTCAATCTTACATTCTTCACTATGCATGTTTTTAAAGGCATTTCTCTTATATAACTATAATATTTTATTATAGTCAACAAAATTAACAGTAATGATTTACGGTGTCATGTTAACTCTATGTTCAGCTACCTTTTTTTTTTTTTTGGGTCCAGTCGTGGGGCCTAGACTCTGGGTCTGAGCACTGCCCCTCAGCTCTTCAGCTCAAGGCTAGCACTCTACCACTTGAGCCACAGCGCCACTTCTGGCTTTTTTCTTTTTGCTTATGTAGTGCTGAGGAATCGAACCCAGGGACTCAGGCATGCAAGGCAAGCGCTCTACCACTGAGCCACCTTCCCAGCCCCTCAGCTACCTTTTGACTGGTGAATGTCACACTGCATTTCCGTTGTTCAGTCATAATTCAAACAATTTATAGCATTTGATTGTTGGGAAAATAGATAAGTAACATGTCTTCTTGAGCCATTTTTTTTTTACCTCAGTTATTATTCTGTTCTTTCCTGTTCCTCTCCCACACTCCTACCCTGCCTCTCTTACTTCTTGTTCATGACTTATTAAAGAATCTTGGTATTAAAGAAACAGCAGTATGCTTTCTGCTTTGGAGTTTTTGTTTGATTTTCCATATTAAGTGATTCTTCTAGCTTCCAGTTTTTCTGTAAATTTGTAGTTAGCCTCAAAACACTTTATTAGATTCTGGTTCAACTTTGTTTTTGATACTACAGATGAGAGGAGATAGGAGCACTTGCTATGTGAGCTATTCCTCAGAACTGTGTCACCTGAGGGAGCATACAGTATCTACTTTTCACATTCTTAGCAGTACTAAAATTGGACAATGGTGACAGCTCAGTCTCTCTTGACCTTTTCATGATTTCATCCACTGATTATTATTCTCTGAATCAGTTCTATCCTGCAGTTTTGAAAAGACGGTTTTTCAATCTGTCACCCCTTTCACACACATTAGTAGAAATTCTTCTGTAAAAAGATATTTCCCTTATAAACTAAGGCTTTTTGGTATACCTGACATAGTCATCCTGTAAAGAAGCCTGGATGCTTAAAATGTGGTTTCTTAAATACTTAGTGTAAGATCCAGAGTTAGGACCACATAAGATGTGGAATATTAATTTTATTTGTGGTTATGAGGACTTCTGTAAAATAAGGTTATATGTTAGATTTTCATAAACATTGTTTGGGATAGCTTTATATAGTCAATGTTTATGTTGATCAAATAGGAATTAGAGACCTTCCCCAGTTCTACTGGCCATTTATACTATGTTGTGATGAAAGGCAGGTTGTAGGTGAAAAGCTGAGCGTCAAGAAATAAGATACTTCATTAAATCAGCAAACTGTACAGTATCACTTTAACAATAGCTAAGTGGTGAAGCTTTAATTCAGGAATGAAACAATCACCATTTTTATATTTATCAATTATCACTAATCACACTTAATAATGTTAATAATTCCTCAAGAAGAATTAAAATCAAAATACTAAGATGGGCTCTAGGAGTTCTCACTATCTACTCAAGACTGAGATCTGAGCTTTTTAGAAGTTTGGAAACCAAATTCAAAACCACTCAAGCCAGACAAATCTGAAAGATTGTTAATACCCTAGTTAGCTAATGAAAAGCCAAGAGTAGAAGCATATCTATCTCAAGTGGTGTAGAATTCAAGCCCTAGTACCACTACCAAAAAAATCAGAAATCATGATTGATTACATAGAACATTTAAGACAGACTTTAAAACCATGTATTTAAATGATAAAATGTAAAGATACTGTATGTATATCTGCTGAAAAAGCTACTTTCAAAATCTCCAACTGAGAATTATAACAAATAAAATAATAAGCTTGAGAGTGATACCAGGTTTTTGGGAAAAATCTTTCTATTTGACAAAAATTTAAGATTCAAATAAGTAGAATCTATTTTTAATTGAAACTATTGACTAATTATTTGATCAAAAATAATTTCTGAAGTTTTAAGTTTCCTTCTAGTTCAGAATACCTAGTGATTATTTTTCAGAGATTTTACAATGAGAGAAGTCTCACCCTAGTGAATACCAGAAGGCATTAACAACTATGTCTAAAACCATAGTGGTGATACAAGAATATATGTGTACTCCATATAGGAGAGACCTCTCTGCACCTGGAGACTGAGCTATAAATTTTCTCTAAACTTCTGACTTTATCGTCAGTAAGAATTAAGACATACGGCCTCAGTCTGTAACTGACACAATGTCATACAAATGCATGTTTCTCTGCCTATGCTGCATGGCTCCCAGGTTTCTGCCAGTGTTAAGACAGATGTGAAATCAGTCCCTTTCCCTGGTTTCAAAACATTTAGTACTTTAGGAGTTTGGACATTCAGAGGAGATTATAAACAAGTAGATTATTTGCTTATCTTTGAGCAGAGCATGTTGTTCACATCCTCCTACTTACACTTACCTCTCTTAGATCAGTGTTCCTTTAAGACTTGCAGACTCATCCATGACTAAATGCTTCTTCTGGGTCTCTGTGGTTTCCTCACAATTATTATACAGCAATGTTGTATTTTTGTGTCATGCAAGCACATCATCCATGACATCTGGTTGAAGCTTAGACCAGTCTTGTTAACGAAACTGTATTGAAGAATTTTATCTGTTGTGAGTTAAGAGCAATATTCCCTGAATACAGGTCCACTAAGTGGGAAAACAGTCCTTCACTTAGAGTAGTTTGAGAAATAGGATGAAAAATAGGATGGAGTGGTTTAGAACAGTTTTGTAAGGAATTTAAAATCAGGTTATTAGTGTGGTTTAGTAATCTGTATTTACAAATGGAATTAAAAATTAGATACTAAGTCTCTGAATGTAGTAAACTGAAAAATTGTTCCTCCTGCTAGTGGGACTAGAGCAGAAGATCCATTATTTTACCAATGTAAATAATTCTTCTGTGTTAGGAAACTATTTCCTCCTTAGCCTAGGAGATTCAGCCATTTTGTGGAATATTTTCATTTTAGTAAATTTTCCAACTTAGTATTCTTTACCCTTTTAAAGCTCTTTTTCATATATTATTATTGAACTTAATTCTTTAGTTTACATATTGCCCTCAAAATTAGTTCAAAGCCATATAAGCTGCCCAAAATAGGAAAATTATATTAAGTGAAATTTTGTACATGCTAAAAATTCTTTAGCCAAAAAATTTTAAAATTTCAAATCTGACTTCCTGACACTAGATATTAAATTGAATTACTTTTGAAGCATGGGAAACTTTTTATGACTAATAAAAGTATAACTTGTCAGATAGGACATTAGTTCAGTGATTCAGGGTAAAAATAAAATGCAAATTTCCTGTTTATTTACTGTGGTTTTTGACTATACAAAAATAGGTAGCCTCTACCCTGAAGTGAAGTGTACCATTAATAAAGCTGTCAAATTTGTTTCTAGGACTAATCCTACATTTTTAGAATTTGGAGGCAAATGAACTGTAGTACTTTTCAAATACTTGTTTCTTCTAACTTTACTGTTCTTGCATATTAGACCTTTAAAAGTATACAGTTTTATAGGGCACTAGTGGCACATGCCTGTAATCCTAGTACTCAGGAGGCTAAGATCACAGGATCACAATTTGAAGCCAAGCCTGAGCAGGAAAGTCTGAAAGGCTATTTCCAATAAATACCAAAAAAGGAAGAAGTGGAGCTGTGGCTCAAGTGGTAGAGTGCTAGCATTGAGCAAAAGAAGCCGCAAGGACAACTCCCAGAGTTTAAGTCCCAGGATTAGAGTGGGTGCGTGTGTGTGTGTGCACGCATGCATGCACGTGCGTGCGTGTGCACACACACACACAGTATACACTTTTAATTTTTTTAAATCAACATCATTGATTTGTAACTGACCCTTTTTTTCCCCTTAATCTAATTTGGGAAGAATTAGAAAACATTTCAAGGAAGTCAGTCTCTTTGTTTTTAATAATCTCCTTTAATTTACAGAAACTTAAGTAAATAGGGATCAGTATTTCTTAAAATTTGTCACTTTAAAAATTGAACAGAATGTACATACATACTTAAAATGCATATGAAAATCATAATGTTAGGATGGCATCCTCTAATTTCAATTTAATGTTATATATGATGTCAGTATTTAGACAGAATTATAGCTATAAATAGCCATTTATCCCTGAGCTTATATTAATATACTCCCCATAAAGTGAAAAGTAATTCTATGTTATTAAGAAAGCACATAGTATTTCATCTGTATTAAAACTTTATATTTGATATATAGTAATCTATTTTAAATCACACAGTGTGATCTCCTGACCCTAAAGTATTCCATTTCTTTTCAGGAGTTTAGATTGTAATAATACATTTAATAGCATTTTCTTATGAACATTTTATGATAAAACTTTAAAAAGCTTTCCTGAACATTTATTTTTTATATGATCACACTGGTATATTATTTATATTATTATATTAGTATATAATTTATTATAATATATTATTTCCTAGACCATATTTGCTGACCCCTCAGAACATTTATAGGCTCCTGATTGTTTCATTTTATGGAACTTTTGCTTTAAGAATATTGACTAATGGGTTAAGATTCTTCGTACACATGAAAAAAAAATCAATACGTACAAAATCTGCCAAGATTTATTTAAGACTCTACAGATTATCATTGCATTAAAAACAGAAAGCTAAAGTTACTTTTCCTCACAGAGTTTTATATTCTAATAGATTGATTCCTTAGTGATTCTATGGCATTTAACACAAATCAGAGTGCTACTTGTTGTCATGGAGTAATATATAATTTGACAGTATAGAGGCAGAATACAACTTCTGTGTTTGATTCATTGCTTTTCAGTGAGTATAGCAGCATTAACTTTTAATGCAATTTATTTCTATGACCATTTGATGGCATAGATTTTTTTCCAAAAATTTTCAACTCTTCAAATTTCTCAGGGAGAATGTAAGTTAAATTATTCAACATTTTGTTTAAAGAGTAATATTTGAACCAGTCAATATTTTTGGTAGATAACTTTTTTAAGAATGTAAATTTTTAAATATTTATGATTTTTATCTAATTTTTAAATCCTCATTTTGTAATATAGAAAGATAAACTTGATCCAAATGGTATGATCTCAATTGTTTTTACCCTTCTCTTCTTTAGGAAAATCTTTAACTTCTACTACAGAAGATTATAAAGTGATCCTTCCTGCACCAAGAAAGATCTGCTGATCTTTTTCAGTGTTTTTGGAGGTGGGGTGAGAGCTTGATCAGTTTGTGTCAGCCACCTTGTTCTCTAAAGGTAAGCACTGGGTAGTGAGTGCACACTTGTGGGCCCAATCTCCTAATGAAGGACTGACTGGTTTTGGAATGCTCCATTTAGGGTTTGAGACCATCAGACTTCCTAATAGATTTGTAGCCGCTTACGTGTAGGACATCATATAGTCAGGAGGTAGTTTTCATTACTTAGAAATGAATCCAACCCTAGAAATTATGGAAGTTTTATTATTTTTAAAAGCAGTTATAGCAAAATTTGTTTTCCAGTTCCATCTACATCTAAATACACTAATAACTGCTGAGTTTAATTACTTGTCAGGAACTGTATTGGATGGCTTGAGTTTTGCACTCAAGACTTTGGAAACAAATTAGGTGCAGAGGATCAGACCTGTTTTCCTAAAGACATGAGGATTGGTAGGATGGTAAATCAATGCCAGCCTTAGCAAAAAGTGAACAAGACCTCATACTAACCATAAAAAGCTGGGCATGGTGTTGCCCAACTGTCATCATAAATTCATAGGAAATGTAGGGGGAAAAACAAGACCCTATCTCAAAAACTAAGTTATACAAAAAAGGCTGAGGCATGGCTTAAGTGGTAGAGTACGTGTCTATCAAGCATTAAAATCCTAGCACCGCCCCTCCCCACCAAAAAAATAGAATTTTGAAATAGCATTCAATCAGTCTGATAATATCACATCTTGAACTGATATAATCAGCTTTGAAAAATTGCTTTTCATGATTTTTGAAGCTGTGTATTGCTGTTCCTTCAGAAAAAAATGTCCGTCAAGTCATTTTTGCTTTGCAATAAGCTAAACATCAGAAAGTATGGAAATACAGGCTTTTTTGATTTTTAAAAAAGTAGATGATCGTAAAATTTCTGTAAAGTCCTAATTTGTGTGCATGTGTGTGTGTGTGTGTGCGTGTGCGTGTGCACGTGCACGTGCGCACGCACACCTGCCTATGGGGCTTTAGTTTGAGCTTTTTTGCTCAAGGTTAGTGCTCTGCCACTTGAGCCACAACTCCAGCTTTTTAGTGATTAATTTGGTAAGCGTCTTCATGAACTTTCCTGCCCGGGCTGGCTTTGAACCTCAATCCTCAGATCTCAGCCTCCTGGTTAGCTAGGATTATAGGCATGAGCCCCTGAAGCCTGGCTAATAAGATCCTAGGTTTTTTGTTTTTGTTTTTGTTAGTCATGGGTCTTCAACTCTGGGCCTGAACGCTGTCCCTCAGCTCTTTAGCTCAAGGCTAGCACTCTACCACTTGAGCCACTGCGCCACTTTGGTCTTCTGAGTGGTTTATTGGAGATAAATCTTACTGACTTTCCTGCCCAGGCTGGCTTTGAACCATAATTCTCAGATCTCAGACTCCTAAGTAGTTAGGATTACAGTCGTGAGCCACTGGTGTTTTTTAAAAGTTAAAATCAATAGTTTTTTCTCAACTTCTCATCTTCAGAAAATAAATAGTATATATGTTGGTTCCAACAGGGAAACCTTATGTAAGAGAAAGTAATATCTTGGCACTACTTCATAATGCTTAATGTCAGAAAACCTCTTAGTTCTCTTGTGCATTTATTGACACCTCTTAAAATGATTAATCTTAAATAGGATGATACTAGGATATCCTTTATTTCCTGGATAAAACAGGAAAACAGCATACAGAAAGACATCTGTATTAGAAGTAGGTCAAGAAGAACTTTGGCTGACAAGACACTAAACATCTAACAAAGTGTATAAGATTGCAATTCTCATAAAACTTCTGACAGTGAGGAGTTAAAATACAAAAATTCAATCTGTTCATTTTATTTATCTTTTCTTAAAGTGAAAACTATTTGTATAAGATGTGAGCCTTTCTTATGGACCATTGCATTGTTCTTTCTGTATATTCTTAATGAAAGACATTGACCAAGAAAATAGCATTTTGTTGGTTTCCAGAGGAAGAAAAAATTAGATATTGGGAAAACATTGGACCAACTTACTTTTATGTATGTAGTTAGAGTTACAGTTAGTCTTACTGTGAGTAATTTAAAAAAAGTTTAAATCTTCAAAGTGGATACAATATAGACTATATTAGGAAAGAATATATATTATTGAGAATTTAGGTTTTACATATATACATACATACAATTTATTTTTGTGAGAGCATGTTATATATTTTTACCCTTAATGAATGCATTAACTGTTTAGCCATTCAAAAGAAAAAAAACTTGTAATTAAAACTTAAACTTGGCTGGCCACTGTTGGATCACACCTGTAACCCTAGCTACGTAGAACGCTAAGACCTGAGGATCATGGTTTGAAGCCACCCTGGGCAGGAAATTCTGTGAGACACTTATCTCCAATTAACTGCCAAAAGACATGAAGTGTATCTGTGGCTCAAATCTCCATAGAGCACTAGCATTGAGCACAAAATCTAGGGACAGCATCCAGGCCCTGAGTTCAAACCCTAGGACTGGCACAAAAAAACAACAAAAAACATGAACCCTCATAATCCTAAACTTGTGAGATTGTAAGTTCAGATAAAGTACAATATTTCCCCCCAAACTAAAGCTTCATTATAACTAAAATTATTTTAATCTAAAAAATATCCAATACCAATATTACATTGGCAGGGTAATTTTTAAAATTAAAAATTTAATTGTATAAAAGTATTCTAATTTCAGATCAGTTTATAGCATGTATGTATTAAATGGAACCATTAAGATTTTGACTTTGCTATCTAGAATAGCAAAACTAACATTTTGTCCCAATAATTTGTAATAAGAACTTATACCACAGAAATAGGAAACACATAAACTGTTGTTCTGTAATTTGATCATTAATATGTAACAATGAAAACCCAACCTATTGGTACAGAAACTGGGATGTAGTTGTTATATGTGTGTGTGTTATTTTTATATATACATTTTAGACATCACAACACTTCTTTTTTTGAATTACGTATGAATAATTTATAAACAATCAGGTTTCTTGGCTGGGATTTAGTTTAGTGGTAGGTAGAATGCTTATCTAGCATGCACAAGGCCCTAGTTTTAATCTTTAGCACCTTAAAAAATGTTTGTGGTGTTTTTCATAAATGCTATGTTTGTTACTTTTTAAATGATTATAACCAGTCCATGCAAACAATCCCTAGGAGAAATTTAGTTTCCTAAGTGTAATCATATTCCCTTATCTACTGTAATAACTAGAAGTGAAAAAGATAGCTCTGAAGATTTACTTCAGAAATAAGACAAGGAAAAATCCAAGCTACTCTTTCCTTAGAGGCTCTAGATTTAGAATACTACTCTCAAGTAAAAAATAAAAAGACAGCGAATAATTGAAGCCACAAATATAAAGACATACATAATTTTAAGTCTTCAAGTTACCACATTAAGAAAAAATTTAAGGCAATATTAATTTTATCTTTTATTTAACCTAACATATACAAAATAATATTTCAATATGTAAACAGTATAAAAATTATTAGATATTTTACAGTTTTATACTAAACACTCAAAACATGGTGTGTCTTTCATATCATAGAACATTTTACATAGAAGTAACCGCAATTCAAGTACTCAGTAAGCCAAGTGTGGCTAGTAACTGGCATACTTGAAAGTATAACCCTAGACAAAGAATGGAACTTCCACTTTAGTTAGCTTACATCCCTTGGGTAATCTTTTGAGGTCACCTGTTTTAGAGTTTCTAAAATTAACATAAGGCAAAAAAACCCACATTATACTCAGTCTAATTTGAATTTCAGATAAACAACAAATAATGATTGTCTAATGTTTTGTCATTTGCTGTTTATCTAAATTTAACTGGGTGTTCTGTATAAGATAATATCATTTAGCCTTAGTGAAATATATTTTCACAATCTTTAGAAACTTGAAGAACTGGAGAATAGAAAATCTCCACAGAAGATTTGGTAATTTTTTGAAAACAATAGGAAAGCTATAAACTATTTGTAGCTTATTTCTTTTGGTTGCCATGGATGTTTAAGACAAAAAAAAAGAGCTTTTTGTTATAGGGACTCAGTCTCTACATATTTAAACATTTCAAAAACTAAGTTGGTTAAGGCAAATGGCTTATGAAATTTTATAAATTGAATGATTAATTACTTGAGTTTATAAAATATAAATTGTTAAATAGAACATTGCTAGGACTTTACCTATGGAAAACATTCACCCTTCACAAAAATCTATTCGTTTTCAGAGTATTTTCCCAGCATTGTTTACTATTACAGCTGTCATTTAAGCAAGTATTACCCAAAAATACTAATTATATCACGTGTTTAACTACCTGTAATTCTTTAGTCTGGTTTTGACCATTGGATCTTTACCTAGTCAACAATCAGTTATTTTTTCTAGGGTCTCTCATTTCTCTTAAGGGATTCTCTCACAAAGAAGCAGTTTTTCAATTTTATTTTTTACATTTTTAATGCATTCATATCAGCATAATCTTCCAAGTGTTTAGCAACCTCTCTAATACTATGGGTCTGTGCTCCTTAGGCTTTTCAGAAAGATCATTCATGTTCTCTTACAGACAATTGTCCTGGCTCTGCATTTCTTCTCAGGGGGAAAACTGGTCTTCACAAAGTGAAAAGCTCTAGGTGTCAGCTGTCATCATTCCCAGACAGACAGGAAGTTCTCTAGCTGCCAGTGACTACAACAGTTTAGCAAATCAGAACTCACGCTATGGTGCATTCCAAACCCATTCATACTTAGGAGAATGTGCCTAAGAATGTAGGGGTGTTTATAATTACTGCATTTCCTTCAGAGAACAAGAATTGAAGGTTAGTGAGGTTTGGGAGGGTAAGGAAGCCAGCAATTATTATAAAATGAGAAATTTCTGGTTCTAAAGGTATTTCATTTCCCCACAAACCTAAAAGGCCTTGACCATTGTTGCATTATATAACATTTTCTTCCTCCCCCTGAGAAGGAATTGAAGCTGCTAGTGGTGACTATGGTGGTTGGCTTGGGGTTAGGCTGCTTGTTTCATTTTAAAGCTATGAGTGCCATACAGTCCCATGTCCAGAAATACCCTAGGTTTATCAAAGAATCTTATTTTACCTAATTTCTAATGCCTAAGGCATGCTTCTTTTGTCTAATGAACACCTACATCTATTTATATTTTCCTGGTTGATGTCTTCAAAAACAGTATGTAAATTAGTAAATTGTGTTGGGTTTTCCTTTTTATTCTAAAGACTGACTTCCTTTTGCTTAAATGTTCAACCTTACTCATGGAAACTATGTTTAGTTACAAAAAATATTAAATTTTATGCAGTTTCCTTTTTACCCAGCTTCAGAGGGTCTTCATATTCCTTGATATTATAATCATATTTTGTATGATATCTGCATTTGCTGTGGATTATATGCTTCGTATTTATCAAATTCCAGAAAGTTTTGGGATTTTTTTCTGGTACCAGTCCTGGGGTTTGAACTTAGGGTTTGGGCACTGTCCCATAGGCTTTGTACTCAAGGCTAGCACTCTACCACTTAAGCCACAGCTCCACATCTGTTTTTTTTTATTTTTTTTGGAGGGGGGCATTAATTGGAGATAAGAGTCTCACAGACTTTCATGCCCTTGGCTGGCTTTGAACTGTGATCCTTATCTCCTGAGTAGCTAGAGTTTGCCTGTTTGGGGGCAGGGTGGGGTGGAGGGGTTATAAGAAAAAAATTGTTCAGCCACTAATGATGTAGTGTAACAGTACCATTTTGCAGAAAAGGAAACTAAGGTGCAAAGAATTTGAGTAATTTGCCTTCATCCATTTATTATTTAGTACTTGTGAAAATTAGAACTGTATTTCTTTAAAAGTTGTATCATTAAGAAAAACTTTTAATAAGTGAAGCTTAAGAACATGAGTTTAAATGGAAGCAGTAAATTTTTAAATAGTTTCTTCTGTGCTTCCCTTTAATTGCAACTTTTCTCAGTTATTTATAACATAATAAGACTCATCTTAAAGATAAACGGAAAGTGAATAATGTATAGCAATTTAATTTTTTCCTCTCTTAAAATACTTTCTCTGAAAAGGCTGTGTTTCTTCCATTCTATTTTTTTAGCTCCCTTGTCAAAGATTAGGTGGCTATATGTCTGTGGGTTCATTTCTGGGTCTTCAGTCCTATTCCATTGGTCCTCAGGTCTGTGATTGTGCCAGTACCAAGCTGTTTTGATTACTATGGCTTTGTAGTACAGTTTGAAATTTGGAATTCATATTGCTCCAGCGCTGTTCTTTCTGCTAAGATTGTTTTTGGTTGTTTTTTTTTTTTGCTATTCAGGGTCTTTTATTGTTCCATATGAATTTTTGGATTGCTTTTTCTATTTCATTAAAGAATGAGGTTGGGATATTGATAGGTATGGCATTGAATTTGCAGATAGCCTTTGACAGTATTGCCATTTTCACGACGTTAATCCTCCCAATCCAGGAGCACATGAGGTTTTTTCACTTCCTTAGTCCTGCTTTAATTTCCTTTTTCAGGTTTTTGACGTTCTCATCATAGAAGTCCTTTACCTCTTTAGTTAATTTAACTCGTAGGTATTTTATTTTTTGTGGGGCTATTGCAAAAGGGGTTGCTTTCCTAATTTCAGCTGCTCTCTTCAACTTTTTCAGTAAATGGTGCTGGCAAAACTGGTCAAACACTGGTAGAAAACTAAAGTTAGATCTGTAGTTATCACCCTGCACCAGAATCAACTCCAAGTGGATCAAAGACCTTGGAGTTAAAGTACACCCTGAAAACATCACAGGAAGGAATAGGAGAAACCCTAGGTCTCACCCAACAAATCAAAGACAGGTTGGACAAATAGGATTGCATGAAAGTACAGAGCTTCTGCATGGCAAGGACATAGCTAGCAAGAACAATAGAAAGCCCACAGGCTAGGAGAGGATCTTCACTAGCCATACAACAGACAGGGGTCTCATATCTAAAATATACTTAGAACTCAAAAAATTAAATCCCCCAATAACAAATCCTCAAAGAAACAACTGCCCAATTAATAAGTGTGCTAAAGACTTAAAGAGAAACTTCTCTGAAGAGGAAATAACAATGGCCATTAGACACATGAAGAAATGCTCATCTTCTCTAGCCATAAAAGAAATGCAAATCAAGACAACATTGAGATTCCACCTAACCCAGTTAGAATGGCTATAATCAAGAAATCTAGTAACAACAGATGCTGGAGGGGATGTGGCCAGAAGGGAACCTTACTGCATTGTTGGTGGGAGTGTAAACTTGTTCAACCACTTTGGAAGGCAGTATGGAGGTTCCTCAAAAGACTGCACACAGAACATTATAAATACGTTAGGAACAATAGCAAGAAAGAAAAAAAACACTTGTGTCCCTATCTTGGGGTTCATTTTCCTTAACATCATCTTATATAGTCATATGTACATAGCTTGTGACCTTTTTTGCTTGTTCTAGACATGTACTAGTTATTGCAAATAAGGGAAACCATGGGACCTATGTTTCTTTGGGCCTGGCTTACTTCACTTACTATAATTTTTTCCAAATGGGACAGTGTCATTCTTCCTGATGGAGGCATAGAATTCCATTGTGTATATATACCACATTTTCTTGATCCATTCATCCACTGAGGGGCATCTGGGCTGGTTTCATATCTTAGCTATGGTAAATAATGCTGCAATAAACATAGTTGTGCTGGTAGCTTTAGTATGGTCTTGTTTGTGATCATTTGGGTAAATGCCCAAAAGAGGGATTGCTGGGTCATAGGGGAGCTCTATGTGGAGTCTGTTGAGGAACCTCCATACTGCTTTCCAAAGTGGTTGAACAAGTTTACACTCCCACCAACAATGCAGTAGGGTTCCCTTCTGGACACATCCCCTCCAGCATCTGTGTGTTATTTTTTGTTTCTTTGTATGTTCCTCCCCCATGGTATAACCCCTGTTTTCCCTGTATTTGATGTCAGTGCCCTGAATCTTGTATATACACTTCTCTAACTTGAGGAGGGGAAGGGAAAAAACAAAATGCTTAAATAGGGATACAGGTTGACCCATTGTAAACAATGAGATGTACAACACTATGTTGAAAAACGAACTTTACCATTTTGGTGAGGGGGAAGGGGTGTGTGTGTAGTTGTGGAGGTGGGAGGGAAGGGAGAGGAAAGGAAAAACAAAGAAAGAGGTGACAATGCTTGGTAGGAAATGTATTCATGATGTTGGTCATGTAACTATAACTCCTCTGTACAGTATTTTTACAATAAAAAACGTATTAAAAAAAGACTCCACATAGAGCTGCCCTATGACCCAGCAATCCCACTTTTGAGCATTTACCCAAACAATTCCAAACAAGGTCATACCAAAGATATATATACCAGCACAAAGCTATATATACCAACACAACTATGTTTATTGCAGCATTATTTACCATAGTTAAGATATGGAACCAACCCAGATGCCCCTTAGTAGATGAATGGATCAAGAAAATTATATATATGTATATATATATATATATATATATACATATATATAAAAAATGCAATTCTATGTCTCCATCAGAAAGAATGACATTACTCCATTAGGAAATGGAAAGACTTGAAAAAAATTATATTAAGTGAAGTAAGCAGGGCCCAAAGAAACATAGGTCCCATGGTTTCCCTTATTTGCAATAACTAGTACATGTCTAGAACAAGCAAAAAAAGTCACAAGCTATGTACATATCACCATATAAGATGATGTTAATCAAAATAAACCTCAAGACAGGAACACAAGTGGTTTTTTTCTTTCTTACTATTGTTTTTAAGGTACTTATAATGCACTATGTGATTCTTTTGTTTCTTTTGCATGTTCTTCCCCCAGGGTATAATCCTTCTTTTCACTGTATCTGATTCTGGTGTCCTGCATCTTATATATACATTTTTATAATTTGGGGAGGGAAAGGGATATAACAAATTGCTTCAATAAGGATACAGGTTGACCCATGTTAACAATGAGATGTTCAAGATACTATGTTGAAAATTAATTTTACAATTTTGGGGGGAGGTGGGAGGGAGGAGTTGGGGCGGTGGGAAGGGAAGGGATGGTAGAGGAAAAACAAAGGAGTAGGTAACAATGCTCAATAGGAAATGTACTCATTACCCTATCATGCAACTAAAATCCCTCTGTTCAGTATTTTTACAATAAAAATATTAAAAATACTTTCTTTATGGAGTCATTAATGTTATTTCCAGAGCATATTTCAGTGATTATGTTATTTTAAGTCTCCTGATTATAGGATAATTTTAATATTTTGATAGTGCTTTTAAATGATAAGTATATTCTACATTAATTAGAGAAAACAGCACTTCCCTTTCAAAATAAGGAAAATAATGATTTTTCTTTTACTTTCCTTTTTTAAAAATTTTTTTCTGGTACTAGGCAATAAAGTGTGCCTAATTCAAGAGTTAGTGGATATATGATTAATTGAATGTTAGGATGAAAAGATGTCTGGCCAGGTGCTGATGGCTTATACCTGTAATTCTAGCCACTCTAGAGGCTAAGATCTGAGGATCACATTTTGGTGGCAGTTAAGAAAGGAAAATCTTTGAGACTCTCATCTCCAGCAAAGACCCAGAAGTGGAGTTGTAGCTCAAGTGGTAGAGCTCTAGCCTTGAGCAAAAGTTTAGGAACAGTGCCCAGGCCCTGTGACCAAGCCCCAGCAATCCCTCCTTCCTCCCAAAAGACAGTAGTTTGATAATATGCAGAAAAATATTTCTCAAATGGAATGCAACAAAGTAATACAACTTAGGATGCTATCTGCATTTTTATTGAAATTAAATTACTTATTAAATATGCTATAAAGGCCATTATACTGCTTTCTGAGATAGATGGTAGACCCCCCTATAATGAAGGTGATTTCATTCATGCTTCTGCTTTTGTAAAAGGTGACCTTCATTTAATTTTGTAGTTTGTGGTGCTAGGGACTGAACGAAGGGCCTTACAAATTCTAGGCACATCCAATTCCATTGAGCTACATCCCACCCCATAAATAATGACCTTTAAGTAAAACAGGTTTTGCATTTTTGTCCAGGAAGAACAATTTGTAAATGCTGCTTGATAGACCATCTGTGTTATTTTCCTTGAAAGTTGTAAGAAACAAAAATAAGATTTTTTTTTTACTTTTCATGTATGAAATTAGGTATAGTATATAAAGTTTAAATTCTTGAGACATTTGCAAATATTTGTGAATGTTTTATTATTTTCTGAGATAGAATCTTACTATGTATCTTACACTGGCCTAGAACTTGCTGTGTAGTCCAAGCTAGCCTTGGTCAGAGGAGAGATTCTCTTCTGTCCATCTCCTGAGCCCATTAGTTGTTTTGTTTTTCCTTAAAGTCAAGTAGGCAGATGCTATCTTGACTTCTAATTGAAAATACTGAAATGAGTGGCGCTGTGGCTCAAGTGGTAGAGAGCTCACTTTGAGCTGAAGAGCTCAGGGACAGCTCCCAGGACCAGAGTTCAAGGCCCACCCTCCCTCTCCCCCCCCCCCCAAAAAAAATCCAAAAAATAAAAATAAAAATGTTGAAATAATAGACTGACCTGGTCAGTCAGCTCATTAAATTAAATCAGTGGTGAAGTTTATTTTTCATGGTATTAAAAAATAATCCAACCTTTTATATATAGACAATGAGTGAAACTTACGGTTGACTTTACTTCAGAATTATTTACAATAAATTATTGTTTATAATAGAACTTTACAGTAAACTTAGAACCATTGAAAGAGACTTTACCATTGTGTGTGCTATATATCTTTCTGTGCATAAACAATTTTGTATTTAACTTTTATCCCTTTAATATATTGAAAAAGTCTTAGCAACTGAACAATTTACATTGGAATGGTTATACTTTAAAGTTTGCCACGAGTACATATCTAGTCTCTATATAGATAATAAGCTTATTTATTCAGTCCTGAAATATGTGAAGAACTCTGAGACTAGCATAGTAAAATACTTGTGCCCTACAGAGTTTATAACCTGCTAAAGACAGGTGATGAAATGTATTAAGGGAAGACAGAAGGCATTGCTAACTTAGCCTGGAGTCAAAGAACAAAATTCCAATCTATTTCTGACTGCAGAAATGAAGTTCTTAACCGAAATGGGGAGGCAAAATAGTGTTTTGGGCTGAGTACACAACACATGTGCCGACTTTGAAGGAACAGAGAGCAAAGAGCAAGAACAAAGACCTATCAAGAAAGGGAGATATGGAAATGCCTGGTGAAATGCCTTCCAAGTCTGTGTGTGTGTGTGTGTGTGTGTGTGTGTATTTTATATATATATATACATATATATATACATATATATGTATATATATATATTTATATAATATCTGGCTTTGGACTTAAGCATAAGACCAAGCATATCTGACTATCAGAGATGTTTTAATTTTCTTTTGAAGCAGCATTCCAACTATCCTTATACTCAGGATACTCTTGCTTTGGCCTCGCATGTATATCACCAGACCTGCTAGATTTTAATTTTTAAAGCTTTTAGTAAAGCCTGATACATATTTAGAACAGGGGGCATATTGTATATTTATCTCTTCAAGAAGTTAAATAAATTGAACACCTGTCTGTGAACAATACCCAGATAAAGAAGTAATTACCAGAATCCTAAAAATCCCCAATTATCTTTATTTTCAGCCAGTACTGCCTGCTCAGGGTAGCTAGCAGTGAAGATGAAAAGAAGTGGTTTATTAGATAGGGATTTATGAGTTAGAATTTTTAGGATGTAAGGATTATTTGGATGAGAAAATGAGGAATTTAGAGACCTTGAAGAGTTTCAGTGACAGGGGAAAACAGTGGATTTAGTTTTTTACATATTTGAAGTATGTGAAATATTACAATGATACACTTTTCACAAATAACTTTATTAACTGAATTAATAAATAGCATAATTAATAGTTTACTAACAAAGAATTTTCAGCAGGAGCTGAAAATCTTAGTTTACTATTCTTTCAGTGTCATTAGATACTTCTTTATGGAAAGTGGTCTTGTATCATGTTTTTCATATACATATAAGTATATGAACATATGTACATACATATAGGTATATACATATGTACATATACTTATATGTATATGTGTATATGTGTATATGTCTCATTTTTATATATGTGTATATATGTGTGTATATATATATGATACTCCTGCTGAAAATCTGCTGACTTTATATGCAAGACTAATAATCATATTTCCTATATATTTCATATGAGGCACATTATTAAAATGCCTTCATATTTAAAATTGTATTTGTACCATTACAGTCTGTCCTTTAACTATCACAGCTATACCTTAAACCAATGAGTCTAGTTACTTGGCAAGATTTTAATGGACTGAAATAAGGTCATTGAATTTTGTTAGGAGAAAGGAAAAAGTCAAGAGATGAGTTAGCCCAGGCAAGGTGTACAAGGAGAACCCTAGGTTGAATCTATATGGTTTTAAGGGATAGACTGGCAGAGGAGCAACTACAGAAACAGAACCATGCTTATTTAAATTGTTGCCTGGAATTGCCTTGGGAAATTTTATATGAAGTTGAGTAAGTGTAGCATTAAATGGAACAAATGCTTAGAAAATAGTGGAATACCAAATAAACATAGCAGTTTATACCAATCAGTTATGATTCACTGCTATATTTAGACCACAAAATTTGAACCAAAATCAAGGCCATTTATTCTTATCCCATCACGTCCATGGGAGGGGAAGCAGCAGCAAAGTAGTGTGATCATACGTTTCAGTTTGTAGAATTTTATCTAGATTTGGGCCCCATCACTTCTTAAAAGGTGCACTTCCCAAAATTAATTGCTCAATTCTATTTGAATGAGTTGTATTTTCTTTAAAATGTAGGCCTGTAATTCAGATTTCAATTGAGCAGCCAAACCATTGTTTTTAAGAGCCACTGAAGTAAATTAATCTAAGAATTACTTATTAAATGCATATCATATTTAGAATACCTCTATAACCTGAGATGATTAGGAGTGTTAAAACATTTTAAAACAATATAATATAAAATATTACATAATTAACTTTCTCAACAGTGCTAAAAACAAATAACTTCAGGGAAATAAATTCTGGGTTGTGCAACCAGTAACAGCAATGATGGAAATGAATGAATTTAATTTTGGTCTTCATGGATAGGTAAAACTTGAATAGGTATGGCAATATGAGACACAAGAGCTAATGCATCTTACAAAAACAAGTATAGAAAAAAATATGGCATATTTTAGGCAGAATAAGAAACTGGCAATCTTTAATAGATCACAAGCTTTTTTGAAGAGAGAAAAATGTCATTGAGGTTTGATCAAGTTCTAAGAAGTCTTGAGTCATTCAGAAATTGACCAGTTATGTCCGATTTTGTGTTTTGGTACTGGGTACTGAACTTACAGGCTAATGCATGCTGAGGACACATTCCTGTCACTGAGCTACAGCCAATGGTAATAACAAAGGTTTTGAGATACTTTATATGAAATTACTTAAAGGAATGAAATAGTCATGCTTGTATGTTAGATAGAAAATCTGTCTAAAATGGTTTTTATTTTTATTTTATTTTTTCTGTAGGTATCTTTTCCTGGAGGAAGTCTTTAAAGGATCTAACATTCCCAAGGAAATTATTAAAATAACTCCATTTTTCCTAACATAAAACATTTTAAATCTTAACTCCTGTATGTTGTTTAATGTGGAGAATTATATAGGGACAATAAAAGAAATACTTCATTATTTTTCTCTATTTATTGTTATAATAGTTAAGATATAATCTAGAAGTCTATCATTTAGGTTGATTATGTAACTAGAGATTATTTTATCAATTCTGTGGCTTTTGGTAAAGGGAAATTTAGTTGCTTTTTAAGATATATAAGTTTTCTTTCTCCCTGTGCTGGGGATTGAGCCCAGGACTTTGTTTGTATGAGGCAAGTGCAAATGAACCACATTAGTGAAATACATACATATTTATTAAATGTGCTGTTTCAAGTAGGAATTATTTTCTATTTTTAATAATACATATTGCATTATTTTTATTTTTTATCTTTTAGTGATACAAAGAGATTTCCACTAAACATTTGTAAGTAAAATACATTTTCATCAGTGTCACCCCTTTAATCATTTTTCAACGGCATATAAATCATTTTAAATTATCTGCCTTACCTACATCATGTTTAATCTTTTGTATAACCATTTAAAGCAGGAGTCAACAAATTATAGTTCATGGCCAGCCCAAATCCATCTCTTGGCCTATTTTTGTATTTACATTTTAGAATTGTTTCTAAAAAGGATTACAAAGGCATTAGGATTATTTTTTTAAGGAATTAAAAAAGGACTTACTGTTGTCTTCAAAGCCCTGCATATTTACTATTTTGCCCTTGTTTTCTGATTTGTTTGCTTCTGTTTTTGTGTCAATCCTTGGTTTAAAATAGTTCAGTCTTATGTGACACTGGTGGCTCATACCTAAAATCTTAGTTACTCAGTTAAGATGCCAAGACCTGAAGGATCAAGGTTTGAAGTCAGCCTGATCAAAAAAGTCCTCAAGATTCTAGCTCCAATTTACCATCAAAATCCATACCGCACATGTGGCTCAAGTGATAGAGTGCCAAACAAGTGTACAAGGCCCATTTCCTGGGTATGCACCTCCCCCTCCTCACAGAGTTCAGTCTTTAAGCTCTCCCTAACATACTTGATATTCTGTAAGTAAATATATTAATCATAGGTAGATTGTATTTTTGAACTTTGGTATATGTTGTGTGATTCTAGCAAGGTTGGTTAGGTAAGATAATTTGTTTGTTTTCTGTATTGAATATTTATCTCATAGTTCTGGCCCTAAAGTTTAGAGTTGAAAACATAGGTACAAAAGGTGCACTTAGCCATCTGTTTTAAAAAATGTGAATATGAACATAAATTCTGATCACCATGAATGTATTATTAGCAGCCATAATTCAGATCAGTTGGAAAATATTTAAATATTATCTTTCACTGATTATATAAAGGTAAAGGCAAATAAAACACACGTGAAACTGATAATGGCGTTGCAGAGGGCAGTTGCTGATGAGCATATTATTCATTGGTATATTCAACATTTTTACTTAATTCTAGAATTATGAAGTATGTATTATATTTTAAATGGTTATTGTTATATGAAATACCATGATTATAACTTTTGGAGAAATTATAAAAATAAAATTTTAATGGAGAGTTATTATAGTGAGTATCAAGAAACGAAGCCAGTTTTGCCCTCTCATGCATCATTGTGTTTCCTTCACCACTGGCTCTTTTTGCACAAGAACTTAAATGGCCAGTTCTCCTTGTAGTTACCCCCCTATGTATTTATTTCCATTTCCAACTGATCTTTTTGAAATAGTTGTCTGAATTTTCTGAATTCAGTTTCTATAATTACTGCCACTTCACCCAGACTGTTCTTGTTAGTGACTCACATGGTGCTAGGCCAGTTGCTTCTCAATCCTGTTATGACAACAGCATTTAACACTACTTATTTGATTGTTAGGTACTACAGTCTCCTGACTTTTCCCTCCACTTTTCTAGTTGCAACTTCTTCAGTCTCTTTTGATGATTCCTTCTGTCTTTTCTACTTTTAGATTGGCAAGATACTCCAATATTTGGATTTGGACTATTTTTTAGTTCATATTTAGTGAATTAGTATCTCAGTACTTTTTGTGTTCCTGTAAAAACAATCTAAGGCTGGGTACATTATAAGAAAAAAAAAAAAAGAGTGTTTCAGAGAAACAATCTCTTCCCATGTCTTAAGAGACCTAATGCAGTCTCTGGGAAAATACATTATTATCCTTCATAAAAACAGTGCTAGCCAGGCTCCTGTGACTCACACCTGTAATTCTAGCTACTCAGGAGGCTGAGATCTGAGGATCACGCTTCAAAGCCAGCTGGGGGAAGGAAAGTCATGAGACTCTTACCTCCAATAAACCACCAGAAAACTGGAAGTGACGCTGTGGCTTAAGTGGTATAGTGCTAGCCTGAGCTGAAGAGCTGAGGGACAGAGCCCAGGCCCAGAGTCAAGCCCCACGACCAGCAAAACAAAAACAAGAGGGGAAAAAAACACAAAACAAAAACAAAAAGAGTGCTCCTAGTCAGGTGCTGGTGGCTCACACCTATAATGCTAGCTACTCAGGAGGCTGAGATCTGAGGATTGTGGTTCAAAGCCAGCCTAGGCAAGAAAGTCCGTGAGACTCTTATCTAGTAAACTACTAAAAAACCAGAACTGTCACTGTGGCTCAAGTGGTAGAGTACTAGCCTTGAGCTGAAGAGCTCAGGGACAGTGCCCAGGCCCCGAGTTCAAGCCTCATGACCGACAAAACAAAACAAAACAAAACAAAAAAAAATCTCCTCTTACATAATCACCTCCCAGACGCCTACCTTCTGACATTGAACCATTGAGGAAGGCCTCCACATTAGTTTTTGTAGTGATGGTTCACATCCAAACCATAGCATTTAGTGACCTCATCTAGTAATATGGCTTTAGATAACTCTCTGCTTGCTAATGAAATCTTTAGAATGAATCTTAGCAAACTGAATTACTTACCTTCTCCAACCAAAACCTAATCTGGCAGTTTTCCCCATCTCAATAAAGACTGCAGTTCGTAATCAGCCTTGATGTCATTCTTGATACTAGTCTTTTTTTACTGCATAGTTTTTTTATACCTCTGTGAACAAATATTCTCTTGTTTCTACCCTTAAAATATATCTAATATTTATTCACTATTCACTATCTATACACCTTATGATCCTTATCTAAATCATCTTCATATTTCCCCAAAAGCTTCTTATTTTGGTGGGAGGGGGGAGGGGAGGTGGAGGCAGGGGGGCAGGGTCAGTCGTGGGGCTTAAACTCTGGGCCTGGGCACTGTCCTTCAGCTCTTCAGCTCAATATGAGTACTGTACTGCTTGAGCACCACTTCTGGTTTTCTTTTTTTTTTTTTTTTTTTTGGTCGGTCGTGGGGCTTGAACTCTGGGCCTGGGCGCTGTCCCTCAGCTCTTCAGCTCAAAGCGAGCGCTCTACCACTTGAGCTACAGTGCCACTTCCGGCTTTTTTCTTATGTGGTACTGAGGAATCAAACCCAGGGCCTCGAGCATGCAAGGCAAGCACTCTACCACTGAGCCACCTTCCTAGCCCCAGGCTGACTTTGAACCATGATCCTCAGATCTCAGCCTCCTGAGTAGCTAGGATTGCATGCATGACCCGCCAGCACCCATCTCTAAAGTTTCTTATAATTGGTCTGCCTGCCTCTGCTCTTCATTTGTTTTATCCCATTTTTAATTGAGTTATTTGTCACTTATCAATGACGATAGGTTCTAAGAAAAGTGTCATTAGGAGAGTTCATCATTGTAAAAACAAAAGTGTACTTTCACAAATTAAGTTATCAGTAACATCACTGAGAAATACAATCTTATGGAACCATTATCAGTTTAGTACTTTGTTGATTAAAATGTTATTGAGTGACACATGAACTATTTTAAAAGAAAATAATAAAAAGCTCCATTGATTCTCATCTCAACCAGAGTAAAAACCAAATCCTTAAAATAGTCTCAAAGGCCTATACTTTGTCTAGGCTCATTATTCCAGGACTTCACCCATTCATACTATCTTCATTGCTGTTCTTGGACCAGGCAGGGAAACTCCATGCTTCAGATACTTTTCAGGATGTTCTCTCTGCTAAGACTCTTTCCAGACGTAACTTCATCATTAATTCTTTCATCTTGTGTTTGCTTAAATGTTAATATAGCCTTTCTTTAGTCACTTCCAAATATCCCCCAGTCCATCCCAAGTCTTTCCGATTTTTTGTTTCTTTTCTTTTTGTTTGTTTTTTTTTTTACTGTATTTTTTTGTCTTTTCTTTTTTGGTACTGGGGATCGGACCCAGGACGTTGCACTTGCTAGGCAAGCGCTTTGCCACTGAGCTACATCCCAGCCCTGTTTCTTTTCTTTAAAGACTTATTACCATTCCATATATTTTACTTACTGTTCCTTCTTTTAATAGAAAATAAAGGCAACGATGTTTTGACTTTGTTAACTGCTTTATTCTCAGAACATAGAAACATAATAACATTGCTTGACTTATGCCCTTAATTATATGAATGAGTAAGTCTTTTTTTTTTTTTTTTTTTTGTCGATCATGGGGCTTGAACTCTGGGCCTGAGCGCTGTCCCTCAGCTCTTCAGCTCAAGACTAGTGCTCTACCACTTGAGCCACAGTTCCACTTCCTGAATATCATTTTTTAAAATATCCTATATAATATGCCAGGCACTGGTGGTTTATACCTGCAATCCTAGTTATTCAGGAGTCTCGGATTGGAGGATCATGTTCAAAGCCATTAAACTGCTCAGAAAAAGCCAGAAATGGTGCTGTGGCTCAAGTGGTAGAGTGCTAGCCTTGAGCAAATGAAGCTCAGGGACACCTGCCAGGCCTTGAGTTCAAGCCCCTATATGTAGATAGATAGATAGATAGATAGATAGATAGATAGATAGATAGATAGATAGATAGATAGATAGATATTGATATATTGATATCCTGTACAGAAAATTTAAAATAATAGTTCATTGGTTTTGAGGACATTTGCATTACTTAATAAGTGCTCAAATATTTGGTGACCAACATGACTGGAATTAAAAATACTAGAAAAACAACTATATATGTTAATATTACAATATATATTAAACTTGCTTCTTCAAGCAGATCTTCAGTTTTGACCATTTGCTTACTTGATATAGAATACTATAAATATTATTTGTACTTAAAGCTATCATAATGTGTACGATATTGTCTTTTTTAAAACAAGAAACTTTTGGCCAGAACTTCATTTCTCAAATATAGTCAAGAACCTAATATAGGGAGATTGTCAGTGTAAAACCAGCCTGGGCAACATAGGAGGAGACACAGGAATGAAGCAAAGAGGAAAAAAGTAAAAGTATCAGTAATTTCATATAGTAGTAAGGAATCTTAAACAAAAAACCTTAAAAAATATTTAGGCCAAGTGCCAGTGGCTCCTGCCTGTAATCATAGCTACTCAGGAGACTGAGATCTGAGGATCTTGATTCATAGCAAGCCTGAGCAGGAAAGCCCATGAGACTGTATTTCCAACCATTAAACAACCAGAAGTACAACTGTGGTTCAAGTGGTAGAGTGCTAGCCTTGAGCAAAAAGACAAAAAACAAAACACTCCCAGGGACAGTACCCAAAAGCTCCAAGTTCAAGACTCAGCACCGGGGCTGGGAAGGTGGCTCAGTGGTAGAGTGCTTGCCTTGCATGCCTGAGGCCCTGGGTTCGATTCCTCAGCACCACATAAGCAAAAAGAAAAAAACTGGAAGTGGCACTGTGGCTCAAATGGTAGAGTGCTAGCCTTGAGCTGAAGAGCTGAGGGACAGCGCCCAGGTCCAGAGTTCAGGCCCCATGACCAGACCCCAAAAAAAAAGACTCGGCACCAACACACACACACACACACACACACACACACACACAAACATGCACACTATTAAGATTCATAGAAGAGTTAAAAAGATATTACAGAAACTACACATTTCAGGATCCTTGTTAACTTTTGTGAGTTTACAAGCTTCAAAAGAAATTAATTCAGCTTACCAACATAGTTTTGTTAAGGTGATTACATTTTAAAATAATTTTTAAAAATTTCCACATAACGATATCTGAGGATCGCGGTTCAAAGCCAGCCTGGGCAGGAAAGTCCGTGAGCCTCTTATCTCCAATAAACCACTAGAAAACTGGAAGTGGTGCTGTGGCTCAAGCGGTAGAGCACTTGCCTTGAGCTGAAGAGCGCAAGGACAGTGCCCAAACCCAGAGTTCAAGCCCTACAACTGACAAAAAAAAATTTCCACATAAAACCATCAAATAACTAATTTTAAATGTTCATTATTTCTATCTTGACTACTTATGCAAATTATTTTAAGTAATTATTGTCATAACAGATTTTATTTATTTCTAAACTGGCATATATGTTTTCTCCATGTTTCATAGTCTTCAATTATATGTTTTTAAATGATTGATAATAGACCATCTTGATGCTGTCATTGTTAATAAACTATTCTCTTCTTGTGGTCTGTATGAAAATTATTTCTTTTGTTTCATTGTTACTCTAATAATATCTTTGTGGGTCAAAAGATACTGCTTTCCTTGCTTAAGGATTATATAATAAGTACTGATAGCTACATCTTTAAAGTCACCACTATATAAAATTGGGCAACAGAAGTTACATTGGCTAATGGGGGAATGGACTTGGAGTACACCACCAAAAAACTTTGTCAGTGTCAAATTAAAATAATATAGAAACCTAAAGCCAACTGTAACACCTGTTATTACAATTTACAAATATTGAATCAGTGTTAAATGCTTAAATGCCTAAGTATTAATAAATATGGCTCTGCAGTTTGCTTGTGGAAGTGAGTATGGGTTGTAGCATTTATATTATTGTGAACTGGTAGAAGAAAGAATATTTTGAAGTTAGAGAAAGTTGTAATGTTGGGGTGCATGAATGTTGCTGACTCCTGACACAGGTGCAATGCACTGAGATAGCTGGTAACTTTTGAGATATGTGCATATGTATATTCTGTTATACCTGAGTGACTTGGTTTAGCTGGGTGTGGTTTTATGGGTTTAACTCATAGGTAAAATCATGTATAAACAAACATGAAACTCTTTGTTCACATTGTTTTCAGTTGCGCTGAAACAAATTTTTCATTGTTTGTCAAACAAGTACTATAGCAGACTATAATTTGATATCCCACCAATTTGAACTCACTTTTAATACTGTGTTTGGTTTATAAGGCCTTATGGAAGTAATTTTTCCTAAAATATTTTGAATCCGATGTCTTTAGGTTTGTGGCCTTTATGAAGACTTAACTACAACCATGATAGGCATTTGGGATGTTATTTTAAAACAGTAGTAAATCTTGTTTAGTTGTACATAATTGTATGAGAAAACTGTAGCCAGAATTGAAGTTAGAGATAATGCTAAAAGGAACTTCACCCTCTTCCCCAAATTGGAAAGGTAGTTTGTGCCTACATGGAGCAAGATCCTTGAAATCAGGTTAGAGTTTAAGCTTTCACAAGATAATCATAAGTCAATGTTTTGTTATAGAGAAAAGTGTTAAGTTAGACATGGCAAAGTTGCCATCCTTTATGGACACCGTAACTATGGAAGAGAAAGTTTACTGAGAAAGTTTTGTGAGCAACTGGGTTTGCATTCTAGCTAAATGTAGGAGGGGGAAAGTTTAAAGCAAGTATTTATTCAAGATTGTTCCAAAACATTTTTCTAAATAGCTGGATAGTAAAAATAGGAATGAGAGTGGAGAGTATTCTTGAAATGAAGGAAGCCTCATAGAGTAGACAGGGTCCCAGGGTTAGCATTAGGAACCTTTTGATTAGTCAATGTGGGATCCTGAACAGAAGGCTACTCTAGCTTTTCAGTTTCCTCATCTGTAAAATAAGTATTGAGCCAGTAGATGATTGTACAGTTTCTTCTAGCTTTGGAACAATTGCTATCTTTGGTTTCCTTCGACCTCCACTACTATTCTTCATGATTGTTTTCTGGAGACCTTTTATGAAGACTGGTTTATGGTAAAATGTGCAAGACTGAGTCTGTTGGAAATTAAACTATTCTTAATTTTGAAATGTTTGACTTGACACAGGAAATGCCAGGACTACCAATACACTTTAATGTCTGAGCTAGAGAAACTTATGATATCAAAACTTAGACCAAGGAGAATTGAATGTTTAAGACCAAACTCGGAAATTCAGTAATTTTCCTTAGTAAAATTTTATAATTCTTAAGTATCAGAAAATCCTATGAATTGCTTAGAAAGAAAGTAATGTAGTAAAAGTAAAATAATGTTATATAAGGTATATGCCACACATACAAAAAGTACAGACATTCAAATTTGATAGCCTGGGTTCAGATATCAATTTTATTACTCATTTGCTGAGTAGCCTCTCCTTTTTCAGTGTAAGATTGAAAATGTAATATGACATTAGAAATTGTTGTGAGAATTAGAGACAATACAAAGAACTAAGTACATATTATCAAAATGAACTTTCAAGAAGTGGAAGAGGTCTATTTAGTGCACTGTTTGCAGTTATTTCTTTTTTCTTTCTTTCTCTCTCCTTTGGTTTATTCCCTGTTGTCACTGTCTTTAATTTCTGTTCCTTTGTCTTCTGTATAAGTTTATCTGGGGGAAGGGAAGGGGAATCACAGAAGTGGCAGAACAGTAGGTGAACCAATGCAATGGTGATATCCACTAGACACTGTGTTGGAAATGAACTTAGAAAATGAGGAAGAGTTAACAAAAGAAATGTACTGGAGCTGGGCGCTGGTGTCTCACGCCTGTATTCCTAGCTACTCAGGAGGCTGAGATCTGAGGATTGCGGTTCAAAGCCAGCCCGGGCAGGAAAGTCCATGAGACTCTTATCTCTAATAAACCACTAGAAAACCAGATGTGGCAATGTGGCTCAAATGGTAGAGCACTCGCCTTGAGCTGAGGAGAGCAGGGACAGCACCCAAGCCTAGAGTTCAAGCCCCATGACCGACTAAAAAAAAGAGAAAGAAATGTACTCATTACCTTATTTTTTAACTGTAACCCTTCTGTATATTACCTTTACAATAAAATTTGTTAGGAAAGAACTAATTACATGGCCTAATACTCAGGAAATAGTAGCCTTTATCACCTATCAAGTCAGAGTTGTTTTTTTAGTACAGTTAATAAATACCTTGAAAGTCTCACCTGTATGAAACTCTTATTCTATATTCCTTTCCTATAATACATACCTTTTTGTACTATGACCATGAGATCTATAATATTCACTCTTTTAGTGCCTTAAATGATTTGACTACACTAAAGAATTATTTTAAGACCATATACCATAGAGTTTCTACATGTCATTTCAGACATGGAATAATGGGATGTTTCTTCCATATAAATGCTGGCTTCTGGTATTATATATACCTATGCTAGATTTAGACCACAGTCCAAATACATCACTACAAATACATGTGTATTTAGAGTTTGGACTCTACATGCAATTTTTATAAGAACCAGGAGAGCCAGTTCTCTTGCTAAAGTATATTAATTTTATGGCTGTTGTATAACTCAGCGGTAAGTATGCATGTTTATTCTGGGTAAGACTTTGTATTCAATTCCTAGCACCCAAAAAATAAAAATTATTGATTATATTTTATTTTATTGTGTTTGTAACAATGCATTGCCACACCATAGATGTATGTTATTTGCAAATACCAGAGCCAGAAAAACTGCATTGGTTATTCAAATTAGAAGGTAATTCTACTGACTCTGAATGGCTTTGTTTGGGAACTGTTTTCTAGAGAATTAAAGAAAGTAGATGGCTGGAGGTGTCATTCACGTAGTAGATCGCTTTCCTAGGCATGTCATGAACAAGTAGCATATATAAAAGAAGATATTGATAAAGTGGTGAGTATATTGTAATTTTCATAGTAATAGAACCTTGAATTGGTTTAATATTTTGTAAAATATCATTTTTCTTTAACACCGGGTTACTTTGCACTGGAGATGGAGGTAGAGCAGATGGTGGGAAACGTTGGGCAGGCTTTAGTGAGAAAGGAAGGGAATGTATTTATCAGAGATAGGGAGGTATCTAGGTTTTGAGAAGCATAGACTGATGGTGGTATTAGAAAGCAAAGTGTCGTTAGATATATTTGTCAAATGAATGGAAAAAGACAAAGAGAAATAAGCTGATATAGAGATTTGCTCGCTAGCTCACTGATAGAGTTTACAAGTCATAACAGTATTTTTGTCTGTTTTTTACTATTATTAATGGAGTATCACCTGTGTTTTGAAAACTGACACTTGGTTACAGTTTACTTTTGTTTATGGGCAGAACATTTTTATAGTTCCATAACAGTTTTTAAAACTTGGATAAAAAATGAAGAGGGAGGAAGAAGAAGAATGTAGTCATAATTCATTGCATATACCACAAAATTAAGAAAAATAGGAAGAGGTGGGCCAAAGGCAGGGGGTGAAAATATTTAAGAGAGTGATACAGATCAAGATGCATTGTATACATTAACTGCTTTGTTAAGTGGCAAAAAATGCAATAAAAAATTAAGAAAAGGAGGGGTAGGTTTGGAGTGCTGGGTAAGAATGTTGGCAGCTGTGGTATTGATAAAGAGACACTGTATTCATAAACTGCTTTGTTAAATAGTGATTCCTTTGTAAACTACTTAAATGTAATAAAAATATTTTTAAAGATTTAAAAAACTTGGGATTCATAAACATAAAAATAGATAAAATGTCTTGTTTTCCACATCAGTCTGTTTTCAAGTGAGCCTAAATTAACTGTTATTACCTGGAAACACATCCACTGCTCAACTTTCTCTCCAGCTGTACAAAGTTCCATTTTCTTCCACTTTCCTTTCCTCTTTCTTAAAAAATTATTTATATTTTCTTTCTTCTACCTTTCCAGTTATAGATATGGACATTTTCAAATTGCTTAATCTCTCTCAGCCTCAATTTTTTTCATATGTAACATGAAGTCAATAAAAGGTAATATTGCCATTTTCAGAACTGAACTAATGTTTGGAAGTACCTAGTATAACAATAGTACCTAATAGTTAAAGTTTACTTTGGCAATGTGATTTGTTTCTCCTCTCCTCTCATTTATTAATGTAGAAAACATTAATAAATTGTGGTGTTTGCCAAAACTTTAGTCTATATTTATTCATTTAACATGTTTTCTCTTTGCTATAGTTATTTGCTTATTTTACTAATTTGATTGATATAGTACAAACTATAGTATTATTCTCCTCCATGGAATTACAGCATAAGTACATTACTCATAAGTTAAAGTTAGGTTTGATTACACTTAGAGCTGACTTTTAGTTATGAAATTATTTGCTTCTCATCTAATTGAATTGATTTCTGGGGTTTAGGATGTAATTCAGTGGTAGACCTTGCCCAGTGTATGCAAGGCCCTGGGTTCCATCCCCAGCATCACGATTAAAACAAGCAAAAACCTCTTTCATTCTTTGTATCTCCATCAATGACAATGATATTAGAGGTTGTTAATTAGTATTTCAATTCTTTCATTTTTGTTCCTATAACACATCACTAAGTATCTTCATGATATTCTTGGTTCATGTAGTGTCATATTGGATACTTAATATTTCTGTGAAAGCCTTTACGTATCCTTAACTGTATCTCTTCTGTCATTCAAGATCCCTCAGCAAAGTAAAATTCAACTTCACTTGGTTATAAATAACACCATTGTCAAGTAGATTCTTTGATATATTAAATAAGAAGCTCAGATCTCAAAGAATGATAAAAGCATCTTTCACACTTTGTAAGGCTTAACCGCTAATGAAAGATTGTAACTGAAACATCATAAGGAAATTAGCTGCATTCAAACAAGAAATAATAGATTTAGTTTAATCTAGTTTTATTACTTGTCCATTGTTTCTTATTAGAAATCATCTCACAGTCCTCTTCGCCTTCTATACTTCATCATCCTTACATTATAAAATATTTTGATCATATAGTCATTGCTAATGGTGGAATGTAATACCCTGAAGTTCTCTCCACCTCCATGAAACAGTACTACTGCTATTACTACTGTTATTATTACTAGTGCAGAAAAAGGTCTTTGACTTTAAAAGTGATGAGGAATCTACAGGGTGGTAGATATTATGTAAAAATGATGGTATTACTTCTCTTATATAGATTTTTGCTTGCTTTTTTTTTTTGTAATTTCCTTCAAATGAAAGATTATTACCTACTGCTTTTAAAATTTGCAAGTTAAAGATGAGTTGTCAGATTTTTTTTCATTTAATTAATTCTAACATTGACAGAGCTTTACTCTATGCTCAGTATTTTAACATAGTCCTGTCAGTTTTATACATATAGCTTATAGGGTTTGTTCTAAATATGTCATACCAAAATTTTATTTGAATGTAAAATGATATTATGGATATTGCTGCCTTTTTTTCCTTGTAAAGACTAATTGAAAGGCACTAATACTGATAGATTGTTTCACATCCTTTATAGATGATTCTTAGCGATAAATTTTGTCTTTCAGAGTAACAAAAATGTTATTCAGAATATACTGTGTTTTAAGAGCCACTCATAGCATAGCATTATTCAGAAATTTAAGAAGGATTTAGAGCCAGGCGCTGGTGGCCTGTAATCCTAGCTACTCAGGAGGCTAAACTCTGAGGATCGCGGTTCAAAGCCAGTCCAGGCAGGAAAGTCCATTAGATTTTTATATCCAGTTAACCACCAGAAAACTGGAAGTAGCACTGTGTCTCAAGTGGTAGAGCACTGGCCTTGAGCTGAAATGCTGAGGGACAGCACCCAGGCCCAGAGTTCAAGCCCCACTACCAACAACAACAACAAGGAAAGGATTTAGAATATGAGATATATAATTACTAAGTGGGTCTGGGACTATTACAAATTGTAATGATCTTAGATATAAATGATAATATCTTGTTTTCTGTCTGTTCCTTATCTCTGTTGTGTAAAAATGGATGAAATCTTTACAATTAGTTCACTAGTTACAGTTTATGCCCTGTGCAGATTTGTGCGTGTGTGAGAAATGTAAAATATTGTTTACTATTAACATTAATCATAAATAATGTCTTGGCTAAATATTCTGTTGTTATAATCTAATGTGTATTTTCTTTCATTTAGTTGTAAACTTTTATGACTGGTCTCTTAATCTTTATCTGCAGTAGACTTCTAAGACAAAGTTGGTATAATTGTTCAGCATATTCATTTTTATAGTTTGATGTTATAATGAAAAGTGAAATAAAACATTTAATTCATTCTTACTCTCTGGTGATGATGTGTTGATAAGTGTTCAGTTGTCTATGTAATGGTCTTGACCTGATCATTTTCCCTGCAAGCTCTTGAAGCATATTTAAAAATAGAGTATTTTACCAAAGATATCTAAGCTATTTATAAACCAGGAGATGTTATATATGTACCCAAGTCTTGTTTTCAGAACAACAAAGAGAGAAGAGAGTCATAGAGCAATAAAAAGAATGAAGTTGCACGTAACATGTGTGTGTATGTGTGTGTGTGTGTGTGTGTGTGTGTGTGTGTGTGTGTGTGTGTATCATCAAGTAATTCATTAGCATGGACACATTTAACAGGTGAACTTCTAACAAGCAAACTTGTACTTGATTATACCATAACAAAATCTGTACTTGTGACCTTATTCTGATTAATGAAATCAATTTGAATGTAAACACCTTAGGTTTTAGAATATTAACAAAGTCATTAATGCCCATGAGCCGTTACCCTAGTACTGATTCTCATTTTCTATACCTATCTCATGCTTCAGTCTTGCATTGTTGCATAAATACATTTAACCATGAATCTGTATTTAAGTATATATTAGAGGACATGTCATGTTTTTGCAATATTTTTATAGTTTCCAAGCTAGAAATTACTGTCCTGTGTTTGCTACCAAAACAAACTCAGCCTAGAATTCAGTTTTCCAGCAGTCTCTTAATCTTCACTCTTTAACACACTAGCTTCTCAATAACATTTTTCTCATCATGGTATATATATCTTCCCATATTTTGTCTTAGCATATTTCTTTCCTCTCCAAGATGTACTTCTTTGCTTAAAATATTTACAAAGCACATTTCTGAAGTTTACTGTTTAGATTTGCTTAGTCATGACCTAGGTCATTCTTTTAGTCTGTATCTTAAAAGCACCATCAGGAAATTTGTGGTTTATCTCACATTATCATACATTATTCTTGACTATGTTAATAGCAGACTTTATTGAGTAATATTTACATGACAAGAGAATATATTGCAATGTATTCAACGCTTATTGATAGTACTTAGAAATTTACACTGTAAGAATACTGGTCAATAAAGAATTTCTAATGGTTTTAGCAATAGAAATTCTTCAGAACTTAAAATCTATATCCATCTGTCTGTCTATCTAGATAAGATGCCTTCATTGGTTTCCTCTACAGATGTTAAGAATTGCATTTGCAGAAGGGTAGGAACATTGTACTACTGAATAGGACTTTTTGGTTCTAACTGGTGTTAATAGCAGCTTTTATAAATTGTGTTGTAGGCCTTTATTTTTATTTAATGGAAATCGCTCATCCCTATAATCCCAGCTACTCTGGAAGCTAAGATCTGATTATAATGGTTCAAAGCATACCAGGGCAGAAAAATTCTTGAGACTCTTTTTGGCAAAAATCCAAAAGTGGAGTTATGGCTCAAGTGGTAGAACATCAACCTTGAGTGAAAAGGTGTGTGAAGCCGTGAGTTCAAGTCCTAGTACCAACACCAAAAAAATAAATCCATATATTGTATATTCTTAGTACGAGTAATATATTTTTGAGCAAAACTGACACAATCCCATGGTGCTTTCAGTATAACAGAAGAAATGAGTATGCAGAATCATATGATACAGTTGCAAGCTAGATGGTAAATGCCATATACAAAATACAATTTATATTAAGATATATTTAAAGACATGCTATTTAAGGTGAGATCTGAAGGATAAATAGGTGGGTGGTAGACAAGAATAGAAGGTTACAAATAAAGGATATGGCATCACACATATTCCTAGGTGGTTAGGGGAATGGTGAACTTCAAACTAGAGGAAGCAGAGCCCTGACTATAAAGTTAAGGGAAAGAGTTTGGAATTAATCCTTAGTTCAACAAAAACCATTAAACACTTTTTGGCAATGTTGAAATATAAGATAAATCTTGGGCGGATGGGGGATGAGGGCGCGGGCCAGGATGGGAAGAGGAAACAAAGGAGGAGGCAACAATGCTTGATAAGAAGTGTACTCATTACCTTGCGCATGTAATTGTAACCCCTCTGTACGGTATTTTCGCAATAAAAAAATAGAAAAAAGATAATTATTCTTATTGGGAATTACTCTGGTAATGTATAGAGATTGACTAAAAGAACGGCTAGAATTAATATAAGAACAATTAGTGAGTAAGCTAATATAAGAGTTTTATTCTAGCCAGGCGCTGGTGGCTCACGCCTGTAATCCTAGCTACTCAGGAGGCTGAGATCTGAGGATCGTGGTTCAAAGCCAGCCCCGGGCAGGAGAGACCGTGAGACTCCTATCTCCAATAAACCACCAGAAAACCGGAAGTGGTGCTGTAGCTCAAGTGGTAGAGTACTCGCCTTGAGCTGAAGAGCTGAGGGACAGCGCCCAGGCCCAGAGTTCAAGCCCCACGACCGACCAAAAAACAAAACAAAAAAAATTTTATTCTAGCACCTGACACGGTAGACACTTAGAAGAGATTTTTGGATAAGCTAAATAATGACTGTATCATTGCCTTTCTTCTAATACCTCAAATTAATCATGAGTTTAACTAATAATTTCAAAGAATTACAAAAAATGGTGCTTAATTTTATTAATATTTTTCTTATAAAGTTTCAGCTATTTTTAACTGTTTATTCATCTTACCTAGTATGAAATTAAATCACTTACTTTAACAGCTATTTAGCATGTGCTAGATATTGGCTAAAAGCTAAGGATAAGGAATTTATGAATAAGATAACCGCTACCTCAGCTATCAGCTAACATTATTTGTCAGGATAGAGTAAAGCACATAGTATATTGACCTATGATGGAGTCTAGACTAAGCCTGCATCTCAACCTCAGTATCTGAGATGTCCTAGGTACATGAGAGAACCTGCCTTAGTCTGTTTTGTGTTGTTAGAACAGAATATCTAATGCTAGTATTTTAGAAAGAATAGATGCTTATTTTAGCTAATGGTTTTTCAGGCTTAGCCTAAAAGTCCAACAGAAAGTAAACCCATCTGTTCAGCCTCTGATGGATGCCCCAATGGCTATGTTACAATATGACAAAAGAGTGAACAGTACCTGGAGATGTGCAAAAGGGGGCCAAATGTGTGGTGTGGGGACTTAACTTTGTAACAGCCCATTTCATAAGAACTAACTTACTCCATGAGTATAACATTAATCTTTTCCAAGGGTGGTGCCTGAAAGTGCTAATTACCTTGGCCCCACCTCTTAAAAGTTCCATCACTTCAACATAACCACATTGAGGACTCAGCTTCCAGCGCATGAACACACTCAACCATGTCCAATCCATACACTCTTATCAACTTAAATACATCTTTTCCCTATATCTTCTTGGTTTTAACCTATCCTGTCACATTTCTATTTGATGATCTTAGCTGAAATAAATCCCTGACCCCGAAAGTCCTGCCATATGACACAACCCTGTAGCTTAAAAGATTTGAGTCCCTCAACTCTTAGTAAAGCTGAGTACTGATTTCATGGATTAACATTCTATTACTTCATAAAACATTACCACAAATCTAGTGGTAAGACCTAGATATACTGTTTCACAGTTTTCATGAGTCAGAAGTCCAGGCACCATTTGTCTGGGTCTTTTGCTCAGTATGACAATCAGGTTGTCAACCAAATTGAGTTCTCATATGTAGCTCAGAGCCTTCTTGCAAGCTCATTTAGGTTACTGACAGAATTCACTTTCTTACACTTTGAAGAAGGATGCTCCTTGCTGGATGAGTGCTAGTAGCTCACACCTGTAATTCTAGCTATTCAGGAGACAGACTCAGAGGACCTCAGTTCAAAGCCAGCAGTAAAACCATGAGACTCTGTCTCAAAAGAAAAATAATAACAACCAATTAAAAAATGTAGCTGAAGGTATAGTCCAAGTGGCAGAGCACCAATAAAGAAGTAAAGTAATTTGAGTTCAAAACTTCAGTACTGCCCCCAAAAAGGGAAAAAATGGAAGTTGTTTTGTGTCTTGCAAAAGCAAGATCAGTGGAAGAGAAAACCTCTTCTGAAATCCCTGAGCTCAGAGGAAGTTTTAAGTCCTTTTCTACAAAGTTTACTTTCTTAAGTCAGGCCCAGGCTTACCCACAATACTCTCCTTTGATAAGCACAGAGTGCACTAGTTATGTATCTTAATTATATATTACCTCAATCCTGTCACATTTTTGAGTAACTTAATCAATGGAGTGACATAGTTTATATTTAAATGTCCTGTCTACATTCAACTAGAGGAGACTATATAAGGCTATGTGTCATTGGGCGTAAGCCTTTTTAGAATTTTGCCTGCCTCACTTGATTTTTTGTGAAATCACCAATGTCTCTTGACTTTCAACAAAGTCATGTCCACCTTAGTCTCTATGAAGGGATGCTGATGACTCTTCACCATTCTCTTCCTTCATTTCATAGATGTTAGGTTTCCTAAAATGACCCATCAACAGTTTAGCCTATATCTTGTCTCATACTCATTGTTTTCTACAGAATAAAGGCAAATTTACTCGTTCTAAAATTACAAGTAAGCCGCCAGTGGCTCATGCCGGTAATCCTAGCTACTCAGGAGGCTGAGATCTGAGGATCACAGTTCAAAGCCAGCCTGGGAAGGAAAGTCCTTGAGACTCTAATCTGCAGTTAACCACCAGAAAACCAGAAGTAGCTCTGTGGCTCAAGTGGTAGAGTGTTCACCTTGAGCTGAAGAGCTGAGGGATAGCACCCAGACCCAGAGTTCAAGCCCCATGACTAACCAAAAAAAAAAAAAAAATTAAAAGTAAGAGCAGATGCTGTTTTTCCCTTAATTAATTGCTAAAGAACACATGCTCATTAGACAATGGAAAAAATGAAAACGGCCCATAAGGCTATCTCTTATGACTGATGTATTTGGAAGAAGCCTAGCAGACCATAGCTTGTTATAGCTCCTGCACTCAAGGTAGGTACACTGTGCCTGCATGGTAGAGAGACCCTGAGGAAGGTTGGAAAAAACCTTGCCATATTTGAGAACAGGGTACTGGAGACCATGGAGGCCTAGGAGCTGCAGCCTCAGTGGCAAAGAGTACTGTTCTATTGTGTTAGGGTGCCTTAGAATAAAAATGTAGTTGTGACTTAATTATTAAGAGAGACTGGACATCCATAGGGTGAGCCCTGTGGTATGAATACACCAATGGTTACAAATAATATTTCTGAAGCCACATGCTTTTTATAGATTAAAGCATTTCCATCTGAATTCAACCTTCTAACTTCTAACAAAATCTGGTATCCTGCATACAGTTTAAGGCAACATTCTTCTGCAGCTAATTTAAGGATAGACTGGTGGCATTTGCTTGAAGAAATATTTTTCCTTTATTTACAATGACCTTCACTCTTTTTATGTGATTGTTTTATCCATTAAAGCCTAGCTTAGGGAAATAGGCTTAGATATTCCTCCCCACTAAAGCCTTTCCATTTCTAGAAGCCTGCCCTGGTGTTCATCCTTAATCCTTTCCTCTGTTTGTTCTTTACCTGGAGCTGCAGGTGTTTCTATCTATCAGTTACCTAGCATAATATATTAGAATTTATTTGTTCGTTTATCTGTCTACCCTATTAGTGAAGTCTTTGGGGATAAAAACAGGCTTATTCATGTTTTTAACTATTAGTAACTGACATAATGACAAATCCTCTGTGAATGACTTCGATCAATGAATTGATCATTGCACCAACCCAACTCTCTGTATTTGCACTTACGTGACTTCAGGTAAACAGATCCGATTCCTTTAGAATCAGACATTGATCCTATTTAAACCTATACTTACTTACTTAGTAAAGTGGCCACTTAGGTAGTTAGTAAGGTCTAGAGTTCTTTGCTCTTATTTCCTCCTTCTGACCAGCACATTTTAGTCATAAGACCCTTCTTCCAAACAGATGTTATAGCAGAGACAAAGCCTTTTTGTTTTGAAACCCTGCAAGTCACTCCAGAGAGTATGTGAAAAGCTAAGCACTTGACACTGAGAACAGCAATTACATAGGGTCTTAATTGCAGTTGTGCACATTTGGGTGAAGTTCTAAACCTAGGAAATAAAAAAATTAGGAACTATGATACCAGAAACTTGGATTTGCTGGGGGAGACCAAAAAAATCTTTAAGAATCACCATATTTTTTAAACACACAGTTCATGTTTAGGGAATATATACAGAATAATTTTAAGGTTATTGATGTTTCAGCTAGTGAAGAAAATAGTTTTATTTTTTATATGTGCCAGAGCTAAGTCAGATATGGTATCTTCAGATTTTCATCTCTACTGAAAATCCTTTTTAATTTTTACTTTTGAAAAGCATTAAAGATGATATGTTAACATAATTAGTTTTTTTAAGTATTATTTAAATACAAGACAAATGGTACAGAAATCAAAAACAACAAAGGAGAAAAAAATAAAACCCAAAATAACAAACCTTGTTTCCATTTTTTGTAGTTTATTTCAATAAACATCATTTTATATGCACATCACTATTGACCTTTTGTCTTGTATGTAAGTTTATCTGTTTTGCAGAGGGTAATAGGAGCACAGAAATGGTGGACAAAGAATGAACAAATGCAGCAGTGATACTCACTAGACACTGTTGAAAATGAACTATACAGCTTGTAGGGGAGTGGGGATCAGGAGGAAAAATTGGGAGAAAACAAGGGAAGATGTGCCCCTGCTCAAAAGAAATGTACTCATTACCTGACATGTATCTGTAACCCCTCAGTACATCACCTTTACAATAATAATAAAAATGTATTTTTAAAATAAAAGTACCGTTTAGGAAGTAGGGCATATCTGCAATCTTAGCTACTCAGGAGGGTGAGATCTGAGGATCACAATTCAAGCCAGCTAGGCATGAAAGTCTACAAAACTCTTAGCTCCAGTTTACCACCAAAAATCCAGAAGTGGAGCTATGGCTTAAAGTGGTACAGCACTATCCTTCAGAAAAAGGAGCTCAGGGACAGCACTCAGATCCTGGTTCCAGCCCCATAACCAATAAAATAAAGTACCATTGTGGATAAACAATTATGTGTGTAACAATTATTTTAAACAAATGGATTTACAAAGGAAATAAACAAGTATAAATTTGAGGCATTTATGTAACTTTTAAAATGTAAAGCTCCTTTCTAATATTATACATTCATTCTAACTTCTTTTCAATTTTGAAATATTCTGATCACAAAGGTGTACTTCTAAAAGGTTGTTTACTGTATAATATATTGGCATTAGTCTAGGCTAAGTAACTGAGTAGTTACTAGTTTATCTCCTTCTCCCCTAACTGTACTGTTTTGTCTTTTGAGTTCTACAAGCAGGCACTATTGAAGTAAAAAGTAGGAAACATAGAGGAAAGTAGCAATTTTGTTAATCCAGAAAAAAATACCACAATTTTTAATTTGAAATTTCATGGGAATTTTTTTAAATAGTCAACTAAAAGCAAATACAGTTGTAGTTACTTGGTATAATAGTTTTTAAGGTGCCATATGAAAATTTTTAAAGGAGAATATTCAGAATTAAGGTCATTATTAAAGATCCTATAATCGTATAAAACAGCTCTGGAATAGTAATAATTGAAATTTTTTAGAAATTCATAATAATCAGTTTTATCAAGTACCTTAGTATAACATCAGGGGTTGCTTTACTTTTGTTATTTTTTGTTATCCATGTCGTTTTCATTTATTTGGCTTGGTTGATTTCAGCTTATTCTTTTACATCTCTGTCTACTACATGATACTTTAACCCCTTTTACTCATTTTTAATAATTTAATTTTCCCAGAAAATATTAACCATAGTATTTTAAAATTTTGCATTTTTTCTATATCATGTGTTTACATAGTGTGTTGAAGAAATACATTTATATTATCATCACTATGTAGTTATTCATAACCAAGACATCAGTGGCAAGACTATAAATTTTTCTCATAGTCTTTTCTTTTGTATAGTGATTTCTTCAGCTAGATCAACAAATTGATTATTATATTTTGCTAGATCATAAATAATGCCTAAAGTCTCAAATATAAGTGAAATTTGTTGGGGAAAATGTTCTTCCAAGCCTCTGTGATTAAATGGTGCTACACTTTAGTTTCTACTGAATACAGAGTGCATGCTTGACATAGTTCATGAAAGATTTTTGCTAGCTTTATTTATATTAAACATTTGAGCAATGAACAGTCCTGTTGCATATTAGGATTTGAATCCCTTATGTATAAGAGTATCTACCTCTTTCTTTGTTTGATTTTGAAACGACCTTACTTAAAAATGTATGAGGCTATTTATAATAGACTCTGGCAGTGATTAAAGAGGTGTGAATAATAGGTTATTGGAACCAGACAAATCCTAGTTGGCTAAAACTTGTATTACAACGTTTATGCCATTCAGATGTATCTTATTTTTGTAATGTGATAATTTCTATTTTGACATGGATTTTTTTGTATAATACAGTGCGTCATCTTTCTTGTCAAAATGGTTTACCTATTGTATTTTATTGTTTTATTTTGTGTTTTAAGATAAAAAAAGATTTAAGCCTTTCAGGCAAGTTAATCAACATGTTATGCTTAGTGACTGGTTAGTTTAGGTTTTCAAATATTAAAACAGTATAGAATATTCATTCTTAAGTGGACATAACTTTCTGTTTAAAGCTTTCCTATGAGATAAATGCAATTGAGGGTTTGTGTTTTTAATGGGAAAGAGGTCCTTTTCTTACACAAAATTTAAAAGCAGTTGTTGTTATGTGAAGAATGTTAATACTTCTGAGGAAATTTGGAATAGCATTATATGTAAGAGATATTCACTTTATATTTCAGTAAACCCTTATGTATTTTTAATATAAAGACATGGAAAACATAAATTTGAATTAGATAATACTTTTAGAATGAAAGGAACCTCTGGAGAGCATTTTAAAATTTTGAATAGTTTTTTATTTAAATACTTGTACAAAGAAGTTTCAAATTGGGGTAACAATTCTCGATAACAAATGTACTGGTTACCTTACTCAGGTAATGTAACCCCTGTGCACAGTATCTTTACAATAAAAAAAAGTTAAACACAAAGTTTCAAATCAACATGCCAGTTTAGGAATGCAATGCACCTTTATTCTATAAATTTTGAGTAAGCCAGCATAATGATTTTTCATCATTAGTTTTTGTGATTCAAAGTACTTTGTCATTTGGTAAACTCAAGTATGCTCAAGGTTGACTAAGTTCATTTTATCATTATAACTCAGCCAAGAAGTTGTGTTTTTAAAAAGAATGTAACTGGCAAAACTATACCTGAGAAAGTTGAACTTCATGAAAAATAAAGCTTAGAGAAATAATTATAGAAAATTGCTATAGAAATATTCTACAAGAAATACAAGAAATTCCCAAATTTTAAGCAAAATCCAATATAAGCTACATGTCTTAGCATGGCAAAGTCCGCTATTGTGTAATTCCTCACTCAACACGCTTTCCTTAGAGTCACCACAGCTTTTTGTTTGTTTGTTTTGGAGTACTTGGGTTTGAACTCGGACTTGCTAGGCAGGATCTGGCAACACATTTTGAATTATTTAAGTCGTTTTTATTTTTAAAGATTTTAAATAAGCTATCTGGCTTGAAACCTATTTTCACTTATTTTTTTCCTTTTTTATTTTTATTAAGTCTGAAAAATTGTCAACAGTCTTTATTTTGATAGTATATAAGGACCTATTTGTCTAGACCAGGCTTCCTCTTTAGAGTAGATTTTTTAAAAGATAGGAAACAATTCATATAAATGCATATAAGCAGCTTAAGATTTCATGAAAAACATAATGTCACATTCAAAACACCTAGCCAAGAGTATTTTATTTATGCCTTTAATACTATAGGGGGGAAAAGGGGGAAAAATACTATAGGGCCATGGAAAGAACTCTATAGACTTGTATTAATCTTTCTAATAAATCTCTTTGTAAATTTAAATAATTTGTTTAACCCCCATGTGCCTTTTTAAAAAAAGAAAAATCATTTTGCCAGTTTTATAGTGTTCTGAGAATGTGCTGCCTAAAGAACTTTGCAGCTTGTAAATGGCAATGTAGTTGAGTGGCTCAGTAATGTACTCTGTTAACCTGAAGATTCGAGTTGCAAGTTGAACACAAAATATATGGTGCAAAAAACCAAGCCTTCAAAGCTCAACCTCACACCATCCGTGACTTAAGTTGACAGCTGTATTTAGTTAGGAGATACTTGGGGAAAACAGAACAGTTTGAGGAGCTCCCTGTGGATTCATTGACTTCTGGCTCATTTTGGCTTTTTAAGACACTTTTCATAGGAGACAGATTTATGTCTGTAACTTCACTCCAGTCTGTAGATTCATAGGACATTCTGATTATACAGTTAGTCTAACTTTATAACCCTACAGTAGTGCACAGTTCTCTCTTGTTTAGGTTTTCCAATTGGGGACATCCTGTGATCTGACTATTCCTAGTGCACAGACTAATCCCACCCGTATCCTGTTTGTAATTGGATGGGGGCCTGGAAATGTTAGTGCCAGATTGTATAGCGTCTTCTCCAACAGAAATCTGAAGTTGGAGTTTATTTACTTCCGATCTAAACAGATACTTCTCGTAGGTGGGTCTCCACTCCAAAAGACAAGATTATGTAATAAGTTAGATACCTAGTTTTGTCTCCAGAGTCAATCTTTAATACTACCTCACATTGAATTTACATGGCAAGAGAAAACTGAAAACAGGTTTTAGAAATTAGCATAATACGATGTTTAGTCTATAAAATTACTTTATTTGCATATTAATTATGTTTATTTGCTTTGATTGGAGAAATAAACTTCTGATTCAACTTAGATATACACCCCTTTGTCACTGCCATAATACTGCTTATTATTGTACAAATAGCATATTAATACATAAAATTTTATGCACTTTTTGCTTCTGTTGCTCAAACAGAAAATTCAAGAGAAAGTTTTGTTCTTTTTCCAGAAGGAAGCTGTGAGGTGTATTGAATGATGCATAGCCCTAAAATGGCGGAGTGTTTGTATGTGTATAGAGGCAACTGATTCCTTACCTAGTTCCAGATGCATATCTTAGTTGTTGCCCAGGAAAATGCATCTGGCCAGAAAAACATGTATTTCTCCTGCTAGTCTTACTCCTATAAATGTGTCCTTGCCTGGATGTGACTGGAAGAAGCAGTATTGATTGCACTATAAATCTCTTAACTAATATCGGTAAAAGAAGATCATTAAAGTGATAGGTTCCTGTAGGCCCCCCCTAATATTCTGGCATCCAGAATGCTTTGTAATGTTCTTGGCATATAATAATCTCAGAAGTATACTTCCCAAGTTCATTTTAAACTTCAGTTTTAGTAAACTTAGAAATTCCACTCATTTCAACTACATCACAACAACATCTTATCTGACCTTTTCTGCTTGTCTCAGACATACACTAGTTATTGCAAATAAGGGAAACCATGGGACCTATGTTTCTTTGGGCCTGGCTTACTTCACTTACTATAATTTTTTCCAAGTCTTTCCATTTCCTAACAAATGGGGCAATGTCATTCTTTCTGATGGAGGCATAGAAATTAACCCCAAGATAAGGACACAAGTGGTTTTTTCTTTCTTGCTATTGTTTCTAATGTATTTATAAGGTGATTTTTTTGTTGCTTTGTATGTCCCTCCCCCACAGTATAACCCCTGTTTTCACTGTATTGATGTTGGTATAATTTGGGGAGGGGAAGGGAAGAATAAATTGTTTAAATAAGGATACAGGTAGACCCATTGCAACAATGAGATGTACAAGATGCTATGTTGAAAAATAAACTTTACAACTTTGGCAGGGCAGGGGGTGGGGGGTGGGAGTGTAGTCATGGAGATGGGAGGGCAGGGATGGTAGGGGAAAAACAAAGGAGGAGGCAACAATGCTTGATGAGACATACTCATTACCTTACTCATGCAATTGTAACCCTTTTGTATGGTATTTTCACAATAAAATACTTATTTAAAAAAAGAAATTCCACTCACTACTTTTTGTAAGTATTGTCAGAAATATAGGTGCTAAAACTATACAGTGAATTAAATTAAATGAACTCCAGTAATAGTAACAATCAAAACAAACTTAATCATGGAATTAATGCAATGATTTACTGAAAACCTCAGTTTCTTGTCTTTTTGTATGTACTAGGGATTAAAGCCAGGCCCTCAAATGGGGTAATTAAGTGTTGTACCCTTTAAGTCACACCCATACTTCTTTTTTTTAATATATGTATATATATAATTGTTACTGTAAAGATGATGTACAGAGGAGTTACAGTTATATAACTCAGATAATAAGTTCATTTCTTTTTGAACAGTATCACCTCTCCCCACAATCTCTCACAGTTTTTCCTTCCTGTCCTCATCTACAATTTGTATAGTTCATTTTCAACATAATGTCTTAGCAAGTATCACTCTGCATTTGTTCACCCTTTGCCCCCCCCCACCCTTATGTCCTCCCAAAGACAGATGAGCTTACCAACAAGACAAAAGGTAAAGAAAACAAAAACAGCAACACATTTATAACAATTAAAAAACGGGGCTAGAAATGTGGTTTAATGGTAGAGTGCTTGCCTAGCATGCATGAAGTCCTGGGATCGAGTCCTCAGTACCACATAAACAGAAGAAGCCAGAAGTAGTGCCATGGCTCAAGTGGTAAAGTGCTAGTCTTGAGCAAAAGAAACTCAGGGACATATATTAGTTATCGCAAATAAGGGAAACTATAGTATGTGTCTGAGACAAGCAGAAACGGTCAGATAAGTTGATGTTAGGTGAAATGAACCCCAAGATATGTATTCAAATGGTTTTTTTTCTTTCTTGCTATTGTTTCTAACATATTTATAAGATGATTTCTTTGTTGCTTTGTATGTCCCTCCCCATGGTATAACCTCTGTTTTCACTGTATCTGATGTTGGTATAATTTGTGAAGGGGAAGGGAAAAACAAATTGTTTTAATAGGGATACAGGTGGACCCATTGCAACAATGAGATGTACAAGACGTTATGTCCAAAAACAAACTTTACAACTTTGGCGGAGGGGGCAAGAATAGGAGAGCAGGGATGGTAATGGGAAACAAAGGAGGAAGCAACAATACTTGGTAATGTAAGGTAATGTACTCATTACCTTGCTCATGTAATTGTAACCCCTCTGTATGGTATTTTCACAATTAAAAAAAAACTTATTAATTAAAAAAAAAGAAACTCAGGGACAGTGCCCAGGCCCTCAGTTCAAACCCCAGGACTAGCAAAAAAAAAAAAAATTAAGTTAAAAATATGAATATAGAATAAAATCCTTTTGTTTCCATTTCTTGGAGTCCATTTCAATAAATATTACTTTATATGGTCATAACACTCATACCTCTTTTGTTCTTACTTTACTTTTGAGATAAGATTTTGCTAACTTTGCCAAGACTGGTCTCAAACTCAAAAGCCTCCTGCCTTTGCCTCAAAGGTAGCTGAAATTATAGGCATGCACACCAATGCCAGTGTGAAATACTACTTTCAACCACATGAATGGAATTCCTTTTGAAAACATGAGAGTCATAATTAATATTCCACAATTATAAGCTGTAGGACCTATTTAGTATAACCAATCAACAAAGGATGTTTTTATATACTTAATTATGGAAATGTGAAATGAAACAAAATCATACTGAATCATTGATGAAGTTTACTATAAATACAAAAGGAGAAAAAGTGGAGAATCAGTGTAAGTTTAGACAGCATTATATTGAAATACAGATAATGAACATTACCATATAGTGCATAATTTATGTAAAACTCAATAAATATCTATTGAGTTAAGTATTGAGCTCTGCAGGTCTGTTATCCAAATATTTATACTGAGAATACACAAGATACAAGATACGGTATTATATTTATAATAATATAAAATCACTGTGTAATGACGAATATACAGTTCAGTGTTTTAATCTCTGCTCTCAAAATGCATTTATCCTTTTAAAGACATTAACACAGTTATAAAGTACTTAAAGAGTTATAACAATCTTTAACAAGATGCTGATTAGCTGATCCTAAAATAAATTTTGAACAGCAGTATCTCTTAGAACTTTCTGTAATGATAGAGATGTTTTATACCCATTAGATAAGATAGATTAGCTACTAGACACATAATAAGATAGTAGCTACATGTGATTGTTTAAGTACCTAATGTATCTGGTATGAATGAATAACTTCATTTCGTGTTTTACTTATGTTTTGAATTAACTTTAAATAGATATGTAAAAGTAGTTGCTACCTGTACAGTCCCCAGAAATTATTTTTCTAAATATCTTTTTATTTTTAAATGATTGATAGCCCCAAAGAAATTTTGATTATATTGGTTATAGTTTATCAGTATTAACTGTTCAAATTAAAACTAAGAAAACTTTTCAATACTAATTGATTCTTAATAATAGTCACTACATGTTAACATGATACTTTTATTAGAAATAACTTTTTCAAAAAATTTCTTAATGCCTGGCCTAATAGAAACAGTACATTTAGTCTCTTGCAGTACAATAGTTTTATCACATTACCTGTGGGGAATACATTCCAGTCTTCCAGTAGAAGCATGCATGATAGTCTTGATTATCACCTTGACTGGGTTGAGAAGTACTTGGGAGGTTAGTAAAGTACACCTCTAGCTGTATCTGTGAGGACATTTCCAGAGAAAATTACCTAAATGGGGAGGACCTTCCTGATTGTAGTCAGCACCATCCCATCAGCTAGGCTCTCAGATGGAAAAAAATGGGGGAACAGGAAGAAACCCACTCATTTGAGTGAATTGTCTCTGCTTTCTGGCTGCCTTGAAGTGAGCTATTCCATTCTGCCATTCCCTACCCACCACAATGGACTGAAACCTCTGAAACTTTGAGCCAACACAAATCTTCCCTCCCTCCTTCTCAGATACTGTGACTGTGATGAGAAGTCTTCACAGCTTAAAGTCTCAAAAAGAACCAAATCATATAGACACTTGTTTTTTTTATCCATTCTTACTGTCAATCTTAGCAATCTCAACTTCCAATTTTACTTTTTTCTTTATTAATAACTTCAACATTTTCTCTTAAAGGAAGTACTTTTTAAGTACTCTCTTTCACATTTCAAATTTGCCAGCATCACTTACTATTGTGCTTTGAGGCCATTATGAAGAACTGAATACAAGCACCCAGATAAGATAGGGCAACAATCTGCGGGGGAGGAGTTGGGGAGGTGGGGAGGAAAGGGATGGTAGGGGAAAAACAAAGGAGGAGGTAACAATACTCGATAGGAAATGTACTTATTACCTTACTTGTGTAACTGTAACCCCTCTGTACACTTATTTTTACAATAAAAAATATTTTAAAAAAAGATTGGACAACAATTATTCTGACAATAGAGATGCCTACTAAGTGACTAAGGGGCATGTAGCATCTACAGGATGAAGGGATGATTCACATTCCAGGTGGAACAGATTAGAATTGTGTAAGATGTCATCATGCTACTCAGGCATGTAATTTTAAAATTTCAAATTGTATATTCTATAATTTTCTCTTTTATGACTTGGATCAAGGTTGACGGTGGGTAATTGAAACCATGGAAAGTAAAAGGAAAGACTTCTGTATGTTATGGTTGAAAACGTATTAAAACCTGTCTCAAACAGGCATGTAGCTGGAATTAGCCTTTTGGATATATTTGGCTATTCTTTGATTATTACATTAAAACTCATCACGTAGCAGGTTCTTAAAATTTAGAGTGTGACAGTGTAACCTCATGAGTAGTATGTAGTTTTTTTTTTTTGATAGATTAAAGTCTGTGGGATTAACCTTTTATTGATGGCTTTGTAAACTTCTGCATTATTTATACATTGGCACCTAACATGCTGGCTTGAACTTGGGGCTTGGGCACTGTCCCTGCGCTCTTCAGCTCAAGGCGAGCGCTCTACCACTTGAGCCACAACACCACTTCTGTAGCACGGACTTACATAGTGCACAGCAGCACTAAATCATGAATATATTCCAAATGTTGAAACATTTCATTTCACCAGATTTAAGAGTAGCCCCATCACGTCAGAGGGTCTTCTTGAAGATTGGGAAGCTTTGAAACTCATGATAGCATTTAACAGATTTCCAAAACTAAAATTTACATGTGAAACCTCAGTTTTGATATTGGCAACAATTTTAGCCATTTGTTTTCTTCTGGGTATGACTAGATTTCTTAGTGAATTTCGAGAAGAATATCTACCAAATGTTTAGTTTGAATAACCATACTTTATAGTTGATTGTATTTTCAAGTTAAATTCGTGCACCATAAAAAGTTACTTCCAGAGGCAACTTTAATAATTGCAGGGGGGTTTTGCATAATGTAACTGTTATATTCTAATGTCTAGTAAAAGTATCCCATGTGTACCTGCCGTTTTCTTGCATGATAGGTTAAAAGGGTACTTGATTCTTAATAAACTAATTTTTACTGCTTCATCAAGGACATTCTTAAAACTGTTATATATAATTTTTTGCTGGCAGTGAGTGGTAATGGAATTAGCAAGCAAGGGTATGAGTTACTGCTAGTGAGTTGATCATACTAAGGCGTCAGTATTTTTAGCCACCATCGCCTTTGTATTGTTAGTGCAAATGTCAAGAGTAAATGGCAAACAATGCTGTCTTGTTATAAAAATTGTTTTCACTTTTGTCGTACCAACAATAAGGAGAAAAGAAATTACTTTTAGTTAGATTAAGTTAGGGGAGAATCCATTACCTAGTTTTTCCTATAAGAACAGAAATAAATTGAAAAGCACTTATCATGGTCAAATTTATTTAACCATGTCTTTTGAAATTATTCGTTGATTCAACAGTTATTGATACCTACTTTGCATGAGTTACTTTTTCTTTTTTAAAAATTTTATTTTTTTTAATTTTTATTTTTTATTGTGAACATACTGTACAGAGGGGTTACAATTACATGGGCAAGATAATGAGTACATTTCTTATCAAGCATTGCATCCTCCTCCTTTGTTTACCCTTCATGTCCCTTCCCCCCACCCAATCCTCCCCCCCCCCCCACCAAAGTTGTAAGTTCGTTTTCGACATGACAACTTGTACTTCTCATTGTTGTAACGGGTCCACAGTTATCCTTAAATGACTTGTTTTTCCCCTTCTCCTCCACAAATTGTACCGACATCAAATATAGTGAAAGCAGGGGTTATACTGTGGGGGAGGGACATACAAAGCAACAAAGAAATAATCTTATAAATGCGTTAGAAACAAATGCATGAAAGAAGAAAAAACATTTAAATATATATCTAAGGGTTCATTTTCCTAACATCACAGTGAGTTACTTTTTCTTGTAGAGGAATAGGATTCTCTGCTATTATAGTATAAAATATACTGTATACAATATATACAATAAAATAGTAAACAATGTACTCTTGTATGTAACATTTACAATAATGACCATACCAATCAGAGCATCTACAGCCCAGTTGATGTATACAGAGCATTGTGCTTATGTGCTTTTAAATACACCAACTTCTTCTTCATGGTAGTTTTAGCAGGTAGGTTATATAGAAAGTCTACTAGGTTTTTTGCCAAGCTCACACTTGTTTGGGAAGCTGTACAAATTCGGCTTATTTAAGACTTATCTTTACATCCTTTCAATTTTTAAAATTTATTTTAACATATTTCACAGCATGATAATCCTAAGTGGACACATTATCAAAATACTCCTCACTTCATTAGGAAGCCATAAAAATAATTACTAAATCATAAGCACATTTATTTTTTGTGTGCTGGTCCTAGGGCTTGAACTCAGGCCTGGGTGCTATTCCTGAGCTTTTTTGCTCAAGGTTAGAGATCTACCACTTGAGCCATAGCTCTACTTTGACTTTTTGGTGGTTAATTGGAGAAAATAAATCTCACAGACTTTCCTGCTCAGGCTGGCTTTGAATCTGGATCCTTTGATCTCAGTCTCCTTAGTAGCTAGGGTTATAGGTGTGAGCCACCAGTGCCTAAATAATTTTTTTAATATTTTATGTACTTTTCACTTTGAAATTTGTTGATTCAACCAACCTACCTTCTTTTTTCCCTTTCTTCTCTTCTCTTCCTTCCTTCCTTCCTTCCTTCCTTATCAAGTCTTTCTTTTTTTGGGGGGGGGGTCCGGTGGTGGGGCCTGAACTCTGGGCCTGTGCACTGTCCCTCAGCTCTTCAGCTCAAGGCTAGTACTCTACCACTTGAGCCACAGCACCACTTCCGGCTTTTTTCTTTTTGCTTATGTGGTACTGAGGAATCGAACCCAGGGCCTCATGCATACAAGGCAAGCACTCTACCACTGAGCCACGTTCCCAGGCCCCTTATCAAGTCTTAAGGTCACAGCCTTACAGTAATGCTTGGCTTTGTAGCTCAGGACTGGTTCTCTTATCACTTGAGCTATGCTTCTAACGGGTCGTTTTGCTGGTTAATTGATGATAGAGTCTCAATAACTTTTCTGTTGGGTCTGTCTTCAAATCACAATCCTCAGGAACTCAGCCTCTTTAGTAGCTAGGCTTACAGGCATGTGTCACTGGCATCAGCTCAACACATTTTTCATAGCACTTAATCCTTTATTGGCATGTTATCAAAATACTTCAAACTTGAGCACTTAAACATAAAAATATGTTCACTTAAACGCAAAAATGAAAACATGATGGAAATGGACATTATTGCAGAAATCTAGAATATACAAAGGTATAACAAGAGCTAGGAGAATTCAAAAAGAACCAAACTGTGACCAGTGGTAGAGTACTTGCCTACCTAGCATGAAGTTTTGAGATTGTACTACAAAAAAGGAAAGCATCCTCCAAGTAATTATGTTCTAGTTTAGTTATTAATTCAACAAATATTTTACATGTATATTCTGTTTCACTAAGGACTACTTGGAGTGAACAAAACAATATCTTTATCCTCACATTTTAGTTACGAGTGAAGCAAGTAAAATCATGGCCTTTCAAATATGTTTATGTCCTAATCTCTAGAACCTGTGAAAATGATACACTACCTAATAGAGAATCTAAAATTATATGAATTATTATTACTAGTCAAGTAGGACCAGTGTGATTGTTCTTAAAATTGGAAGCTAGGAGACTGAGAGAGGCCATTGTCAAAAAGTGATATGAGAGTGTCAACTGGCTATTTCTGACTTTGAAGATGGACAAGGGCCTCATGCCAGGGAAGGTGGGTAGCCCCTAGAAATTGAAAAAGGCAGGAAACTGGAAAGGATAAAGTGAACTACAAAGAAGCGATTGGCAGAGATGTGCTCTCCAACATAGTTTAGCCCCTTGAGATTTATATTGAATTCAAGAGCTACAGAATAATACGTAAAACTGCTTTACTTTAAGCCTATTAAGAATATGGCAATTTGTTACAGCAGGAGCAGAGATCTAATATATAGAGATAATAATGTTGGCAAAAGAAAATAAATAATTAAATAAGATAATTCTACCTTGTAAGTAACTAAACAAGGTAATTCCAGATTGTGGCGGCTTGCTCTACAGGAAAAAGGGAATGGTACTAGAGAGTAAAGGGTGGAACATGTTAGATTTAGGGGGCATGGAATTGTTCTTTGAGGTGATAATGTGGGAATGGAAACACAAGGAGAGAAAAGAAACAAGCTAGACAGAGAGGAAGGCTAATACAGGACTAAGAATGATGAAAGTCTTGGCACTTACCAAAAACAGAAAGGTTCTTATAAGATGTGCAATTGTGGAGAAGATGAGAACACAAACATGTGCAGCCTTGCAGGTTATAGTAAAATAGGGAAGAGCCACTGCAAAGTCTGAAGGAGAGTGACACATTGTACTGTAAGTTTTAAAAGATCACACTGGCTTCTATGGAGTAAATGGAGATAGGGTCTCCAATGATGTGGATGTTGCAGTAACCCACAGGAGGTAAGCTAATTTGAATTGGAGATAGTGAAGTATATCTGGGCTGTTGAAGATTGCTACAAGGTGAGCAAGAATTTGGCCCTATAGAAGAGTAAAAAGGACAAGACAGAAGCCTGGAAGTGCAGAGCTTCTGGGGAGCAGTATATGAAGGTAATGAGCTAACAGACACCATAATATGTATAATGTACAGATGCCATGCATAGGAGTTTGGAACTTACAACATATGCAATGGAAAGCTACCAGAAGTTTTAAATCAAGGAAATAAAGTAAGTCCTGAATTGAGATTTGTAATTATATATGTCCTTCATTCTCATTCTGATGGGAGGATAAGTAATAAAGATATTTTAAATACTATTGTCCTGGATTCTGACTTCAGAAAGATTTGATTAAACCCTTCTTGATGATGTATTTAATAATTCATCAGTAACTTTTTGATGTTTTGTACCCTTCTTTCTTTTGTGAGCTGTTTATTCTGCTTGTCTTGTTTATTCTGTTTATACTGCTTGTCTGCAGTACCGTATCCTGGTTTAGAGCATGGTCTCCAGAGCTGTCTGGTCTACATTGAAATCCTGGACCCAGTACTAACTAGGCTACCTTTAATAAATTATGCAACTTCTATAAACTGTCAGTTCTCTTATCTAGAAGATGAGGATAATAATTCTTAATATGGCTCCTTTAAGGATTTTGCTGTGCATATAACTCACTGAATATTTAACTAAGGGCTTTGTGAGTCAGTTAGAAAAGGGACATTGATTGGTTTAACTTTTCCTTTTTACCAGTAGTATAAATCTGATAGGACACAATTTCTAAAGATTATTTTAATACCCTTTAGTACCTTTCTGCTATTCGTTACATGTACTAAATTTGCTACTCACATAATATTTTTCCAAGAATTTCTACTTCTTTTATGACTATGTCTACTTACTTTCTAAAATAAAAGGAATAAAACCTTTGTGGTTTTTTTCACATGATCTTCAAGTTTGTTGGGTGTTTATTTTCTGATGTAGTATGTCCAGTGATGGTAACAGCTCCCAATCCTTCTTAGATAAGTCAGGTAAAACAAAATATCTGAAATTTTTCAGGACTACAATTCATTTAAATTTCTAGCCATCTATGTCAAATAAAAAATGAAACAAAATATTCAGAATTGGTTTTTTTGTACATTAACAAGATATAAAAGATTTGAAGGGCTGGGAAGGTGGCTCAGTGGTAGAGTGCTTGCCTTGCATACATGAGGCCCTGGGTTCAATTCCTCAGCACCACATATGCAGAAGAAAAAAAAGCCAGAAGTGGCGCTGTGGCTCAAGTGGTAGAGCGCTAGCCTTGAGCTGAAGAGCTGAGGGACAGCGCCCAGGCCCAGAGTTCAGGCCCCATGATCGGACCGCCCCCCCCCCAAAAAAAAAGATTTGAGATGGTTATGAATGCCTACTTATTTTCCACATTACTAGTAATTTAATATCTAATTATATTACTACATTTTTACTATAATATTTAACATGTTGCTCATTTTGTAAATATGCATATGTCTTATAGTCAGAGACTGTACTTACTATATGTCTTTATTCTGTCACCTTCTAGAACACGTAATTCAGAAGAAGTAAATTACTTAATATTGACAACTCACAAGTTTGTATGTTGTGTTGTTTAGACAATTCCAACAAAACAACTCTAGTCACCTATAAAAAGTTTTTAATGTTTCATTAAGAAATACATTTTAATTTTGATTTATCAGTATGAACCACCTTCTTCTGTATCTATCCAGTAGTACAGCAGAGAGAAAAGATAGTCTTTACAAGATAAGACTAAGTTACCTTGTGTAGAAATTTGGTCCTTGCAAGAGATTCTAAAAAGAAGGCTCTCTAGCTTGGGATCATTCCGTCTGAGAATAGAGTATGCTGTTGTCATTCCCTTGAAAACAAACAGTGATCAATGTTCAAAGTACATCCTTGGGGTTCATGACCTTTTTACTTTGCCTTCAACAACTCTAAGTTGCATGAACTGTTTTGCTAGTTTAAAGATATCTGAAAGAACTAATGAAATTAGTGATATTAGAACTTCATTCTCTTTCTTTTTTAATTGTGAAAATACTGTACAGAGGGGTTACAATTACATGGGCAAGATAATGAGTACATTTCTTATCAAGCATTGTTGCCTCCTCCTTTGTTTCCCCTTCCCATCATTTCCCTTCCCATCCCACCTACCCCCCACCCCTGACAAAGTTGTAAAGTTCATTTTTGACATATGGACTTGCACATCTCATTGTTGCAATGGGTCCACCTGTATCCCTATTTAAACGATTTGGAGGGAAGGGAAAAAACATTCTCTTTTTTTATCTTATTTTTTACACCCAGTTCAGCTGCTTACCAATGAGTCTTAAAATTGGTTAGAGAAAACTTGCTTTCTTAGGATAGGTAACAAAATGTTTACCTTTTTATGAGAAAAACAGAATCATGCCAACTCCTATGGTAGAATCTGTTTTAAACATTGTTTTTGTGGCTGGGGGTAATGTGATTATTGCTGTAACCTGTTTTGGGGGTTTTAGTTACCCTTGATATTAGAAAACATCTTCTCTCCCAAAGGCTTTCCTCACAGGCATTGGTGTGGTAGAGGGCAGCACAGTAGGAAGGAGAAGTCACTTGCTCTTGGTCTTTTTTGTAAATTTTATGGAACTTCAAGCTGTATGTAGCCATGAATAGAAAAGATATTCAGGTCAAAAAAACTTGATGCCAGTTTTGACTCCTCTTAATAAAATGGAGAAGACTGTGAATGACTATAAGTTGGATTGTAGATCCGGAAGTTTTCTGTTGGACAGTGTGAAGTAGACATTTGGTATGAGTTGGAGATAAAAGAAGTTTGGGCTTAGAGATAAAAGTAGGATAGAGGTTATAAGACAGATTGAAACCCAGGAGATAGAGGAAGGAAATGGAAACCAAGCTATCAGTGAGGTAAAAGGAGAACAATTAAGAGTCAAGAGAAGAGATTATGCTAATAAAAACTTAATAAAAATGCTGTGTTTCTTCGTATAGAAACTTCATGTTTTCTTTAAATAGTTTTTTTTCCTTCATATGTTAACTTTTATGTGGCCATTATTAATAGAATTTCACTTACATCATTTTATTTTTATTGTTAGTATATATGCTTTTCTGTTAGATTTCATACTTTACCACATTTCCTGATCGATAGTAGTTTTTAGTTACTTTTCAGTTTGCAAAAAATGTTATGCTATCTTCAAATAATTTTGCTTACTCTTTCCTAATAATTATACTTCCTCTATTGTTCTTTTTAAAAATTGACTTGTTCCTTTAGAATATTGGTAATAATAATGATAATACAGATTTTATACTCTTAGTACCTCCCATATATAAATATTTGTCATGATATTGGTTTCAATTTTGTTTTTATGAAAATGTGTTTGTCAGCAAAGAATGGTAATATTTTTCAAATGTTTTTGGTGTCTGTAGAATTATTGTCTCTTCTTGAATTATATAAATATAGTAAAGATATATTTTCAAATGCTAAATGTTTTCTTAGTTCTTTTATGAATTAATTGGTTTGACTCTTATTAACAATTTTGCATCACTCATAAGTAAGACTGAGTTCCATGTGAGTTTGTACATGTGAGCATGTATACGTAAGTACTGTTTCTCAGAGTTCAGTTAAATTTCATACTGACTCTATAGAAAGTCACCTCCCCTCTTTGACCCACCTCTTCCCTTATATTTCTCAATTTTGTGGTATATATACATACCAGTGAATCCTTGCCTACATACCTCCCCACTTCTCCTCCTTGATTCTTCTATCCATCTCCCCTTGGCCCTCCCCTCCCCTTTTGTAAGTTCTATTTCCCCGTACTTATTTCCTTGGGCTTTGACTTAGTCTTTTTGAAGACTTACACTGTTTAGGCTCTCCATGGAGTCTATTATACCTTCATTATTTCATCTGTAACCCTTTGCTTACCACCCAGTGTGTTTATTTATAATTTAATAGGAATATTCTAGCTACCATAAATGAGGGAAACCATACAACCTATGTTTCTCTGGGTCTGGCTTATTTCATGTATATAATTTTTCTCAAGTCTTTCCATTTTCTTACAAATGGTACAATATCATTCTTTCTGATGGAAGCATATAATTCCGCTGTGTATATATACCACATTTTCTTGTATCTGAGTTGATCCCATATTTTGGCTATGGTAAACACTGCTGCAATAAACCTGGTTGTGCTGCTAACTTTAGTGTGGCTTTGTTTGTTATTTTTGGATAAATGCCCAGGAGTGGAATTGCTGGGTCATAGGGAAGCTCTATGTTTAGTGTTTTGAGGAACCTCAATACTGCTTTGGAGAGTGGTTGAACAAGTCTTCCGGGTAATAGAGTTCTCTTTTGGCTACATCCATGCCATCATTTGTTTATAGTGTGATTGTTGTTTTCTCTTTAAAAAGAAGCACAACTATCTATTGTTGGAAGATCTGAAGGAAGTCATCTAGAAAAACATCTGATGGCTGGCTATTTGATAACTTTCCTAAGTTTTTTCTATATGTGTACCTGTGCTCTCATAAATTTATAAGTACTAAAATAACTAATATTTTATAATTTACTAGAAATAACTATCACCTGCATTTTCAAGCTTACTTGTTTATATTAGTGAAAAATACTCATTTACAAAGTGTCTTAAATTCCCTTATAGTCTTAGCTACTTTAGCACCATTTGCATTTTCTTTGTTGCTTGTTGCTTTTATGTGCATGGTGCTGAAGCTGGAGCCCAGGGCCTCACTCATGCTAGGCAAGTGCTCTGGCACTCAGATCCATCTTCATTTTAATACTTAACAGTTGTACTTATGAGTTTTCCTTCACAATCAAATAGATTTATGGTTCATCTAGTTTATTGTTTTTGTTTTAAAGACTGGGCTTATTCACTGTATGGCCTCTATGTTTTGATTAAATAATGCTTCTCTTTATTTTTTATTCTGACTTGACACTTTCACACTTCCCTTGATTTTTGTCATAATACACATATATATTCTATAAGTAAAATTTCATAAAATTAAAATATTTTTATAAAGATGTATCAACCTATGATGGAAATACTAGTTATTAATAAATCAGTGTGAATTATTTTTAGTACAAATACTTTCCTTACGTGAAAAATAGTCCTTTTTACTGGGAGTGAATTTAGTTTACTCTGTTGAGGATTGGACTCTCTGTTTCATCTACCTGTTTGTGAGTTGAACTTGTATGAGCTGAAATTATCTTACTGAGTAGAAGTTTGGGGAAGACAGAAAAGAAGTAATGATAAGGGGATTGATGTCTCTTGTTACAGGCATATACATGAGAAGAGCTGTGGAAGATGGAAGAAAGGTAGAATAAGTACAGAGAAAGAGCCAGCCGCCAGTGGCTCCTGCCTATTATGTTTCCTACTCAATAGAGATTGAGATCTTAATATTGCAGTTTGAACCAAACAAGTAGGAAAATCCATGGGACTCTTATCTTCAATTAACTACCAGAAAACCAGAAGTGATGCTATGGCTCAAAGGGATATGCTCAAACTTTTTGAGCAGAAAAAGTTCAGGCCTTGAGTTCAAGCCCCAAGAGTGAGAAAGAACAAAACACAAAAAACCTACAGAGAAAGTACTAAAAACAAATCTTGTGAATTCTTATTAATTTCTGTGTAGTGAAAGGGAAATGAGAGCTAGTATTCTGAGATGCCAAGGCTTTTCCTGCCTTTGCCTATTAGTTTTCATTCTATTAATAGCATGTATGTGACAATAGTAAAAATCAGTAAACCTTTGCAGCAATAAAGTCCATAATGATTACTTTTATTGGACTTAACTTTTTAATGGAATTTTGAAAATATAAACATATTCTATGACTTTAATATATATCCTTGACTGAGAAAGATGTTATCTAGATAGGTGTATTTTTAATTAACTTCTCTCAAAATTTGCTGAACTATTATTATTTACTAAAACCTAGTGTGAGCTGAATATGGTGACATACACCTGTGATCCCTGCTACCAAGAATCAGAAATTAGGAAGATCACAGTGTAATTAAGCCAGGCTAGACAAAAAGTTAGTAAAACTCTACCTGAAAACAAAGCCAGAGTTGGTTATGCATGTCTTTAATCCTTGCTGCTTTGGAGACAAAGGAAGGAAGATTGCAGCTTGAGACCAGTCTAGGCAGCACTAGTATAATACCCTCCCTGAGAAACAAACTAAAACTCAAGAAGGGCTGACTTAACCATCATGGCTCAAGTGGCAAAGCACTGGAAGCCATGAGTTCAGTCCCTAATACCATTATATTTTTTCATTAATTCTTGGAGCATTCTAAATCCATTCTGATGCCTGTTTTCAAGGACTTAAGAGGTGTATATATTGTTTTAGTACTGATTCATTACATTAAATATATGTATTATGATAACATGCACTGCATTATACAGTAAATCAGATATATATACTTACAGTTGGTATTGAATGTGGTACTTATGGACAACATAAGCTGTTTTTCTTACGATAATGCTATATGCAGAGCTTTACAATAACCCTGTGAATTTCCTTCTGTGTGCTTATTTACCTTGTCTAGTTGGGTGCAGTTTTGTTTTCCTATATTATCAGTAATACAATGCTTTGTTTCTTTTCCATTATTTATTTTTAAGTAATTGTACAAAGGAGTTGCCATTCAACAAATTGATTTATAAATACAGTGTACCTTGATCAATGTCATTCTTTTCATCATTCTCCCCCACCTCTCCCAACCCCACCCCTTTCCTCGATTTTATTAATTTTGTAGAATATGCATTGAATTTTATAACTGCATTCTCTTCATTTGCCTACCCTTCTCCTGTTGATCCCCACCCACTGCTTTCACATACCCATTTCCTAGTGTCTATTTTGTTGGACTGTGATTTGGTCTTTCTAAGGAATTACACCATTTCAGTTCTTTATTGAGAAAGAGATGCAAGACTCTAGTTTGACAAATAATTCCAGGCCTACTATGTGAAAACAAATATATGAGAGACTCTCTTAAGAATTACAAACACACGCAGAAAATGCCAAAAGCTATGTACATATGACCATATAAGATGATATAAGCGAAATAAACCCCAAAATAGGGACACAAATATCTTTTTTTCTTTCTTGCTATTGTTTCTAACGTATTTATAATGTACCATGTGATTTTTTTATTTCTTTGTATGTTCTTCCCCCACAGTATAACCCCTGTTTTCACTGTATTTGATTATTTGATGTCGGTGCCCTGCATCTTGTATATACACTTCTCTAATTCGGGAAGGGGGGGGAAACAAAATGCTTAAATAAGGATACAGGCTGACCCATTGTAGCAATGAGATTTACAAGACACTATGTTAGGGAGGTAGGGAAGAAAGGGATGGTAGGGGAAAAACAAAGGAGGGGGTAACTGCTCCGTAAGAAATGGACTCATTACCTTGCTCATGTAACTGTAACCCCTCTGTACAGTATCCTTACAATAAAAAAATATGTTTAATAAAAAGAAAAAAATCAAAGTGTCATTGTAACATCTGGTGATAACAAGAAAATGTTTCCATATTCTATTTGAAGTCCTGCTATGTATTGTAACTCACATTTAAAGATTTGAAAGATTCTAATTGTCTTACATTATCTTAAATTATCTTTGCTTTTATATTTACTGTTTTAACTAAAGCTCAGAATTAGAATGATTACCTGTGCTGGCTAAGACTGTACTGCTGTTGGAGTGAAAAATAGGTACAAAAGTTTTTTGAAGGGAGGGTAAATCTAGTGTTCTGTGTCACAGTAACGTAACTGTAGCCTAACAATACTTAAAACTATCTATATGAAAGGAATTAAAAGGCTTTCAACACAGAAAATTCTACACAGAAGTGATGTGAGAATATAGAAATACTGATTGTTCTGATGGAATCATTTCACATTGTATACATATATTCTTTCTTATTCATTGAATAGATATGTTGAATTCTTATACTACTATACCCTTTAAATATGAATATTATACCAATTAATCATAAAATGGATTTACTACTCTCCAGACAAACTATTTTAGTCATAGAAAAAAATAAAATAGAGTATGGAAATAGATAAATAAGAAATTGAGATAACTGACATGTTTGTTAGCTACTGGAATTCATCCAGGACTTGCATTACTCCATGCTTTTGATGGTGATGCTTTTTAAAATCAACTCCAAAGATAGACAAGCAAAAGGATAATCCAGAAGCACAGAGAAGCTGCTTGTTGTCTCAGTTACAATAATCAAGATGAACAATTTTTACTTTTCTCTTAATTAAGTGACTAAAGCAAAAGACAGTAAAATAATTATTGGTCTTCTTACTTTTAGTAAATAAATCTATTGCATTTAAAAAATCTTGCCCCTTTTGTGCCATATGTCAAAACATGCTATGAGAAGATTCACAAGCTAACTATAAAATGTTGATGGTCTCTGTGTTTTTCATGATTAGCTATCCTCCTACTTTACAGTGGCAGCATATACTAGGGCATCGGAAGGTGTTTTGCAAGAGTTCTAGAAAGTGACAGATGGTCTTTAAGATCACTCTGAACTACAATGACTCAATCCGGACAATTACCCTGAAGCAATTACCCTGGGTTAAAAAGAACCCAGTGAAAATAGTATGCATGCAAGCATATATATGTATATATATATATATACACACATATATATGTATATATATACACACATATATATGTGTGTGTATATATAATTGAGGGAAAATTTTCAACTTTAAATTACTCTAGATGTAAATTTATTAAATATAAGCTGTGGCCATTTTATTTAAGTTTATGGTATGTAAATGCCAACTTCAAATGCCATCTAGTAGGTTACCAATAAGGTTAACATAAAAATGAAAGTTAATAGCAGTGTGTATCATTTGCCAATATGAGTCCTCATGCAAAGTCTGTGTGCATACACACATGATACACTCACTTGCACCTTAGTATCTGTTAAGGGCCTATAAGGAAACCCCTGGAGTCAGCTGTGCACCAGCTTTTGAAAATTACTTTCCATATTCTCATACACAGTTCACTTTGCTTAGGCATTGTTTGCTTGAAGTACAAGGAATTTCCCCATGTTTCCATCTCAGTCTTTATTAAAGGGAATTTTTTCTTTATTATATGGAGATATTGAATAGATTTTCCCAGGTAATGTCTGAAAAAAAATTTTTTAAATATGATTGGGGAAAGTTTAACAATATCTATGGAAGAAGTTTTCCCATTGAGGCAACAATTCCACTCCTACCAATCTGTCTAATCAACGTATTTAAAGGATGACTATAGACATATTTGCAGAAAATAGTTTTATTACATAACTTTTTAACGCCTACTACTAAAAACTAAACTAAATTCTATGAAAAGGTGATTGGTCAAATTAAATCCGTACAGGAAATTATGTCCAATCCGTCCTCCAGAGTAAAGAAAATTTCTTATATACTGATAAAAAATTTCCAAGATATATTTTAAAGTGGCCAAAGCAAAGTGGCAAAAAGGTATAATGTGATACTATATGCGTGTTTAAGTATACACACTTATCTATGTGCAATATAAGATTTATATAAAATGTGAACTTTGTATTACAATTAAGTAGTATGAGATGCGATAATGATTAGTATCATGCCTGCCTAGTACATTGAGCAATATGTTTTGCTATTTTTTTAACTTGATAAAATAGTTGAGGAAGAAAAACTATGGAAGCTTTTACTTATTTTTCATATTTGATAATTATCTGAAATTTTTACAATAAGCATATTATTTCACAAATAAGAGATAAAGCCATTTATTTTGGGGAAGAGAGATGCATTCATGCTGCAAAATGACATTTTTCCCTACTTAAGACATTGAAGAGTTCCTAATATGTGCTCAGCAGTAACTCAACTAATCTTTTTGACATTGTTTTTGCGGGGAGGATCCTTCCTATGATAGATAAAAGCAAAATTTTAAAGGTTTCCATTATTTCTCACATTTATATATAACATATATATTTATATATATACTCACTTTGAAATTATATTGCTTTCTTCATGTTTTAGGGTGCATATGTATCAAAGTAAAGGTTACATGTGCATATCAATCATTTAGGCAATTGTTTTCTTTCAAGAATTGACAATTTAAGGAAGCAAGGCAAAGAATAACTGGAAATAATTATTGCTTAATTACCTAGTAAAGCAAAGCTTCCTTATTAGCAAATAAGAATCACTAATCAAATCATTGAAACATTCCCATGACCATACGCCATTTATTAAGATATCTCTTTAGAATTATTATTCTGAGGATTCTTAAGGAACTTCTTATGCTAGATTATATGTTTAAAATTGTATATCCTCAATTATTTTCATGTGTTTTATGAATTATATCCTTATGATGCCTATGTTAAATTGCATTAAAATTAATTTTAAAATTATGGGAAAGTTGCCTGTTTGAAAACTGTGGAATTATTTTTTCTGGATATAGTCTGTGTAACCTAGAACTTTGACTAAATTGGTTGATTCTTTCTGAAGTCATTGTGGGATTTATATCTAATGTATGGGGCTAATCCTTATGATTTTGATGATATAATATCATCTTGCAAGGAAAGCTTATCTTTTTCTTAAGCTGTAATGCTTTAAGTATTTGAAGCATCAGTTGTACAAAGCAGTATGGTATACAATATGTTTAATATTATTGGGGAAGATGTTTAACATAGTTTCAGAGTAAGATGGAATCCATTGGATTTCAGGGACTCCTAGCTGTATCATTTTGGGTAAATTACTCCATCTCTCTTCCTTGATGTACACATCCATGTAAAATACAGATATACACAATAGTAGTAGAACTATACTTTCAGGGGTATTTTAAAGGTATAAGAATTAAACAAGTGTTTATAAAGTATTTGTACATATAGTTAGAGTTGAATAAATACGGCTACTGTTATTTTGGTTATCTAGTAAGTGATAACACTTGTATTGCCAAATAAATTAATTACATATTAATGATTTAAAAGAAAACTTAAGATTGTACTACAATCTTAAGTGTTACTTGTAAGTTTTATTTACTAAAATACAAAAATTAATTTTATAGTAGTTTGATTATTTATTTCTTGTTTGTATTACAGTTACAAATTATAATACTGTGGTAGAAACAAATTCAGACTCAGATGATGAAGACAAACTCCACATTGTGGAAGAAGAAAGTATTACTGATGCAGGTGATTGTGAAGGTGGGGTGCCCGATGATGACCTGCCCACAGACCAGACAGTGTTACCAGGAAGCAGTGAGCGAGAAGGGAGTGCTAAGAATTGCTGGGAAGATGACGGTAAGTTTAATTTTTACATAATTCTAGTCCTGTAATTCTTTAAAATTTATTAACTGAGAAGATAAATTTGATGAAAGATTTTAAATGAACAGTAAACTTACATGTATATTTATCAATATTTGGTATCCTGTTTTCTTATAAGAAAGTAGATTATGAACAGAATAATAAAGTTTCTTTGACTATTTATATAGTGACCAAAATATATTAAATTTTATTGTTTTTCTAACCATAATCAAGCTTCACATTTTCCATATGTTGTTAGTATAACTGAATCTACCTTTAATTTCATATTATGAACTGCACAGTAAAGTAATAGTATTTTGGCATAGCAAAAATTAATTCAGTGTGCCATAATATCAGACACAGAAAACCATGAAAGTGTTTTAGTGTTTGTAAGCCTTTCTAAATATCAGAATCTTCTAAGTGATGTGGTATTTTTACCTGCTTTACTTTTTATTAAAGAATTTTTACTTTCACTCACGTAAATGTTTTAGCCTATCATGCCAAAATTCAAGCCCCAGTGTAGTTTTTAAAAATGTGTGTTGGGGACAGATACCATGAACTAAAGAAGTTGTGTATTTCTTTTTTTTTAAATTATAAAGATACTGTACAGAAGGGTTTCAGTGAGTAGGGTAATGTATTGTTACCCCTTTGATTTTCCCCCACCATCACTTCCCTCTCCACCTTCCAAACTCCTCCCTCCCTCCCCCTCCCCCCCCACATTGTAAAGTTCGTTTTCAGAAGTTGTATATTTCTAACAAGGGCATCAGCAAAAGCACATGAGAAGTCTAATCCAAAGTTGGTCACGATAAAGCTATTCCAGCAAGAGTCAAATTCAAGGAAGACATCTATACAGGGTATCAAACTAAGGTTAGAAAACTTGGGGAAATAGATAAAAAGTATATAGGTCAGAGAATCTAGATAATAATAAATGGAAATTTAGATAAAAGTCTGAATAATAAGCACAAGATAGAAGTTAAGATTTCTATAATATTCTAGATCTTAGAGTTTAATAAGCAACTTTTGAAAAATGTAAGCAACCCTCTTCCATTCTGTACATTTGTTCATTTAGTAGGCTCTACTTAAATAAGACTTTATATATATATATATATATCCATATATATATATACTTGAAGTTTAGTGGAAAATAAAGATAAGTTACAAATACAGTTTTGTGTAGATGCAAATTTAAAGTTGTGACAGAACATTACTCAGAGAATCCCTAGAAGAATTTATGAGTAAACAGAGATGATCTTGATACATAATGAACTGATAGGGATTGGGAAGGTGGCATAGTGGTAGAGTGCCTGCCTAGCATGCGTGAAGCTCTGGGTTAGGTTCCTCATTACCACATAAACAGAAAAAGCACTCTGGCTCAGGTGGTAGAGTGCTAGCCTTGAGCAAAAGAAAGAGAAGGAGGGGGAAGGAGAGGAGAATAAGAGCTGTTAGAAATTACTGGAGCACCACACTTCAAATTAGGAGGGGTCAAAACAATAGTCATAGAAAAAATAATTAAAGAAGTAAACAAGGGAAAGTGTATGAAGTACTTTGTTTACTAAGTTAAGGAATTTGAATTTCATCCTAGAAGTTACAAGGAGAGCTTGACTGATAGGAAACAATAATAAATCTGCAACAACACAGAAAAAAAAAACTTTAAAAGGCTTCAATGAAGATGCTGCAATAATTTGGGCAGTGCTTAGAGTTTTGAACCAAAGCAGTTTCTCTTGGGATGAAAATTGAACATTGTGTGTGTGTGTGTGTGTGTGTGTGTGTGTGTGTGTGTGTGTGTGTGTGTGTGTGTGTGAAAAATACAGAAGGTAGACTACGTAAGAATCAGTTAATTCTATGAGATGGTAACAGAGGGACACTGGCATGACGCCTAGGTTTCTAAAAAGTAAAACCTAGAGAATTTGCTTATTTATTATGAGAGCTAGATAATGCTGGAGCTGTTAACCTGTTAAGTGTTAATATTCAGCACTAAAAGGAATCCTTCCTATATTTCCTATCTGTGGCCCAAATTGATAAATTCATGTGATTATTCCTAAGTCTTAAGAGGTAAGTAAGTAAGCAATGATAAAGAAATTGACTCGCATGAAAGGAGAAAGATTAAAAATCAATGAAGAGGTTCTGTTTTTGAAAATAGGTTGCGATACATTATTTGCACCTGATCTCCCATTGTAAACAACTAATATGCTAAATTTAACTTAAAATTTTTATCACAGTTTAAAAGAGACAAATAGATAACAAAGCATTAAAATGTCAAACCCTAACAAGTAGAGAAATCCATAGAAGACTATTTGCTTCCAAAGATTTGGTTAATGAGGATTATAGATACTGTGTTTTTCAGGTCTCTGACAGAAAGCAAAGCTTAGAATCACCAAAGCATTTAATAGTAGATCTTTCCTATAGTATGAATTCCAACTTGACTATAAGAATGAACTAAAGCAAACCCTCTGCTGTCCTTTCATCTTCCAAAGGCAGCAAGCAAAGTCCTTTCAGCTACATAATGGGAAACTGGAAGATTATCTCTCTGAGCAGTAACAACCATAAGCTGTCTTGCACTGATTTCATCCCCCAATCCACATTCTACATACCTGACAAACTCAAGTTGTATTTGAGTTTAAACTAAAACTGCTACACACAACCACAGGCACTAACAACAACTAAACAAAATCATTTTAATAAAATAATTTAGCAAGTAGAATGTAAAAAAAGAAGCAGAAATTCTGCCATAAAAACTTTTAGCTATGCCGCTGGGAAGGTGGCTCAGTTGTAGAGTGCTTGCATGAGGCCGTGGGTTCAATTCCTCAGCACCACATAAGCAGAAAAAGCCGGAAGTGGGGCTGAGGCTCAAGTGGTAGAGCACTGGTCTACAGCTGAAGAACTGGGGGACAGCGCCCAGGCCCAGAGTTCAGGCCCCACAACCGACAAAAAAAAAAAAACTTTTAGCTACTAAAATTATGTGATTATGATTTTTTTAAAAAGCTTGTCATGTTTAAAGACATGAAGAAATAATGATTGATTTTTTTCAGAATTAATGAATTACACACAAAATTACAAACTCAAGAAACACAACAAATCTCAAGAGGAGTAAATAGGAGAGAGAGTTATGTGAACAAATGACCAAATATTAGCTTACAGTACTTGTCCTCTGAGAGCATTAATTTTTGCAATTACACACAAAACTAGCTTTACGATGTGAGCCCTGAAGTCTTGTCAAGATGCTAGCACTCTAGTGTAGTGCAGAGAAAAAAAACTATAAGCAAAAGAAGCATAGAGTGGTCAGTGATATTCTGCAGTAGATACAAGCACATGAAACAATGTTCACACATCTGTAGCATAATATAAATCAAGGGTTTAGATTACATTGGAAAATATCACATACTACTATCATGTTAAATATATAATAAGTACCCTGGAATCTCAAATTACAAATTTCTCAAAAGGATTACAGAGAAGGAACATTATTTTTGTAAATAGCAAATTAGGACATGTTATTTACCAAAGACAAATAGCATTTCTGGAGTAATGAAGTATTATTAACTTAAAATAATACCAACTTTTGATTTGCTTTATAGAAAATGGAGTATGATTTGTCAATGTTCCCACATATTTATATTAATTTTATTAGATGTTGTGGCTTATTTGGGAGCCAGTGGCTCCCAAATGTAATCCTAGCTATTAAGGAGGCTGATATCTGAGTGTTGCGGTTCATAGCTAGCCAGAGCAGGAACCCCCCCCCGCCCCCCGCAAAAAAAAAAGCTGGAAGTGGAGGTATAGCTTAAGTGATAGAGCACTACTAGCCTTCAGCAAGAAAGCTCAGGGACAGTGCCCAGGCCCTGAGTTCAAGTCCCCGGACTGTCATCCACACACACAAAAAAAGAGATTGTGGTTCAGCCCCAACTTGTGCCGTGTCAGTTTAACTATTTTAAGTATTTACACCTTGAGCTTTTGAGACACTTGTTTTAACAAGAGTTCCTCAAACCTTCAATATAAGGTCATATATATAAAAGTCACCTGATTATTTGAAATGTTTAACATGTTAGCTGTTTCTAAATGTTTTGATATTGTTGAGTTTTTAAAAATCCCAATGGTGCTGGGGCTGGGAAGGTGGCTCAGTGGTAGAGTGCTTGCCTTGCATGCATGAGGCCCTGAGTTTGATTCCTCAGCACCACATAAGCAAAAAGAAAAAAGCCAGAAGTGGTGCTGTGGCTCAAGTGGTAGAGCACTAGCCTTGAGCTGAAGAGCTGAGGGACAGCACCCAGGCCGAGTTCAGGCCCCATGACCCGACCCAAAAACAAAAACAAAAAAAATATCCCAATGGTGACAAAGAGAATTAAGTCTGTAGAAATGTTCACTAAATACCAATGTGGTGAAAACTTATTTATCTCAAGACAAATATTTAAGACTGATCTTACTGTCCATAATAGTAAAGATTTCTTGGGCACAAGTGATGAGAAGAATGCAAAGAATGATGAGAAGAATACAAATTGTTGGCCAGGTTCTACTTATTCCGAAAGATATAGTTTAATTTATTCTTCAGAATTTTTCCCAGACATACATGGTGTGTGACACAGGAAAAAAAATATTAGCGCATTTTTTTAGTTCACTGAATTACTGTCTTCAAATCCCCTTTTCCATCTGTAAAATGAAAATACAGGACTTGATAACCCCGGGGTTTTTTCAGCTCTAATTATAAAAGTTCAATTTGTATTCATGTGCAGAACTAATGTTTACATACTTCTGAATATTTCAGTGTTTGAAGGTGACATTAATGAAGAAATCTGAGCTCCCCACAAGGCTGAACCTCAGATGTATATTGTACTTTCTTTGGCTATTAAAGTATATAGACAAAATATTGTTACACAGAGTATTTCTTTTTACATACCTTACTCATAATATATACATTTATTACTATTTGTATTTCATTTTTCTTCATGTTGTGAATATAAGTACTGTCATGGTTATATAGGTAAACAAAAAAATATACACAGAAATATTAGCCCTCCTCCAGTGCCTGTTACCTTATTCATTCTTATTTTCCCTCTACTGAGTAAAGACATTCCAAATTATAGAAATTTAAGGGGCTGGGAAGGTGGCTCAGTGGTAGAGCGCTAGCCTTGAGCTGAAGAGCTGAGGGACAGCGCCCAGGCCCAGAGTTAAGGCCCCATGATTGGATCCAAAAAAAAAAAGAAAGAAAGAAATTTAAGTTCTTCTGAAACTTCTTTTGTATACTGAAATTAAACATAACCAAATATACCCTTAGAAAATAATAGCAACATAGATTCTTAATGAAGGATAATGTGACCCAAGTCTCTCAGCAGTTTATAATGTGAAAAAAGGACAAAGGAAAAACTATGGCATTTTGTTGAAGTTGGGAGTAGCAATATGAATTCATACTTATTAATGTATTTTAAAATGCATACATGAAAACAGATGAGATATGCATTACTATACATACTTATTCTGCATATATTTTCTAGATGTGTCTTCTGAGAAGACATGGAGCATTGGCACTGACTAGAAACTAGTAGCCTAGTGCCCAGATTTGGGATATTTAAATACCAACAAAAGGCACCAAGATTACTCAGAAATCATTCTGGAGCTAGATGTGAAAAAATACAGGATGAGTGTTAAACATTGTGTGTGGATAGATAAATAAATGAATGAGTGAAATGAAATGATAAAGTATGGGAGGAATATTTGAAAACACAAAACCCAATGTAAATGGGCTCCCAACAGCAGAATCTAGAACAATATTTGTAGAAAATAAGCAATCGCATTGGATATTTCCAGGATGGCTGCAGTGTTTAGTTTCATTTCCTTAGTGCCTAGGGAGGTCGAATGTAATTTGATGTATTTACTTGCCATCTATATATTCTCTTTAGTGACATATCTATTAATGTTTTCTGCGTCCTCTCTGAGTTTATTACTGTAGCTTTAGAGAAAATCTTGAAATCTGGAAATGTGATTTCTCCAACTTAATTTTTCCAAAATTGTTTTGATGATTATTTCTTTGCCTTTCCTTGTAAATTTGAGAATAATAGCCTTATCTAAATTAAATATAATCTTTCTGGAATTTTGACTTGAATTGGGTTAAATCTGTAGATCAGCTTGGGGAACTCATTTTTTTATGTTGAAGACTCTTGAAATTCATAAACCTGGTTTGTCTCCGTATTTATGTAGGTCTTTGATTTCTAATATCAGTATCTAATAATTTCAGAATATAAATTGTTCACATACTTTGTGACATTTACACATATATATTTCTTTTTATATTTCTGTGACAATAGAAATGAGAATTCTTTTCCCTTTTCTTTTTTATTGTCTTTATATAGCTGTACAAAAAGGTTTCAATTTAACACATAGAGGTTTCTTTTTTGGAGGAAGGACTATTTTGAATGGCTGGAGGAACTTTACAGCTGTTCATTGCTAGTATATAGCAACATGACTTCTGTGGGTCAACTTGGTGATTTGTGCTTTATCCATCTTACCTGATCTTATCTTAGGTACATTCTTTTATCTTTACCTACCTTAACATGTCATTGTGGATATTATAAACTGTCTGTTTCCAATAACCAAACTGAGGAGAAGTTTAAACCAGGATTTTTGGCTGACAGATGTAAAAAATGAAACTTTTAAAATTTAGGATATAATAATAATCAGTCCAATCCTTTGAATGGTTCTTTCCTGCAATTGATAATAAATCTGGATTTTTAATTAAAATGAATTGCATTTGCTATCTTTGTTCTTAACTAGGGATTTTATCTTATTACCAAAATAAGTAAGCTCCATTTCTTTTATCTAAATGTCTGCTGTTTCCCTTTAAACTTATTTTAATAGAATTTTTATATAATTAGTGATGGATTGTAATTATAGAGGCAAGTCATGGAGTTACCAATTCACAAGTAAAACAGAGAGACCTTGTAAACTCTTTACCACTTTCTCCCACTATTAACACTTTCCAAAATTAGAATTGTAATAATTGATAATTGATAATCCTTGGCAATCATTAATCTTTTCTCCATTTTTATAATTTCTTGATATCAAGAATGTAATTAAATGAACTCACACACAGTGTAATCTCAGATTGTCTTTTTCAATCTCTATGAACTCCTGCATGTATCAATAGATTGTTCTTTTTAATAGCTGAGTAACAGTAAATTATTTTTCAGGCTACATTTTGTCATTATTTGAAAAAACATAGCCTTCTTACTCAGGAATTTTTCTCATATATTTGCTTTGGAATTTAGATTAAAACAAACCTTAGAACATCTTATGTTTCTTGTAAACTACATTTAAGATAATCAGTTATAAGATGTTGATGTACTTTCTTATGGAAATAAAAGTAGATTTGATTACCATCTTATAATTCCTGAACTAGAAGTAAGATGAGAACACATAAGGGCAAATTAAAGAGTAAAAGGCATAGAACGTCCTCCACAAGCATGCTTCCATGCTTGTCCTTGCGAGGAGCAGAAAGGAGCTTGTTCCTGGCCAGCACTTCTGCAGTTGAGAGGATTGTGTTCATGCCACAAGCCCACATTAGGGCATGTTCTGCTGTGTAAGTGACAAGAGTTTCACTCCTCAACCAAACTCCAATCCCAATCATGAAGGAAAGGTGGCAGATTTTACATTATGGGTAATAACCCAGGAGTATATTCTAGAAGAAGAAGAAGAAGCAGAGGAAGAAGAGTCGTTAAATACCAAAGAAGCTAGATTTTAAGCCAAGCAGAGAGAAAGAAATCATTTAAATGAATTTCAGACAGATCTTAAACTAGCTTTGACAACTTTTATTTAAAGAATTAGCAATATTCAAAATGTCTTTTTTACCTCTGAGACCCAGGTCTCCATCTGAACAAGTAATAACTCTTGAGTTTCATTTGATGAAAATGAAAGAGCATAGAGATACAATAATAAGTAACTGCACTTCCATCCTATGATTTCTCAATTAGCATGTTATTCATTTTGGTTTAAGTAGAATCCTTGAAGAAGGGAAAGAAGAGGGAAAATAGTAGCGATATCCAAAACTTTGCCAGCAGTGTGTTTATGCTGTCATTTTATAAACACTTTGCATGAATTTTTGTCATTGTCCTGATGGGAAATATGAAAGATAATCTTCAGAAGTTAATCTCATTGAGGATCACAAAGGTTCAATAGCTGTGGTTACATGATCATATAGATGTTTACTGAAATAAACTCTAAGAAATGGAAAAGAGTTTTTATGGGTTTGGGGTGTTTTTTTCTCTTTTGTTACTGTTTTTATTTCTATATCTTTGTCTTATATGCATGTTTATCTGATTGGGGAAGGAAAGGGGAACACAGAAATATTCAGACAAAGGTGAACAAATACAGCAGTAATACTCACTAGACACTATGTTGAAAATGAGCTATATAAATTGTGGGGGGAGGGGTGAAGAGAAAAAAAACAGAAAATTAGGAAAGAGGTGACACTGTTCAAAAGAAATGTACTCATTACCTCACTTATGTAACTATAACCCCTATGTATTTATAACCCCTTAAAACCTGACTTATGTAACTATAACAATAAAAAAGAAAATAAGAGAAGTTAATTCTCATCACTTACTTTAGTGTTTTAATTTTGATCTGAAAAGTTGTGCACATATTTGAACTATTTCTCACTTAGTGAACATCTTTATGTTTTTATGTAAAAGTTAATGAGTAAACAAAGTCTTCTGAATAAAAACTGATAATTCAAGGCACTTAAATATATGACTTAACAGCATGCAAAAATCTTTATTTCAACAATCAAACTTATGAAAGATCTAACTTTGGGTTTTAACTGACATTTTCAGTGGGATTTAAAAAACTGACATATTCAGTGGGACTTAAAAAACTGACATATTCAGTGGGGTATAAAAACATATATTTTTTTTTAATATTTTTGTTTATTAGTTTTATTTTTTATTATTCCAGTTGTGGGGCCTGAACTCTGGGCCTGGGCGCTGTCCCTCAGCTCTTCAGCTCAAGGCTAACGTTCTACCACTTGAGCCACAGCACCACTTCTGGCTTTTTTTTTCTTTTTGCTTATGTGGTGCTGAGGAATTGAACCCAGGGCCTCGAGCATGCAAGGCAAGCGCTCTACCACTGAGCCACCGTCCCAGCCCATATTTTAGCATGACTTTGTAAATACTCTGATCATAATTATGACATGTACTCCTGATAATTAAAAATGAAATTTTAACTCCTTCATTTTTTATGCATGTACATGTTCTTAATAAAATATTATAATAGATGAAATGTATGTGAAGATATAAATGTAATTGCTGGCCAAAAACTGCATTTATTTATAGTATATTTATTTTGAAGCTATTCAGCATAATTAGTCTACTACAGACTTAGACGGCAATGGCAAATGACAAGCATCTAAAAATATCCTTTAGTACCTCCATAATGGCTAGTGTTGTGGCTCCAGGCTGTAATTGTAGCTACTTGGGAGACAAAGACCAAGAAGATTGTGGTTGGAAGACAGCCAGAACAAAAAGTTAATGAGATTCCATCTCAACACATAAGCCGGGAGGAGTGGTGGTATATTTTTTTAACACCAGCTATAAAATAGATATAGGTAGGAGAACTCCAATCTGAAGGCAGCCATACGTGAAACTGTAAGACCCTATCTGAAAAATAACTAAAACAGGAAAGACTGCGGACATGTTCCAAGTACTAGAGCACCTACCCAGCAAGCACAAGGCCCTGAATTCAAACCCAGAAATGTATATCAATAATTAAATAATGGATGGAGTAGATATTGTAATGCTTTGAGGGTTTGCTTTGGGCATAATGATATTTGGTTAGTTTTTCTTATTTTCTACTCCTGGAGTTAGAAAATGAAGGGTGTAGTAAAAAGTGGACTTGGGAGTCATTCTGATCCACTTTCCACACCTAATAGCTGTGTATCTATGGGAAGGTTATTTAGTTTCTTCAAGCCTCAAGTTATGTTTTGCTCCATTAACTTATAAGAAGGATTGTTATTAAGTTTCTACCATGCATAGCATAGTGCTAGAACATGGAAATTTGTGTTTTATAGTCATATGTAGAAAAAGAGATCCTACTTCTATGAAGTAGGGTCCTTCTCTTAACATATTATCAATATCCAGTATGCTTATATAGTTGAAAATCTGTATATCCAAAATTTGAAACTTGTTGAGTTATACAAGACACAACTAGTAGAAAATTACATACTTGGCTTACATGTTACAGGTTACATGTAAACTTAGGGACTCAAACTATTGTGTCAAATTGTCTTCAGGCTATGTTTATAAGTATATGTAACATTAATAAATTTCATATCTAGACTTGAATCTGTCCTATAATATATACAGGCTAGTAGTCCAAAATCTAAAAAAAGTCTGAAATCCCAAATATATCTGGTCCCAAGCAATTCAGATAAAGGATATTCAACCTGTAATTCTAAAATATGTATAATTACAGATTTATATCTAAATCTGTACTGATTTTTGTTTTTTTACAATGTCTTTGTAATTTTGATAAAACATATTTATAAGACTTTCCTTTTCAAGGGTACATTACCATATGTATAAAAATCCATATTAAATATAATCTTACCTAAGAGTTTCCTTCTCACGTTTCTAGAAATTAAAATGTTTGTGTGACATGTATCTATTTAATCCCTGTTCTTCCATTTCACCAGGAAAGGAAGGGCAAGGAATCCTGGGGCCTGAAGCTCAGGCAGGTGACGCAGGATGCACAGGTACTCTTGCCATTTTCTTCCACAACCTTTAAAGGAGGCCATTTGGGACACTGGCTATTTCCATTAGTAAACCCTAAGTTTAGTCTGTCTCTTATTTATCTTACCTCCTTAAATGTTTAAGCCTTTAGGCCTATGAGCTACTATATTTTAAAAAACCTAACAGTTTAATATTTAAATGGACAACAGAATTATTTGACACTTTTTTCTATTCTACAATAGAAAAAGTATAATTTACAGATAGACTAAAAATAAGTCATTGAAAATTTAAACATATCTTTTTTACCAACATCATAAAAATGCAGTTCTAATAACTAATTTTAGTTTCACTATTAGTTAATGTAATCTGCTTTGATTACCCACCAAACAGAAAACAGAAGAGAGAAAATATGAGTTATCTATAAATCAGAGGAGAATCATGAATACTGAGGTTGTGTGAACATGTTACAACAAATAAGAATCACTTTTTGTCTTGTAGTTTCAATGAATGAAAGGGCCCAAATGAATTCAAATTATAGTAAGGAAGAAAATTTGTTTCCAAGTGACTAAAAGTGCATACTACCTGAGACTTTAGGTTATTCCTCTGTAATTGATTGAGATCAGATTTAAGAAGCAAAAGAGTAAAATAAAAAATGTAAACCAAGTCTATATACTAGAATGTAAATTTGAAAAATGAATTCCAAGTTATTAAAAACATTTCTTTAAATTACTATACTTGTGAAAATATAGTATTTTATTCACTACAGATTATTTCTATCATATAGTTCTACTTAATTTTTATTCTTTCTCTTTTATGGCTTAATAGGGATTCTTTTCTTTTGAAATACATTTTAGAGATATTCTCTAGTCTCTTATAACTATCTTCCACTGTGTGTGTGGTTCATGGTTAACGTCAGAACAGTTTTCATCTATAACAAAAGCTATTGAGTAAAGGTAAATTCCAGAATGATGAACCAATAATAGAGTATCTGATTATCTATGGCATCTACAACCTAAACTTTATATTTTTCCTTTATCTTGAACATGTGTGACTAACACGAATAATGTATTCAACTGTAATAATTATCAAATATTCGTTATATAGGATAAGGGGTTTTTAGTAACACAATGCCATAAATATTTAAACTGGATATTTGTTATTAGAACAAAAGTAATATTAGTAAACACAAATGAATAGTGCTTATTACTCTTTTACATAATGTTAAACTTTGATGACATAAATACTATATCATCAGTTATGAAGACATTTGTCCTTTTAGGCAAAATACTATATAAAAAGACACCCATAGTTCCAAGTTTATAGTATTAAGCTCACAGTTTTCACTTCTCTATAAAAATATATTTGCTAAAACATAAATTCCCTCAATAAATCTGTCTAGAAAGCAGAGTAGTCATTTATATTAACTAAAGTTTCTGCTAAAATGTAGGGCCTACCCAACTACGAGAAGATAATCCCTGCTGCATTATTCCTAGAGCATGGAACAAGCAACCATTTAATAAAGCTCCAAAATATGTAGCTTTAAGGTAAAAAGATTGGAAGTTAAACTTTTAACACATTTTAGCTATTAAGCTTAAAACTATATTTTGTCCTTGATTTGTTACTTCCTTGGCTTCTAATTGTACAAATCACTCTCAGTAGTTTACAACTCTGTTAGATCTTGCCTATAGCTGATTTCCTTTTGAAGTTCATGAAGTTAAGAGATCTGTGGGCTGAACATAGTGTAGTGTTCAGAGAGTGAAATAGTCACCCTGAGCATCCCTTTTGTTTATGTAGTTAGATTTACAAGCTTTGCTTTTCTAGTTCTGGGGCTTGAAGTCAGGGCCTGGGTGCTTTCCTGAACCTTTTTTTTTTTTTTCTCAAGGCTAGCGCTCTACCATTTGAGCCACATCTCCACTTTTGGCTTTTTTGCTGTGCAATTGATTAGCCTCAAATTGCCATCCTCAGATCTTAGCCTCTTGAGTAGCTAGGACTACAGAAGTGAGCCACAAGCACCCAGCAGTTTTAAAAAGTTTTAAAAATTGAGAATAAAGTAAGAAGCCTAGGATACTTTATTCTCTATGAGAAAAAAGAGGTAAATAAAAATTTTTAATTTTTCTTTTAAATATTTACACTCTTAAAATTGTGATTGGAATCCTATATTCTGTTCTTTAACAGAACTCTGGAGTTTTGTTCTTAAAACTAAATTATCCCTATAAAAATACAAAAAACTAAATTATCATTATGTATCTCCATGTGTTTGCCCAATCTAAGACTTAAATATGTAAGGTTTTCATTCGTAAGTCCATGAAATTTGCTTTCCAATGTTCATGATGTGTACCTCCCAAACTTTACATAATTTTATGTTATTTTTAAGTTGTTTTTAAATTTTATATATAATAAGACTTCTGGTTTCAGCTTGATAATAGGCTTGGTAAATATGAGTTAATGAACATAGTGTAGTTTAGTAGAAAGGACCTAGAATTTTAAGTGTCAGATACCTAAATCATCTGCTCTAATTGTAATGTATTTTTTTTCTACATGAGCTAAGGAAAAATATGAGAAGATTTCTATAATTTTATCAAGGAGAAATTTGTGAAATAATGATACTCCCCTTGCAGAAATGCATGTATGAAAACTATTGTGTAGCATTTACTACATGCCAGATGCAATGTTAGTGAACGCATTAAATTAATTCAATCCTCACAACAACCCTTAGAGTTACTGCATTATCTAAACTTGATAGCATGTAAAATAATTAAATATTGCCTTGCAAACACATTAATGTACATAATTTTTCTGCATTTTGTAGTAAATGGAAACAATTTGTAGCATATTAAAATTGACACCACTATTATTTGTAATACAGCAGTTTAATATCTACTACCATTCAGTTTTGTAAAAGATCAGTAAACTCCTTATGAGTCAGAAATGTTATAATGTTTGCCTTATATTTGCCCTCTATATGCAATATAGACTTTTATGAATGTGTACATGTATGTATGTATGTATGTATGTGTGTATGTATGTATGTATGTATGTGTGTGTGTGTATGTATTTTGTTGGCAGTACTGGGAATTGAACTGAGGGCCTCTCTTGCTAGGTCAGGCCCTTTAACCACTTAACCCTATACCTCCAACCCCTTTTTGCATTATTTTCAAGATAGAGTCTCACTCTTCACTCTACCTAACCTGAACTGTGATTTTCCTATTTGTGCTTCCTCAAGCCTGTGGGAATAACAAGCACATACCACTGCACCTAGTCATCATGCTTCCCCTGTAGCTAGGATGACAGGCACATACCTACACCCAACCATTGTGCTCTCCCTGTAGCTCCAATAATGCAGATGACATTGCACCCACCCATTTGCTTCCCCTTGTGCTGGGATAGCAGGTACACACCACTGTGCCCAACCGTTGATTGAGAATGGAGTTTCCTGAATCTTTATGCCCAGGCTTGCCTTGAACCACAATATCCCAATCTCCTACCAAGTAGCTAGGGTAACCTGGTTAAGCAACTGTATCTAATGGCCTGTAAAATTTTATGCTACCATAATATATATTTTCTGTTTGAAGATATTTTTGATTAGCTGTTATTTAAAAAAATATGTAAGTTGAAATTAAAATTTTTCTCTAGTTTTTAGGGATCTCGAGTACTGATTTAAAATTATATAATGTCTAATCACATTAGTAGTTGAAACTGACCACACATAAATGTATCACATATTTTAATAAATAATTGTTAAAGAACAATGTTATTGAAGATAAGATATTTTAGTTTCTTCATGTAACAGCTTAATATTACTTTTTATGCTGGCCTTAAACTCAAGATCCTCTTGCCTTAGCATATACCACTTCACCTGGCTTAATGTTACATATTTGTGAAAGAAAAAGTGTTTAAGCTGGGAGCCAGTGTCTCACACCTGTAATCCTAGCTGCTCATGAGGCTGAGATCTGAGGATCACAGTTCAAAGCCAGCCTGGGACTCTTATCTCCCAACAAACCACCAGAAAACCAGAAGCGGCTCAAGTGGTAGTACTAGCCTTGAGCTGAAGAGCTCAGGGATAGGACTCAGGCCCAGAGTTCAAGCCCCATGACCAACAAAAAAAAGAAGGAAGGAAGGGAGGGAGGGAGGGAGGGAAGGAGGGAGGGAGGGAAGAGAAAGGAAAGAAAGGAAGAAAGAAAGGAAGGAAGGAGAAAGGAAAGGAAAGAAAACGAACGAAAAAGTGTTTGATAATAATGCTGTTTTGGGTTTTGTTGTTGTTTTGTTTTGGTTAGCACTGAGATAACCCTAATTCTCAAATAATGAAAGAAAATTAGGGTTGGGAAGGTGGCTCAGTGGTAGAGTGTTTGCCTTGCATGCATGAGGCCCTGGGTTCAATTCCTCAGCACCACATAAGCAGAAAAAGCCGGAAGTGGCGCTGTGGCTTAAGTGGTAGAGCACTAGCCTTGAACAGAAGAGCTAAGGGACATGGCCCAGGTGCCGAGTTCAGGCCCCATGACCAGCTAAAAAAAGGAAATTATAAAAATTTGATATAACTGAGCTATTTAATTCCTTTTACACCTTTAGACTTATATGTCAAGAGTTGTGTTTGTTGGTCAATAAAAATGGTTTCAGAAAAAAAAAATGTTTTTAGTATCCTGTCAGTAAAGTACTTATTTAATTTTGTTGAAAACAAAAATTCAAAACTATGTAATATTCAAATAATTTGTTTTTTAGGCATTAGAATTAGTCACAATTTTATTTCAGTACTTTTTGTTAATATGTTTTTAAATTTGTAAGAACCTGTCTTATTACATGTACTATTAATCAGTACCTTATTTAATCCAATTTCTGGATAGTTTTACCTATTAACCTGACTTAGCAAAGACAGTACTAAAATGCAAGTCAGTCAAATCTTTTTCTAACTTTTGTAAGAAAGAATACTATACCTTCATTATTCCAATTAAAATGACTGTGTCAATATACTAAGAAATGTTTTAATTTATTCAAATAAGGAAATGTATGAGGAATATAGAAACTATTAATAAATAAGAATATATATCTACATAACTACATCTCATAAAATCAATTATTTATCAATAATTACACAGGCTTCTGTATAAACTTTTTATAATACCCAATAGTGGAGCCAGGATTAAGATGGCATAAATCTAACCTAATTTTTATAATTTATAAAATCTTTTCCTCCAAATTAGAATAAGTACAGATAAGCTTATACATGTTACTGACAAAGATTCATGTAGAAAATACAGATTGGAATCCTAAAACTATATGCTATTTAAAAGCTCCCAGTTCCAATAGCTAGTATGTGTGGGTGTGGTTTTTTTGTTACAAAGATGTAGAAAGTATTAACATTTTTATAAGACAAGTAATTGTAAATTGAAAAAATATCCTAACGGTTTTGGTGGCATTGGAGGTTGAACCCAGGTCCTCATATTGTCTAGGCAGTTGTTCTACCACTTCAGCTTTGCCCTGCCAGCCTTCTGTTCTTGAGTTTTTGAGATACAATCTCACTAACTTTGCTAGAATGGCTTGTGACTTGAAATACTCTGGCCTCTCACCTCCCAAGTAGCTGAGATTACATACATGTATTACCATACCCAGGTGCATAACAATTTTATTTAAAAATAGTTTTTAACTAGCATGTCAAATTACTTGAGAAAATACATAAAATTTGAATTTTTTAGTTTTATCAAGTTTAATTTGAAATTTTTAAGTTGCGTTTAAAGGGCTCAATGTCACTAAGATACAATTCTTTAACTGTTCAAAAATGCTTATTTTTCCAGCTAATGAACAGCATTTGGGAATGCTTTTTGATTTGCTTTCATCAGTTTCCTGAAGTACAATGAGCTATTATTTAATAATAGGGTGTAACATATGAAGTCATCAAAGGAAATTTTTCTTCTCTTCTTTGACTGTATGATTATATATTGATTCGAGAACCATCCCCTTTACAGTGGACATGCTTATACCTAACAGAAGTCATTTCTGTAGAAAGACTGGAAGACCTATAGTTGCTTTGTGCTACTTCAGTTAACCAATAAGGAGTGTGCCCCGGCAGTGATTTGAACTTTTCCCTTAGACATGCTAGACATTTTATACTGCAAAACAAAATACCATATTAATATAATGGAGGGAAGTAGAAATTTCTCTTTTCCCATGTTTTCTTGTAAAAAAAACAAAAGTAAGAATAAAGGATTCTGGGGTGGGGACATGGGTAAAAAAACTGAAGTTAAAAGTCTTGAAGATGATGAAAAAGCCAGGTGGAAGATACTTATACACAGCCATTTTAATTTGTCCCGATTTCAGTCCACCAGCAAGTGCTGTTTTTACAAAATTAGAATGTACAGTTCAGTCTTACATCTATAAAAACATCATCCATGAGATACCTGGGAATCTTGTTTACCCACCAGTCACCACCAGAATTACTCCAGTCCCCTCCAGAGCCAGTGCAGAAGATGGAGGAGAGCCATAGCCCAGCAAGGCAGCACCCTGAGCTGGCTTCTCAAACTGAACTCATTCTACTCCCTTAAACTTTCTTAGCATAAAAAAAGAATAAAACATGTCTCTGCCACAATCCCATGATCAAGCATTTATTGAGACAGAAATAGAGAAATAATAGCTTTGTTTATATAGGAATCCTAAAAGAGATGCAAAGCAATTTTTATTTATTTGATTCACTTTTAATGAACCCAAAATATATCAATCTAATCAAATCTAACTGCAGATAAGTATTAAAGCTATTTAGTAAAAAGCCAGCTTGCCAAAAGAATACTTTATATGGGAAGGACTCAGAATCATTGTATGATTTTAAGTATTGTGATAGTTGTGAGCATAGGTGACCTTTAAGAATTTTTTTCTTTATTGCTTTATCCTTAAGTGAGAAATAATTCAATCATCTATATTGCTTTCTCTGAGTTTTGTTTATTAAGATGGACTAGAATTAGACTAATGTTCAAAAGGGGATATGGTGAGATTTTTTGGACATTATTATGACATTATTATGGAATCTATATAGCCTGTACTAGCCTAGAACCCATCGTCTAGACCAGACTGGCCTCAACTTGAGATCCCCTGACCTGTTCCTTCCAAATACTGGGCTGCAGTCATAGGCCACTGTAACAGCTTATGTATAATGTGAGAAGACTTTATAATAGATTGCAAAAAAAGAATGTAATTCATTTATAGTTGTTACTAAGCATCTCCTACAATTTCAAAAGCAATCATATACTGCCCGGCACTAATGGCTCACACCTGTAATCTTAGATATTCAGGAGGCTAAGATATAAAGATTAAGGTTCAAAGACAGATAGGGCAGGAAAGTTTGTGAGATTTTATTTTCTAATTAATCACCAAAGCCAGACATAGAGCTTTGGCTCAAGCAGTAGTAGCACACTGACCTTGAACTACAAAGCTCAGGTCCTCAGTTCAAACCCTAGGGCTGGAACACAATAAAGAAAGTCATATACTCTCAGGATAAAGAATTTTTATTTTTTTTAAAAAACCTTTGTAACAACTTGGAAGTAAAATTGCCTTTTATTTTAAAAATACATTTCTTTTAGTAAAAGATGACGAATGTGACTCCGATGCAGAAAATGAGCAAAATCATGATCCTAATGTTGAAGAGTTTCTGCAACAACAAGACACTGCTGTCATTTATCCTGAGGCACCTGAAGAAGACCAGCGGCAGGGAACACCAGAGGCCAGTGGTCATGATGAAAATGGTAAATAGAGATGAAAACTCGTTTCTCTTTCTCACTTTAAAGGATTACTGTGCCTATTACTCTACTATGAGAATCTAGTGTACGAAAGGAAATACTTTTATGAACTAAAATTTATTTTGGGTACCTGTAGAGAGAGAGTAGTCTTAGCAGTTAATGGAACATTGTCCACAATAATGGCATTATATTAAATTGGCTGCTCATGTATGTAGTATAAACACGATTGCATGTAAAATGCTTAGAACAGTAGTATCTAGACATCAGTTTTCATTTATTCAAATAGAAGCAGGCAGTAGAAAGAAAAACTAATTTGGCCCTTTGATTCATTACTTTTAGCAAGCAAAACATGGTGGTCTGGTTCAAAATATACTAAATTAGCGCTAACACTTTTTCTGCATCTGCTTTAGTCTGTTCTGATATGAACTCTCAGTTTACAAAGAATGGTCAAAGTTCAATAAAAAAAGTGTTAAGTACTCCTGAAAAGAAATAAGCTATCCTTCTGCTCTTTTAAGAACTGAGATTAGAAACAAGAAGTTTCTTAAATGTTTAAGAATTAGTAAAATATTAATATTTTACTAAATCTGAAACTAGAGATGGTGGCCCGCCCCTTTAATCCAAGCTACTGGGGAGGTGGACACAGGAGGATTGTGGTTAGATGATAGCCCAGGCAAAAGTTAGCAAGACTGTCTCAAAAGCAAATACCTACTTTAGTACCATCTACTCAAGGGGCAGATGTAGAAGAATTCTGGTTCCATGCAAGCCCCGAAAGTGAGGTCCTATTTGAAAAACAAATGAAACAGAAAAATAAGAAATTGTAGCTCAGAGTTCCCAGGTTCAATCCCTAGTATAGAAAAAAAATCCCAAATTTGGCTTTAATTTCAACTTCCAAAAGTTCCCAGTAGAGGAATAAATTTACCTTATATTCCAATAATCAGCTTTGAATTCCTTTGGGAAATTGGGAAAGCTGCTGGTGAAAAATGAAAATAGATTCTATGGCACAGAATCTACTATATTGCTTTTGGTTTGGGGGTTGGTTTTTTTTTTTTTTTTTTTTTTTTTTTGCCAATCCTGGGGCTTGAGCTCAGGGCCTGGGCACTGTTCCTGACCTTCTTTTGCTCAAAGCTAGCACTCTAACACTTGAGCCACAGTGCCACTTCTGGCTTTTTCTGTTTATGTGGTACTGAGGAATCGAACCTAAGGCTTCATGCATGCTAACTTTACCATGAAGCCACATTACCAGGGAGGGGATGTGGACAGAAGAGAACCCTACTGCATTGTTGGTGGGAATGTAAAATTGTTCAACCATTTTGTAGTATGGATGTTCTTCAAAAGACTCCACATAGAGCTCCCCTATGATCCAGCAATCCCACTTTTTGGCATTTACCCAAATGACCATAAACAAGACCATACCAGCACTACTATGTTTATTGCAGCATTATTAACCATAGCTAAGATATGGAACCAACCCAGATGCCCCTTGATAGATGAATGGATCGAGAAAATGTGGTATATATACACAATGGAATCCTATGCCTCCATCAGAAAGAATGACATCGTCCGATTTGTTAGGAAATAGAAAGACTTGAAGAAAATTATGTTAAGTGAAATAAGCCAGGCCCAAAGAAACATAGGTCCCATGGTTTCCCTTATTTGCAATAACTAGTATATGTTGGGACAAGCAGAAAAGCTCAGATAAGATGATGTTAAGCGAAATGAACCCCAAGATAGGGACACAAGTTGTTTTTCTTCCTTGCTATTGTTTCTAATGTATTTATAAGGTAACGTGATTTTTTTTTGTAGCTTTGTATGTCCCTCCCCCATAGTATAACCCCTGTTTTCACTGTATTTGATGTTGGTATAATTTGGGGAGGGGAAGGGAAAAAACAAAATGCTTAAATAGGGATACAGATTGACTCATTGCTACAATGAGATGTACAAGATGTTATGTCGAAAAACGAACTTTACAATTTAGGCGGGGGTGGGGGGGGGTGGGGGGGAGGTTATAGTTGAGTAGGGGAGGATGGTAGGGGAAAAACAAAGGAGGAGGCAACAATGCTGGATAAGAAATATACTCATTACCTTGCTCATGTAACTATAACCCCTCTGTACAGTATTTTCACAATAAAAAACTTACTTTAAAAAATTGGAGCAGAGCCCTTTAGAGCAGTTTCCACCAGTGTACCAGACAGATACATTTTTGAAGAATGCAGGTTATTAACTCTCAACTAAGACATTAGTACCCTGGTCAGCTACTTACATATTCGAAGAGATCACAGTTCATTGTTACTGACATTGTAATGCTCTACCATTTCTTCTTTCATTTTTTACATTGAAAAAGCGATTATCCCCAGAAACTTTTTTTTTATCTCTGTAGATTAAAAATGCTTTTCTGCTCTTTCCTTGAAAGTTATGAATAGTCTAATGTACCCCAGTAATTAATAGTCACACATTTTGAATCAGTGGGGAAAAATTCAAGGGATATTTGAAAGGTTTTATATCACTGCTAATCAAAATGTTATGCTACCTGCCAAATAAAATTTAAAACATTAAAATTAAGGAATTCTGTTTTGAAAACTACAGGCAAGGCCACAGATACACAAATGAATTGTACAAAAAGTGGTCAGACTGTTGGGTACCAGTGGCTCATGCCTCTAATCCTTAACTGCTCAGGAGGCTGAGATCTGACAGTCACTGTTTGAAGCCAGCCCAGGCAGAAAAGTCAAGGAGATTAGAAAGTAGACAACTCGGGAGGAGGCTGGGAAGGGATGTGAAGGGTAAACAAAGGAGGAGGCTGCAATGCTTGATAAGAAATGTACTCATTATCTTGCCCATGTAATTGTAACCCCCCTGTACAGTATGTTCACAAAAAATTAAAATTAAAAAAAAAGAAAGTAGACAACTCTATGATCTTGAATTAGGGACAGCTGGATTAGTAGAATTACATGGCATTATACTGCTAAAAATGAAATACCCAGGATGAAGGACTTTGACTCTTGCCATTATAACCACCTAAAATCAATAATGTAGACCACACATTCTGGCAAGAGGGTTCTAAGTATTGGTTTCCCACTGGCCTGTACAAATAGAAAATTTATACTGGACAAAATATAACATGATTTCCTCCACAAAGAAGAGGGTCATATTAGAATCATTCCCAAGAGAAAATTATCTTACTCAAGTTTCTTTGCAAGGTGTTCTCAAAAATATACCAGTGCTATGGCTATTTGATAGTTAATAAATTTGATACATAGTTCAATATGTTTGACTAGCTGTTTTGAGTCCATGTTCTTAGTATGTGATTTGTATTCATGTTCTTAGTATTGTGACTTGAACTCTAGTGAAGTAATATATGAGATTAGGAAGGGTTTGGAGATAGTTACAAAATTACCTTTGGTTGCTTGTTTTTTCAATAAGGTCAAATTAAGGAAAAATAGATAATGGTGTTTTTAAATGATGCCATTATCTGATTTATTTGAGTGAATAAATGTGGCATGCTACTCTCAATTAACTTGTCTTTGGATTTCAGTAGAATGAGCATGAAGGGTCACATGGGAAATGCGCCAGATCTACATCTGTCCCTATCACTCCTTCACTCCCACGTACATTCTTCCTGATCTGAATTCCTTCATGTGGCCACTTACTCTATAAGACAACTTTGTAGTGTCACTTTCAAACCTAAAAGAACAAACAATAAATGGCAACAGTCTTTACCAATGGAAAGAGGTTCCACTTTAGTATGTATACATTCAGGAATGTAACCCATATCTTTATTTTTATTTTGTGTAGTTATTTTGTGTAGTTAATTATGGATTAATGAAAAACATAGCAGACTGATAAATCCTACTCTGAGTACTGACTTAAATCTTTTACTATGTGATGCTTACATTCTCTAACCTTTCTGAAGATCATATTTTCTCCTTTAAAATAGAGATGTGGTATTGGAGCATGGTTTAATAGTTAGAGCACCTTCCTAAAAAGTGTAAGGCCCTGAGTTCAAACAAAAAACATACATACATAAACAAAATAAAGATAATGTATTCTGTTGTTTTGAGGATGAAATATGGAATGAGTAGCACAATATCTGGCACATAGAATCAAGACTCTGTGGTACCTTTGGTAATATTTTCTGAATTTTGTTAGTTTAAAATATAAAATTTCTCTTACAGGAACACCAGATGCATTTTCCCAATTACTTACCTGCCCATATTGTGATAGAGGTTATAAACGCTTTACCTCTTTGAAAGAACACATTAAATATCGCCATGAAAAGAATGAAGATAACTTCAGTTGCTCCCTGTGCAGTTACACCTTTGCATACAGAACCCAACTTGAACGTCACATGACATCACATAAGTCGGGAAGAGATCAGGTAAGTGAAAGGGCAATTCATTCATTCTCCAAACTTTGTGAACTCAACTTAGAATGAGAGGCAAGCATTTTATGGTATATAAAAGGAAATAATAGACATTGTCTTATCCACAGTTTTCTAAAGCTAGAAGCAGTTATTTGTAGAGAATTTTTATTTTCATATTACGATTCTTTACATCCTTAATTATTTTGCAAATCCTATAACAAACATTCCTCCAAATTTAGAATATTTTGTATTATATTCCTACAAAATGTTCAATGTAAGAAAATAAATACTGGTTACCACATGACTTAAATTGAAAAATTTGAAATTTTTCCTTAAACTAATAATTATTTGTTCTCAGTATTAAAACTCTGGATTTTTCCTGTAAAGGGAAGCCACTACTTTAAGTATCTAAAGTTTTAAGTTTTCACTCAAAAGACTCAATTTCATGTGGTTTCATATGATTTGTTCTAATTTTATGTTACTGTGCCCCATTTTTCTAGAAGCATAAGCCAAAAATGATGCTATGTAGCTATGTTAAACCATTAAACAATAAAATTGTAAGTTTAAACTATTAGCTCTATTATCTAGGTTTCGGGGGTTGTTGTCTTGGGTTTGTTATTTTGTTTGTCTGTCGGGGGGTTTGAACTCTGGGCCTGGGCACTGTCCTTGAGCTCCTCAGCTCAGGACAAGAGCTCTACCACTTGAACCACAATGCCACTTCCAGGTTTTCTGGTGGGTTATTGGAGATAAGAATCTCATGGACTTTCCTGCCCAGGCTGGCTTCAAACTGTAACCCTCAGATCTTAGCCTCCTGAGTAACTAGAATTACTGGTGTAACCCACCTGTGCCCAGCTCTACTATGTAGTTTTAAAATCTAGTAGCATTACCAATTATCCTTTTTGTTACAAATTCCTATTGATGGTCAGCTATCAGCACTCAAAATGATACATATTAAACTCTAATTTTAACTATCAAATGACTCAATTCAGAGCCAGATGGTGGATTGAATGAATAAAATCATGGAACTAAGGAAAGTCACTATTTGAAGAAAGAGAGGGAGAAAAACCTTTGAGATTAAGAAGGAAGTAGTAAAACAGCAGAAAACAAAGAGAATCATAGACATCAGAGGAAAAAAGAAAAGTACTAAGCTCTAAACCCTTGCCTGACACCCCTCAGGAGAGGGAGGAGAAATAAAGTCATGAGCACAAAAGCAAAGGGTCCTGGATCAAGCCTGCATTACTAGTTGTAGAATAGGTCCATGCCTCCTGCTAGCCTTAAGTCCAGCATGGGGAGTTGGTAAGACAGAGATCAATAGCCACACGTGAGTATTTAGATTCTTCATAGACACTAAACTACATGAATACAGGATAAAAGTTGTGTACTGTACATGACTGAAGGACTCATTTGACAAACTTGGGGAAGAGGATAGATTTCTCACTGCAGAAAATAGGCAAGAGGGTGTTACCTGTGTGATTGGAGTTGTCCCTCGCTAAGGGCAGTCCCACTCACGAAAGGCATTTCCACTGGCTCAGATCTCTGGGCTTCCCAACAGGAAGTCCTGCTCGTTCATATCTACTGAGTCTGCAAGATCCCAAAACAGTCCTGTCTGGCCATAGGAACTCCCACCAGTTGGAAAAGCTGCTTTGATAAGAGAACCAGATAGGCAAGCTGTTAGAATAAACACAGCTAAAACACCCCTCCCAACAGGAAGTTAGGAGCTTTTTCTCCTTGGAAATGATATCCCTCTGAAGCAGTTACCATATCACCTGCTACTAAGGGCTCCCTCCTTGCCCCCGCCCCCTGAGCTGCTGCTTGAGACAAATTATTTCAAATCATCACTCCGAAATTTTCAGAACTAACTACATTAAATAGATATGAATAGACATCAGTGAACCAAACATTGGAGGAAAATATTGGACACTTTCACAGAATTCAGATAGTATCCATTTCTCAGCGAAAAATAAAAAATTTTGTTATGTTTCATTTTTCCATTTTTAATTTTTTAAATTTTTTTTATTGTGAAAATACTGTACAGAGGGGTTACAATTGTATGGGCAAGATAATGAGTACATTTCTTATCAAGCACTGTAGCCTCCTTCTTTGTTTCCCCTTCCCATCCTTTCCCATCCTCTCCCCTCCCCCCCCCACCCAATCCCCCACACCAGCCCCACCAAAGTTGTAAAGTTTGTTTTCGACATAACGACTTGTACATCTCATTGTTGCAATGGGTCCACCTGTATCCCTATTTAAACTATTTGTTTTTTCCCTTCCCCTCCACAAATTATACCTACATCAAATACAGTGAAAGCAGGGGTTATACCATGGGGGAGGGACATACAAAGCAACAAAGAAATAATCTTATAAATGTGTTAGAAACAATCGCATGAAAGAAAAAAACATTTGAATACATATCTTAAGGTTCATTTCCCTAACGTCAACTTATCATTTTTAAATTTTTATCATTGCATTGATTTCATTTTTTACAATTTTTCTATAGATAGTTTATCAACCTGTGTTTATTACTCTTAATTCCTCTATCCTACTGCAATTTGTTACTTGTATACCTCCCCAGAATCACTGAACTAGCTACATTCCTGCGCACTATTATTTTATTTTCATTGCACACACTTCACTCTTTTGACTGCATCTTCTTATATCCTTATTTTTTCCATCATAGCCCCTTTATTTTACCCCCAAATCTTAATTGCTTTACAAATAATATTTTTTCTTAATCGCCTACAATATTACATAAGAATGCTAATCCCTTTGATATGTAACACAGTTGTTCTTATAGATGAAAATATACATAACCAACAAAATGTGGGAAAATTTAATCTCACCAGATAAATAAAACAAATGAACAGTGGGAAAGAATCAAACAGTAAAAAAAAAAAAAAAAAAAAAAAAGTGAAATTAAATGGCAAGAAACACTACATACTTTTCAATATTGACTGAATGTTAATTGTCTCAATTCTCCAGTTAAACACATATGATAGCTATTTTTATTAAAAAGCAGGAACTGACCGTGTATTGCTTTAAAAAAAATAAAAAGAAGAAGAGGATGAGGAGGAAGAGGGGAGGAAAAGAGGGAGAAGGAAAGAAGAAGAGGAGGAAGAGGAAGAAGAAGAAAAAAGAAGACTAAAGATAACATCTCACTGGCAGAAACAACTATTGTCTTAGGATAAATGAGTGGAAAAAGCTCATCCAAGCAAACAGGCCCCTAAAGCAGTCAGGAGAAGCCAAACACATATCATCTGGTCGACTTCCAAGCAAAATTAGTCAGAAAAAGGTAACTACATGTTAATAGGAGGAATGATCTATCGAGATAATATAACAGTCGTTAACAAATATGCACTAAATATGTGTCCCCAGCGTCATTAATCAAACATTTTTAGACTTAAAAGCACCAGTAAACCCAACACAATGATGATGAGAGAATTCAGTGTCCCATACTCACCAATAGATTAGACAAAGAAACAACAAAGAAATGTCAGAGTTGGGCTGGGGAGGTGGCTCAGTGGTAGAGCATTTGCCTTGCATGCCTGAGGCCCTGGGTTCGATTCCTCAGCACCACATAAGCAAAAAGAAAAAAAGCCAGAAGTGGCGCTGTGGCTCAAGTGGAACAGCGCTAGCCTTGAGCTAAAGAGCTGAGGGACAGCGCCCAGGCCCAGAGTTCAGGCCCCACGACCGACCCCCCCCCAAAAAAAAAGAAATGTCAGAGTTATTGACACTATAAATCAAATGTATGTAGCAGACCTCTACGGAGTATTTCTCCTAGCAGCTACACAGTGGACATTCTTCTTAGCAGCCTATGAAACTTTCTTGGAAATAGGACATATCTTAGGACACAATACAAGTCTTACCAATATTTTAAAAATGAAGTAACTCTGTATTCTATTCAACTGTAATGGAATAAAACTAGAATTCAATAGCAAAAGAAACTAAAGAAAATATTTAAACACTTGTAGACTGAAAGATACACTGATGAACGAGGAGTGGATTACAGAAGAAATTAAAAAGAAAACCAAAAGTTCCGGAAATCTCATGAAAACAAAAACAAAACCTACCAGAATCTTTGGGATATAGCAAGGACAGTGCTAAGAGGAAAGTTTATAGATAAGAGAGAACCAAAAGAGCAGAAAAAAGGAAGATCATTTGACATCTTAAATTAATAGCTTAATGATAAACCTCAAAATCCTAGAAAAACAAAAGCTAAAACTAAAATTAGCAAACAAATAAATATTAAAGATTAATGCAGAAGTTAATGAAACTGAGGCCAAAAAACTGTTCAAACCATCAATAAGACAAAAAGTTGGTGCTTTGAAAAGATAAACACAATAGGTAATCCTTTAACCTGTCTGACTAAAAGAAGGAGAAAAGAGAGGAGAATTAATAAAAGAAAAAAGGAATATTACAATAAATACCAATGAAATCCAAAAGATAATAAGGAAATATTTTATAAAACTATATTGAAATTAACTAGAAAATATAAAAGAAATAGGTAAATTACTAGATATAGCCGACCTACCAAAAATTCTTAAATAGATACATAAGCAATGAAACTGAAGCAATAATAACCTCCCCTTAAAAAGAAACATCCATGACCTAATAGGTAGATTTTACTCCTGATTCTACCAAGCCTTTAAAGAAGGACACCAGTACTCCTCAAACTCTTCATAAAACAAAAGGGAAAGAATACAACACAACTGCCTCTATGAAGCCATCACTGAATTTTTCAAACCCATATAAGGACACAACAAAAAAGAATTACAGACAAATCTCCCATAAAGGAAAACACAAGAATTCTCTTTTAAATACATATAAACAAAGATTATTTCTTTGTTGCTTTGTATGTCCCTCCCCCACAGTGTAACCCCCGCTTTCACTATATTTGATGTCAGTATAACATGTGGAGGAGATGAGGACAAACAAGTCGTTTAAGGATTCAGGTGGACCTGTTGCAACAATGAGAAGTACAAAATGTCATGTCAAAACCAGCTTTACAATGTCGGTGGGGGGGGGAGGGGTATGATTGGGTGGGAGGGAGGGGGGAGGCTGGGAAGGGAGGTGAAGGGTAAACAAAGGAGGAGGCTGCAATGCTTGGTAAGAAATGTATGCATTATCCTGCCCATGTAATTGTAACCCCTCTGTACAGTATGTTCTCAAATAAAATAAAATTTAAAAAAAAATAAATAAATACATATAAACAGAATACTGGAAATATCAAACACCATGCTAGAGTTGGTTTCATTCCATGAATGAAAGGTGGTTTAATGTATAATACCAGAATTTCCAATAATGGGCTAATGGTAAAGTCCCCAAAGGAACTTATGGAAAGGAATATGAAGAGAAGAGAAGGAGGAAATGGATGCAGAGAAGGTACTGTTGGGACAAATACTGCCTACTTACTATGTGTTCTGTTGAATGTGGTACCAAAGATAGTGCAGTAAGGTGCTTTTCTGAGATAGACACAAAATAGACAAGGCTTGGGCAAAGAGGGTGTTAATAGGACATTTGACAGTAACCCTGTCCTACCACTGCTGCCACAGTCTCCTCTTCATACTGTTGGAAATCGTGCTATGACTAAAAGTGAGTATTTCTATGTCTTGATACTGTATTCACTTTACAAACATTTGAGTTTCTATTATATGCCAGGTCTTACTCTAGGTTAAGAAGACGAGAATGAAAAAGACAAAATATATCCTAATGTAAGGTTACAGACATTAGTAGTCAACATAAAACAAACAGAACTCAGTATAAGTTAAAATAAAGCAGTATAAGAAGAGAAGTGATAGAAGCTGCTAACTTTTATGGGGTAGGAAGAACTGAGAATGCTACATCTGAACTGAGCCCTGAATACAATGAAAGAGCCAGTCTTGAAATACTGAGGCCTCCCTCAATAGTATCTCTGACTGGAAAGCCAGAAAAATTGAAAAGCCTCAAGGTAAGGACCTGTTTATGCTGTCCAAGAAACAGGACCATGGTCAGTGTGAGCAAATGGGAGACAGATGAGTCTATAGAGGTATTGAAGGTCAGATGATATAGGGCAAGAGAAAGACTTTTAACTTTACTCTGTAGTGTGATAAGGAAGCCTTTTAATAATAGTGGACTTCGAGTTTTTTTTTTGAGAGAATTGTTAGGAAGAGTAGATCAAAAGAGACAAGAATGGAAATGCCATGGTCCTTTCCTCTTTTTATGACCTTGTTCTCCAATTGAGTTACTGTGCATTAGACAGCTCATCAAATAATCTTGGACTTGTCTTCTTTATCTGTAAATCAGAGACCAGAAACAATAATCTCTAGTTCCTAGTAAAGTATATATTATTTTAAAATTTAATAAATACCATATTGCTTAATAAATGATCAATAAAACATAGCTCTGATACTTGAAATAAAGTTGGGATTTTTTTTCTCTATGTCAAAATTCTGTTTCCACAATCAACATCCTATTTGGTATAATTTTAAGAGTTGCATTTTTGTAACTGCTACAATTTAAGGTCTTTAAGAAACAAAACAATTACCAAACTCATCAATAGCAATATTGTTAGCAGATTGGATGTTCTTTATGTCTAAAATCCTTTTCCTTTACAAATAAAACACCAATTCTTTCTTACAGAGACATGTGACGCAGTCTGGGGGTAATCGTAAATTCAAGTGCACTGAATGTGGAAAAGCTTTCAAATACAAACACCATCTAAAAGAGCACTTAAGAATTCACAGTGGTAAGTATTTGCTTTCTTTCTGCATCCTGCATGATAAAGCACCTGTGGTAATAGATCTACCATAATATGAGGCACATATATAATTAATAATTACTTGCTTTACTTTGGGGATTAAGACTACTATGGAGTTTATAAATAGTATTGTATTAACACCTTTACCTTTAGCTGAAGTATATCAAATTAATATAATATGACATACTCCAAATTTCTTAATCAGAAGACGATAAAGCAGATGATAAAGCATGTTTTAACAAATATGTCCTAAAACCACGTAAGCTTTCTGCTGAATGTTAATTTCATTGCCTCTTTTGGGTAGAGATGATATTTGAAAAAGGAGGTAAGAAGGTGGATGCAGCCTTTACATGAGAAAATCAGAAATGGAAACTCAGTAAGAAAATCACAGAAAGGTTCTATGTAGCCAGTGAATGAAGGCACCACAGGAAAGAACTAAAACATTGATGAGAACTTGGAGAAAAGAGAATTCCCCATCATGGTCACCTTTTACTTTACCTACACCATTGCTTATAAACCATTACTACAAAGGGAATCATATTTGATGAAAATAGGTACTTATGATTAACACTGAGAGCTGGTATTTTCATATCTTTCCAGATTCTACCTAAACAAAATCTATCTATAAGCTACAAGAAAACTTAGCATCTCACATTATAACATGAAATCTCTTCTCATTATTTTGATATGTTGTTTTTTTTCTCCTTAGTGAGCACAGCTTTAGTTACTTACAAATGTCATATATATACACACCCATGCATGCATGTGTGCACACGTGTGTGTGCATGCACACACATACATACATACATACATACATACATACATATGGAAAAAATTAATAGTAGTAATATGCTGAGATTTTTTTTGGTTATAATTTTCTCTTTGGATCATATTAGATACATTTTGTTTACAACTACATTGAGTGTAACAATCTGTCTCAGTAAAAGCCATCTTCCAAAAATAGGATTTTTATAGGAGCTAAAACTCATCTTTTGGGATCTATTGAAAGAAGTTGGGCATGAGTGGCTCATGCCTGTAGTCATAGCTACCCAAGAGGATTATATCTGATGATCAAAATCAAAGCCAACCTGGACAGAAATGTCCATAAAACTCTAATCTCACACACGCACGCGCACGCGCGCCCGCACACACACACACACACACGTACACATACACGTAATATGTTGTTTTTTATTTAAATAATTTTAATTTACATTTCACAAACATTTCCCTACAGAAAGTACAGTTGGGTGGCTTTGAGGGTAGTGATTGGTGATAACCATGACATTGTGGAATCTTTCTGTATTGATCATTGAAGTTATATCCCTGGGTTCACTATCACTCATATTGTCACTTGCAGGTGTTTGCACCAAGATTCTTATGGAAAAAAGTATTTATATTCACATTTTTGATAAATGTTTCTAAAAAGTAGAGATTAGCTTTTGCCGCTTACTGCAGTACCTTGTCTGCTGTGAAACAGTGTTCACCAATAATAATATAGTTTCAATGACCTGCTTTTGAAGGGTAGGCAGTGTTTAGGCCTTTGCTTAGGCTCGCCTTGAACTTTCAATCCTCCTGAAACCAACCTCTTAAGTAGCTGGGATTACAGGCATGTATCACCAATCCTGGAAATAATGCACTTTCATACTATAGATGATTCAATTCAACAGAGTTTTAAATTAGTGTAGAAAAAAAAAAGGGAAGAAAAGCTCAGAGTAGGATCCATATAGTTGTATAGGAAGATTTATCAGATTGTTTTATACAAAAAGTTGGGAAGCATAGGATATGGGTCTAGAAATAAGATTTTAAATGTAATTTCAAAATCCTACATTGTTATCTAAGATCTGATTAAATCAGTAAGTCAATTCTGTGATCAACAGCTTCACATGTGATGACAATAGACAACTGCTCTAAAATGAATGCGAATTTAGACTCCTTTTTGGAACATAGAACTACCAGTTGTATTCTGAGCAATCCATTTTTAGGTATTTATACCTGTCTTAGTTTTAAAATTTATCTGCTGCAAATGTGTGGTGGCTTATCCCTACAATCCTAGCTACACTCTTTCTTAAAAACAAGCCAACTCTTGATCCATAGCTATTTGTGAGGTGGAGGTATAGGAAGATGCTGATCGAAAGCTAGAAGAGGTAAAAGTGTGACAACCTATCTGAAAGACAAAGCAAAAGTATGGGAGGCATGGCTCAAGTGGTTCAGCACCTGTCTAGCAAGTGAGAGACCCTGACTTCAAATCCCAGAACTACAAAAATATAGGTAGCCAATATAAGTCTGCTATACTTTTAATATAGCAAATAATTATAATGAAGAATTATATAAGGAAAAAGTTTAAAGACCACAAAAAGTTGCTCCTAGGAACATTATAAAGAGAAAAATAGAAAATTAAGTCCTCCCTAGAAATATCCTTAAAATAATACAGCAGAGAGAATTTGATAGGGTCTTTTTAAAAGCAGGTTCTTCAAAAGAAGCCAATGATATTTCACCAAAGCACAATTTTTTATAAAGCATTTCTTCAGGGTGACTTCTTGGTTATAGTCCAAGTATACTTCTCCCTTATAGTCTGGTTTAATCCAAGAGATTTTTGGATCAGGCTCCTTCAAGTGTCATCGCAGGACTGGTGCCAGGCTACAAACCATGCATTACTGGTTCTTGAAGACTTAATGCAGAAATTGAAAAGTGAGGATTTAAAAACTATTATACCAAGATATTGCTGAGCCATTTTCACTACATTTTACAAATATCAATCAACAGTAGATGGGAAATTTAAATAAAAATGGTTGTTTCTCACCACAGGGAATTTAGAAAGCATCATCAGCATGCTTTTCATGCTAGGAAAGCAATGAACTGCAAATCCTTCTGGCAACTTCTATAATGTTTTTTTTCTCAGATGGATTTTTAAAAGGATTTGAAGATCAAGAACCAGAATTTTGCTCTCTAAAATTACCTGGATTATTGCTCTATTATGTTTTATAATATTAAAATAATTGTATGTTACTAAAATGTGAATTTTAATGATGAACCCTATGCAGAATTGTGTGCATTAATAGGTATTTGCACCCTGTGTAGAAGCTAAGCAATGGCAAGCTGAGTTATATACCCCCAAATCTGCACTAGGAGTGAGACAGAACACCTGCACAGCTCTTCCCCAGAGAATAATGTTTTATTTTTCCATGGCTTTAGTGGTTTTAGCCTGGAAATTTTTACTTTAGATGTTAACCAAATACCTCTGCTGTTACAAAAAAAAAATCCAGTATTTATGGTACATTTAACTGAGTAGTGGAGCTTATTGGAGTAACTTCCAGGCTAAACTACTGAGAACTTTAGCAAAGGTAAATTAAATTATGTGCTTAAGAAATGCACCATAAAGCTATGATGTTGGGAACAAAGGGTTTTCCAATATAGTAACTTTGGCTTTAGAATAATTATTCTGTAGACTTTCTTTCTCACAGTGACAAAATACCAAGATAATTTTGAGCAAGAAGAGTAACTTAATTAATATGTATTGAAAACTCAGCCACTTACTAGTTATTAACATACATTTATATTACCTTTAGAGTCCTCAGAAAACCTGAGGTAGAATATGGAGGCTCAAAGAGCTCAATTCACTTGTCCAAAGTCACTAAACTAGTGCTAGTGTCATCTTTATTTCAAAGCCACTAGTCTTTATCATCTCCCTGTTTGTAAAGATAAAATATAATCTGCAACTATATTTCAAAAAAGAAATTACTCATTTTTTTTAAATTTGCAGCATTGATGTTGTATAATTAGCAAAGCTTACATTGACTTCCTTGCTGTTTTCATTTTTAAAAATAAAGGAGATCCGGGCGCCTGTGGCTCAAGCCTGTAATCCTAGCTACTCAGGAGGCTGAGATCTGAGGATTGCAGTTCAAAGCCAGCCCAGGCAGGAACATCTGTGAGACTCTTATCTCCAATAAACCACTGGAAAACCGGAAGTGGCACTGTGGCTTAAGTGGTAGAGGGCTTGCCTTGAGCTGAAGAGCGCAGGGACAGTGCCTGGGGCCCAGAGTTCAAGCCCCACGTCAAACAAAAACAAAAACAAAAAAAAAGGAGAAAAAGAGCTTTATTATAATGCTGAGTAAACAAATTGATATCATATTTCATAATTAGTTATGAAATATGATAATCTAATAAAGGTTCATTCATCTAATAAAGGTTCAAAGATGGGATCTTTAAAACCTGAAGTGAGACAAATGCATGAGTTAAATGACCAATGGGACCCACAGGTTCAGACCTTACTGGGGCTAATAGTTTGTAACATATTGAATATAAATTCATGAACTCTAACCATAAATTAGACTTTATGACAATATTGTATTCAGTTCAATTCTTCTCCAAATTTTTCGGTCAACATCTCTCCAATGGCTGATGAGAATAAATGCTTTGTGTTCCTGGGAAGTCTGGAGAACAGTTTAACAGAGGCCTCCATAATCCCTTGTATTGTGTCTCCTGCCAGTTCACACAGACTTTGTATTTTATCAAGAATATAATACGTTTTAATATAAAAATAAAATCTTCAAGATGATTTGCAAATCTACAAGAACTTGTATCCTTAGGGATAATATACATTCCAATTTAATAAATCAATGATTATAGCAACGCCTTATATTAAGTATTTCCTTCCTTTAAGAGAGATCTTTTTTCCTTTCTTCTAACATAGTTTTTCTCCTGCAGTTGATTGAATAGAGTAAAATATGTAAATGATATAGGTGTGTAAAACAGGATAAGAAAAGCTAATTGAAAGAGTTGGGTTAATTATTTTTTTGAGAAAAATTAGCTAATTAGTTACAAAGATTAGCAGAAATGGTGTTCACATATGCTGAGAAGATTCCTTGATTGGTTAGCATGCATAGTTCAGGCTAAGGTTTTCTAGTGTTTATAAAATGTATGTGGTCTTTGAACTAAAATAATGATTACAAATGATATATCACAGGTATATTTGTTAATCCTGCTTTTTTAAAATGATACTGCTTATTTTTTGGAAATTACAGTCTGTAATTTTTTGTTTAGGAGAGAAGCCATATGAATGCCCAAACTGCAAGAAACGTTTTTCCCATTCTGGTTCCTATAGTTCACATATAAGCAGTAAGAAATGTATCAGCTTGATGCCTGTGAATGGACGACCAAGAACAGGACTCAAGACGTCTCAGTGTTCCTCACCATCTCTTTCAGCATCACCAGGCAGTCCCACACGACCACAGATACGGCAAAAGATAGAGAATAAGCCCCTTCAAGAACAACTCTCTGTAAACCAAATTAAAACTGAGCCTGTGGATTATGAATTCAAACCCATTGTGGTTGCTTCAGGAATCAACTGTTCAACCCCTATACAAAATGGGGTTTTTAGTGGTGGTGGCCCATTGCAGGCGACCAGTTCTCCTCAGGGTGTGGTGCAAGCTGTTGTTCTGCCAACAGTTGGCTTGGTATCTCCCATAAGTATCAATTTAAGTGATATTCAGAATGTACTTAAAGTGGCAGTAGATGGTAATGTAATAAGGCAAGTTTTGGAGAATAATCAAGCCAATCTTGCATCCAAAGAACAAGAAACAATCAATGCTTCATCCATACAACCAGGCGGCCATTCTGTTATTTCAGCCATCAGTCTTCCTTTAGTTGATCAAGATGGAACAACCAAAATTATCATCAACTACAGTCTTGAGCAGCCTAGCCAACTTCAAGTTGTTCCCCAAAATTTAAAAAAAGAAAATCCAGTTCCCGCAAACAGCTGCAAAAGTGAAAAGTTACCAGAAGATCTTACTGTTAAAACTGAGAAAGACAAAAGCTTTGAAGGGGGAGTGAATGATAGCACTTGCCTTCTATGCGATGATTGTCCAGGTGACCTCAATGCACTTCCAGAGTTAAAGCACTATGACCTAAAGCAGCCTGCTCAGCCTCCTCCACTCCCAGCCCCAGAAGTTGAGAAGCCCGAGTCCTCTGTTTCATCGGGTACTGGAGATGGCAATTTGTCTCCCAGTCAGCCTCCTTTAAAGAATCTCTTGTCTCTCCTGAAAGCCTACTATGCTCTGAACGCACAACCAAGTGCAGAAGAGCTCTCAAAAATCGCTGATTCGGTAAACTTACCACTGGACGTAGTAAAAAAGTGGTTTGAAAAGATGCAAGCTGGACAGATTTCAGTGCAATCTTCTGAACCATCTTCCCCGGAACCAGGCAAAGTAAATATACCTGCAAAAAATGATGAACAGCACCAATCTACAAATGCAGATGAACCCCAGGACAGCACAATAAGTCTACAAAGTCCTCTGAAAATGTCTAATTCTCCAGGTTTACCAGTGGGATCAACAGTCAATGGTTCCAGAAGTAGTACACCATCCCCATCACCTTTAAACCTCTCCTCAGCCAGAAACACACAGGGTTACATGTACCCAGCAGAAGGTGCACAGGAAGAGCCACAAGTAGAACCTCTTGATCTTTCACTACCAAAGCAGCAGGGAGAGTTATTGGAAAGGTCAACTATCACTAGTGTTTACCAGAACAGTGTTTATTCTGTCCAAGAAGAACCCTTGAACTTGTCTTGTGCAAAAAAGGAGCCACAAAAGGACAATTGTGTTACAGACTCAGAACCAGTTGTAAATGTAATCCCAAGTGCCAACCCCATAAATATTGCTATACCTACAGTCACTGCCCAGTTACCCACAATTGTGGCCATTACTGACCAGAACAGTGTTCCATGCTTACGAGCACTCGCTGCCAATAAGCAGACTATTCTAATTCCACAGGTTGCATACACATACTCAACTACAGTCAGCCCTGCAATCCAGGAACCACCCCTGAAAGTGATCCAGCCAAATGGAAATCAGGTAAATAAACAAATAACAGCCATCCTGAACCTGGTTAGTTAGTGCTAGGTTGAAAAAGAATCCAATCACTCTAGAATCAATTTGGTTGTTCCATACTTACATTTAAAACAAAAATGAAGCTGGGTGCCAGTGGCTCATACCTGTAATCCTAGCTACTCAGGAGGCTGAGATCTGATGATTGCAGTTCAAAGCCAGCCCGGGCAGGAAAGTACATGAGATTCTTAAATAAACCACCAGAAAACTGGAAGTGGTAGAGTGCTACCTTTACCTGAAGCGCTCAGGGATAGCGCCCAGGCCCAGAGGTCAAGCCCCATGACTGACCCCAAAAAAAAAAAAAAAAGCCAGGTACTGGTGGCTTACAACTGTAATCCTAGCTACTCAGGAGGCTGAGATCTGAGGACTGCAGTTCGAAGGCAGCAAGACAGAAATGTCTGTTTGACTTTTATCTCCAACAAATTACTCAGAAAAAAAAAGTGCTGTGGCTCAAGTGATAGAGCAAAATGAGGCTCAGGGATAATAGCACCCAGGTCCTGAGTTCAAGCCCTAGGACTGGAAAAAAAAATGAGCTGGGTATCAGTGGTATCTGTAATCCTCCCTATTCTGGAGGCTGAGACTAAAGGGATCATAGTCTAGGCCAGCCCAGACAAAAAGTGAGGCCTATCTCAAAAGTGACCAGAGGAAAGGGGCTTGAATGGTAGAGCACATGCCTAGCAAGGGAGAACCCCTGAGTTTAAACCTAGGTAACTACCAAAGAATAAATGGATCAATCCAGGAATTGGTGTCTCATACCGTTCTAATCCTAGTTACTCAAGAGGCTGAGATCTAAGGATCTCACTTTGGAGCCAGCCTGAGCAGACAAATAAGGCTCTCTTATTTCCACTTAACCAGTAAAACACTGGAACTGGAGATGTGGTTGAAGTGATAGAGCCCCAACAATGGTATAAAAAGCCTATTGAAAGCAAGGGCTTGAGTTCATGGCCCAGTAGTGACACACATGAGAATTGATCCATGTTTGCTTCAACTTTTGTGGCATGTCTTCACTGTCTTAAGGTATCACCTAAATTTAAAAGTATTACTCTATTATGAAAAATGACATCTCAGCTAGAAGCCTACTTAAGGCTGTAAAGAACAAATGTAATACTCTTTGTTTCTTTTTATAGTTAAATATCAAAATTAATAGTTTCTGCCTCATTGTTATCATTAGTAAATATGTTCACAAGTTTACATTAGGCAGACTTAGCTAAACCTTTTAACAACACCTTTCATTATAAATAGCTTTAATGAGGCAAACAGGAAGTATACAGATAACTCATCTAGTAAATTGGCTGATAGTTTATGAACAGTGATAATAATGAGACATGATAATATACAAAGAATTGTGATCATGAATCTGTATGCATTTTTCTCTTTAACTTGCCATATAAAAACTCCATGCCAGTTTTAGATAGAGCTGTGTTGTGTGACTGTTATATATCTCATTGTCCAAGATTTTTACATGTCCCTAGCCTTCCCATTTTTTTGAATCAAGTGGACACCAGCGATCACTATTTGATCTTTAATGCAAATATTGGCAGCAAGTTGGTACAGTCTAATATTTTTAAATACTTAAATATATATTTGCTGCTTTGGGTTTCCCTTAAATATTTTTACTGTGTTTCCTAAAATTGTAACCACTCTTGAAAAATATTTCACAGATCTAGTGAATTTATCTATATTTTTGTACATGAAATAGTTTACACATCTTTGAATACAAGAGTGGGCTGCTTTTAGCCGGAAGTGGCGCTGTAGCTCAAGCGGTAGAGCACTGGCCTTGAACTGAAGAGCTCAGGAACAGCGCCCAAGCTCAGAGTTCAGGCCCCACAACCAAAGAAAGGAAAAAAAGGGGGGGGGAGCTGCTTTTAACATTTTACATAATCATGTGACTAGAGCAAATAGTAGTGGTTATTTTGGCATAGGTGGGTAGCTGACAATGATCCAGACAAATGTCTGTGTTTCTTTTGCCTTAAGAAGGCACAAGAAGACTGGACACCGGTGGCTTATGCCTGTAATCCTAGCTACTCAGGAGGCTGAAAGCCTCTCGCCTTGAGCTGAAGAGCCCAAGGACAGAGCCAAGGCCCAGAGTTCAAACCCCAGGACCGACAAAAAAAAAAAAAAAAAAAAGCACAAGAAATGTGGAACGCTTCTTTGTACTTTTAGGAAATATTTAGTTTATAGGCAAGAGACAGGAACAATCTTACCTGACCTAATTTTGTAACGGGCTCCCTGCGGGAGTATTCTATCCCCAAGAGGGTCTTCTGCCCATATTTTCTCCCTAAGACTGCTTGAATATTTTTACTCTACTGTAATTCTAAAGATTCCTTTTGGACTAGAAACTGCTTTTCCTTAAAAATACTGCTCTTCCATGCTTCTCCATTAGAAAGTGGAGTCCCAACCTTTTTGTCCAGGGGACCAGAGAGTGCTTCAAAATCCTCCAGAGTTCTAAAGGGTACAATTTAAATATACTTTTAAACACTGAATCACAGTTTTTATGTAGGGAAACCAAGAATTTTTTAAATGAAAATAAATGATACCACTAAAAATTTGGTAAAACTGTCTGCAAATGATACATAAAATCATAACTCAAAACCAATTAAATTTTATTGCCACAACAATTTGCATTCTCTCTTTTGGTTTTTTCTCTTTTCACTCCAAAGGAGTATATGTTTTTTAATACAGTTTTGGCTATATACTCTGCAGCCTCTCTTCTGTGTGTATCAGTCCATAGCTGTGACCCAGCCATGCCCATCGGCAGTAGTGAGCGCAAGGCTTGCTGGGGTCCACTATCCGAGAGTACATATCGAGGTAGTGCTGAAACCTATGCTTTGTTTGCATCTCTGGTTTATCTTTTAATTTGAAATTAAATCTTCTGTTTTTTCTCTTAGGATGAAAGGCAAGACACTAGCTCAGAAGGAGTATCAAATGTGGAGGATCAAAATGATTCTGATTCTACACCTCCCAAAAAGAAAATGAGGAAGACAGAAAATGGAATGTATGCATGTGACTTGTGTGATAAGATATTTCAGAAGAGTAGCTCATTATTGAGACACAAATATGAACACACAGGTATGTCAATAAACACAACATCTTCTACAAAATTACTTGTTATATGACATACTGAAAAAAACACCATGTTGTTTTCTACATCTCAAATCCTGATATTACTACCTGTCTTCTTTGTGGACCTAGTAGTTCCTTTGTTTTTGTGTTGTTTTGATTTATTCCAATAATGACTTAATTCCTTTAAGCTGACATGGCATTTACTCTGTCCACATTCACTGGCTGCAAGTGTATGCTATACTGATCAAACATAGCATCTGTCAGTAAAATATGAGCCCAGAAGGATAAAGGTACGGGGAGACATGACCTGTCTGCATCTTAGGATGCTTAGGCATTTAGGACTTGCCCATTATTCTGGCAAGCCTTGGATCCTTTTCACTCAAAGATCAGAAAGGTATTTGTGTTTTATAAAGAATTTCTACCTTAGAGGTTAAACTGGATGATTCTAAGGTTGCTCTGTATAATCTTCAACAAAATATACACTCCTTAGGTCAACTCAGGAACTGGGAAAACTGGCCAAATATGGGGCTAGACCTGTTTTTCTATGGTTTGTGAGCTAAGAATGTCTTTTTGCTGGTACCTGGGTTTGAACTTACGGCCTTCTGCTTGCTTGGCTTGTTTGCTGCAACTCTGCCATCTGAACCATGCCTCCAACCTGGCTGGCTTTGAACTTCAATCCTCTGATATCAGCCTTCTGAATAATTAGATTACAGGTATGAGCCACCAGCTCCCAAATTTAAGAATTTTTTTACTTTTTTAATTATTGAAAAAGAGTAATTATGGTGTGAAATTATTTAAAAATCAAATTCCCAAATCCCTATAAAGGTTCAGTGCACCCATTTGTTTGCCTATCAGCCATAGCCACTTTCCTGCTCTTCCAGAAAGACAGATTGGAGTGTCTGTAGCAAGGACTGTTTGGCCAGTAAAGTCTAAAATATTTACTACTGGCTTTTACTGAAAACACTGCCAACTTCTGGGCTGATTCCAACTATCCAGCAGAGTGCTAGTAAATTTTAATAACTGGTTCTCTGAAGAGTGGGGAAGCCCCGATACAAAAGTAGTGTTTGCAGATCCCTGTGGCCTAAATACTTCCAGCATGGTTTATTTCTAACTTAAGTCAGCTTCTGCTCAACCCAGAGAATTTCTGATAATTTTACAGTAGACTCCTTCTAGCCAATCAAAACTGCCTGCCACATACCATTTCTCTCTAATAGAGGTTTGCCATAGAAGTGTCTGGTTTTATCATAAGCTCTTCAACCTCCTACCTCATCTTCCATCACCTTTACCAGCCATTTTGGCTACAGTATGCGTACATATTTTATATCCTTATCAGCTATGTTAAAGCATTTACTCTTATGAGAAAAAACATAGAGAATTGTTTCCCCTTTTACAATCTACAGATTCAAAGGTACTTTCCACTAACACTTCAGTAATTCTTGAAGTTAAAAAGAATATTATAGACCGAGTGTAGTGGTTCATGCATGTAATTCCAGCTACTCAAAAGGTGGTGGTTGGGAGGAGTGTGATTTGAGGCCAACCCAGGCAAAAAAAGTTAACATGACCTTGTCTCACCCCATTGGTAGCTCATGCATATCATCCTAATAATGCAGGAGTCATAAACAGGAGGATTGCTGTATAGACTGCTTGTCTAGGTAAAAACACAAGACCCTGTTAAAAAAAAAAATAGCTTAGGGCTGGGAAGGTGGCTCAGTGGTAGGGTGCTTGCCTTGCATGCCTGAGGCCCTGGGTTCAATTCCTCAGCACCACATAAGCAAAAAGAAAAAAAAAGCCGGAAGTGGCGCTGTGGCTCAAGTGGTAGTTTGCTAGCCTTGAGCTGAAGAGCTGAGGGACAGTGCCCAGGCACAGAGTTCAGGCCCCACAACCGGACCCCCCCCAAAAAAATAGCTTAAGCAAAAAATGTCTGGTAGCACAGCTCAAGTGGTAGAGCACTTGGCCTGGCAAGCATAAAGGCCTGAGTTCAAATGCCAGTACGTAAGAGAGGGCCATGTCTCTCCAAACATATTTCTCTAGTTATTTTCACCAAGAAAAACTAAAATTTTCCTTCTTCTCAGGGCAAGAATTAAATGTTAACAAATGCCAGAATTTAAAATACATATGAGAACATCCTATCTTTAACAAGAAAACTTCCCCTCTGTACAGTATGTTCACAAAAAAAATTTAATTTAATTTAAAAAAAAGAAATAAACTAGGATTCACAATGAAAAAAAAAACAAGAAAACTTTTAAAATCATTGCTGTATTTTTAATGTTCACTTGTTGCTCACATTGAAATTAGAATAGCACCAACCTGATTATGACCCAGCTATTGTCAGTTCTGTGAGAAGCTGCATTTCTTGAGCTTGTATATTCTCAGTGGGTCAAGATTACCTTCAAGAGGAAAGCTTGTTTGTTGGGTTTTGAGTAAAGCATTTTGTTAACCTTTGTAAACCTTAAGAACCTCAGTACATAGACTCTGTGTATGTGAGTTTGGAATTTAAAGGATCCTAAAATAGGTCAATATTTTTTAAGTTGAGAAGCACATCTATCCCTCCTTGCTGTCTCTGGACTGACTGTCTACTCTCATCAGAGTCATGATGCTTCTATTTTTAGCACTTCTATCTTATGTAAGTCCCACTGACTTTTTCATCTACAAAGTATGTAACACTGAATTTTTATATATAAACAAGAGATCATACTATTATATCACAGAACAGAGAATTTAAGATCTGAAATTTTTTTTATTTTAATTTTATTGTCAAGGTGATGTACATAGGGGTTACAGTTACATAAGTAAGTTAGTGAGTAAAATCTTGTTGACCTTATTACCCCCGCCTCATTTTTCTCCCATTTTCCCTTCCCCTTCTACCCCCTGAAATTGTACAGATCATTTCCAGCATATTGTCTTGTATCACTGTTGCATTGGCTCCCCCTTGTCCTTTGTCTCACCATTTTGTTGTTCCCCTTCCCTTCCCTAATTCAGATAAACATATACACAATACCCAGGGTGGATACCAAAATCAAATGCAGTGACAACAGGGGATAAACCATAGGGGGAAAAACACAAAGGAAAAAAGAAATCACATAATACATTAAAAAAAACAACAATAAAGAAAAACCTCTAGTGTCCATGTCTTGGAGTTCATTTTGCTTAGCAACATCTTATATGGTCATATGTATGTAGCTATTAAACTATTATCTGCTAAGATTCTCCTGGACGTATACTATTAATTAAAAATAAGGGAAAGCACGAGACCTATGTTTCTTTAGTCTGGCTTACCTCACTTAGTATGATTTTTTTCAAGTCCTTCCATTTCCTTACTGGTAGTTTTTTTTGTTTTTGTCGGTCGTGGGTCTTGAACTCTGGGCTTGGGCACTGTCCCTCAGCTCTTCAGTTCAAGGCCAGCACCCTACCAGTTGAGTCACACCACCTCTTCCAGTTTTCTGGTGGTTAATTGGAGATACGAGTCTCGCGGACATTCTTGCCCGGGCTAGCTTTGAATGGCGATCTTCAGCCTCCTAAATAGGTAGGATTACACGTGTGAGCCACCAGAACCTGGCTCCTTACTGGAAGTTTTTTAAACATGGAATTGTAACCCCACCCTTTCCCCAACCTAAATTGTTCCTGACACTTATAAGAACTGTATTCATCTAGCAGCACTTTTGGTTCATAGCTGTTCTTGTCTTGCAGGTAAAAGACCTCATGAGTGTGGAATCTGTAAAAAAGCATTTAAACACAAGCATCACTTGATTGAACACATGCGATTGCATTCAGGAGAAAAGCCCTACCAATGTGACAAGTGTGGAAAGCGCTTCTCACACTCGGGATCTTATTCTCAGCACATGAATCACCGCTACTCCTATTGCAAGAGAGAAGCAGAAGAACGCGACAGCACAGAGCAGGAAGAGGCAGGGCCAGAAGTTCTGATGAATGAGCATGCTGGTGCCAGAGCATCTCCCTCACAGGGTGACTCAGATGAGAGAGAGAGTTTGACAAGGGAAGAGGATGAAGACAGTGAAAAAGAGGAAGAAGAGGAGGAAGATAAAGAGATAGAAGAATTACAGGAAGAAAAGGAATGTGGAAAACCACAAGGGGATGAAGAAGAAGAGGAGGAGGAGGAGGAAGAAATGGAAGAAGAAGAAGAAGTAGAAGAGGCAGAGAATGAAAGAAAAGAAGCAAACACTGAAGGGCCAATGAAGGATGACGGAGCTGTCAGCCAGGCCGGCAACTTAGAACAAAAAGTAAGCAAGAGTACTGAGCAGGTGTCTGAAGAGAAAACAAATGAAGCCTAATAGTTTTCTAGAAGGAAAATAAATTCTAATTGGTAATGAAGTCTGTTCTATATTACCCATGCTTTTCATGGAAACACAGTACCCTATGCTGTGATTCCTATCACTACTGTGTAAAGTCAGAACTGAAAAAATACAAAATACAAAAAAAAAAAAAAAATCCAGGTGTGCCTGAACCTCAGACCTAGTAATTTTTCATGCAGTTTTCAAAGTTAGGAAGAAGTTTGTGACACGAAGCAGATTAGAAACTTTGATGACTCAGAAAGCAAAGATTGAACAGGTTAAAGGAAAATGATTATTAGATAAGCATCTAGCGTTGTTTCATTTTATCAGTATTATTTCTCTTATGTTGGTTCATTCTTAAGCTGTACAATTGGGAGAAATTTTATAATTTTTATTGGTAAGCATATGCTAAATCCGCTTCAGTATTTTATTATGTTTCTAAAATGTGAGAACTTCTGCACTACAAAATTCCCTTCACAGAGAACTATAATGCAATTCCAAACCATGAAAACTACCTTTTATAAATCCATTCTAGAAGGTAGTAATTTCTAATATTTAGATGTCATAGTGGAGCATATTGTCAGCCTTAAGGAAGCAGCCGATAGAAGAACTGAAGTTCCTTACTCATGTGATTTTAATGGAGTTCAGAAGATGGTCATTGAGTTCTGACTGCAGGGACTAACAGTGTTGATACTGGCAAGGACAAACAGAGATGTCAGAATCAGTGTTCAAGATTGTGTTTGAGTATGTGGTAGCAAATATGAAGGATATGATATGAAGGTTTGTATCTCCTTTGGCCTTAAGCAAGACCTGAGTGCTGTAAGTGCCATTTCTCAGTATTTTCAAGGCTCTAACCCGCCTTCATTCAGTGTGTGGCCTACAATAACTAGCATTTGTTGATTTATTCATTGTATCAAAATTCCCAAATAAAACTTAAAAACCACTGACTCTGTCAGAGAAACTGAAACACAGGGACATATCACCCTTCAATTCCTCAGTATTCGTTTTCTGATAATTGATTTTCAGAATTTCTCTACAGAAACAAAAGGGAAATTTTCTAATCTGCTTTATCCATGTACTTGCATTTCAGACATGGACATGCCATTGTTATTTGGCTCATAACTGTTTCCAAATGTTAGTTATTATGGACCCAATTTATTAACAACATTAGCTGATTTTTACCTATCAGTATTATTTTGTTTCTTTTAGTTTATAGATCTGTGCAACATTTTTGTACTGTATGTCTTCAAACCTGGCAGTATTAATACCCTTCTTACTGACATATGTACTTTTAGTTTTAGAAAACTTTTATATTTATGTGTCTTATTTTTATATTTCTTTATTTATTACACAGTGTAGTGTATAATACTGTAGTTTGTATTAATACAATAATATATTTTAGTATGAAAATTTGGAAAGTTGATAAGATTTAAAGTAGAGATGCAATTGGTTCTCTTGCATTGAGATTTGATTTAACAGTGTTATGTTAACATTTATACTTGCCTTGGACTGTAGAACAGAATTTAAATGGGAATGTATTAGTTTTACAACAACAATCAAGTCATTTTACCTTTACCCCGTTTTTAATATAAAACTCTTAAATTTTGAAATTCACTGTGTGACTAATAGCATGATGCTCTGCTGTTTTATTAAGAGATTAGCCTAACCATAAAACTCATTTCTTTAGCAAGCCAAATTAGGATTACCTTATATAAACAGTGTTGGGAACAATGTTTAACATTTTGTGCCAATTTGTTCCTGTATTCATGTATGTAAGTTACCAATCCGACTCTTCATTTTTAAGTTCCTTGTTACACCATGGTCATTTTCTAGTTTTTTATCAGACTCCCCCATCTCACAATAAAATGCATCAACAAGCCTGACCTACTGTCATTCTTTTCATCATTATCAAGGTTTTCTTTGAAAAACTGTGAAATGGATTACTATATTACCATCTTGCTCTTGACTCATCTCAAGCTGAGTTTGGGTAATGCTGAATGTTTCAGATGGTCACCACTAAGTTAGGAATTTTCTCATGGCCTCGTGTTTCTAGAGCTGAAGTCCTCTGTAGAGCCATTCTTTCTTCCTGGCACCTTCATCTTCCCCTCCTCCGCACCCCTCCCAGGTCCCATGATTACTTACCTCTAGGTCACTTCAGGGATGCTGAGTTTAGATGCCTTTGTTCTGTACTCCCACAAATCCTTGTGCCTTTCTCATCCTATCTCTTGTGCTGTTTTTTGTATTTCTTTGCTTTAGGAGCAGGAACCGTATCTATCACGGTCACTTTCATGTGTCCATTATCCAATAGAGTACCTTCCACTAGTTGGTACAACAAATACTTGTTGGATGAAAATATAGTTTGCATGTTTACTGAGCTTAGCTGTGATTTTACTGTTTGTTCTATTTCTAATTCCAGAATGTTTATGTTGAATAATTCCAGTAATATAATAATTTTTCTCAACTGGATCTCTTAAACATTAGACATAATACACATAAATTGTTTCTTCCTTCCTATAATTAAATCTCTAGGTGTCTTCCTGGTGCTTCACTTCATGTACATGGCACAGGCATTCAAGACTTGAGGAACTGACTACCTCCAATAGGAATGATAGGTCTAGTCCTGTGCACTTTCTGTTCTAGAGCCCCAGATTCCTGGTGCCCATTTTCATCAGGTTGCCTTATTTCTTTTGTCACTAAGAACAGTTATCCAATCAACAAATTCATTATAGAATAAGGAAATAATAAGCAACCCTTCTCCATAGGTATCCACACTATACTCAATAAAGCTCAGAGGACAGTGTTTGACACATGGATCAATGACTGATAAAGAAATTCAGGTATTATCAGAAGTTTTACAATGAAAAATATGTATAGATCCTTCCCACAGTTCCCTAAAATCACATTATAGTACCAGTGCCATGCTATTAATACACATGTCATGCAGAGGTGTTTTGATATCTTTATCAAAACTATTTTCTCACAAAAATAAAAATAGAAATACAAAGAGAAGCTATGCATGTGCTCATGGACACATACATAATGAAGATCTGAGTACAGGCCTGTCTGACTCCGGGAGCCATATATTTAATTAGCCTATATCCCATTTCATGTCAAAATGGGACATGTAGGCCCAGACTGAAAGAATACGAATAGAAAATATCTGTATGATAATATTCATTTCATACCATGTGGAAGGTGGGAACATGAGATTTTTTTTCAAATCTAGCTACAAACTTAAAAACAACTTTGAAAAATTAACATGGAAATATAATCTTAGATTTCTCCCTTAAAATCAATGGAAGGACAGATTAGGGCAATTGCTATTTTAATTTTGTATTTGACTAAACAACTCCTGTGCTCTACTAAGGGAAAAGCACATTCTGCTCAACAGCAGCTAGAATATACATTCTTTTTCTAACAAAATATGGAAAATTCATGGAGAACATTCAAATTTGTAAGAATTGAAATAAAGTGTTTATTCTCAAAAGATAAGCTACAAATAAATAACATATATATATATACACATATATACATACATATACATAGAAGATCCCTTAAGCGATTGGAAAGTAAACAACACATTAAATAGTCCATAGATGGGAAAAAGATTCTAAAATATGATTAAATAACCACATATCAGAATTTGTGGCAGGCCTTTGAAGCAGTGCATATAAGAAAATCTGAACTTCCACCTTAAAAAACAAGAAAAAATTAAAACCAAAGCAAGCAGGAGAAAAGCAATAAGGGGAAAAGAAAAGCAGTTACATAGGAAATAAGTCAGAATTAGACTTTGAAAAAATTAATAAAACTGATAAACATCTAGCCAAATAGACTGAAGAGAAAAAAAGGAGAAGACACACAAATTACCAATATCAAGAAAACAGACAACCTTACAGAGCTTATAATAAAAGGATAATCAGGAAATAATGACTTTATGCCAATAAATTGGATAAATTAGATGAAAATGATACATTTCTTGGGTCATTCTTAAAAAAAAATAACACAGTCCATTAACGAAGAAAGTAACATTTCTAGTTTAAAAAAATTCCCACAAAAATGTTTTAGCCCAGATGGCTCCACTAGTGAATTCCACCAACTGTTTTGCAGTATAATGAACCAATTCTACATAAATTCATTTACAAAACAATAGAGGAAAAACATTTTCCATCTCAGTCTGTGAAACCAGGATTAACCTGATACCAAAACCAGCAATGTCATTTCAATAAACAAAACTACATGCTAATAATACCTCACATTAGCATACAATCTAAAATCTTTAGCAAAATATGAGGATAGTTGGACAAATTTACCAAAAGGAAAAATGCATCATAATAAAGTAGGATTTACCCCAGGAATACAAGATTCATCCAACAATCAGTGTAATTCACTACATTTGTAGTGTTTTTTAAAAAAGCATACAAGGGCTGGGAAGGTGGCTCAGTGGTAGAGCGCTTGCCTTGCATGCTCAAGGCCCTGGGTTCGATTCCTCAGCACCACATAAGCAAAAAGAAAAAAGCCGGAAGTGGCGCTGTGGCTCAAGTGGTAGAGCGCTAGCCTTGAGCTGAAGAGCTGAGGGACAGCGCCCAGGCCCAAAGTTCAGGCCCCACGACCGGATCCAAAAAAAAAAAAAAAAGCATACAATTATCTCAATAGGTGTAGAAGACTCACCTGAAAAATTCATTATAAAAGTTATTCATAATCTAGGAATAAAAGATAATCTCCACCTAAATAAAGAGCAACTACAAAAATCCAACGGATACCATTGTACTTAGCATGAAGATTAAGCACTTGCTTCATAAAATGAGAAACAAAGTATGTTCTCACACTTTCCCTAAACATTGTATTGAGCATCCTAGCTTTTCTAACATGACAAAAATAAAGACATAAGTGTAAAAAAAAACTATAACTTCATATTCAGACAGCATGTTTATTGGCAGAAAACAATTGTAGAAAGCAAATGCTGGAGCGAGCAACTAGAACAGGTAAGAAGGTTACAGGACACAAAATGCAAAAATCAATCATCTTACTAAACAGTAGTTTTATACTTAAAATTCTTATACCTAAAAATGTATACCATAAAAATTTCAAGTATTTAGGGATAATTTAACAAAATAGAGGATACCTGTGCTCTAATAATTACAAAACATTGCAGAAAGAAAGGTGCAAAGAAAACAGAGGTGTCCCATGTTCATGGATAAGAAGACTATACCACAAAGATGAGTTCCACCCCAAATTGAATCTATTGGTTGAGGGCAATTTCAATCACAATCTCAGCCACACATTTATAGAAATTGATAGACTGATTCTGCATTTATATAGGAATGCAAAAGACTTACAGTAAGTGCAACAATGTTGAAAAACTTGTAGTACTTAGACAATTGGGTTTCTAGAATTTTAATAATTTGTTTTATTATGCTATGACTTGAACATGAATATATATATATATATATTGATCAAGGCAACAAAACTAAACATTAACCAAAAAATTCACATATACATTGTCAGTTGATTTTTGTCAAAGATGCCAAGACAATACAATAATGAGATGATTGTGAAAATGTCATTGATAACTAGCTATGCAAGAGAATAAACTTGATTTTTACATCCCTTACAGTAGTTGATTCAAAATGGATTGTGAATCTAAATATAAGAATGAAGCTTGTAAAATTAAAAAACATCCAAAAGAAAACAAAAAATTTTTTGTGAACATTGGATCTTATCAAAATTTAAAAATTTTTGTCTTCAAAAAGTATTGTTAAGAAAAGACCAAAGAACAGACTGGGAGAAAACATTAGCAAAACATGCATATATATATATGCCAAAATAAATTAAAACTTAAGAACCTATTCGTGAATGATCACAGCATTATTTATAAATAGCCAAAAATAGAAACAAATTGTCATCAGCTGATTGTAAACAAAATGTGTTATTATACAATAGAATAATATGCAACATTTAAAAAGAACTTCTGATACATGCAACAAGCATAGATGAACCTTGAAAAATATTAAGTAAAATAAATCAGTACTAAGACTAGGTATTCTATGATTCCATTTATACTAAGTACCCAAAATGAAAAATTCTATATATAAAAGTAGTTGATTAATGACTGTTTAGGACCTGGGGCAGAAAAGAGTGCAAAGTAATTGCTAATAGGTAAAGATTTCTTTGAGGGTAACAGAAATGTTTCAGATTGTGATATTTGCACAACTCTGTATATACTTATTCATGTAATTATACATTTTAAATGGGTAACCATGGTATGTGAATTTTATCTCAAGCTGTAAAGAGTATGTGTATGTTTTTAATACATAAAATGTAATAAAGGACTCTTACAACTCAGTAATACAATTTTTTAATTGGACAAAATTTAAAGACACTGTACTAAGTAAGCTATGTGGATAAGAAATAAATAAGTGGAAAAATGAGCAACACTAGTCATTAGCAAAACAAAAACCACAATGTGCTATCACTGCTCGCCCAATAGAAGAGCTGAAATTTAATTACTTTCAGTAATAACAAGTGTTGATCAGGATGTAGAGAAACTATAACTTTTCTAATTGCTGGTGGAATTTTAAAAATGGTTACCATTACTTTGGAAAAATAGTGTGTCAGACTTATAAAGTTAAATACATAGTTAACATACAACAACAAATGCCCAAGATAGATTTTTAAAAAACATATGGCCACTTGAACTTTAAGATGTTCATAGCAATTTTACTTAGAACCATCAATCTATAGATAGCCAAAATCTCTCCCCAGTGAATGAATAAATTGCATTTTATCCATTTAATGGGAAACCATTTGTCAATAAACAGTAACCAACATGAATGAAGACTATAATATGACTGTGACAGTTGCTACACAGCATATTATTTTTCAAAACAAGTTAGACTTAAATGAATTTTGTTAGACAGAAAGTATAATATTTTGGCAAAGTTGACCTTTAAGCAGCTAGGAGCTTGTATACAATCAGAATATGAACTCTTGTCTCTGCAGAAGAACTTAGAATGTGAACTCAGTCTCTGAGGAAGCAGAAGCTCCTGAACCCAAGCAAAACTATGAATATTACACAAAAATCATCTGATGAAAACTACAAGTGCTTTATTACACGAATCATCTGACCTTAATGTTCTGAAAGGAAGCACATCAATTATCCTAAAACTAATTCTTAGAAAAAACATTTTCCACTTAAAACTTACTTAGCAAGGGGGCTGGGAAGGTGGCTCAGTGGTAGAGTGCTTGCCTTGCATGCATGAGGCCCTGGGTTCGATTCCTCAGCACCACATAAGCAGAAAAATCTGGAAGTGGCGCTGTGGCTCAAGTGGTAGAGCACTAGCCTTGAACTGAAGAGCTGAAGGACTGCGCCCAGGCCCAGAGTTCAGGTCCCATGACTGACAAAAAAAAAAAAAGAACTTACTTGCCAATAACATGGTAGTCACGTATAACAAATTGCCTCATTTAGCAACTGCACATTCTTCAGTTTGCTTTTGAAAAATGATGCTTCAAGCTAAGTATTTTATGAGTATAACTAATATAGCCTGCCTTTAGATGTGTTCAAGCCAAAGTAAAATAGACAAGTCATATTCAAAGTAGGTACTTGGTTCAAGCTCATAATCCTAGCTACTCAGGATGCTGAGAGCTGAGGATCTTGGTTCATAGGCATGCAGACAAATCCTTGAGACTCTTATCTCCAGTTAATCAGCAGGGAGGCATATCTCAGATGGCAGATCGCCAACCATGAGCAGAAACAGCTGAATGAGAACACGAGGCCCTAAATTCAAGTCCCAGAACAGGCACACAAGAAAAGTATTCACCACAATATTTAAACTATAGAAATTATTATAATTTATCAGGATAATAAAAATATATAATTTGCAACTTGGGAACGGTATTTTCTTTTGTGATATCACCATCACACAACCCAAACCTTTTACTAAGTAAAAACAAACAAAACGCACTGCCTTCAAATTCTAAGCATAGTAATAAGCACTAGCTTTATATTCTTTGGGGCATTTTTTGCTTAGTAACTAGTTCTGTTATTGGATTAAGTTTTTCTTTCAGTCTTTAGATATTAGAAGATGTGAAGAAAGAAAGTGGTTATCTTCAATTAAGATTCTACTAAGTACAAGTTAGATTTTCTTTAATGATCTGGATCTCTAGAAAATGCTATCCTACTGCTGAAACTTTGACCTATGGCTTTGGCATCTGACATCTCTAATGGAAAGAATGGCCAAAGTACTAGGTCTCTTCTGGAGACTTGATCAATTGTAAGAAAAGCCATCTTTTCTAAGAGTGGATTGTTTAAAAGTTCCTGCTTTGGCCTGGTGTCTTGGCTCTTGTCTGCTAAGACATTATCAGCAAAAAGGAAAGAAGAAATGCTTTGAAGTAAGGTAGGATTTTTGAAATGTACTTTTCTTTGTTGTAACTGATCATTCCAAAATGGAAGAGAAATCAAGACACTTCACCGTTGCTCAAGAAAGTAGCAGAAGGTATGAGTAATTAAGACATCCTACCCTCCTCAAACTAGCCAATCACAAGCAGATTGTGAACCTGAACGTGGCCAATTCGAGCAGAGGGGCAGGGCCTGCTCTGTTAGGGAGCAGCCGAATTTCTCTGTGCATGCTTGCTTGCAAGATTTTTTGGCTGATGGCGCAACTTTCCTTGCCAAGTTCCTTTTGAGTTGATGTCCTTATGACTACGCAACATGCTACATCCTGAGCCATTTCTAACATTCACTTGAAGGAAATGACTGCCATATTTTTGAAAAAGGAACATGCAAATCCAATATATGAAACAGAAGTGGGGGCATTCTTGTAGATGAGGAGCCAAAGCCACCATCCCAGAGCCAAGTTCTAGAAGCATCTTGTAGAGCAAATATTCCTGGTGAACCGAGTCCATTATTCCTAGTGAGACCGAGTCCATGATTCTTGGAGTCTTTCTAGACCTACATTTGATTGGCCCAAATCTGAACCTTTATCCCTAGGCCTGAATGCGCATAATACTGACGCAGGCCTTGGTAATACAGTGCTTTCTTGATGACTGAGCTGTAGAGGGGTGGGGGGAGGGAGAGTGTAGTTGTGGAGTTGGGAGGGCAGGGATGGTAGGGGAAAAACAAAGGGAGGAGGAGGCAACAATGCTTGATAAGGAATGTACTTATTACCTTGCTCATGTAATTGTAACCCATCTGTATGATATTTCCACAATAAAAAAACATTTTAAAAAGTAGATATTAATATAATTCCAGTGGCAAGATATTAAGAAGTGGGAACTTACTCTGACTATAGGGTTTGGAAAAGGCAATTGAAAGCTGACTAGAATAAAATAAGGTCATTTGTATTGATCCTCTATGACCAAGTCCTGGTGTTTTTGTAAGAAGAGCAAGGAGAGCAGACATAGGAGACTTTCCATCTTCTACTACATGTGTGCTAGACCACCTCAGTGTCTGTCAGCAAGAAAGCTATTACAGTACCTCTAGAACTGTAAGCCGAAACAGCCTCTTTTCTTTATAATCTACCCAGTCGATGGACTTGTGTTATTAGCAACAGGAAATTGACTACTTCAGCAGCATATATTTACACACACATACACACACACACACACAGCAACAAGTAGAAAGGACATTTGACAGTCCCAGAAGAAAAACATATTTGTGGTTGGATTCAGCTAGGCAAACAGAAGCTGAAAGAAGAAGTATAGATATCTAAACTTTACCAGACATCAAACTTAACAATAAAATGCTGTAAGGATCAGCTAGGGATTCATATCTATAGGATTCCTGTGATGAGTGGTACAGTGGAACTGGCTTCAAGGAGTAATGATTCAGAAGGCTGATGACTTGAGTAAGACTCTTTAGACGTCATGGCAGGGGGGCGGGCAGGGAGGGATATTTACATTTAATTTTTTATGCTTTTTTAATATAATTGCATTAAGATGTTGTAGAGAGGTATAACCCCTGTTTTCACTGTATTTGATGTTGGTATAATTTGTGGAGGGGAAGGGAAAAAACAAATCGTTTAAATAAGGATACAGGTGGACCCATTGCAACAATGAGATGTACAAGACCGTTATGTTGAAAACGAACTTAACAACTTTGGGGGGGGGGGGGGGGATGGGAAGGAATGGGAAGGGGAAACAGAGGAGGAGGCAACACTACTTGATAAGAAATGTACTCATTACCTTGCCTATGTAATGGTAACTCCTCTGTATGGTATTTTCACAATAAAAAAAATGTAAAAAAAAAAACATGAACCCTAAAAGATGTTGTAGAGAGTGGCTACCATTTCATAAGTCAGGTAATGAGTGCATTTCTCCTTTGGACAATGTCACCCCTTCCTTCACTCAGGTTCCCCTTCCCATCCCTGCCCACACATTACATAGGTCAATTAGTTCATTTTTCACATAATGGTTTTATTTTATTTTAATTATAAAGATGCTATACAGAGGGGTTACAGTTCCATGAGTAAGGTAATGAGTACATTTCTTGTCAAACATTTCGGGGTGGGGGGGTGTTGTGGGGCCTCTGGGCCTGGGCGCTGTCCCTCAACTCTTCAGCTCAAGGCTAGCACTCTACCACTTGAGCCACAGCGCCACTTCTGGCTTTTTCTGCTTATGCGGTGCTGAGGAATCGAACCCAGGGCCTCATGCATGCAAGGCAAGCGCTCTACCACTGAGCCACCTTCCCAGCCCTCTTGTCAAACGTTTTTACCCACTCCTTTGTTTTCTCCCACTATCCCTTTGAATATAGTGTTTACTGAATACCATGACTGTCTTTGTCCCCCTTTCATCCTTCCCTTTCTGTGTCTCCCTTTACCTTCCCTAAATGAAAACACAAACTCCACTACCACCACCACCACCACCAACAATAACAACCCATGTTTCCATTTTCTGGAGTTTGTTTTGATAAATAATATTTTTTAAATGGACTCATTACCTTGCTCATGTAACTGTAAGCCCTCTGTACAGTATCTTTACAATAAAATATTTATTAAAATAAAAATATATTTTAAATATTCAGAAAAGTTACACCTCTGAGTTCCTTCCCTAAGGATAACCTCTTTTAGTCTGATTGTGCATGAATGCCTTAGAGTCCTATATAGGTTATCATACCCAGTTATATTTTAGATCTAGCTTCCACATATTTACATTTAATTTTTACATTTAATACGTGTATTCACTTTCTATCACTGACAAAATACCTGAGATAAATAACTTGTAAGCAGAAAATAAATATTTTGGTTTACTCAGCTCCATTGCCCTGGGGCCTTTTGTCCATTTTCAGATAGTTTTTATACATTGTGAATGTGAGGATACAACCTTAATCTTCTGCATGTGGATTTTTTTATTTTCCCGAGCAATTCATTGAAAATCATCTTGATATCAGTATCAAAGATCCATTGATTTCCCCACGTTGGTGGCTCACGCCTGTAACCCTAGCTACTTAGGAAGGAGGCTGAGATCTGAGGATCACGGTTCAAAGCCAGCCCAGGCAGGAAAGTCTGCGAAACTCTTAGCTCCAATAAACCACCAGAAAACCAGAAGTAGCACTGTGGCTCAAGTGGTAGAGCACTAGCCTTGAGCAAAAATGCTCAGGGACAGTGTCCAGGCCCTGAGTTCAAGCCCCAGGACCAACACACACACACACACACACACACACACACACACAGAGTCGTCCATTGATCCTTATTCAATGATTGATTTTGGGGCTTTATATCTGTTCTCAAATCCACTCTTGATCCAAACATAAGAGATACAGAACAGTATTTTGAAAACAGGAATTTACAGTAGTTGTTTTCATTTACTAAAGTTTTGGTCAAAACAAAAATCTTGTTGAGGGCTGGGAAGGTGGCTCAGTGGTAGAGCGCTTGCCTTGCATGCCTGAGGCCCTGGGTTCTATTCCTCAGCACTACATAAGCGGAAAAGAAAAAAAAAAACGGAAGTGGCGCTGTGACTCAAGTGGTAGAGTGCTAGCCTTGAGCTAAAGAGCTGAGGGACAGCGCCCAGGCCCAGAGTTCAGGCCCCATGACCGGACCCCCCCCCAAAAAAAAAAAAAATCTTGTTGAGTTTTTCCTTCTGTAATGCTGTTTGGCAAGTTGGTGATTAGACACCATTTCATTGTATCTAATTTCCCTGATAAAAATGATAAAAAGAATTGACACGTGGAGTGAATTCATAATTATTTTCAGGAAAAAAGACAGTTATGAATTGCTTGGAAATTTCTTCCTTATTTATTAATTTTCTTTTGACCGTGACATAATAGCAGAATACTTACACAACGCTTTTTCTCAATTCTCATTAGAGACAGGCTCACTGAGAAGTATGTATTCTTCCACCTCCTTTATCATTTCTTTCTCTATCTCATCCCCAAATTATAGGCCCTTTATGGTTTCCATATAAACCAACCCCATATCATCTCAAATGTGCAGCTTAGCTCTTTGAGCTCCAGACTTAGATGTCCAGGCAGTCACTTATTAAATCTATGACGATAACGAAGACCTCTAAGATTTTACCAGATCCAAACTAACTTTTGATTTTTTTCCACACTTGTTCCCCAACCTATTCTCCTACCAGTCCTCCCATCTCACCCAAACCAGGAACTGAGCCAAACCCTGAAAGCAGAAGCACTTTGGAGGACATAACCTTTTTGTTTACTTATTTTTCAACTCAGAGCCTTGTGCTTGCTAGGCAGATACTCTATCACTCAGCCCATAATGCTTTATTTTTTTAATAAAGTCTGGCATTTTCCCTGCTGGGCCAGCCAGGATTGCAATCCTCCTATTTAAGCTTTCTGTGTAGCTGGGATCATGACAAGGATATGCTACTATGCCTAGATTTACTGGCATGCATCTTGCTAACTTTTTGCCTGTACTGGACTTGAACTGTAATCCTCCCGATCTTTCCCTACCAAGTAGCCAGTACTCCAGGCATGAGCCACTATGCCCAGTGAGAGCCTCTTTCTTATAAAATAACTCTGAAACTTTTTGGAGAAGAAAATACCAGAACATTCATTTAGTTACACACACAAACACTAAGCAAGATAAAAATCAAGGTTGACTGGAAAGCAGAACTGTCACTTAACTTCCTCAATATCTGTCGAAACTGAGTTGAAAGGCAAGATGCATACAAGGACCAAACATGTTTTCATCGCAGTGTAGACCACAGAGCAAGTTAGCTAACATCTCAGTGCCTGAGTTTCCTTCTAGTAAAATGGAGATGACAGCAATAGTACCCACTTAAAGGGCTAGTGCAATATTTAAATGAGATAATACACTGAACTCTTCCAATAATGTTAATTAAGTACATCGTTAGTTCAAAACGTCAACTATTGTTATCTGTCATGAGGTAAGCATTGTGAAAACTACAACTTGAAAAATATCTTAATGTACCGCAGGCAACTCAAGTATGCAGAGAGACACAGCACATAGGAGTATACAGAAGCCTACTATCCCTTCCTTCCCTACACTCCATTATTTTCATCTTTCCATCCACACGATCCATCCACAAAACCCCTCCAGTGTCTTCCAGTCAGATAGAGGTAAGATTTAAACCTGAAAATGTTGGGACTCACTTGTCAGATTTTTCATTTGTTTAACCTACCTAATGGGTTTTCTCCTGAGGATTATCTGAGAAAAGATGTACAAATCTAACAGTGAGCCTCTCTCCTGCCTCTTCCACATGGTGGCCTGTTCATTTTCCCCGGGGACCACTCTCATCACAGGTCCACATTCATGTTCCAACACTGCCTTTGACGTAGACCTCAAATTCCTTAGCTAACACTCACGGAGTAGTTACTTTCCTCAGGTGCTGGGCTGAATGAATTACATATATGAATTCCTTCATCCTCACAATATTTTAAGGCAGGTCTCTGTGTTATATAAGACATATATCTGATCTAGGCACAGATCTTCTTAATCCTTTGGCAATTTCTTGAATGAGAGCAGTGTATTATATAATTCATAATGACCTTAATCATATCTGGCCATATGCTAACAAGGTAACTTAAGATGGTCCCTTAGATGTTTCACAGGAGGAAGTAGCCATGCCAGAAAAACCATGCCTATCCTTAGAGGCTTGGATCTCCCTGCTTACCTCCAGGGCAGGAGTGGTCCTGGACATGGGCCAATGACCAAAGGCCAGTGATGTAATCAAGCACGCCTATGTAACGAAGCCTCGATAAAAGCTTGAACAAGGCCTGGGAGCTTCTAGGTGAGTGAATACCTGGGTGTTGTGACTAGAATAGAGATGGCATGAGACACTGCATCTCCCAACTCTGTTCCTTATCCCATCCACCTCTTCCACTTTGGCTGTTCCTTTATAATAAACCCATTGTTATAAGTACAGTGCTTTCTTGCATTCTGGAAATTGTTCTAGCAAACTTGCAAACCTTAACGTGGTTATGGAAAAGCCCATTTATGGTCATCGAGGAAGTAGTGTAGGTGGTCTGTGCACCCCTGTTGACTGCTGATGTCTTAAGTGGGGACAGTCTTGTGGGACCATGTCCTTAATAGTGGGGTCTGTGCTGACTTCCAGTAGTTACAGTCAGAACTGAATTGAGTTGGTTCTATGGCATACCACTGGCTTCAGAGAAACAAAGAACCCATAGCTGTTGGGTCCCATGACTCACTTCCACTTTAAAGATCGGGAAAATTCTGGGTGCGAGGGACTCCTGTTGATTAATTGTAGATACTCTGGAGCTGAGATCTGAGAATGGGGGTTTGAAGCCAGTTCAGATGTGAGTCACTCATGCCTACTGACCCAGAACCTTTGTTCATGACTTTCCTTCTCCATAAAATACTGTCCCTGTCCCTGCTTCTCTGCAACAAGTGCCTGTCACTTGATTAGAGAAATCTGAAGGGTAAACAAAGGAGGATGCTGCAATGCTTGATAAGAAATGTACTCATTATCTTGCCCATGTAATTGTAACCCCTCTGTACAGTATGTACACAAAAAATTAAAATTAAAATTAAAAAAAAAACAAGTGCAACTGAGTAATTTTATGATTGTTCTCTTCCAGTCTTTAGATCTTAGAAAGACTATTAGACTGTAGATCTATTAGACTATTAGACTTAGATCTTAGTTGTGTTTTTTGTGTTTGAATGATTATTTGTAGCAGCCTAATCTTCCATGGAACCTAATTTCCCTCAGGTAAGAGATCTCATATGTCCTTGTTAATGTGTGTGTGTGTGTGTGTGTGTGTGTGTGTGTGTGTATGTATATTGCAATAAGGCATATATTTTCAAACTCTAATATATTCCCAAGAAGTTGTCTGTCTTGGAAAATTCTAAGTAAATAAACAAGCCCCAAAACCTGAAAAGTAAACAAAGATTGCCAATCAAAAAATATTTGTTCTGTTGGTCCAGTAAAAATATATCTGAAGATGATTCTGTCTAATCAGATAGACAGCGCTCTGATACAAACACTCCAGTAAAAAGAGGGTGAAAATCACAAACATGGTAAGTGAAGGAAGTAAGTACGGTAAGAGCAACAAGAACCTATCTTGCGCAGGTGCAGAAAGTCTAGACAAAAATGAAATGCATTCACAACAACTAAACATAAATGCACAAGAACAAGAACAACACTCAGAAAAGACAACAGACGAGAAATTCTATATAGCTTTGGGTTTTGCAGTGTCTTTTTAGGTATGACACCACACCTATAAAAGAAAGAATTGATAAGCTGGATTTCATTAAAATTGAAAAGTTCTCCTCTGTTAAAGAATGAAATGAAACGCTTCAGACCAGGAGAAAATGCCTTCCAAAGCCATTGCTAATAAGCACCTGTTTCCAAAATATACACAGGCCTTTACAGCTCAACAATAACAAGCATCCTAATTTTTTAAATGAACCTGAAACCTTAACAGAAACCTCACTAAAGAAGATATACAGATGGCAAATGAGCCTTTGTTACCGGAGAAATGCAATTAAAACAGTAAGATACTACAATGGCCCAAATCTAGAATATGGACAATACCAAACACTGATTATTATATTGATCAATAATAAACCATATTCATACGTAGTGAGAATGCAAAATGGCACAGCCACTTGAAGAGAACATATTCAGAGGTTGGGACATGGATAGATGGTAGAGTGCCAGCCAATGAGTGGAAGCGTCAGATACCTAGTTCAAGCCCTGGTCTCCAAGAGAGTAAAAAAGAACATGTTCTAATCCCATCTACTCAGGATAAGAGGTCAGGAAGATCATGGTTCAAAGCCAGCACAGACAAAAATGAGGGAGAATTCACCTCACACAATAAGTCTGGTGTGGTATTATGTGCTGGAGATCCTTGTGTGAGCTACTCAGGAGGCCAGAGGTAGGAGAATTATAGTCTGAAGTTGGTCTTGGATACCTAAAAACAAAAAAAGAAGGGCTGGCAGCATGATTCAAGTAGAACAATACCTGTCTAGAAACCCAGGCTCTGAGTTCAAGCCCCAGTCCCCAAAAAAACAAAAACAAAAACATACTCTATGATACCACATAGTTGAAATCATACTGTATGTATATGTCCAAAGCATGTGCCCTTTGCAGCAGATTACCTTCTTTCACTTAGTAAGATGATTTAAGTTCCCCTCATACTTTTTCATGGCTTGGTAGATCATTGCTTTTTAGTCCTGAGTAATGTTCTATTGTCTGGGTGCATAATGGTTTATTCATTCACTTACTAAAATGCTTTTTAGTTGTTTCCAATATTTGACAATTATGATTAAGCTGCAATATCTTGTGCAAGTTTTTGTGTAGACATAGATTCTCAACCCATTTGGGAAAAAAGCAATAGGGCAATTTCTGAGTGAATTTGAGGCTCTGAGTATAAGCCCCAGGAACAGAACACACACACACACACAATCAATCAATCAATTCACACGTTAATGGCATTGTTCTTCACCTTTACAACTAACTTAGACATACAATCAAAAGCAAGATGTCATTCACAAGTTACAGCATTTGTGATATACTTAAGAATTTAGGAAATTATAGGAACAAAAAGTGTACTTTAGTTGGTACAAAAGGAAATCTGAGGGCTAGGAATGTGGCTTAGTGGTAGAGTGCTTGCCTAGCATGCATGAAGCCCTGGGTTCGATTCCTCAGTACCACATAAACAGAAAAAGCCAGAAATGGTGCTGTGGCTCAAGTGGTAGAGCACTAGCCTTGAGCAAAAGAAGCTCAGGGATAGTGCCCAGTCCCTGAGTTCAAGCCCCAGGACTGGCAAATAAAAGGAAATCTGAAAAAAATGGTGAGGTATACCAGGTTTATAGATAAATAATATAACATGTAACATTTAAGCCGGTTGTTTCTTAATTCATCTATAAATTGAATGTGGTACCTTACAAAATTCCAGCTGGATTAACTGAAGGATTCAGAGGCTATTATATAATATGTTAAAAGTACATAAAACACGAAGGTCAATTCTGAAGAAGAAAGCAGATGGGAAAGAAATGTATCCTGATGAACATTAATAGATTTCCAACTTACAGTCATAAAAATTTGGTGGCTGTATGAGAATATGCCAACAGACAAAGAGAATAAAAAAGAACTAAAAACAACAACAGCAACATCATCAACAACAGTTCAGTCTGTCCCTTGTTAGATGTGGTTTCTGTATGTGTGAACTTAATACTGCTAAAATACACTAGAAACCTCCGACTCAATACTTACAGGGTATTCGCCGCCATTCCTAGATGAGAATAGAAGAGTGAGCACTGGGTGAGCCAAAACATGGTCGCAGCTGAGGCTAAACAAGGTATCACTCTCATTTTTGCTTCAGCTCCCACACTGTAAAACAAGTGTTACATTCACAGACCATTTAAGTGCCATATCTTTCACATTTCTGGGCTATTTTGGGGTGATCTTGCTGTTTAAAATGGGCCGTGAGCACAGTGCTGAAGTGCTAGCTTATGTCCCTGAGCAAGGAAGTTGAGTTGTGCCTGACAGAAAAAGCCCACATGTTAAATAAGCCCAGACCAGGCATGAGTTACCATGCTGCTGGCTGTCAATTCAGTGTGAATGAATCAACACGACGGGATGCACAGAAAAAGGAAGGGCAAATGTTCCCATCTGTGTGGGACACTGCTCTGGATACAGTCAAAGTCACATCCAGAAAGCACATGGTGACTATGAGAAAGGGCAGGAAAGCAGTTAAAGCTGGGGGCTTCCGGAGATGGAGATGAGGACTGATAAGAAATGCATAGTAGGAAGCTTTGTTGTGAAGCTGGAAACCAAAGAAATTTACAACCAGATTCCAGAAGGTCACAAGCAGGTCAGGAAGATGTTAAACCTTCCCTGCTGCTTCCGGAAGCCAAGTGCTTCAAAAAGGTGCCTCCACATGCGAAACTTTTCACTTGCAGGTGAAGATGGCTCCAGGATGCTGCTGGAGAATGGTTAAAATGCTCATTAAGTGTTTACAGGGTAAGGGTTTGGGGGAAGAGCAGCCTTTCAACACCAGGAGTCTGATGCACTTGACAACCTTGGCAAACAAATCAGACTTTAAGTAATTCAAAGACCATGACATCAATTATTTGTAAGGCATAGACATTAAATAATGTGTCTGTAGACAGAAGCACACATAGGTTAGGTGTTGATTGCAAAAGTTGCAGTCAGAATCTGAAAGAAACTTGATTATTTCACCAAGAAACAAACTGCAGGTTTATGATCACTTCAGAGTCTAAGTTGAAATTGACATCACAAGCTAATGGATAGAGAAAGGACAGATTATTTAGTAAGCTGCACAAGAAAACTGATTTGCTATATAAAACTAGACTCTAATTTGTTCATTTATAAAAATTGCTAGGTGTTGATGGCTCACACTTGTAATCCTAGCTACCCAGGAGGCTGAGATCTGAGGACTGCAGTTCGAAACCAGCCTAGGTGGAAAAGTCCATGAGAGGCTTATCTCCCCAAACAACCACCAAAAAAACAGAAGCAGAGCTGAGGTTCAAGTGGTAGGGCATACCACCAAAAAAGCTAAGGAACAGTGCCCATGCCCTGAATTCAAGCCTCAACACTGTACACACACACAAACACACACACACACACACACACACACACACACACACACACACACACACACAGATAAATTGGCATCAGAGAGATTAAAGGCCATTGAATTTGAAGGGGAAAGCTTTAAGGCTAACAGAAGAAAAAGGTAGGAGAACATCTTTGTGACTCAGAAGAAGAATGAATGTCTTAAACACTTCAAAAGAATAAAATATAAAGTGAGACATTGATATGTTTGGTGGCATAAAATTTCATATCACAGAAGACATTATTAGGGTTGATTAAGATCTAGCAGGAGGATTCACTTTCTATATATTTAAAACTGATTAATATCAAAAATGAATATTCAAAAAAGGAAATAAAAATAGAAGAACCTATGGACAACTTTGGAAAAGGAGATGAATAAGCACCTCACATAGAGAAATGAGAATTCAGAGAAAGCCAGTTGCAGTAGCACATGCCTGTTATTCTGGCTACTTGGGAAATAAGCAAGAGGATCCCAAGTCTGAGGACAGACAACCTGGGCTACAGACTGAGATACTCTCTAGGAGAAGGAAGGAGAGGAGAGAGGATAGAGGAGGAAGAGGAAAAGGGGAGGACAGAGAGAGGAAAAGAGGGCGAAAACTACAAAGAGGGAGAAGAGAAGGAGGAGGAAGATGAGGACGAAAAAAAGGAATGAAAGAGGAGCAAGAGGGAGGAGGAGGGGCATGAAGAAGAGAAGGAAGAGATAGACAAACTCATCTTTAAATGCAAATAATGATCAGATGTTATTCTTCAGATAAGGGTAGGTTAAGGTAGATTAAATCAATTGATAATGAAACTCCTCACCTCCAAGAATATAACCCAGCGCAGTTCTCACGTAGGTTCTCTGTGATGGCGAGTAGGAGGCAGTTTGAAGTGTCAGGAAACTCTGAAATCTAAGTGCTTATTACTACAAGAATAAACAAGAAACTATATGGAATGTATATTATTAAGTGCAGTTTCAGACACTACAAAATACACGAGTGTACTGTAATGGGAGGAATGCTGAGTAGGAAAAGGCAAAAGAAATAAAATCAGAAATAAATATAATATCTATTTTTACAAAGGTACAGATGAGGGCATGCTCCTAAAGTCCAAAACATGGAGGTGAAATATGTAAAATAATATACTATCCACTAAATGGCATGGGTTTATTCAGTATAAGTCAAGGACAAAATAATCAGCGCTCAGTGTATCAGGAGCCCATGGCAGGGATTAATGAAATGCTGCACTCATGTCTGTACAATATCATATTTACTATGAATTGCTAATGAGGAACAACATGTAGTGCATATCATGTGTTCTAGTGACATCTATTATGTAGATTTACATGTCCCCAAACTTCATGGTCAAATCATATATTTATCTGCATATATCAAAGTCATTCAATATATGCAGATATATGTATATCTATGAAGTGAGCAGGACTGGCAGGATTGTAGATTAAGGAAGAAAAAAGTAAAAAAACTGCACGACCGGCTGATAAAAGTATGTGTCATAGACTGAAAAATAAGACCTACTCAAGTCTGTACTCTTAGAGCTGGAAGCCTGGTTCAGTTGTGTATTACAAGCTTTGCTGACCGTGGACACACACAGACCAGAACTCTCCTAACTACCAGCTCATCCCCTGACCACTACTGGACTACTTGTCCCACAGGAAACTCAGCTTAGTTCCAGTTTTCACTAAATAATGGTAAAATGTATTTTAAAAGGTGATTAGAGTATGGTTTTAGGAAAACCTAAAACTGTAAACTTTTCAGAAACAAAAAAGCACCCTGAAAATTTTTGTGACCTGGGCCTAGATCAAAAATTCTTAGATATAATGTTAAAAAACCTGATCCACCAGAGAAGAAAAAATAAAAGGGAAAATTAGAATTCACCAGAATGTATTGATTACTATGGCCTTGTAGTAGAGTTTGAAATTTGGTATTGATATTCCTCCAGCACTGTTCTTTCTGTTAAGGATTGTTTTTTGCTATTCGGGGTCTTTTATTGTTCCATATGAATTTTTGGATTGCCTCTTCTATTTCCTTGAAGAATGAGGTTGGAATATTGATAGGGATCACATTGAATTTGTAGGTAGCCTTGGGAAGTATTGTCATTTTCACGATGTTGATCCTTCCAATCCAGGAGCATGGGATGTTTTTCCACTTTCTAAGTTCTGTTTTGATTTCCTTTTTCAAGTTTTTAAAGTTTTCATCATATAGGTCCTTCAGTTCTTTGGTTAAGTTAATTCCTAGGTGTTTTATTTTTTGTGGGGCTATTAGGAATGGAGTTGCTTTCCTGATTTCAGCCACGTTTTTCTCATTGTTTGCAAACAGAAAAGCCATTGATTCTTGAGGGTTAATTTTATACCCTGCTACTTTGCCAAAGTTTTTAATCAGTTTGCGTAATTTGGAGTGGACTGGCACAAGAATAGACCTCTGGACCAATGGAATAGAATTGAAAACCCAGAAATGAACCAACAGACCTATAGCCATCTAATCTTCGATAAGGGAGCTAAAAAAATAGAATGGAAGAAAGGCAGCCTCTTCAGTAAATGGTGCTGGCAAAATTGGTTAATCACTTGTAGAAAACTAAAGCTAGATCCTTATATATCACCTTTGTACCAGAATCACTTCCAAATCGATCAAAGACCTCGGAGTCAAAGCAGACACCCTGAAAACATTATAGGACGGAATAGGAGAAACCCTAGGTCTCCTTGGCACTGGCTGAAATTTTCATAATAGAGACCTAGAAACACAACAAATCAAAAAAAGGTTGGACAAATGGGATTGCATGAAATTGCAGAGCTTCTGCATGGCAAAGGACATAGCTAGCAAGATCAACAGAAAGTCCACGGATTGGGAGAAGATCTTCACTAGCCATACAACGGACAAGGATCTCATGTCTAAAATATACCTAGAACTCAAAAAATTAAATCCCCCAACAACAAATTCTCAAAGAAACAACTGCCCAATAAATAAGTGGGCTAAAGACTTACAGAGAAACTTCTCTCTGTAAGAGAGAAAGAGGAAAGAAGGACAGCCAATGGACACATGAAAACATGCTCAACCTCCCTAGCCATAAAAGAAATGCAAGTCAAAACAACATTGAGATACCACCTTACCCCAGTTAGAATGGCTAGAATCAAGAACTCTAATAACAACAGATGCTGGAGAGGATGTGGACAGAAGGGAACCTTACTGCCTTGTTGGTGGGAGTGTAAACTTGTTCAACCACTTTGGAAAGTAGTATGGAGGTTCCTCAAAAGACTCCACATAGAGCTCCCCTATGACCCAGCAATCCCACTTTTGGGCATTTACCTGAATAATCACAAACAAGACCATACTAACTATGTTTATTGTAGCATTATTTACCATAGCTAAGATATGGAACACGCCCAGATGTCCCTCAGTAGATGAATGGATCAAGAAAATATGGTATATATATATACACAATAGAATTCTGTGCCTCCATCAGAAAGAATGACATTGCCCCATTTGTTAGGAAATGCAAAAACTTGGAAAAAATTATATTAAGTGAAGTAAACCAGGCCCAAAGAAACATAGGTCCCATGGTTTCCCTTATTTGCAATAACTAGTATATGTCTGAGACAAGCAGAAATGGTCACATAAGTTGATGTTAGGCGAAATGAACCCCAAGATAAGGACTCAAATGGTTTTTCTTTCATGCTATTGTTTCTAACATATTTATAAGATGATTTCTTTGTTGCTTTGTATGTCCCTCCCCAATGGTATAACTCCTGTTCTCACTGTATTTGATGTTGGTATAATTTGGGGAGGGGAAGGGAAAAAACAAATTGTTTAAATAGGGATACAGGTGGACCCATTGCAACAATGAGATGGACAAGACTTTATGTCGAAAAATGAACTTTACAACTTTGGTGCCGGGAGGGGGGAGCAGAGGGGGATGGGAAGGGATGGGAAGGGGAAACAAAGGAGGAGGCAACAATGCTTGATAGAAATGTACTCATGACCTTGCTTATGTAATTGTAACCCCTCTGTATGGTATTTTCACAATAAAAAAAAAAGAATTCACCAAAATGTAAACTTTGCTCTTCCAAAGACATCATGAAGACCAAAAAAAGACAAGCTACAGAAAAAATATTTTCAAATATGTTAAAGAACTACAGATAAAAATATCTACAAAATATATAAATACATGATAAATAATAGAAATCTATCATATAGTACATATTTTATAATATATACAAGCATATATATTAAATATAGAAAAGTTATTGTAATAATATAATTGTAATATATTATATATTCTAATTATGTATTATGTAATCATATAGTATACAAATAACAGAAATGTATTATATTGTACATGTTATTTTATGTTTATATTGCATGAAATTATATTATATATTTATACATATATTATATATAACTGTATATAATTATATATTGTGTATATTTATCTATAGATAGATAAATAGGATAGATAGACATACACTTTAGACTTGAAGAGACATCAATCTTTTTTTAAATTTAGTTTTATTGTCAAGGTTACAGTTACATAAGTAAGGTAGTGAGTAAGTTTCTTGTCGAACTTGTTACCCCTCCTTCATTTTTCTTACACTCTCCCTTCTTCCCAACCCACCCCCCAAGTTGTACAGCTCATTTCCAACACATTGTCTTGTGAGTATTGCTGTTGCCTTGGCTCCCCCTTTGTCCTTTGTCTCACCATTTTGTTGTTCCCCTTCCCCTTCCTAATTCAGATAAATGTATATACAATACCCAGAGTACCAAAATCAAATACAGTAGCAACAAGGATAAACCAGAGAGGGAAAAACACAAAAGAAATTGCATAATACATTTTAAAAACAACAACAACAAAGAAAAACCTCTTCTTTCCACATCTTGGAACTCATTTCACTTAGCATCATCTTATATGTACATATCTATTGAGCTACTTTGCTCATCTGCTAGGACTATACTAGATGGGATCTATGTTTCTTTGAGTCTGGTTTACTTCACTTAATATGATTTTTCCAAGTCTTTCCATTTCCTAACAAATGGGGCAATGTCATTCTTTCTGATGGAGGCATAGAATTCCATTGTGTATATATACCACATTTTCTTGATCCGTTCATCTACTGAGGGGCATCTGGGTTGGTTTCATATCTTAGCTATGGTCAATAATGCTGTGATAAACATAGTTGTGCTGGTAACTTTAGTATGGCCTTGTTTGTGGTCATTTGAACAAATGCCCAGAAGTGGGATTTCTGGGTTACAGGGGAGCTCTATGTGTAGTTCTTTTTAGGAACCTCCACACTGCTTTCCAGAGTGGTTTATCAAGTTTACACTCCCACCAACAGTGTAGTAGTGTTCCCTTTTGGCCACATTCCCTCCAGCATCTGTTGTTATTAGATTTCTTGATAATGGCCTAACTGGGGTGAGGTGGAATCTCAGTGTTGTTTTCATTTGCATTTCTTTTATCACCAGAGATGTTGAACATTTCTTCATGTGGACACATAGATTCCCAGCTGCCAATTGATACTTCACTTTTGGCTAGTATCTGTCTGTGGCCCTATTGGGTTCTATGCCTGGAGCATCCTTAAAGATTGCTGTGAACATCCAGCTGCCCTTATCCCTTACCCCTACCCTTTTAACATTCTGTCTGTCTGTCTGTCTCATTCTCTCTCTCTTTCTCTTTCTCTCTGTGTCACACACACTCTCTCTCTGCATTTTTCTTCCTCCATTTCCCTCCCCACTTCTCTGCTACCCAGATTCTCCAGGGAATGTCCAGCTCCTGCCTCTCCACAGAGGAAATGTGAGCTGAGTTTCTAAGAAAGCCTGTGCTGTATCCATCCACCTCATGGGTAAGTCAAGATTTTGTAGGCTGATCCAAGATGATAAATTAGCACCAAGCATAGTATGGTTTCTATTTTTTAAAAAAAATAGTTAAATTAATGAAGAGCATATCAGAGCCCTAAACTTGGAGAATATATGAATGGTTTTCTTGAAACAACTTATTCCTTGCATGGATGCAAATCAGGCCAAGGATGGAGGCAGATCTAGAGGAAGGCCTGGGTGTTATCCTGTCCCCACACTGCTGGCTTTTGGTGAGAGAGACTCCAAAGCCAGTTCAGATGAACTTAAGCAGATGGAGAATTCACAGCCCCCTCTTCCTGTTCTTCCACCATTCCCCTTGGATATTCAATACCCTGGAGCCAACTGTGAACTCTATATACCAGAACTTCTTCCCAAAAAGTTCCATGCCAGACTCTTCCATACCAAACTGCAAAGCTTCATGGGAGTGAAGACAGAACTATATTAGGGAGAAAAGTTGTAACTCAAGCCAAACCTTTCATTTCATAACTGCAGGGAGTATGGCTTATGAAAAGGCAGGGCAGGCTTCTTGCACATCTGACATCATTAGTGGATGATGTCTACCTGTGTGTGAAGGAATCTCTGCCTCCTCCACCCTAGCCTACACTTACCCCCTCCACAAACATACCCTGGCCTTAGCCTTGTGTTGTTTCTAATACCACAGACCATCATGAGATCCCAGACACTGGTCCACTGATGGCAGCCAAAGGTCTCACCAAGCTGCCTCAACTCACTGACAAATTGAGTCTCTTATCAGTACACTACTTCAAAAGGTCTCCTTGACTAAAAACCCAGGAGAAGCATTCCAGCCTTCTACACCAGGCACTTGGTGAATAGGTAAACAACATATGATCTTGTCACTGTGTGAAAATCTTTTGGCTCTGGGATGAAGTAGAGAAACCCCACCATCTTCTCTTCGAGGTCTGGACAAAACCATTGCCACTGTCCTTTGTGTCAGGGGCCCTACACTGAGGATGATGAAGAAATATCCAGAATGTTACTACCTGCCTTGAATGGCTTGGGCATTCGGCAGGGTCTCCAGAATAAGCACAAACTTTGGCTGAGGCTTCCTGCCCTGCCCTCCACAGTTCTTCCGTCTCCAGTCCACAACCCATTAAATGTGCTCCTCCCTTGGCCTAAAATGCATTCCTCTCAACTTAGCCAAAACCAAGGATGGCTCTCCCCTACCAGGACCTGTTCACTTAGCCATTCTTCCTGTGCCCTGTCTTGGAAAATTGTCAAGCACACACACACACACACACACACACACACACACACACACACACACGCACGCACCAGACTGCACATGATCCCATCTCCTTCTCTAGACTACGAGCTCCTGTGAAGTCAAGAAATTGTCCTACAAACCAGTGACTTTCCTCTGTGTCCCAGCATGATCAGGTCTCTAAACATAGATCAAACTCTCCCCACCCTTGAATGACTTCAATTTGGCCTTTGGAAAGGCAGGGACATGAACTGGGCATTACTTGGCTTGGAGAAACAAGTAACTTTTCTTTAACCTTGAACTTGTGAACACACAAGAAACGTCCTTGTCCTCTTCCAGTCTCCTGTAGCAGTACAGTCCTGGGCATGTCATACTGCTCTTTGTAAAGCATTCGGGGTGAAGTCCCTCTCACACAGCGTTGATTCCATAGTCTGTTGGTGTGAGTGGGTTTGCGAGGGCTGGGGGGATCTGAGCCAGACACGTGGTATAAAGAGCTGCTGGAGAGTGTCCATGAGACCACAGTGAGTGCATCACTCTGCCACGTCTCTCCGTGGGTGACCTGTGATGATGGAGGATTTTAGAGCATTTATGGTTGAACCTATGCTGCCTAGGATTCCCATAATGGGACAATGAAACAAAGCCATCAAGATTCTCCAGCCAGTCAGGTGCTGGTGGCTCACACCTTAATCCTAGCTACCAGGAGGCTGAGATCTGAGGATCACAATTCAAAGCCAGCCAATAGCAAAAAAAAAAAAAAAGTCCATGAGATTCTTCTCTTCAATGAACCAGCAAAAGGCAAGGAGTGAAGCTGTGGCTCAAGTGGTAGCCTTAAATGAAAAAGGAAAGCCCAGTGCCCGTACTCCAGTACTGGCACACACAAAACAGAAAAAAGTATTCTCCCACCAGTATATACAGCTCAGGAGAACCAGCTACTGCTGCTGCTAACACCTCACCCATGCAAACCACCTAAGGTGAGGACGCATATGGCCCACAGGCCCATTTACTGCAAGGCCAGCTGAGGTGTTACTTGGTTCAAGATACTCTCCAAGCTCAGGAGGCTAGAGCTAGCCTGGGGAAAGACAGGATTAGGAGGCTCTGGGTTTGAACCTTCATGGAGTAGAATCATGTGACCTACACCAAGTCACCCAAGCTCTCCAGACCTTAGCATCCTTGTCTGGGATCTTGGTGGGGTAGACAATATCTTTATGATGGAAAGAGGAAATGTACATGAACACAACTGTGCTGCATGACAGAAATATAAACTACTCTCTGAGATCCCCTTCAGTCCTAAAGTGTATTTCTGTGAAATCAAGACAGAAGAGCTAAAGGCTATGGTGACTTGGCAGAGAAAATGCAGCCGCATCTAGGCCAGCACAGGGGAGGAAGGAGGCAGATAAGTTGTTTTCTCAATGACATAAGCACATGGCAATGACAAGGAACCAGTGTGGGCCCATGGACTGCCTCCATAGAGGAATTAAAGCACATGATAAAAATGCCACATGCTGCCCTTAGTTCTCAGACACTTCCTTGGAAAGCTTGTCCTTATCAATCTTAGATCTGAGTCATACTCCAGGACAGCAACTACAGCCAGCCCAGAAACCAGAATGATGCATCAGGGCATTATCACAGAGGACTGCAAAGCTGCCAGAGCCTTAAGAAAGCCATTCTGTGCTTGTTGTGCAGAAACACATGAGACACTCAGCTTTGGGCATCTCTCAAGACCAGACAATCACAAAGGGAACCCCCTCAAATTCCCTGCATTGAGAGGAAGCAGCTGGATAGTCCTGCAGAGAACAAGAGGAAAGACAGACCAAGAATAAGAGGCACTAAAGACGGTCCAGCAGTCATGGAAGGACAGAGCTCCAGCCCCCAGCCCATCTTCCAAGGAGCTCAACTGAGGCAAACGGAGCTGGCTGTGGAGGAACTTCAGTATTGCCAATGGCTACTCTCCCAGTCAAGATCAAAGTCAGGCAGCAAATTGTTTGTCCTGAAGAATTGCCTCTGGCAGGGGGCAAGGCTGAGGATAGAATCAAACACGGGAGTGAAATTACAGACACCTACCCAAAATATTGAGAAAGGTCCAGAAAAGTCCAGAAAGTTCTAGAAGACTGTCCTCACTGTTTGGCAGGGGTAGGACATGGAGGGGTTTTCTCATAACTCTTTGAAAGAGTTGACTGCATTTGTTCAGATTCTGACCTCTCATAATGAATGTCTGAGTTTGGTGTGTGTCTCAAGTCCTTATTTTAAGAGGAATCGTGAGGTCATTTTTTGGGTTCACTGATTTTTTTCCCCTCCCCAGCTCTAAACGCTGACTATTTTCACAGAACCACTCCAGGACAAATGACTAAAAGGGGAACTTGGTTGCCTGGGGTTTTTCTCCTTTCTCTCTGTCATTTCCCCTTGGGGAAAACCTAGAAAGATGAATGTTTGTAGCAGACATCCCAGAGGGCTTGTGCACCTCTGATCCCTCGGCCACCCTCCTTCGGTGCTTAGATTTATCCATTTAAAAAAAGTCTTTTCTTGTCTGTCTGTGGAATGATTACATAAATGTAACATTTCATTTACATCAGCTCCTAGAGGCCTTGGCATTAGACTGACTTTAATGCTGAAGGATCTGATGCAATCCATTTAGGGAACCAGGAACAGCTCAAAAATGTCCTTTCTTCTCATTCCAGCTGCCCCATGATGACATTGACACAAAATAGGATAAGATAATAACATGTGTGTGTTTTTTCAGAACCCTGATTCTCTGGCTCTGTGTCACCAAATGAAATTAGTTCAATTTAATTACAGATAACAAATGGCCTTGCTCATCTCATTGGTGTACAATAATCTCAAATCCTTCAAGGCTCTCCACCTCCATCTGCACCCTAAATCTAGGCCAACATGGGTCCCTCTTGGCCATCCCCAGAAGGAGGTGAGCTGTGATCCAGACATTCAATGCTGTTTGTTTATCCTGGCAACTGTTGCTATGGTTTGTGGCTTTATATCACCAAAGCAAAGCAGTCAGAACAGAAACAAAGAGCCCCAGGGAGGTTGCAGGGTCCAGGTCTCCCAGCCCACTGCCTTGCAGCACTTGGGGCCTTTTCTGTTCACTGTCACCTGGTACAACCTTGGCTCCCTTCTTCAGGCGTGGCCCAGCCCTGGGAAGCCATGAAGCTAATGGTCATGTTCCCAAAAGCCTACGGACTGAAGGGGGTGCACAGAGGCCCCTTGTACTTGAAAGGCTCTTACTACAAAAGTCCCCATGTAGGGACTGGGGATGTAGCTCCGTGGTATAGCGTTTGCCTAGCGTGTGCAAGGTCCTGGTTTCCATCTCTAGGACTGCAAATAAATCAGTAAACAGCACGGTGTTCTTGGCGAGTCACCCCTGGCTTGTGTCCTGTCTGTTAACCCCTGATCCCTTTGCAGTTTCCCAGCAATATTTGTCTAGCTCATTCTCTGAGTCAGGCCTTGCAGAAGTATTGAAGATTCAGAAATAATAAGACACAGTCACTGCACACACACATACAATCTGATCATCCAGAAGGACAAGACAGAAAGCTGTTCATGTCTCAGGATACGCCAGCGCTATCCTAAACGATCTCTTTCCCTCCGTTTCCAAATTGAGAAATATCCTTAGAGGCATCAGCTCGCTGAGTTGCTGGGCAAAGATCCCAGCCTATTTTGGCCTCTGTCTTTACCTTGAAGGGCATGAGGTCAGCACTTTGCCAAAAACAACAGTCTATATGTGTAAGTTACACAAGGGAAGTTGATAGTGATAAAGGGTCTCTCCACAGGGAAAGCCACTTGCTAATAAAATGGTAAAACACAGGAGCTGTATGGGGGGGTTCGTGTTGTCCTGACTTAGCAAAGTGACCGCAGGTGTGAGTGAGGATAGCAATAGTAGAATTATTCATTTAATAATAATGTTAGACATATCTATGAAGCAAATTATTTGCCCAAAGGCATGAAATGCATAAGACACTAGAGATGGAAGCAATTGTCTTCTCCTCAACTGTGTGGGTCATCTTCTCCTGCTGGCTGGGAATAAACTCACTTGAGCAATGGTCAGACATGCTTGTGGGTGAGGGCTGCGGGTGACTACCTTCCAGGAGGTAGAAACTTTGAGGGTGAAGATTCCAGAAATCTAGAAAGCAGGATGTGAATTCTGAAGGTGATGTGGTCTCTTAGGCAGTACCCTCTGCACCCTGAGAATGAACACCTCAATATCAAGACAGGAGGCCCTACAGCAAAACAGCCTGCTTTCCCCAAGGTCATGACTTTCCCTGCTGAGTGAGAGGCGTGTGGGAGGGAAGAAGTACCTCATGGGACTCCCACAAAGGGAAAACAATGCCCTTGACAGTGGAGGAGCTGCCCAGGTCTGGGACAGTCTGTTTCCAACCTCAAGACTCCACATGGTCACTCCTGGCCTTGGAACTCTGGCTCTCCATTCCCAGTGTGAACCAGGTGGATCTGAGAGGAAGAGAGGAAATGCCAGCCCCCTCCCTGACTGTACCAGCTGTGAGAAGGGCGCTATTTGCCACCAGGTCTAGACTTCCTCCCTAGATTCTGTGCATCTGGGCAGCTAAGAAGACCCCAGGAGGAAGGGAAGAAGCAGAAGAAATATTCTGCTTCTCCACCCCTTACCCCTCGTTGGGTCCCCTAAACTCCTGCTGTCCTAGTACTGGAGAGACCTCTTGGCTTTTCCTTTTATTTTATTTGATTCTATTTTTTGTGCCAGCCCTGGGGCTTGAATTCAGGACATAGGCACTGTCACTGACCTTTTGAGCCTCTACCACTTCAGCCACAGCTCCACTTCTGGCTTTTATGCAGATGAATCTCACAGACTTGGTTGGCCAGTCTGGCTTCAACCGTGATCTTCAGTACCCAGCTTCCTGAGTAGCTAAGATTACAGATGTGAGCTACCTATCCCCTACTTAACCAGTTAACATCCCCTGAGTCATGGATGGCCTATGTGGCAGTACTGGAGTTAACATGACCTCACTGTTCCTCTAGCTGGGAGCAGAAGGTGGAGGTACTCTCTCTACAAAAGCAGGCCAAGCCTTCCTGGAACTGTGTGCCCACCCCCTTGGCTTATCTTCTGTTCTTTCCGGGAGCAAGGAGTCTGATTCCAATGCCACTAACATTTGCAATTTACCAATGGCCGGCTTTCCACTAAGTTGCCATGTGATGTCCATTGCAATTTAAATTGTACATATATGTGTTTGTGTCAGCGTATGCATGCACACATACCTGTGCTCCTGGGGCTTAAACTCAAGGCCTGAGGGTGGATCTTGAGATTTTTTTGTTAAAGGCTAGCACTCTACTACTTGAGCCAGAGCTCCACTTCTGGCATGATTTTTGGTAGTTCATTGAAGGTATGAGTCTCACAGATTTTCCTGTCTGGGTTGGCTTCAAACTGTGATCTCAGATCTCAAGCTCCTGAATAGCTAGTTATAGGAGTAAGCCACCAGTGCCCAGCTTGTAGATACATTTTAAATACCCCTGTTCAAGGATTGGTTAACACGTGATTTCTTTTGAACAAACCTGGTCCAAAAAAAGTAATTATTTTTTAATCAAAAGAAATGTTAAAAGCAACAATTTCACATTTCTATATGCATTACACAGCTCAGTTTATATAGGAAAAACCCCTTTTAGTTGGTCCTATGGCATTGTAAGTTGTGTTCAAATTGTGTAATCTGATGAGTATTTCCCTGTCCTTAATTTTGTGAAAAGCTACCTCCTAAAATACTAGTATGCCCCAAGGTAAGGTAATTCAGTTGGAGAACAGAAATAGAGTATTCCAATATTATGAGATATTAAAGTTAATAAAATGGAGTCACAAAAGTATCTATCAATATGTATGTTGCAAACAAGAAGAATATATTATAAATGGAGTTTTTTATTCTTTAAAAGCATAATTAAGCTGGAGCCTATGGTTCACACCTATAATCCTAGCTACTCATGAGCTGAGATCTGAGAATTGTGGTTCAAAACCAGCCGAGGCAGAAAAGTTCATAAGGCTCTTATCTCCAATTAATCAGCAAAAAGTCAGAAAAGGAGCTGTGGCTCAAGTGGGAGAATTCTAGCCTTGAGCACAAACAAGACCTCAGTCCAAGACCCAGGAACACACACACACACACACACACACACACACACACACACACACACACACACACACACACACACACACAAAAGAAATAAGAAGAATTAAAAGCAGGCAGAGAAAATTTTGTGACTCTCAAGAGAGAAATGAAAGAATATCTTACTGCTAACATTAATTACCTTGGAGGTCATAGTTTTTCTTTATATACCTATGTGTTGCTTGATATGTTGTAAGCAAGCATTTTGAAATTAAAAGGCAATATTGTAGAAGTGTTTAAAGGAGTACGGCAAAAGCTAATTTCTAAAAGCTAAGTTCTTTCTGCCATTTGCTCCTTTTTGTACAACAGATCATTCCATACTTAGAAGGGTTTGTGGACACATTCTCCACTTGCTCTGAGACCAAGAGATGCTGCTGACCTTGGCATGTGACAGAAGGAATGTGAGCAACATCTAGAACAGGATCCTTAAAAAAGAAGATGGCTGCTTCTCTTTCCTGCTTCCTGCTTCCTGCTCTGGAGATGCAGTCATGATGGCTATGCTAGTTGCAGTTCAGCTGGGCCATGAGGCTCAGAACTGGGCTCTCAGGACAAGCTGAGCAGAAAGCCACATTTGGAGATAACCACAAGTCATCTTACCACACAGAGCACCTTCATCCAGACTTTTATAACAGATTGAGAGAAATATTGACTTTGTTTAAAATCCTCTAAGAAGCCGATTAGTTTCCATTTTCCATAAGAAATAGAAAGATTGTATCTCTTTCTCCTCATCAGAGACTCTGCTATGATGCTACACCCAGAGAGGGAGATAGGGCCAGTCAGGAACTTGAGGTATTGGAGAGGAACTAGGAGTATTGGGGCAGATGGGGGGCTGGGGAGGGTAAGGAATGGGGAGGAGGGAAGGGAAGAGGGAGAAGTCTGATGCCCAGAGTCGCCCAGTCCTACCAAGGGGCACATAGCCAGACCCAGCCCAGGCCAAAGGGTCAAGCTATTTTCAGTTCCAGCCTCAACCTACCTGTGGGAGATCTGGTGGCCTAAGGGACGTGTAGGCCAAAAGCCCCACCCAAGGAACAGTCCTGAGCCTGAGCAGATCACTCTGTCTACACAGGTTGTGTCCAGAGTACAAGAGGCCTGAGCAAGGTCGGCAGTCCCTCCATATCCACTCTACTTTTCTTCTCCATACTAGAGCTGAATATTTATTTCACAGGTTTGTGGCTTAACCTCTGAGGTAAGACTTTCTGGAAGGAAGAGTAGCCTGGGGGTGCAGGCAAGCACTGATTGTTAGCTACTAAGCATTAGATCTCCATGTGTAATTTACCCCATCATGGCTAAGTCAGGACTCTTCAGGATGAAAAGTTGCTCCCTCCTTAAGAGTTTGGGGTGCCTGCATGGTCTGGGTACTTTCTGGAATGAGGGGAAGAAAAGTATCATTATCAGACAGACTCCCCAGAATCCAAGATCACACTTTGTTACTTTTCCTCATGACTCCAATTGACACTCTTTTCTAAACTGACTTGCATTTTGAGCAAGACACTCAATTCCCGCCCAATGCCATGTGGTCCCCCTGGAGGCTACTATGTCCCCTCCCCCACCATAGGCCATTCTTTAAGGGTTTTCCAAGTTTAAATAGCGATGGATAGTCAACAGCACTAGGTAGCTCAAGGCAGGTAGCTCAAAAGAGCTGTGGAAGCATGTTAAATTGAAACCCCTTCTTACAACTACTTAAAGAGAGAAAGAGAAGACAGACAGACAGCTATGGGGAGTGAGCAGCTCCGTTCCTTCTCCATTTCTGATGAAGGGCACTGAGGACAGAGTTGTAAAAATGAGCTCCCTTCATCCATTACCACTGGCAGCTTCACAAAGATGGCTGGATATCAAAATGAGATTCAAGCCCACCAATCTTTGAGCAAAAGTGGCTGAGATGGATAAAGCTTTGTGGCAGAGAAGGATGGAAATTCTGCAGTTTGATGGAAGAAATAACTTCAGCATTAGGAAGTTGAGAGCCAGCTTCTTAAAAGAAGCAGAGTTCAAGATTGTCCCAGGAGTCTAGGTTCAGATGGAGGCAGACACAAAGGAGAGGGAAAGTGACATGAAAGCTGGGGCTGGAGGATAAATTAAAAGATTATACATTGAAAATAATGCAGATTTTACTCCTATAGGAAATGGAGAAACCATTGAAATATCTTAAATAGTATAGCAAAATCAGTGAGTCCTGCTTTAGAACAATTTATCTAGCTATAGGGGCAGAATTATCTCATTATTAAATTTTTAATTATTAATCATTAATGTTTTTCACCATATAGAATTTTCCATTGATATTTTCCGTTAATATATAATAATATATATTATATAATATATAATAGCACAAGGCTATAATATAATGTGCTGATAAGAAATCAGTAGATAAGATTGTCTTTGTCTTTTGTTCTTGACAGTTTGATCATAACAGGTCTTGATGTGATTTTCTTTGGGCTTAGCCTTCTTGGAGTTTGTTGAGCTTTCTGGATTTGTAAATTCATGTGACATGGTCTTTAAATTTGGGGAACATACAGCCATTTCTTTTCCAAATAATTCTTGGGGCCTTTCTCCCCTGCTTGTTCTGAAACTTCCATAATGAAAACTCGGTCCACTTAATGCTAATGCTATCTACTTGTCTTAGGTTCTGTTTGCTTTTTGTCCTTTTTTTTTTTGGGGGGGGGGGGGGCGGGGTCCAGTCGTGGAGCCTGAACTCTAGGCCTTGGTGCTGTCCCTCAGCTCTTCAGCTCAAGGCTAACGCTCTACCACTTGAGCCATAAGGCCACTTCCAGCTTTTTTTTCCTGCTTATCTGGTGCTGAGGAATCAAACCCAGGGCCTCATGCATGCAAGGCAAGCGCTCTACCACTGAGCCACCTTCCCAGTCCTGTCTTTTTTTTTTGGTCTTGTTTCTAGACTTAATACTTTTCATATTTCTATCTCTAGTTTGTTGTTCTTTCTTTTGCCTAATTTACTTTGCTGTCACAGAATTTAGTGAATTGTAATTACTATGGTATTTAACTCCAGAATTTGTGTTTGGTTCTCTCTAATAATTTCTATCTCCTCATTAATATTCTCATTTTACTCATCTATCACTTTCTAACTCTCATTTAGTTCTTTATCCATGTTAACTTTTAGCTCTTTAAACACACAGTTGCTTTAAAGTCTTTGTTTAGTGATTCTGTCATCAATACTCATCAAAATGGTTCCTATATTCCTGCTTCCTCACATGCTTTGAGATTTTGTTGTTATTGTTGAAATTTGGATATTTGATTATTATAATGCAATAATTCAATTATACATCAGTGGCTCAAAACCATAACCCTAACCACTCAAGAGCCTGAGATCTCAGGATCATAGTTCAAAGCCATCCTACGCAAAAAGTCTGTGACACTCATATTTTAGGGGCACTTGTCACTTATTTTAAATTTTATGAAATAGTAGGTTTTATTGTAACATTTGCATACGTTCATATGATGTACTTTGTTCTGATTCACTTTCATTATACTCACTTATCACCCATATTCCCAATACCTTTCCTAAAAGATCATTTTTCTTTCTTTTTTATCTCCAATAAACTACCAAAAAAACAAAAGTGGAACTACGGCTTAAGTGGTAGAGTACAGACTTGAGTGAAAAAGCTAAGGAACAGTATCCACACCCTGAGCTCGAGCCCTAGTACTGGAATACACACACATGCACACACACACACATACAAACACACACACATATACACACTCACAGGCACACAAACACATTAACTCTGGAAGTAAAACTTGCTATGATTAGTTTCCTTCTTCCTTCTTTCTTGTTCTTTTTTTTTAATCCTTAAGGTAATAGTAACATTTGTTTAGAAACTTTCATAATCAATTCTTATAAAGACCATGCCTTCGCATATGTTGACGTTTCTACTCTCTAGCTTGTATTCAGATAAGGTTTTAATAGAGATTTCCTACAATGCTAAAAGCTAAGCCAAGAAAACAAACCAACAAGCAGAAAGCAAAAAAAGAAAAGAAAAAAAGAAATCAAAATGAGAGAACACCTACCCTTCCCAGTCTTTTCAGGTTAGCTTGCCCTAGTCACCACTCAGCTGGTCTCTGGGCCTAGGGTTGGGTCCACAATGAAACATCATGGTCTTCTTAGCATTGTTTCCCATTCTTGTCTGGGTATATACCCAGAAAATATATGAGTCTCTAAATCTCCCCAAATCCATGACTCTTTCCAAATGTCCTAATTTCCCTAGAGTCTAACCTGGTCTCCAGGTGGTAGTCTAATGTATGTCTCCCCCCAGAATCTTCAGTTTTAAGACATCTCTGAGTTTGTGGTTGCCGAGTAGTTTTTACAAGCAGCGCTTGCTGATTTCTCCCTCCTGTGTTCTGAGGTATGTGGACAGAGCCTCCTGCCTGATGACATCAGTCCTTCAGGTAATCCCCAACCAGTTTAGAACAGATGTGCACAATAATTTCCTAAAATAGGGCTGCTCAGCTTCCTCCAGCTGGACAGTGTAATTGGGAACTGAGATGTTGCCTACTCAAGACTAAAACCACCACTGAGGAGAACAGGTAGGGCCAGGGCAAGTAAAAACTCCATACAACCAACCTTCCTTCCTTCCTTCCTTCTTTCCTTCCTTCCTTCCTCCCTCCCTCCCTCCCTCCCTCCCTCCCTTCCTTCCTTCCTTCCTTCACTCTTTGCTTTTTTTTTTTTTTTTTTACCTATACCAGGGTTTGAACTCAGGGCCTCACACTTGCTAGGTTTGCTAACTCAGTCACACCTCCAGTCTGGCCTATTGTTGGTTAATTGGAGATTAAGTTTCTTTGACTTTTCTGCTTGGACTGGCTTGGAACCTCAGTCTTCTAGATCTCAGACCCCTGAGTAGTTAGGATTATAGAAGTGAGCCACTGGTGCCCCACCATTCCTTCCATTCTAAAGATAATTTTTCCTTTTACAGCAGTTGGCTAAATTTTGGTAAACTCTTGGCTATTTTCCCAGAGATACTAAATGCTGACTAAGTCAGCTTCTGAGGTTTTAAAATGTGTGTGTGTCAGGGGCTGGGAAGGTGGCTCAGTGGTAGAGCGCTTGCCTTGCATGCATGAGGCCCTGGGTTTGATTCCCCAGCACCACACAAGCATAAAGAAAAAAAGCAGGAAGTGGTGCTGTGGCTCAAGTGGTAGAGCGCTAGCCTTGAGCTGAAGAGCTGAGGGACAGTGCCCAGGCCCAGAGTTCAAGCCCCACGACAGGACCACCCCCCCCAAAAAAAATAGCTACTAAAATGTGTGTGTGTGTGTGTGTGTGTCTGTGTGTCTGTGTGTGTCTGTGTGTGTGTCTGTGTCTGTGTGTGTGTGTATGTGATATTTGTCATGGAAATGAGACACAAAACTTCCAGCTTGGCACTGGTACCAGGGTTTGAATTCAGGTCCTCAAGCTTTCATTCAACTGCCTTACTCATAGCCAGCTCTCTACAACTTGAGCCACACCTCCAGTTCAACATTTTTCTGGTTGATTGGAGATATGAATGTTCAGAAATTTTTCTACCTGGGCTGGCTTCAAACTGAGATCTTCTATGTATCAGCCTCATGAGTTGCCTGAATAACAGGCATGAACCACTGGCACCCAACCAGCAGGATCTTCTAAGCCAGGAAAAGCAGTTTGAAATTCTCATATAAACTGCTGAAGGATTAATAAAGGACGTGATGTGAAAAATAAGGATTTTAGAAAGATCACTTTGTTTAGCCAGGCGCCGGTAGCTTGCGCCTGTAATCCTAGCTACTCAGGAGGCTGAGATCTGAGGATTGTGGTTCAGCCTGAGCAGGAAACTCTGTGAGACTCTTATCTCAAATAAACCATCAGAAAACCAGAAGTAGCCCTGTGGTTCAAGTGGCAGAACACTAGCCTTGAGCTGAAGAGCTGTGGGACAAAGCCCAGGCCCAGAGTTCAAACCCCATTACCGACCAAAGAGAGAGAGATCACTTTGGTTGCTTTAGAGTTTGGAGTTGTGGTTTTTTTTTCAATTAGACAACTTTTACTAAGTGAGAAAACTAGTTTGGAGATGTTGCTGTCATACAGAAAACAGTGATGTCAACCTGGAGAGTGAACATGAGGAAAAGGTAAATAGAATGATTAGATTGAATACATATTTTGGAGCCTGATTGGACTGAACAGAGGGTTGGAAACAGAAGGTGACAAAAATGATTCTCAGGTTTCTAACTTGAGTCTCTAGAGACCTGAGGGGCCATTTGCTGGAATCATCTTAGGAGTCATTGGTGCCCTGCCCAGATCACTTTACAGTCCAGGACTCCATCTGCCAACTGCCAGAGTATCGCCTCAGCCAACTAGGAGCCAGAAGCTGCCTCATGCAGGAGGTCACCTCCACACCCTCCTCCAGAAACCTGCAGCTAGTAACCAGCTGGTAGGAGACTGCTGAAGACTGCTTGCTGAAGACTGCTTCCTTCGCACGAAGGTGGGGCCATTTCTTTGATGTTCCTAAGAACGCAGGGGTCAGGCTGTGTCTGTACTCCAGCTGACGTCACCTCCCTGCTGAGCACTTGTCTGTCCCATCCCTGTGAGCACTCCCTCAAGGAGTCAGATATATCCTTGTCCCTACTGATTGATTGATTTTGGTGCCTGTACTAGAGTTTGAACTCAGGTCATGAGTACTGCCCCTCTGCTTTTTGATTCAAGACTGGCTTTCTACCAATTGAGCCACAGCTCCACTTCCAACTTTCTTGTGGTTAATTGGAGATCAGCATCTCATGGACTCTCCTGCTCAGGCTGGCTGGAAGCACAACCTCCAGATCTCAGCCTCATGAGTAAATTAGGATTACAGGTGTGAGCTACCCGCACCCAGCTTCAGACTCTTGAGAACAAATTCTGAAGATACAACTCAGGAATAGACCCCTCACCCATTGTTAATACAATACTTTCCACCGTTAGTGGTAGATTTCAAACTCATCCAGAAGCATCCTCACAGACACAACCAGAACAACAGCTGACCATCCTGTGTCCTGCTCATGCTGATACCTTGAAGTCAGCTAGAACAGCCACTCTGCCAATAAGTGATGGAATCCGGTTGAGAACTCCATCCAGTTCATGCTCATGGGCTACACAGATTATAAGCTAAAGAGAACTGTCCGGAGAGAGAAAGAGAGAGAGGGAGAGGGAGGAAAAGAAAAAAAGGGAGAGGGAGAGAGAAAGAGAGAAAATTAGTTACCAGGGTATTGGTGTTAACTGAAACCATAGGAATGAATGAGATAAACAAGAACATGTAATTTGAGAAGAAACATTGGCACAGAAAGCCTCAGAACTTTTAGTATTCGGGTGATGGCCTGAGCAACTAACATGAGGGCAACATAACAAGAGGAGGAAGATGCAGAAGAGAAACGAGGGGAGAGGGCATGGTAAGGAAAGGGCTTGTGGTAAGGGGAGGGTCACTTGGTGTCCTTATCATCTCATAAACTTAGTGAGGGCCATTCTGAGAGGAGAGTGGAATCCAGATCGCCAAAAGAACTGAAGAAGAGAGGGAAGGGCAAGCTAGAAGAAATTAGTCTTTCAAGGAGTTCATCTGTGAAAAAGGAGTTAAGGAAAGGTTGGGAGCCAAAGGCAGACATTGGAAACAATTTGCCAGAAGGTTTTAAAGACAGACAGATGTCACCATCTTGTGATATTAAGAGTTGGAGGGAATCGTTCCATGGAAAGAAACTTCAAGAAATGAGACCTGCTTGAGATTTAAACCAAAGTCGTGCTCTGCTCCTGACTCTCCTCAGGCCAGTTACTCTGCCCCGCTAGGCTTCATCTGTGTGCTCAGCCTGCTGCAAATACTGTTGGGTTAAGTCAGAAAGGCAAGTGGAGGCATTCTACCAATAACCATCATTATTTCCAAATAGCAAAGAAGATGTTTGAGTTGGAGACTCTCTTAAGCTTTTCAAGCTGGAGCATCTGGGAAATAGCAGTGTGGAAATCCTGGCAGGAGAAGCTTTGGAGAGCGGAGGATGACAAGGTTGGTGTGCAGGCCATTGCTGGGGTCGTGGCAGGACATCAAACGTGGAAACACTTAGCAGATATGTGCAGACAAGGACCAGATGTAGGAGAGAAGTTGAGATGGAGAAGCAGAGCTGGCAATCCTCCACCCAGAGGTGAGCAGGAAGTCAGCAGGCGGTTGTATAATACTTGGCAGACACACACAGGGACACCTATAACTGCCACACATTTAGTAATTACCTCATGCCAGGCCCTTAACTTACAATATCTTCAACCCTCCTGACAATCTGTGTTTTACAATGGAGAAAACTGAAGCTTACCCAGGTCACCCAGCTAATAAATGATGCAGCGCAGAATCAAACACAGTTGCTCTGGCTCCAAACTCTGCATTCTTTCCACTACCTCATGCTGCTCTGAAGGACGGGGTCTTAGGGGAGAACGATGTTTAGGAGACAAAAGGAGACAGCTCATTGGACCAAAAAAAAAAATCAGGGTGTGATGTTAGAATATTTAGTTTCAAGATGGCGGAACTGGAGCCAGAGCCAGATACTAACAAGAGAGTAAGAAAGAACTGAGAACCAGCCTCTAGATCTGGTAAGCAGATGTCTATTCATAAAGTTAGAGGGCTGGAGAGGCCTGTGACAGTAGAACTAAAGGTCTCCATGAGGTCTTGCCTCTCCTATCTCCAAATGGTACTGGTGGATAAATCTCTCCAGATCAATCCAACTAGTGTCTGATGATTACTGCAAGTGGCTTGACAAGGAAGTAGAAGCAAGCAAAGCCTATCCCTCAAGCATCCTCCATCTTAATTGGGGGCAGTCATTTTCAAATATGCAGACTACCAAAGAATTCACACACAGGCCAAAAGAATAAATGTCCTCCTCTCTATCCCTCCCATAATTCCAATTTCTGCCAATTTCTGGATTGGGTGGGCTCTGAACTCCTTAAGAAGAGCCTGACCAGCCACCTATGCAGTGTCTGTGAACTGGGAAGAGACATGGATGCTTGGAGAGTATGTGCAGCTAGGGAACTCTGAGCATCTATAGGTTAGGCTAAACAAGAGCAGACCCTTAATGGACATTGAGAAGAAATGACTGGGGGTAGAGATGGTTGGAAAGGAAGTGATCCCCTGTAGCTAGGAGTCCCTTATTGAAGTGCCTCAGCCCAAAGTCAAACAAATTCTTTCTTTTCCTTTTCTTTATTTCTTGTGGGGCTTGGATTGGAACTGGATTGGAATTAGGGTTTTGCATTTCCTAAGCAAGCAAACACTCTACTAGTTATGCAACCCTCAGTCATTCTGCATTCAATTTGGTTCTCAGATAGGGACTAACTCTGGCCCAAGCTGGCCTCAGACTCGCAATCCTCTGAACTTCAACGGAGTACCTGGACTACAGACATCAGCAATCACAGCCAGTTCCATTTTCATCTTCTTTCACTCAATTCCTCTTTTCCTAACTGCCCATCCCTTTCTTCTCTTGCTTCAGTAGCTCACTTCTTTTCCATTCCTCCCGCAACAAATTCAGCGCTTACTTTTCGTGCTTCATTTCCTAAACTTCACAGATCACTGAGTATCATCTTTGGGAAAGAACTAAGGCACTGGTCTTTTTCTTCCTGATGCACTTCTGCATTTGTTGTCTCTTATCTTCTGGTGGCCAGGAAAAACAAGCAGGATTCTCCTGCCAGACTGAGGTAGACCCTGCCAAGGACCATTTTGCTGCCACAGAAATTAAATATCAGCTTTGTCATCAATCTTCCCATTAAGAAGCACCCTCTCCTTTGGTACCTGTCTGAAAATGTACCTAGAAAGACAGCAGATTTTGATCCTAATGCTCTAAATTCTTGAGAGGGAACAGCTCTGTCTCTGCTGTGCCTTGAAGAGTTAAGTCCCTTGGGATCCTGAGCAGCTAGAGTTGGTCCCAAAGAGATGCTTTAGGGAACAAGGAGGGAAGGTAGAGAGGGACAGATGAAAATCTTAACCCATTATGCAATTTTTGTCCTGAATTAACCTCACCCATTGGCAAGGGTTTGGGGAAGGAGTCATAATTCATTTGAAGCCGGGGCTGGAGATACTCCAGCCATATTCCCTTGACCTACTTCAGAGCATACCTGGAGACATTGTCTGAATAGCAGTGAGGAAAGTCAGTGTCCTGCAGACTCTCAATGGGGCCAGTTGGGAAGGGTTCTGTGTGGTCTCTCAGAGTTCCCTGCAGGGCTGAGACCCAGTTGCCTCATTTGTGAATGAGGCAGTAACTCATTTGTGAATGCCTTCCTTACTGTCTTACTCAGAGTGCTTTCAAAATTGCCCCTGAAAAAAAAAAACTTACTTGCACCTCAACTCTTATTCTGATTTTGTTTGGAGAGGGAATTCTATAAAAGTTACCATGTATAACTCTAAATTAAAAACAAAAAAGACACCTATAACTCACAATATGGATGAAAAAGTAAATAAAGTCATTTACTTCTAAAAACAAATGCATGGACCCAGAATATAGAAATGTGCACCTAAATTTTAAATGCCACTATCCTTTGGCCCAGTAATTTTCTTTCTAGAAGTTTACCTTAAGAAAACTGTGTGTGCAAATCTGTAGATATAGGATGTTTATCACCATGTAGAAGAGTAAAATCTGGAGAGCAACTTAAATTTTCAGCAGCAGCAAACTGATTAACAGATCACTGTATAGTTTATATTGCCGCTACAAATTACCTTGCTCATGTCATGCTAACCTCCCTGTATGGTATTTTCACAATAAAAAAACTTACTAATAATAAAAAATAATGTAAATTTTCTACATCTGTCCGTGGCAAATTAAGGGAAAATGCAGATGACATAAATAATGTGCACTATAATCTACCTGTGTGGAAACACCTATCCCTATACAGAGGTACCAACACCCAGGAGGAATCTGGAAGAAAGATCACAACAATGTGAACGGTGATTATCCGGATGGGAAGACGGGGGTCATGAAGCATGTTCACTTGCTTCTTCATACTTTCCTGGTTCAGAAAATACTTGTGATTTATGGCCAAAATTTTTTTCTAACTTGGAAAAAAAGAAAAAAAGAATAAGCAAGCCAGGCAGCACTGGAGGCTCCTGTCTGTAATCCTAGCTACTTGAAAGGCTCAGTAATTCCCTGAGACGCTTATCTCCCATTAACCAGCGAAAAGCCAGGCGGGATGGTGAGACTCGAGTGATGGAGCACCAGCCTTGCATGAAGAGCCAGACAAGAACGCCTGGAGGTCTTGACTTCGCGTCTGAGCATCACAACAAACAGAGGAGGAAAAAGGAAAGAAGAAGAAGGCACCAAGAGCCCGGCAGTCCCAGCCCCACGCAACTGAACGCCGTAGTTCAACCTCCAGCCCTCTCCAAGGCCCGCGCCCTGTGCCCAGCTCGGGGAGACCGGGGCCCCCAGGCCAGGCCTGGGAGTCCACAAGTCAGTGGGGGACATCTGCGGCGGGCAGCCCGGGAGAGCACGTGACATCACGTGTCAGGCATGTGTGGCCCGGGGGCTGCCCCACCCCCACCCCGTCCCCGCAGACCCCCTCCCCGCACCCCACCCGCCCCGAGCCCCAGCTGGCGCTAGGACGGTCCCTGTCCGATTGGCTCCCCGTTCCTTCTTCCCACGGGAAGAACTCGTTGCCATGGCGATGTGAGACTCCCAGCCCCGCAGGAGCCCGCGGGGCCCCGGCGGCCCACGCTGCGCAGTGGGGGGGATCGCCCCGCGTGGGGGGGGGAGGGAAGGGAAGGGAAGGGAAGGGGAGCCGTTCATTAAGGTCAGAGGGGAAAGAAACGAGAAAAATGGGTGTCTAAAGAGCCCGTGGTCTCCCAGCCGCACGGAGACATCAGACATGCTTCTCCTTCTGCACCGCTTCCAAAGACCCGCGGGGCATTTCCGGAAGCTCCTGTTCCGGCCTGCCCGCAGCCTGGCACTCAACCCGGAGGGGCTCCGGAGGGCGCCGCGGGGACCGCTGGGCCCGGCGAGCGACCGCGCAGGGTTAAGGGACCCGAGGCTCCCCCCCCCCCACCCCGCCCCGCTTGGGCCGGCCCTGCACCCCCGCAGCCAGACTGGAGCCCGGTGGGAGGCGTCCAAACTTCCCACCTAGGGGCCGCCGCACCCCGGCCACGCGCGGAGGGACCCGCCAACGACCGGGGACGCGGGGGTGCGCGGCAAAGCGCACGCTCACGAAGGAAGCCACGGCGCAGACTCCCGAGTGCTCCGCCCACAGGGCGACGGGCCCCGCCCCTCGTCACGGCCCCGCCCCTCGTCACGGGCCCCGCCCCTTACACCAGATCCCTTGTCAGGAATCCGCCCCTTCTCCCAGGCCCCGCCCTGTGCCAGGGCCACTCCCCCTTGTCCCGGGCCCCACTGGCTTCTCCATCCCAGCAGGGCTTCTCACCCTGACTTCGTAGCCACCCCAGAGTGGCTGCCAAGGGAAAAGCTCCAAACATATCACTGACAGGCCTGGGAACCTTTTCATCTTTGCTCCATCAGCAGCAGCGCTTTGATTAATCTTAGAGTCTCCCGGCTTTGGAGCCTCCAACCATTACCGCGCTGCAAATCCCTGGGTGCCCGGCTGGCTGGGATCTGAGACACGTGTACACCCAGGTGCACTCCTCCACCTCTCTGCACCCTGTGACCCCCCTGTCCCTCAAGGCTTTGGGTTTTAGTCTTGCAACGGACATTAAATTATCTTCAAGTCCTTTTCACCATTTTTCTTTGCACCCACCCAGTGCAACAACAGATACTTTCTTCAACTACACCTCCCTCCCTTTTCCCTGAGAGTATCTCACACACACACACACACACACACACACACACACACACACACACACACACACACACACGGAGTGCTTTCCTTCCTCTCCATCATCAATTAAGTGAGAAGTCAGTTCATCCAATCCAAAGGAGCTCAGAGGGTCCCCAGACATCCACCCACTCAGCCCTGGAGAGGAGGGCCGTGCCCAGCCGTGGCCCATGCGGAAATAGTACTTTGACAACCTCCAGGCATCGCATTTCATAAGTGAGCCAAATGCAGAAAGGATTAGCTGTTTCACCCAATAAGCCCACATCTGTAGTTACATTCTGACTAGGATAAAATTACCCTGGTTATTAATCCTTCTGCTTTAGGGTATAAGCTGATCACCAGCTGGAGTCAGAAAAAATTCCACCCCAGCTCCTGCCAGTCTTTTCCTACCATCCCAATCTTGTGGTGTATTGTTGCTTTGTGAGTTCTGTCAACCAGGTTCAAGGCCACCATGTTGTGCACATCAGAGACAGGAGGGCTCTGTGTGTTCTGAAAGGGCATCCCTGTGATCACATGAGTACCTATTGAGAATCTGCTTCAGACAGATCTGCACTGTAAAGAATGCAAATATGATTAAGCATGGTCTTTGTCTGGTTCGTGCCAAGCAAAACTGAAGTGGGTGGTCAGAAACTGCGTGTGGTTTCCGGGACTTCCTGCCCTAAAACACTCTGGGTGTATCAGATCACCTGGGGGAATCCAGTTTGGGTACAGGCAATATTTCCATACCTGCTGCCAACAAGGAATGGAGCCTTGCCTCCTGCCTCAAGCTTGTATGGCCCATTCCTTGCCAAGAGCCAGCAAGCTAGGCCAGACCAGGTCACTAATCTTTCCTGTTTAGATCCAAGTCTGTAGTCATCAGATACTCTTAAGTCTCTGTTTCCCTTGGTTAAACCCATAGAAGGGAAGCAAGTTGAGAGCCAAGGTTGACTCTTTCTCAACCATGTGATCTGGGGACCATACCACCTTCCTGGGAGACCATTCTCCTCACTCATTTCAGATCTGGCCTGGTGTGTGGGCTGACCACATAATGCAGCATCCAAATTGGGACCTTTCAATAAAGAAAAGAAGTACCACTCATAACACTACCCAAGAGTGATCTCCATCAGTCAACATGTGAGGCACCACTAAGACACAGCAGTGGTTTAGCTCTCCTCTGGTGGCTTCCACAGTTCTCTGTCCTCTTCCCTCCACAGTCCCCTTCTACAGCAATGGATAGATCTCTCATACCTCAGCACTTTTACCCCAGTACCTGAGGCATATCTGTGTTCACTCTCCAATATTGGCCCAGACACTTATTTTGATTGTTGTATATGTGTGTCAGTCCTGGGGCTTGAACTCAGGGCCTGGGTGCTGTCCCTCAGCTATTTTGCTCAAGGCTGGAGCTCCACCATTTGAATCACAGCTCTACTCCTGGCTTTTTTGGATATTTAATAGGAGATAAAATTGTCATCGACTTTCCTGCTCAAGCTAGCTTTAAACTCTGATCCTCAGATGTCAGTCTCCTTCCATTCTTGCTGTGTCCAGAATGCTGGATGATAATAGAAATTATCACTCATATTCATCAAATAAGTACTTTCTGCCCTCAGATGGTTCTCAATATTGCTCATTCACTTGGTTGGTCTTCTCAGCTCATGTTGTAGACTTTGAAACTTTCCATATCCCAAGTCCCCATCTACCTTCCTTATCTTGACCAGAAACAACAGTCTAAAAACCAACTTGAAACATCAATTTCTCTCGCCTTCTAAAACCCTTCTGCATTTCCAAATAACCTGTCACTGGACACCAATAATTATGTTGGTCAACTCTTCTGTTAATACTAACTACTCCTCTGTATTAGATAGCTTCCTGTGTCTATGACAAAACACCTGACATAAACAACTCAAGAAGCAAACATTTGTTTTGGCTCATGGGTTTAGAGGCATCAGCCCATTAATGGCTGGTTACATTCTTTCTGGACCTGTGGTAAGGGAGTTTCACAGCAGATAAACATGGAAAAGAGCTTCCTATCTCATGGCAACCAGGAAACAGAGATAGAGTTTCCAGGAAGAAGCCAGGAACATGTCTTTCCCAGACATGTCTTCTGTGATCTACTTCCTCTAACTAGGCTTCCCCTCTCAATAATACCATCATACTTATTAAAACATCAAGGGATTAACCCACTGATGAGGTCAGCACTCTCCAGACTTAATTACTTCCCAAAAGTCCATCAACTGGCAACTAGGCCTTTAACACGTGAGATTTTCAGGATGTCACTTCATATCCAAAACATGACACCCTCCTTCCACTCTATATGTGTGACCACAAGGACTGGCATGTACTTATAAAGGACTCCTTATCTAGTGACAATTTATTGACTCTTAATTGGGCAACTAAAGGCTCAGGATGAACAACGGAGATCCTCTTCGCTAGGACTCTCTCTTGACTGTAGTTGTTAAGATTGTGTGCATAGGGAGTTGATGGAAGCCAGGGTTCCCTCCCAGCTGAAGAGATTGAGTGCCACCAGGAAAAAGAGAAGAATGATACAGACATAGAGGGAATGTGAGGATGACATAGCACAGAGTATTGGTTCTGGATGAAGGCCTTCAGTCACATTCTTTTATTTATCACTTGTCAACAGGTTTAAATTGGCTTCTGCACTTACAAAGATCTCTACTGTCATGAATTTTGACATCAAGAATATGCACCTGTTTCTCAGAGGGAAGTTTATCCCTTCCTCCCATGCCTTTGATTCTATCCCACACTGGTCACCCCTGTTTTATCACTTGTACATCTTCTGGACTGTTCACCATTTGCAGTTCATCTTCCAAAATAAGATAAGCAGCTCCCTCCTACTCTACTCACTGCCTCTATTTGTCATCTCCTACTTAACACCAACTAACTGCTCTACTCTTGCTCCATCTCGTTGTCTTCCTGTTCTCCTGAACTACTCTCTGAATGGACAACGAATTGCAAAACCTGTCATTTCCTGGAGGCTGAGATGCTTGTTTACAATATCTGACATCATGAACTACCTGCTTGCTCTGGAAACACTTGCTTTCCTTGATGGTTTCCCTCCTGGTTCTTACCCCCATCAAGAGGGTAGAAACTGGCTCAGAAGCATACAGGATCAAAGTTTCTAGATTTTTCAACCTTCCTCTCACCCTGCTATAATGGGACTGTGCCAGCTCTCTTCATTCTCTGCTAAGTGAAGGCTGACTAATCTATCAAAATCATTAGAGCTAAGGCGTCAATGGTCAAGTTATCTCAATATTTTGAGAATAGCTCTCAAAGACTTAATGTCTCTCAAACTTCAGCTATAGTAGGAGGGAGAGAGGGAGGAACAAGGATGGGGCAGAAGTGGAGGATGGAAATACTCTGACAGTCTAAGTGCTCTTATGAAATATTTACTTTAATGGAAGGTAGAAGAGAGACACCATTTCACATTGGTACTTAGACCTTCTAAAGGTCTAATGTTGGGTCTTCGTCCGTCCCATGAAAGACGGACAGGGTCCGAGAAAAGGTAAGTGTGGCGCTCGCCCATTCCCCAGCCTCCCTCAGCCCGGGAGACAATCAGACACAGTGGGGAGCCAAATCCAGCAGGTAGAAAACTCGTTTATTAACAGAGAGCAGCCCTTTTTAAAGCCAAAAAGAGCGGGTGGCATGGCAGGGGAGGAAGAGGAACCAATCACTGTCAAGGTCACACCCTATCATGCAGCTAAGCCTTCATGGGCTGGTTACGCACTGAACGTAAGGCAAATTGGGCTCTGCCCACTGTACTCTCTCTCAGCTCCATCTTTGCTGCCCATGTGCTCTACAGTAAATTGGGCTCTGCCCACTCAACTCCCTCTCAGTGCCATCTTTGCTGCCTGTGTTCCCCACAGTCTAATGTAGCCCTTTGGTAGAAGAGAAATTGGAGCTGTGCTTTAGAAAGGCCTAGAGTCTTCCCAAAGTCAGTAGTCCTTCTCCAAAAGTCAGATAGACTTTGCATGGTTTGATGTCCATAGGGCCTGAGGGTATTGAGGACCTCAGGTCTTTGGGGCTCTAAAGCAGAATATTTCTGTCATATACCTACTTTAATCCTGGGTTTCAATCTTTCATTTCATAGTATCTCAACACACATATGAGGGTTTTATTTGTGGTGGTTGCAGTGACTATGTTTCTTGCAGTGAATTGTCGATCGCCATTCGTTAGAAGAGATAATGACCCCTTAAGAGTGAAGAGTCCCTTCAAAATTGCCTCTGAAACAACTTGTGATGTTTACCTCATTTATAAAGAGTTGACAGTCTTCACCTAATCCTGATGTCATTTGTATACCCTTTTAATTAGTTTACATTACTTGAGTACTCTTTTGTCACAACACTTGGGACAGTGAAGATCTAACCCTATTGTGTTTTGAGTCAAGCTATTTGTGAAATGAGTGAATCAATGAACAACTAGAGAGGATTCATGCTGAGAAAAGGTATGCCAAGTTTGCTAAGGTCTCCTCCACCTCTAAGAAGTGACATGTTCCCTATGGAGCCTAGGGACGGGAAATCTGGAGGTACATTGTTTCCTAATAACACTTCTCTAAGGAAACTAGCTTTATCCCCCTTCTTTAACCTTCCTTTAAAAATTGCCACCCCACCCCCCTTCTCAGAAGTCTCTGTTTTTCCAATCTCTGGGAAAAAGATTCTTCCTTGTGGCTAGTTCCTTCCCTAAAGCTGGAGTTTAAGCCCATTCCATCTGTCTGGTTGTTTGGGGATAAAAGTTCTTCTTAGGATAAGACCATGGCTGGTGCCAGCCTACAATCAAATCCACAAAAGCACTAGTAGAGAGGAGAGGCAACTGTGGAAAGCCACTCTGGGGGCAGCGTCTATGGGAGGCTCTGTAGCCTCAGGGACTCACTGAGAAAGACTAATTACATTGCACACAGCAGATCTCCAGACCACATCATAAGCAGAGCATGGCCAGGTTGAAGGTGATCTGCTTCTATCACCTAGACATCTTGATGTATGGGCACTGCTCACACTCTGGGGGAGATGGAAGGAAACTAGCCACAGATTAATCACTTATAGCATCACTGCATGCAGAATGTTTAGGGCCCATGGCTGCCCTAGGGACAGCAGGTTCATGGAAGCAGAAAAGAAAATCTATAGTGATTAGGCCAGCATCAAGAAAGAAGGAAAGAAAGAGAGAGGGGGGGAGGAGGGAGGGAGGGAGGGAGAAAGGAAGGAAGGAAGGAAGGAAGGAAGGAAGGAAGGAAGGAAGGAAGGAAGGAAGGAAGGAAGGCAGGAATTCAGCACTGAGATCCATCATTTTAAGGCCGATTTTGCATAAAGATTGTGACCACTGAAGTAGAACATGGATAAATTGGCAGTGGGGTTCCAACCTTGGGAGTGCTCAGCCTGGAGGATAGACTTACAGAGAACCCCAAAACAGAGAGGGGAGCTATCCAAGGCAAAAAGAAAAGAGATACAAGATGAGAGGCTGAGAACTAATTAATGCAAACAACCTCCCAGAGGCTTCCAGAAGACAAAGCAGTAAGCAATTCCCAGCCTTGTCCAGAATTTTAACAACTTATCATGAATATGACCTCAGTACTTCCCTTCCTCAAATTACTGGGGTGTGTGTGTGTAAATAAAGAGAAATGTTTTCTCTTTGAGAAATGTTTGTGTCTGTGCAGCATTTAACACACATATGTCACAAATGACTGCTGAATACATGAATAATAAGAGTTAATGGAGTTTTTATATTTTAACTATGTCAAGCAGTTTACTTAATGCTTTGGAATAATTTAATTTAATCCACATAGTCATTTTATGAGGTTTTGAAATCCCTCTGGTGACTTAAAGCAAAACAAATCAAACCCTTAAGGCTCAAGAAAGTGAAGTAATTTGCTCAAGTGATGCAAATATGAGTGACAGAAGAGAGAGAGAGAGAGAGGAGAGGAGCAAGACAGAAAAGGAGGAAAGAAGCAGGCAGGCAGGGAGGGAAGGGAAGGGAAGAAGGGAAGAGAAGAAGGGAAGGGAAGGAGGGAGGGAGGGAGTGAAGGAAGGAGAAAGGGAGAAAAGGAAGGAGGGAGGGAGGAAGGAAAGAAAGAAAGAGAGAAAAGAAAGAGAAAGAAAGAAAGGAAGGAAGGAAGGAAGGAAGGAAGGAAGAAAGAAAGAAAGAAAGAAAGGAGAGAGGGAGGGAGGGAGGAAGAAGGGAGAGGGATAGGAAGGGAAGAGAAGGGTAGAAGCCACATCCTACTAAAGGACTAGAGAAATTCTATCAAAATTTCTCTTGAAAACCATTTGTATTAACCAAGAGGTACCTGGCACACAAGCCCATTTTAATTCCTCTTTCTTACTAGGTGTTAAGTCTTGCAAAGAGCTATGAACCCACAGGGGACCCAAAGAAAAGAAATGGTAGGGCAAGATTTTCCATGAACACAGAGAACACCCCAGTAATCCTACTTCTTAATGCTCCTGACTCCTGCAACTTGGAGGCAATGGGCAGGAAACACTCTCTTTCTAGGTTGCTGGTTGTTCGGAAATGATTCTATTATTCTTGAATGAAACAGATAGTTGTTATTCAAGAATAATGGTAAAACCACTGAGTGAAGGAAAATGTGAATGAGAAGAGTCAAGACAAACTCACAGGGATGCCCTCTGAATAGGCTTCCTCAGCTCCAGAGGCCAGACACAACATTGGCTCTAAGCTACCCAGCAGCTTAAACATACTTAAAACATCTACCCAAAGCTGTGCTGTCCACAAAACAAGAACAAAACCATCATAGGAAGGAGAGACCATTTTTTTCTGATGTTCAAATCTTAGTGTTCTTCTCTTCTCCAATACCAAACTGCAATGCTACAATCAGCAGGCTTCAGCATTTAGCAATGCCAAATCATCTGGAGTACAGAGCCCAAAGACACCATGACACCCTGTGGACAGAAAGCTAACTCTACTGCTACCAATATTGCTATTATTGCTGTCACTTACTCAGAAGCAAACCCAGAATCAGAGCAGTAGGTGTGAGTTACAAAGGGCCACAAGGTAAGTACCATTTTTGGAAGTCCAGTTCCTAACAGAGCTTCAGCTTGCCTTACTCAACTCAATACAGTCCTGCACAGGAAAGATCCAGTCTCCTGGGCCGGTCAACTCTGCCCCTGCTGAGCCAGAGAACATTCCAATGAACGAACAGGTAGAAAATGTCAACAGAATAACTGTGAGGTATCAGAACACAAAAACAAAAGGGAAGCAACTATTGAGTGTTTGTAGCAAAACAAAGACAAGCAAAACAACCTGGTGATTGCTCTCTGAAGGGTGTATTTGGTCCTGCTGCTGCCTTTGGGTCAAGAAATGCAGTTCCTCAGCCACTGGGTACTTGAGGGCCATTTTTCCACAGCTGTTGAGCATCCTACAGATGTTAGAGATCAGAATTTTTACTTTGACTCAAAGCGGGTTGAGCCATTTTTGTGAGCGCAGTGGGGGCTGGGCTGTGTGAGCCACCAGTCCCAGTTCCGTTCATCCTCACCACAGTGCCCACACGGGGCAATGTTAGTGCTCACATGTTTGCCTTGGAAAAGTGAGGTTCACCGAGAAAGAGAGAAGCCTGGGAAAGGCTACGATTCTGGTTATGTTTGTGTTGTCACTTCCTGGCTTCTGTGGCAAAATCTCTTCATTTCTCAGGTTGTGAAAGACAAGCTTGACTATGGATGTTTTATAGCCCTCCTCAAATTCAAAAGGAAAGAGACTTGACAAGGCATAAAAAGAACTTTCAGTCACTTCCAGTCAGGTGTTGGTGGCTCATGCCTATAATCCTAGCTACTCAGGAGGAGGAGATTTGAAGATTGTGGTTTGAAGCCAGCCCAGGCAGGAAAGTGTGTGAGAATCTTTTTTTTTTTTTTTTCTGCTTATGTGTTGCTGAGGAATCGAACCCAGGGCCTAATGCATGCAAGGCAAGCACTCTACCACAGAGCCACTTTCCCAGCGCGTGTGTGAGAATCTTATCTCCAATTAAACACCAAAAAGCTGGAAGATGAGTAGTTTCTTCCTCAGAGCAAGGCCTCCCTGAGAAACAAAAGGAGAGAGAAACATCAAATTTGGACTGGACAAGAGGAGGGAGTGGGCTTGTAATTCAGCGTAGGGAGAGGGAAACCAAAGGAAGAAAACAAAATGATTTTGCATCTGTCCCAAGAATTACTTGTTGGCCAGAGATGCCATGTGGCCTGGCCTGGCTCAGGCTTTGATGCCAAGCACAACTCCCCTGTGTGTTTGGTGGAAATGAGATTCTCAGGGAGAGAATCTCAGCCTATGAGTCCCATGCTGGCCTGGAAACGCACTAGTAGGAGAGAGAGCCAGGTAGTGAAAAGCAGGCCCAAGCAGAGAAAGACCGCCACACCCAGTGCCCCAGGACCCCAGGAGCCTGGACTGTGGAACCCATTGCAAGTGTGTTATTCTTCCCACAAACCAGAACTCTGCTGGCTTTTGTAACGCTTGAGTCCACAGCTGTTTGCAAATCCCCCGGTACTTGGAGACAAACGATCCACGTCAGGCTGTGCTAACAGGTCAGTCTTGGAGCCAGGGAGAGGTGTGACTGATGTAGGCCTGCCGCTCTGTCCTCAGCCCGTCCATCACTGCTCAGCAAAAATCCCCGGGGATGACCACCACCCTCGCTCGCTCGCTCAAAGGTTGTTTACATCAGAAGTGGATTGTAAAACTTGCAGGAAAAAAAACACAACCCCATTTCACTGAGGCCCCACAACAAGCGGCCTCACCCACTCAGGGGCAGAAAGGCCTTGTCATTTATGAGTGGAGCTCTTTTCCTGCCAGACAGGAAATCCCTTCCTAACTCAGGAGCCACCGGTGAGGGGGCAGGGGGAAGGGGAGGGGTCCCCTACACAGCTCCACACACCTGTCACAGCGCCCTTTCCAGAGGCCCAACCACCCCACCTCAGAAATCATGAGCTCTCAGCCACAAGCCGTGCTGACAGGAAAATAGTTTTCACTTGGACCTCATACTCTGTCCAATGTGTGGGACCAAGAAGCCTGGGGATGCTTCAGAGCACGTGGGGACTCCAAAGGCAAGCGGAAGGGACAGACCCCAGGCCCACAGAGAAGGAAGGGCCAGTGTCCAGTTGTGGCAGGTGCCACGCTTGACAAATGGAAGGTGGACACTTTTCATCCGGAGAACAAGGCGGCAAGTTATGGCTGTTTCCCTCTGACACGCCCTATTAAATATTCCAGGAATCCAAAGGCAAGAGAGACAAAATAAACCACTTTAAACTTCCATGCAAGGAATGATCTGGCAGGGGTGGTGTCCAGGTACCGCTGGACTGACCAGGGCTCCAAACTGGTGTGTCAGGACTGGATGAGTCGCTGTTCCCCACCCTTGGCCCTCTCATGGGGTGTCTGGGTATTGATTTTCTTTGGAGCTGCAGGAAGTGGGGGAGGGCTAGGGAGTGCAGCTGCTGCCTATCTTGGAGGAGGAAAGGAAGAGGCTTAGCCAGGGTGGGCGGGGGCAGGCAGACTGCTGGACAGCTCAGGCCACCATGAGTAAAACAAGTCCTGACCAGAACACACAGCGCTCTGCTGTAAGGCTGAGGATGCATCCGCTCGTTCAAACCTCACAACAGATCTCCAGTGTGGGTATCACAGTGGTGGCCTTATTGCAGGTGGGACACAAAGTGGCTTTCCAAAGCCAGAGCCTTCCTGCCTACCTGAACCCCTGCCCCAAGCCTATGGGGGGTGGGGGGGGAGGTAGAGGAGGGGAATCAATTCAGAAAGCTGGCTTCTTGCAGCTCCCTGCCTCAGACAACAGGATACATACTAAGCTTGATGACCACTGTCCCAGTGTCATGTCCAGTGTATTTGTCTTTAACCATCTGATGTGTTTACTTGAAGATTTATAGGCACATTCTGTTACCACAAATAAGGGAAACCATGCAACCTATGTTTCTTTGGGTCTGGCTTACTTCACTTAATATAAAATTTTCCAGGTCTTTCCACTTTTCTAGACATTTACACAGAATGAGACCAAAAGAGTATATTCTTAAGAGAGGAACACAAAGCATCAATAGCTATATGCATCTGCTCATATAAAATAATTTTTTATCAAAATGAACTCCAGGAAATGGAAACAAGAGGGTTTTTTTTGGGGGGGGGGTCCGGTCGTGGGGCCTGAACTCTGGGCCCGGGCGCTGTCCCTCAGCTCTTCAGCTCAAGGCTAGCACTCTACCACTTGAGCCACAGCGCCACTTCTAGCTTTTTTTTCTTTCTGCTTATGTGGTGCTGAGGAATCGAACCCAGGGCCTCAGGCATGCAAGGCAAGCGCTCTACCACTGAGCCACCTTCCCAGCCCAACAAGAGGGTTTTTTGTTGATGTCTTTGTTTTCTTTACCTTTTGTCTTTTTTGTTCATGTATCTGTCTTTGAGAGGGTAAAGGGGGCACAAAAATGGAGGGACAAATGCAGCAGTGGAACTCAATAAACACTACCCTGAAAATGAACTATACAACTTGTGGGTGGGGACAGGAAGGAAAAACTGGGAGAGAGCAAGGGAAGGGGTGACATTATTCAAAAAGAAATGTCCTCATTACATGAGTTATATAACTGTAACTCCTCTGTATATCACCGTTACAATAACAGTTTTTTAAATGCATTAAAAAGAAAGAAGGAAGGAAGAAAAGAGAGAGAGAGAGAAAGAAAGAAAGAAAAACAGAAGAAAGAGAGAGAAACATTAGAGTACGTGGGGCCTTACCTGAGCAGGAGAGACCAGTGCCCCCCACTGGCCAGCTCCTGGATTGGTGGACACTCCTGGACCACTGAGGTAGTTCCGAAGGCCAAACACCCTCTCTCTACCACCAGCCTCATGGCCAGGAGATGGGGTGAGGGGCAGTGGATGAGGATGGGGAGACTGTACCTCTCACTTCTAGGGATCAGACACTGCTCCCTACCTTTCCTTAAGGCTGTCTTCTTTTCCTTTTCCCTAGGACAAAAGTGGTCTTTCTCAGAATGGTGGAAAGAGGCCTCCTTCACCCAAATTCACCCTCACCACCTCGAAGCAATGAGTGTCCCTTTCTCCCAGGGACTCACCCAGCCTCCTCAGTGTGGCTAGGCATGTCTTTCAGTTCACAAGTCAAATTAGGTCTCTCCATACTTCAGATTATTTCAAGTCTGATGAGGCCAGCTGCCAACTAGACAAGGCCCAGTATATTATGGCATCTTGTGAAGTCCTCTGAAGTCCAGCCTAGACTCATGAACTTTGTTTTACTTGATTTAGCCAGGGTAGACTGCCATCATTTTTCCCTGATACACTGCTACGATGATTTCCCTGTCCAGTGACCCCTCAGTCTATCCATCACCTAATTACCCCTCAAAGTTCTATGTAAAGCATCTTCTTCCAGGGCTACACATGTAGTTGTCATGAGCCAACAATAGAAATGTGTTCCTTAGGTGCAGCAGAGAACACATGTAGAGAAACCCAATGTTAGGAAGACTCTATGCTGGGGTTGAATCTTATGTAAAGGAACTGGAATAGTAAGCTGGAAGAAAGAGGTAAAATACCAATGTTTGCCAGCCTTGAAGCTTTCCTGAAGCCAAATCTGACTTTGAGACCCTAATCTGCCTTCCGACTCATCTACCTGAGACCTTGCCTGTCTGGCCAAATCTTTCTAATGTCACAGAAAACAACCCTGAGCATCTCCTCTGGGGGTGATCCTATTGCAGGTCATGGCAGGTTATGCTCATCCTCATCTTCTTTGCCCTCCAGTGGACAGTGTCTTCCCCTCCCTGTAGCCTCTGATCTAGTCTTTGTACCTGCTTAAGAGTAAGTGTGGCGCCATAGAAAATACTGGCTTTGCCGGGCGCTGGTGGCTCACGCCTGTAATCCTAGCTACTCAGGAAGCTGAGATCTGAGGATCGCAGTTCAAAGCCAGGCAGGGCAGGAAAGACCATGAGACTCCTATCTCCAATAAACCACCAGAAAACCGGAAGTGGCGCCGTAGCTCAAGTGGTAGAGTGCTGGCCTTGAGCTGAAGAGCTGAGGGACAGCGCCCAGGTCCAGAGTTCAAGCCCTACGACCAACAAAAAAAAAAAAAGAAAGAAAGAAAGAAAGAAAATACTGGCTTTGGAGTCAAGTGAATCCAAGTTCAATTATCTCTCAGCCTCAATCTGTCTCCTTATCTCCAAAGTTGAAGACCAGGGGTTATGAGAGAATATGTATGTAGACTCTCAAGTAGCAAACAGCAGGTGCACAGTACACAGGAGCTGTGGAGTCCAACCCTCTGCCTGTCATGTTGGTAAATAGTAGTGGTGGTATTAGATCCATGAGGCTGGTCAGGGAGCTGTGTCCAGGGTTCCTGTGAATCATGACACACACAGCAAGGCCCTACAGGACAGGGTGCAGGAGGAAAAGCGTAGATGCCAACTTAGTTTTGCAAGACCAACTGTGTTTGCAGAAATATACACAGAAAACAATCAGAAAGATAAACAGCAAAATATTAAGAATTTTGGAGTTATGGTTTTTTCTTTGTATCTTCTATTTATGTTTCTCTTTAACAAATGGGCACACATTGAGTAACAATGAGGAAAAAATTAAGCTACATGTGGTAGAAATCTGCATGCAATATGGGTCTTAAATTCAAAGCGCCATCTGGGATTTGCGTGTCAAAGAATCGTGGTTTACAACTGCAGATGGCTGCAGCCCCCATGTGTAAGGAATTAGAGCAGCCAAGCATGTCCCCAACTTTGCAAAGTCCCCATGAAGAGAGCAGGCAAATACCACTCTCCCACTGCCTGGAACCAGCACATGATAGAAGGGTTTTGTGAACCTGATGATGCTACCGCTTAATACAAATTATCCACTAGATATATGGTAACCAGGATGTTCAGTTTTAGAAATGCAGCTACATTTTATTTGGTAAGCCTTATTGTTTAAAAGAACACAGCAGGAGAACTTTGGATAACCAGGTCATGTTTGCAGATCAAATTCTTGCTTCCTTTGACTCTTTCCATTTTTATAAGTTTATACAGTTAGATGTTTGCATACATGCCACCACGTCTAAGTCAGGGTAACACTCTGGGACTTTGGCATCACAGGCTGGAATGTTTTCCAACAAGGCAGTGATGACATTGCTGGGTCTATAAAAAAATATGAAGCATTTTTATGGGAGGCACTTTCTCATCAGGTCTCTGAGTCAAGGCAGTCAACCAAATTAACTCTTGACAGCCTTTCCAGTCCTGTGTGTCTACCAAATTTATTGTACAGAAGTATCCATTTTCCTTCTTTTAATTTGTAGTTCCCGATCTGTCTATGAAGAAGAGTTTGGAGAAACATTTGGTCCAAATCATCTTAACATAAAATACAATTGAGTTGAGGTGCCAAAGATTCGAGAGAAGAAGTATGAGTCATTATATAAAGAATACGTGTAATAGGCAACATGATCCTCAGACAAAGACTATCTAAAATCTATCTACAAATGAAAATTTTATGGTACAAAGTAGTTCATTTTATGGTTTGGTTAATTCAACTACTCAATTACATCATCAGTAATCAGCATCTTTCAATATTTTGACTCAGCTGCCTCTAACATTTTTTTTATTCTTCTCTTCATGGTCACTAGATGGCTGTGACAACTTGGAATCATTGCTTCCTCAAATAGAAACATCCAGAAGCTTACTCCTAAATTGATTACAGATCAGAACAGATTTGCTGCAAAACGAATAATGAATCCCTGTCTGGCTGAGGAGGGAAACTTTCTCTTTCAAAAAAGTGGTCTTGATACTTAAATAAAATTAAGGTTTGGTAAGAAGAAAGAAGTCACTGGATGGTCAGTAGTCTATTATAAAAAGCTGTCCCCCCCAAAAAAAGATATGAAGCTAGATATTGATGGCTCACTCTTGTAATCCTAGCTAATCAGGAGGCTTAGATTTGAGGATCAAGTCTCATAGCCAGTCCATGATACTCTTCTCTCAAATTAGCCAAAAGTGGAGTTGTGGCTCAGGTGGTAGAGTGCCAGTCTTATATGAAAAAGTCAAGCAAAAGTATGAGGCCCTGAGTTCAATGCCCAGTATTGGCGCGCACACACACACACACACACACACACACACACACACACAAATGAGCATGTATATACACACACACATCAGATATGGGACTTATAATTTACAAAAAGTTATACATTACAATTTAATTCTGAGAGAGAAGTAACAAACCTGCAAAGCCTTACCCTAGCCAAACTACCGATCAACTAAGGGAGAAAAACAATTTCAGGTAAGAAGGGAACAGAAATATTATCTTCCATAAATATTTTAAAGAATCAAAAATGTAGCTAATCAGAGGAAATAGGAATTCAAAGAAGTACAGTGCAAGTGATCCAGAAAAAAAGTAAAGCTAACCCAAGAATGCAAGGAAAATCGATCTTAGCTGGAGGCTTTGCAGCAGGTCTAGAAAACAATAGAAAATCTCCCATGTAGGTATTCGAAATACAAATGGGTTTCATTATGCAAGCCTATGAATAGGAACCTAGAAAGTATATGTTTCTTCTGTCAACAGCAACAAAAAAATAAACAGCTAGCAATTCCAAGGGGAAATGAATAGCTGTACAACATCACAGTACAAATATGAAGCAGAATCCAAAGTGCCATGGCATGGGGCAATGGATATAATTGCCAAAAGAATCCATTTGGTCTTGAGTTCCCTCCCAACAGCTCAAGGGAGTGGAACAGGATCACATTTTCTTGACGCTGGATCTAAATCATATCTTTCTGGATTTCACCAGTAAATGATATTGAAATTATTATAATTTTGAAAACACTGGGGGATTGGTATACTGTTTTATAACTTATCTATGTACCAAATGAGAAAGATTAAAATTACAGTGGCAGTAAAAATGTCAATGTTACACGTCTTGCCATTGTAAAAGCAATATTACAACAGACAAGAGAGGAGGAAAAGAAAAGGTGGGGAAAATGAAAATATGTAAATTTGTTGTTAATTTGGGGGAGGAAGTTAATAAATGTGGTCTAAATTTTATGAATTTAGAAAGATTGAACAATGACCACATTAGCAGCAGTCAATACTCACCTAAGCAAATTAAGATCTCTGATACCATTTCTGCTAAGAGCAGCCAGGACTCCTTGGAGAAACAGTCCATCCAGGCATGGTATTGAGCTTGGGACATTTACTTATATCAGAAATAAAGAAGACTCTTAGAGCCAAGTAAGAAATATCCAGGACTGAACTTGAGAAACTTTCAACAAACAAATAGAGGACAGTTTGCAAGTCAGTTCAAGCTGAAATACAGGCCAGGTACTGGTGGCTCATACCTATAATCCTAGCTACTCAGGAGGCTGAGATCTGAGGATCACAGTTTGAAGCCAGCTTGGGCAGGAAAATCTGTGAGACTCTGATCCCTAATAAACTACTCAGAAAAAAATTAGAAGTGATGTTATAGCTTAAGTGGTAGAGGGCTGACTTTGAACAAAAGAAGCTCAGGAACAAGGCCCTGGACCTGAGTTCAAGCCCCGGAACCAGCACAAAAACAAACAAACCTGAACTAATAGTCCAAAACACATTAAATCTTTATTCATTATAATACTAAAAGATACTCACTAGAAACTTGGAGATCAATAGTAGGAACTTCTTTCAAAAACTTTTAAAGAACTTTTAAAGTCACTAAGGGGTCAAGCAATGATTTCTACTTTTCCTATATCTTAGGATAACCAAATCACTAGACTAGAAATTTCTTTTTAAAGAAGCACTCTTAATTATTAAAATAACAAGAACTAAGAGAAGCTGAGTGCTGGAGGTTCACCAGTACTCCTAGCTAATCAAGAGGCTGAGATTGGGTGCTGTTCCTCAGCTCTTCAACTCAAGGCTAGCACTCTACCACTTAGCCACAGTGCCACTTGCGGCTTTTTCTGTCTATGTGATGCTGAGGAATTGAACCCAGGGCCTCATTCATGCAAGGCAGGCACTCTACCACTGAGCCACCTTCCCAGTCTCTAAAGTATTTTAATATAGATCATTTAAAGCACATACCAAAGTAGACAGAAGAGTAAAAGAAACCCAGCCACTAGCAAGCCCTCGGATTTTATTATGAATTTTTATTAATTTTGTTTCATCCATATCTATATAGATTATTTATTTTCAGATATATCTGAGTCCTGATGTCATTTTTTCTTTTATTTCAGTATGTAGGATTTTTAAATAAGTTTTTTATTGTAAAAATACTATACAGAGGGGTTACAGTTACATGAGCAAGGTAATGAGTACATTTCCTATCAAGCATTGTTACCCCCTCCTTTGTTTTTCTCCTACCCTCCCTCCCTCCCACCTTACCTCTACAACTACACTCTCCCCTCCTCCCTCCACCCCCAAGCCTAAATTGTAAAGTTCATTTTTCAACATAGTGTCTTGTACATCTCATTGTTACCATGGGTCAACCTGTATCCTTATTTAAGCATTTTGTTTTTTTCCCTTCCCCTCCCCAAGCTAGAGAAGTGTATATACAAGATGCAGGGCACCTACATCAAATACAGTGAAAACAGGGGTTATACCGTGGGAGAGGAACATACAAAGAAACAAAAAGATCACATGGTACATAATAAATGAATTAGAAATAATAGCAAGAAAGAAAAAACCACTTGTGTCTCTATCTTGAGGTTCGTTTCACTCAACATCATCTTATCTGGTCATATGTACATAGCTTTTGACCTTTTCTGCTTGTCCTAGACATATACTAGTTATTGCAAATAAGGGAAACCATGGGACCTATGTTTTTTGGGGCCTGGCTTACTTCACTTAATATAATTTTTTCCAAGTCTTTCCATTTCCTAACAAATGGGTCAATGTCATTCTTTCTGATGGAGGCATAGAATTCCATTGTGTATATATACCACAATTTCTTGATCCATTCATCTATTAAGGGACATCTGGGTTGGTTCCATATCTTAGTTATGGTAAATAATGCTGCAATAAACATAGTTGTGCTGGATGTAGGATTTTTTTTGGGGGGGAGGCCGGTCGTGGGCCTGAACTCAGCCTGGGCGCTGTCCCTCAGCTCTTCAGCTCAAGGCTAGCGCTCTATCACTTGAGCCACAGCGCCACTTCCAGCTTTTTTCTTTTTGCTTATGTGGTGCTGAGGAATTGAACCCAGGGCCTCAGGCATGCAAGGCAAGCACTCTACCACTGAGCTACCTTCCCAGCCCTGGATGTAGGATTTTTTAAAACAAGAATTCTTGCAAAGAAAAAGACACTGTAATGTCAATACCATTTCCATATGTACATATGACCATATAAGATGATGCTAAGGAAAATGAAGTCCAAGACATGGACATTGTTGTTGTTTTTAATGTACTATGTGATTTTTATTGTTTCTTTTGTATGTTCTTCCCCCTATGATATGTCCTCTGTTGTTAGTGTATTTGATAGGTACCCTAGTATTGCATGTACGTTTATCTGAATTAGGGAAGGGAAGGGGAACAACAGAATGGTGAGACAAAGGACAAGGGGGAAACAATGCAACAGTGATATACACAAGACAGTATGTTGGAAATGATCTGTATAACTTGGGGGGTAGGGGGAAGGAAAGTAGGAGAAAATTAAGGGAAGGGGTAACAAGGTTGACAAGAAATATACTCACTACCTTACTTACGCAACGAAAGCCCCTCTGTACATCACCTTGACAATATAAAAAGGAAAAAAATACAAAAATTCCTCAATACCTAGTCACTGTTGAAATTGTATGGTCTTCTTCTTTGTAATTTGTCCAACTTAAAATCTAAGCCAGCCAGGCGCTGTTGGCTCACGCCTGAGATCTGAGGATCGAGGTTCAAAGCCAGCCCAGGCAGGAGAGACCATGAGACTTCTATCTAAAACCCACCAGAAAAACCGGAAGTGGCGCTGCATCTCAAGTGGTAGAGCGCTCACCTTGAGCTGAAGAGCTGAGGGACAGCGCCCAGGCCCAGAGTTCAGGCCCCATGACTGACCGAAAAAAAAAATCTAAGCCAAATCCATGTATTGCAAGTGAGTGGCATGTCTCCTTCGTCTCTTTTATTCTACAGGCTCTTCTCCCCATTGCAATGCCATTTATTGAACAAACTGGATTGTTTGACTAGTAGAACTTCCCTGTCTGGATTTGAATGATTGCATCCCAGTAGTGTCATGCAACATGTTCTTCTTTTCTTTCATTTCCTGTAAATTGGTAGTAGATCTGAAATGTGCTCCCATTTAATTTGATTTTCTGGCAAGCATGCTTCCCACATAATTCTATTACCTTTCACAAGGAAGTGTGTGATGTCTGCTTGTCTCTGAATATCCCAGATCTTTGCATTCATTGGGATGGGGACAGTTGTATTCTCTCAGTTCTACTGATAATCATAATCATATTGTGATTATGGTTATTATTATTATTATTATCTGGCTGGTACCAGGATTTGAACTCAGTGCCTTGCACTCTTACTCAGATTCCTTGCACATAGCTGGGGCTCTACTATGTGAGTCACAACTCCACTTTTGGCTTTTTGGTGGCTAAGTGGAGGTAGGAGGATCATGAATTTGTCTGCCTGGGCTGGTTTCAAACCTTGAACTTCAGATCTCAGTCTCCTGAGTAGCCAGGATTATAGGTGTAGGCCACCAGCGCCTGACTTCTTATGTTTAGTAATAACTATCTCACTGGGTTGGAAGGGCTATTGCATTGTGATTTGAGTTTACATTGCTTAATGACTAGTAAATGTTGACAAGTTAAACATCCTTTTTTTAAAATATTTATGTGAGTACTTTGTCAAGTATTATCAAGTTATTTGATTTTCATGATGGAGCTTTTTATATATCCTGAATATAATCCCTTAGTAGATATATGATTTGCAAATATTTCCTTCCATTCTGTTGTTTTGGGGTTTTTTTGGGTCCAGTTGTGGGGCCTGAACTCTGGGCCTGGGTGCTGTCCCTCAGCTCTTCAGCTCAAGGCGAGCGCTCTACCACTTGAGCCACAGCGCCACTTCTGGCTTTTTTCTTTTTGCTTATGTGGTGCTGAGGAATCGAACCCAGGGCCTCAGGCATGCAAGGCAAGTGCTCTACCACTGAGCCAACTTCCCAGTCCCTATTTCCTTCCATTCTATATATTGTCTGCTGACATTATAGTGTCCTTTGATATACAGAAAATTTTAATTTTGATGATATCTTATTTTTTTCTCTGTTTATTTCTTACATTTTTGGTGTCATATTAAAAAAATCATTGTCAAATCCAATTTCATGAAGCTTTTCCCCCAAGTCCTCTTCTAAGAGTTTTATAGCTTTAGCTCCTGTATTTCAGTCTTCGATCACATTTTTAAGTTAATGTTTGCATAGGGTATTGGGTAAAGGCAAGTACATTTCTTTTAAAGTTTAAAAGTAAACATTTAAGAAAGTAAGATATAAAATTATTCAGTGCAACTAATTCAATAAGATGGTAATTGTCTTAATGAAATTATACCTTTATGAAATTGAACCAATTCAATTATTTCCTCTGTTCTTTTTTCCCCCCAATCCTCAGAGACTCCTATCTCAGAAAATCACATTGTTCTACCTTTTCCTCCTTCAGTTTTGCAATCGCCTTTGGAAAATCCAAAATAGTCACTGGCTCAAAGGTCAACAATGACTCGTTTCCACAATGTTCTGGAAAACCTCAACCCTTGACAGAGCCGCGGTGTCTGGCCTTTTGGCTACCAGAAAATTTTCACTTCTCATTTGGTTCATGAGAAGGGACAAAAATAGATTCTGTAAGCCTTGTGTGCCAGGCATAGTGGACGATCAATAAGCCTGCTTAATGTTTGTGTGGTTAGTTTATTGACTATCAATTTCCTGGAACAAAACACATCGCATTAACTGGTGCTAGTTGTGGACCATGCAAGGATGCACACAAGGACATAAAAATCAGCTTAGTGTCTCCCTTGGCCATCTCCCAGCTCAGAGAATGAGGGATTCTCTCCTTCCACTTGAAGTCTCCATGCTTGAGCATTTTGGGTAGATTCTAAGCCGAACACAGGAAAACTTTCTACCGTCGCCCTCACAACAGCAGTCTATGTCCAAGGACTTTTCTGTGAGAAGACTAGGGCTCTGAAACAGCTGTTATCTACTGAGCCCTTGGTGGACATTGTGCTACTGTGTCACCTGATTCTAATGATTGGGAAGATGAGTGCTATTTAGTCCCATTTTACAGACGTGAATACTCAGGGCTCATTATTATACTTAAGTCTGGCCAGTATCAGAACCTTTCTCTGAACCATCATATGCAGTCATGCACTACAAAAACATATCTAGGTTTAACAATGAACCATCTTTTGAGATTCTAGTGGTCTCAGAGGTTATAAATGGGCTGAAAAGTCACTATTGCCTAGTCACATTGTAGTACATGCTTTGCTTGGGTGTCTGTGGTATTTCTGAAATAAACAACCATTGCACCCTGTCAGTCATAAAAGTAGAGTATTTTTTATTATATACATTACATGATATCTGATAATGGTAATAAATGACTAAGTCATTCATTTGTGTATTTACTGTGATACACATTGTATTATTCTTTAGAAGATGCTACTTCACCTTATAAAACAAATTATACTACCAGGCCCCGGTGGCTCACATCTATAATCCTAGCAACTTAGGAGGCTGAGACCTGAGGATCAGGGTTCAAAGCCAGCCCAGGCTGGAAAGTCCATAGGATTCTTATCTCCAATTAACTACCAAAAAGCCAGAAGGGGAGATATGGCTCAAGTGGTAGAGCACTAACCTGGAGTGAAAAAGCTAAAGGATAGTACCTAGGCCCTGAGTTCAAGCCCCAGTACCAACACAAAAATACATGCATGTTTATATATGTGTACTTGTATACATGTATGTATATTTGGGCACATGTATGTATATGTGTATATATACCATATGGTATATATTATATATGATATATATCAACAACTCACTATAAAGTAATAAAGCAGCAGCCTCATATCTTGTGTTTTCTACAACTCTTGATTGTGTCAAGGCCACACCAAGGGATTGACCTCTACTATCTAGATCTGCAGAAGCACACCCTTGGGTTTTGGCACAACAAAATTGCCTCAGGACACATTTTACATGCTATATCCCCATCGCAAAGCAATGCACGACTGTGTCTCAGCAGCCCCTGATGTCCAGCTCTCATCCTCCAATGCTGACCTATTATGCCATAAGGTCATTCCCCAAAGGCAAGTCATCCTCAGTTTAGGCTCAGTCCTCTGCTCAGCATTGATGAGGAAAACCAGACAGGCCTGAAAAGTAGAGTCAGGCCTTCATACACACACACACACACACACACACACACCACTTCCACTTCTCCTGCCTCTCCTTTCCCCTCCTCTCAAGCTGCCCTTAGTGATGGAAAATGGTGAGGCAAAAAAAAAACAGAAATAAAATTTAAATAAAAAAATAAAAGAGTACTAGGATGTAGCTTAGTGGCAAAGTGCTTACCTAGCAAGTACAATGTCCTGGGTTTGATACCCAGTACCAAAAAGAAAAGAAAAAAAAAGCAGCTAAAATAAGAAAAGATTCAAGAGACCCTGTTCTCAGGCCTTCCCAGTTGACGTGGCTTAGCAATCATTTCAAAAACTTGGAAGACCTGAGAAATGCCTTTGAGAAGACTGAGCAGCAGGCCGGCCCATTTCACTACACATGCCTGAGGGCATTTCACTACAAGAAAAGGAAATTCGGCTCAACTTAGCTTGAAACTGCTTTGTTTACTTTCCCCTGTGATTCTCCATGTTTGCTTTAGATGTCTGAATGTACCGTTAGGTACCACAGGTATATGAGTCCCAAAGTGTAGCATCTTTCTGATGAACTGTGTTCAACAATCTCTCCTTGGAAAGAAGAGCTGCCCCAGCAGCTTTCAAAGGCAGGCAAGGTCTGTGCCTCAAATCCACTTTGAATTAGAAGCTAAGGAGTTCAAAGCCAGGAAAACAGTTTTTGGTGGTAGTACTTGGGATTGAACCTCGGACTACACATTTGCTCAGGCAGGTGCTCTACTATTTGAGCCCGACCTTCAGCTATTTTTACATTGATTATTTTTGAAGTACTGTTCATTATATGCCCCAGCAGTCTTGGGCTACAATATTTCTCTTTGTGTTTTCCCATGTTGCTGGGGATTACAAGCATGTGACATTGTGTCCTGCCATTGTATTTCCCCCGTAGCTTAGGCTATAAGCATGGGCTGCTATGTTCAGCCATTGGTTGAGATGGAATCTGACAAAGTTCTTTTTGCCTGGGCGGGCCTCACATTTCGACTCCTCAATAGCTGCTTTTCAAGTAGCTACAGTTACAAGCTTGAGCCACCACACTCAGCTCAGGGAAACTTTTTTTTAAAAAATCTCATCAAGAATACTGGTGGCCAGAGTTCAGAACTACTGGGTGAGAGTCAGGAAAATAACTGGCAGTTAATAAGTTGCCTCAGCCACTCAGATTTCCTGCCTTCTTCATCTGGAGTGTACCTTTGAAACTGCCACCTGGGAACTTATCCCCACCCAACCTGCACCCATTCAAGCTACCATGGAAGAAGCAACACTGTAGTTAGATGACTGAAAAGACAGAGGACCACCTGGATCCCATCCTGCTGTCCCCAGAGCCAAGGACTGTCTAAGACGACTGTTAGGACATGAGTTTGACCTTGGCCAAAACATGCCCATATTGCAGATGTAGTATAGTGAAATTTAAGGGATTTAAGTTGCAAGGCCAACACTTGAATAGTTAAACTTAGGTAATAGGACACATAGATCAAGATGTTCTTTTTAACCATACTCTAAATACTGGCCTTCCCAACTGGAATGAAAAGACATTAAGTCAACATTGTTCAGGATGCAGGAGCCTAGCTGATCTGTTCCAATAGCTGTACAGTTTGAATGTGGAATGTGTCAAAGGCTGATGTTTTAAAACTTTGGTCCCCAACGTGGTGCTATTGGGAAGCAATAGAAGCTTTCAGAGGTGGGGCCTGCTGGGAGGTCTTTAGGTCATGGGGGGGAGGCGTGTCCTTGAAGTGGATAGTGGAACCTAAGCCATTTCTTTTTCCTTTCTTGTGCTTCTTGCCCTGGAAGTGAGGAGTTTCCCCCTGCCATAGACCTGGGCTCTGATGCTGTGATGTGATCCTTCACCCAAAGCAACAGAGCCAATCCCTTATGGCCTGGAACTCCTAAAACTGTAAGCCAAATTAACCCTTTTCTCTTTATAAATAATTATCTTTGGTATTTGTTATAGTAGCACAATTCTGGCTAACACAATAGCAGATCTGACTGTGTGACTTTATTCTCATATAATCTGAAGGACCCTAATATGGCAGTTTGCACCATCCACTCTGTGTGTGTGTGTGTGTGTGTGTGTGTGTGTGTGTGTGTGTCCATCCTGGGACTTGAACTTATGACCTAGGCTCTGTCCCTTAACTTTTTGCTCAAGGTTAGTGCACTACCACTTGAACCACAGCTCCACTTCTAGATTTTTTTTTCGTCCTTAATTGGAGATGAGTCTTACAGGCTCTCCTGCTTGGGCTGGATTCACACCATGATCCTCACATCTCAGCTTCCTGAATAGCTAGGATTATGGCATGAGCCACTGTTGCCCAGCCACCACCCGCTTTTGAAATCCTCACCCTCTTCTACTGAAATGCCAGTCCCAGGTTTGTCACCTGTGCTCAGGGTGGTGGCACTGTTGTCTCTTAGTATAAGTAACACAAGCCAAAGAGCTGACCCAGAAAGGCACTGATTTGGGACATCCTCCTTGCAGGAGTGGGAAACCTTTTTTCTGCCTAGGGCCATTAAGATATTTATAACATCATTTGTGGGCCATAGAAAATTATCTGTACAGGCAGAACTCTCACTTCTGACCTTCACCTGCCTAAGACAGGTGAGGAGAGAAAGATCAAGATAATATTCAGGGTCCAATTGGATGATGATTTTAAAATCAGTTCATACATTTTCCAATGTCCCTCCCTTCAAAGAGTAAAGTAAATTTCTCTTTCTTTTAAATGTTGGCTAGACCTCATTACTTTCTCTTAACATAGAATATAACAGAACATGATACACATTTCCCAGGCTAAGGCATTAAAATGATATAGCTCAGCCAGTTGTGGTGGCTCATTCTTATAATCCTAGCTACTCAGGAGGCTTAGAACTGAGGTTTACAGTTGAACCCAGCCTGGGCAGGAAAGTCTGTGAGATTCTTATCTCCAATTTATCACCAAAAATGTCAAAAGTGGAGCCATGGCTCAAGTGGTAAAGTGCTAGCCTTGAACAAAAAAGCTCAGGGACAGTGCCCTAGCCTACTGGCTAGCATCTCTTCAAATGTCTCCCTATAGGGGAAACTATATCATGAGGGAACACAGCAGATACATGGAGAGACCCCAGAGTGAGAAATCAGCTTATAGCATCAACTTGACAGTCATATAAAGATGGCAGCTTGGAATTAAATCCTCTAGGCTAAGTCTAGCCTTTCTATAGAGGCAGCCCTAGCAGACATCTGACCGCAACCCCATGTGAGACACCAGAATTAACGAAGCAGCCTCTCCCTGATACATTACCTTCTCAAATAGTGCACAATAAACAGTTATTGTCACTATAAACTAATAAACATTGGGGTTATTAATCACAATATTTACCAGTACATGTGTGGTCAGTTTTAGCATGGGCCCCGTGTCCAGAAATCCTCAAGAAGTCTGAAATGGCTAAAGGCTCTTTGGGGAAGGATTGGAGAAATGTCTCCTTCGTGTACTTGCTGAAGTAGCTGGTTCCTTCCTCAAGGAAATTCAGTCTCCATCTCTATTACTGGTCTGAGTCCAAGAATAGCCTCAGTTGTGGGGAGTGGGCAAGGATAACCATTTGCATCATTTTGGGCAGCATTTGCCCTCTACTCAATCTCTCATGATCTCATTCAGCATGCAGCTTCCTGTCTATTTGTCATTAGGAACTGCATGGTCTGTGCGCCATCACCACAGATCTTTGTGGACAATGGCCCAATGGGCATGCTGTTCTTGCTATCCATGACAGTAACCACTTGTCCCTACACTGAAGTGCTGCTGCCTGGATTCTGCTGATGGACTTCAATCATGTATGTCAATACTGGGGACCTGGTTCTATCACGATGTCTTCTACTACCAGCCATGGCTTCAGAGGAAGTCGCCATTGAGCCTCACCATGGTTCATGTAGCCTTCCCTAGCACATTGATGTGGTAAGCACTACCCCCCCCCCCACACACACAACCCCCTCCCCGCTGGTCCTAACACTTGCACTTTTCTGGGAATGCTGACCCTTTCCTGGCATGCTGTCAAAGCAGCTGCAGCCCCTCCACCATTGGTCACCATTGTTTCTGAGTTTCAGGTAGCCCTTCTAGCAATGCTTGGGGCCAGGTTCAGGTGTCCAAGTTATTCATTCCTGAGCTTGAGAAGCCTAGCTCTCTACCAACATGCTCTTCTCTCCCTGACCCCACAATCTCCCTCACAATCCATTCCCACCCATGTCATACCCATTTCCTATTGGTATGCATGAGGCAAGTGGTGGAGAACTTAAGAAAATGACTCCATTCTTTCAGTTGCAGGGACTTTATTTCTCTGCACAGGCCGACCTATGTCATGACCCCACATGCTAGGTTTAAAGTTATGAAGAAAGGCAGGAGACATCTTGGGGAAAATTCACATCAACTTGCAAGAAATCTGTCCAGGTAAGGGCAAAGATTTTGGGGTGCCAATTGTTTGCTTGGCAATAGGTAATCCAGAATACATCATGGACATGGGAAGTGAGTCAGGGAAGGAAAGGAGATACTAAAGGTGGATTCATGACCATGACCACTTTGGGCAACTTAGGTTCCATCATGTTGGGATCCTTGGAAGATGTTATGAAAACTTCACCAGGGTTGAGAACATGATGGGGGTGTTGCTCCTCCAGCTCTCATTTAACTCAGGGAGGCATTCTCCCCTCTGTGTCTCAAGGCAGCTAAGAGAAAACCTTCCAACAGAGCTGCAGAAGTGCTGAAAGATGGGGGCAGGTCAGTCACTCCATAAGCTAGAGCCTGCAGATTCATTTAACTAAGCCACAACACATGTCATGGCTCAAAAACACATTAGCAAGCCAACACAAGCTAGGTGGTGAAGGAAAGAATATCAGCTGAAGATCTCTGACTGTCAGGAAGCAAAATGAACAAGGTTAAAGGAAATATAGATCAGAATAGGTAAAACTATGAGAGGAAGCAGTACTGAAAATGCAGAGCAGGGTCTCAAGCTAAAGAGAGGCTACAGTGGTGTCCCTGAGCATTTAGGTGTTTTGTGTGTGAAGAAAGCCACATCATGCCCAGAGAAAAAGAGGGGGAACTCAAACAGGTATTATTCATCTCCCAGTATTCCCAAAGACCAGCATAGCTGGAAGAAACTGGTTTCGCTGATAAATGAGCTATCAGGAGCCGGCTCCATGTTTAATGACATCAACCAAGTGCATGAATGAAAGCGAACCCATTAGAAAAGAAACCAAGGCCCTTCATAGCACAGTCAGACAATCATTAAGGAATCCGAGAAAGCTAAGTGAAAAATTGTTTCTAAAATATGTTATCTTAAGTTTGGTGGTAGCTAATTTTTGGTGGTAGTGGGGTTTGAGCTTAGGGCCATCCTAGGCAGTACTACTGAGTCATTCGGCTAGCCTTTCTTTTTGGTAATTTCTTTATTCCAGGAGCATGCTTGGATTTATTTTTAAGCTTCTCTTTGTAGCTTAGATGACAGGCTTGAGCCACCACATCCAGTTTCTTCCGTTGAGATGGTATGTTGAGGACTTTTCTTCCAAGTCTCAACCCTCCAGAAATCCAGAGTGGCAGATGCACATGACACAGCTATTAATTGAGAGGAAATCTCTTCAATGTTTTGCAGGGGCTGGCCTGGAACTTTGGCCCTTCCATTCTCATCCAACCAAGTAGCTAGAAGTACAGTCTGAGGACTAATAGTTCCTTATGATTCCAAAAGGAAAAAGGTAGACAACTTAGAGAAGCAATAATTAGGTGACGAGGGGAAAAACGTAATCATTTAAATTAAGATAGCTTGTATTTTGAAGATTAACCATGTTTACCTTACTAGAGTACAAAAAAGTAAAAACATTGTCTGAAAGTGTATGTTTTTCAAGGCCAGTTATAGTTACTCTTCTCAACAAACATGGTTCCCATTAAAACAGTGGCAAACAGCTCACTGAAATTTGTGAAGAGAAAGCAATTTCCTGTTTTCTGCCTAATTCCACTAAGTGGTTTCTAGTGGTTCCTTTGGGGGTGTCTTTTTTCAATAGAGTTGTAGAGAAGGAAGGAAAAAAACTCTGGTTTGCTCAGAGCCTCAGATTCCTCACCTCCACCTCCCAAACAGGCATTTCATTCCCTGCAGAGATGGCCAGTATTCTTTAAATTGGCTTTTGTGAAAACAGTGGCATTTCAAATAGGCTAGGAGTGGACATCAAGGCCCAAAAGATTTTTAAGAGACATAGTCATGCAATGAGAATTGTAAGATTAATTTCAAAGCGTGTCCCAGGTGGAGTGGGGTTGGAATAAGAGAAAGATAGGTTCTTGGAACTTTGCCCAGGAGCAAAAATATTCACTTACAGATGTGCCTGCTAATGGAGGCCCATTGGCCTTTCTGATACCAGATGATAAAATAATGCAAATAGAAGTAACATAGTATTGACTATTTCCTTTGCAATATTAATTTATGCTTCCTTCACAAGAACCTGCCCATAAGCCAGGCATGCCTAAGCCCATTTTACCTGAGCTCTTAAGAGTCTCAATGGCCTAATTCATCTAGCTAGGAAGTAGAGGACTCTTCTGATTCCTGTATGCTGGTTCTCGGCCTTTGCACCATGCTTTCTGCTGTACTTGATGCATGGACTCAGATGCTTTTGTCTATTTCGTTGTGGGAATACAGGCTTCACACCTCTCGACCATGAGATCCTTTTGATCAAATCCATCGATGCAGCACTCAGACCAGGAGCAGATCCCCACCCATCCAAGTTCCCAAATCTTCTCATTGTTCCTACATACAGGCCCCTTGAAGAAGCATGTGAGAGGTAACCAAATGTGCTAGCTTGACAGGAGTTTAACAGCCTTCACAATCTTCTTGTTGACCCTTCTGGCCCCTCCCTTCTGGCCATTTACCTCTTCCCAAAGGCCCACTCTTCCCAGAACACACTGCAGAGCAAATAGGCATGGAATTTCCTATGAACACATGGGTTTTACTACTCTTTTCCTGCTTCAGGGATTTGGGATACATTTATATGGTTCTTGTAAAGGCTAAAGATAAAGCATGGAATGCAGTTCTTGTCCCCTCCCACCCTTCCTCCAATTTTTAGTCCTCTTAATACAGGAATGAGCCAGACTCCACCCTGTATAACTGAATGTGCTACAATGAATGTGAAAAATATCCAGACCATCTTGCCAATACCCTCAGAAACTGAGCCTTTCTACAGGGAGTAGAGCATATTTTGCATTCTACTTTTAGGGGAAAAAAATCTAAAAGAGGCAAGGAAAAGTTAAACAAAATATCCACTCTTGTTCAGAGGATTTGGATTTTGGTTTGGGGTTGCTTTGGGTCCTGAGAATGGAACTCAGGGCCTAGAAGCTGTCTCTAAGCTTTTTTGCTCAAGGCTATCACTGGAACCACAGCTCCACTTTCAGCCTTTTTTTCACGATTAATTTGAGATAAGAGTCTCAGTCCTTCTTGCCTAGGCTGCCTTTGAACCATGACCCTCAGATCTCAACCTCCTGAGTAGCTAGGATTTCAGGCACAAGGCAGAACCTGACTGCTCAAAGGGTTTTCAAAAAAAAATAATAGTAGCTTTTGGGCTTTGAGTAAAAATGCTATTGTGAGTTTACCATTTGAATCTTCCTGGCTGTCCAGGCCTTAAAATTATAGACAGATTTTGTTTCCTTTGCCTAGGAAAAAAAAGAGGCCACAGTTGGAATCAAAACAAACAAAGCCAAGGACAAGAAACTAGATGATCACACAGTGGTGAGCGCTGATGTTGCAAGTCTGTGGGGACCAAGCAGAGAGGGTCAGAGTTCAGTCATGGGGGGGGGGGGGGGTCCTATAGGAAACAAGAGTCCAGCTAGATGAGGAAGTGAGGCAGGGAAGAGTAAATGTGGCTCACAGACAGGGAAGGAAGCAGAGACAGGCAAACCAGAGCCTGATGAAGCCATCACAAAGGAACAGGAACCCCAAGTCCAGAGTGCTCGGGAGGCAGGAGGAGTAGAATAAGGAGAGACTGAGAGAGTAGCAGCAGTTCTAATCCAGATGACTCGGAAGCAGAAGCCGATGAGCACCTCTGAGAGAAGCTATCTCAGTATAAATTGGAAATGATTCTAAGCAATACCTAGGAAGTATTTACCATAAATATTCATGAGATGTGAAACAAAACTCCGAAGCAAACAAGTAAGAAAGGATAGGCCTGGGAAAGAATCTAAGAGACATCTTGAGTACAAGGTACTCATTGAAATAGCACTTTTTAGCACAGAGCCACAGCTCAGTATATATACATTTAACAGTCAGCCAAAACTTGTGGGAAAAGCACAAGATGACTGTAGGAAATTTCAGGTACAGAATGTGAGAGAAAGATGCGTGATCATCAACTAAATCTCCAGCATGGTTGGGTGAATGTGTACCTGAATGTGTGCATGTATGTGAGAATAAAACAGAAAGCAAGAGAGTGTGTGTTCGTCAGCTTTGTGGTGCTATGACAAAAATACCCCAGAAAATCAACATAAAGGAAGACATACTGGGTCCTGGAGTGAAGCAAACCATTACTTCAGGAAGCAGCACATGGTTAAGAAAAACGGTTCACTTCAAGGCAGTCATAGGGGGAGGGGATGCAGCTAAGATTAAAATATCTGACTCCAGCACAACTTCCCAACGACCTAACTTCCTGTCCCTAAGCTCTATATCCTAAAGGTTTCGCTGCTTTTGTTCTTTTTTCTAGTCAGTCATAGAGTTTGAACTCAGGAGTTGGGCACTGTAATGAAGCTCTTTCATTCAAGGCAAAAGAAAACAAAAAAAACACACTGCCCCTTTGAGCGATAGCTCCACGTCTGCATCTCTGGTGGTTAATTGTAAACAAAAGTCCACTGACTTTCCTGCCTGGGTTGGCTTTGAACTATGATCCTCAGGTCTCAGCCTTCTGAGTAGCTAGGATTCTAGGTGTGAGTCACCGGCATTGACTGGCTTACTGCCTTTTAATAGCAGCACAGGCTGTTGACCAAACCTTTAAAACATGAGCCTTTGGGAAACATTCAAGATCCAATTGAATGAGAGGGAGAGCAGCGAGAGAAGCAAGAAGAGGAAAGTATAAAAAGAGAGTGTATGGCGGCCGGGACTCCAAAAAGAGGTTAGAGATCTAAAAAGTAAAGTCACCTTCTGGGCATCTTTAGGTTACACCTCTCATCTTAGCAACTCAGGAGGCTGAGATTTGAAGATTGCAGTTCAGAGCCAGCCCAGGCAAGAAAGTCCATGAGTCTCTTATCTCCAATTAACAACCAAAAAAGTCAGAAGTGGAGCTGTGGCTCAAGTGGCAGAGCACCAGCCTGGAGCCAAAAGGCTCAGGGCCAGGGCCAGGCCCTGAGTTCAAGTCCCAGCACTGGTACAAAAAAAAAAAAAAAAAGTGGAGGCACCCAAGGTCTCATTTCTGCCCAACCTCTAGTCAGCTCCACAACCAGGATTACTGAATCTCCTGGAACTCTCCAGCCTTATCTATTCCTGGAAACAGTAATGGCCACTACATGGTTGTGGCAAATATGATGGATGTTTTAAGAAAGGGGCCTACCTACTTTTCTCTAAGTGCAGTTTCCCAAGGAAGGAAGACAAAGAAATACTTCTGATGAAAGCAGTATTTTTAACACTAAGAAAGATTGTGGTACTGTATACATTCCCTTTTGTTACTGAAGTAGTGCATTCCCTGAGTCTTCTGATCATTCAAACGCCCTGTAAACAGGTCACCTCTGTCCCCTGTTAGCAAAGCTCTGCTTGGAAACTACCTGTAAGTGCTTTTCCTTCCATCGGGGAGGCCGTCCCTCTGCGCAGCTCCAGTGACTCACGATCAGATGGCCGTCACTGAGGTTTCATTTGCTCACTTGACAGGAGAAAAATGTTCTAAAATGACTTAATCCTTTTACTCTCCAGGGTCTTCCTTCTAAGTGCTCCCTCTTAATTCAATAAAAACTTATCTGTGTTAATAAATGTCTGTGTCTGCTCCAGCCTTGGAGTTTGTTTCGCCTGGTGTATACCTATCATCTGATAAGCGGATGCCTATGTCTGCTCACCCCACCACGCTGCGTGGATGGAACGCCACGGCTGAGCATGGGGAAGGGCTTGTTCCCAGTAGTTGATACCCTGTCCCGGGAGCCCTGATTAAATAAAGCACAGCACAATTAGATTTGCCCACATAAATAAGACCAGAAACACCTGTGCATGGCTGCCTAGGGCGATAGGGTTGACCTAAAGGAGAGGATTAAGGTGGAGAATTCTATATTCCCAAAGTGGCCTTGGCGTCAGAAGCAAAGAAGCAATTTTCCATAAGGGAATAACCTGACATGTCTCTTCTTGTTTACGAATCTGCAATTTGTCAGAAATCATAAGATATTTCAAATACCCAAGATCACTGATGTTAACATTTTGCCAATACTGCATCAGGTCTATCCATCTGTTTAAAAATTAAAATGGTATTGTGTATATATGTGTGTGTGATGTGTGTATGTGTGTATACATATATGTATACACATACTATATGTACATATTATGTATAATATATAAAATATATTACATAATATGTTATATATTGTATATAGTATATTCTTATATGTATATATAGTATATATAACATATATAATTGTGTATATATGTATAGGTGTGTATATATATATATACATATATGTGATTAAAATCCATCCCCAAGTATCCATCATTCTCTCCCCAGAGATAGCTACTTATCTTGAAATTAACATGTGTGTGCTACTTTACCAAATATTTGTAAGTTATATGTTTTAAAACTTACATAACTAGTATTCATTTTTTTATCTGACATTTTATACTAATATCATGTTTTTGAGATTTCGCCTTTTTTGCCACAAATGGTGATACAGCACCCACCATATGTACATATCTATGAATGTGTATGTATATATATGCTCATGCATAGATATGTACACATATATCTCTGTATAAAATATACTGGGAGGTAGCATTGGAAGAAAGAAAAAAACAAAGGAAATATCTCTAGTGAGATGGACAATAAAAAGATAAATAAAACATACACCACTGTATATGAAAGGCAGTGGTGTGTGTTTGGGAGAATACTTGAGGAAGAATCAAGGGCATGTGTACATGTGGTAGAAGGTAACATTAACATATTAGACACATCTCCATTGGTGTCACCCACTGCTGGGGTTATCCTGGTAAAATGGTAACTCTGTTCTGCAATAGGCTTCACTAATCACCACTCTTCTGAGAACTGCTGAGTCACAATAGGTAAGCATTTCTTCAACTTGAGCTTTACTCTGTCATGGTAGAGCTGTGGCTCAAGTGGTAGAGTGCTATGGGACAGTGCTTAGGCCCTAAGTTCAAGCCCCAGGACCAGTACTAATTAATTAATTATAGACATTTTTAAAACTGCATTGAACAATTTGCTTACGCTAATTTTCTAGGCTTTATTATGATTATATATCATATATATGACATATATATAATATAGTTAACATGTATAATCATTAATGATTTAGCAAAGTTTCATTTTATCAATGTGAATTTCATTTTCTTGTTGTATTTTGTTATAACTATAATAAGCACATATTGTGTAATTATTATACATGATAATATTGTTATACTATTCAAATACACATTTCATTTTAGTTTTTTATTTCATCCTTAATGACTAGAGAAAGGTTATCAAAATCCTTTAGCAAGATTCTGAATTTGTGAATATTTCATTTTAACTCCCTTTTATATACATATACATATATATACACACATTATTATTATATGTTTTGATACGTTTTTGGTCCATCTACATACAATATTTTTTCAGTTAAATTATAAAAATCCTTAAAAGTTCAGAATTCTTTTGTCTTGTGTAGAATTTTCCTTTGGTCATTATGTAACAAGCCCCTGAAGAGTACTTTTGGCTTGAAGTATAGCTTGTTGTTAATATAGCAGTTTAATTAGTATTTTTCATTTGCTATAAATATGTCTATATTATTTGTTCTAAGTATATTTCTTATAAACAGTGTGGAACTGGATTTTTAAGAATCCAGGCTCTGTCTAAACTTCTGTATTGTAACAGGTGGCAATATAAATTAAAATATATTATAACTACTAAGTTATTGGAATTTACATTTATTGCTCTCATTTTCCACTATACTTGTTCTCATTTGATAGACACAAAACAGGAAGTCACTGCTAGCACATCTGCACCACAAAAAGTATTAAAGGAACTCCTTCAGACAAAAGGAAAATGATGCCAGATGGCAATTAAGCAGGCTGTAAAGGGTAAAACATAGAAGACATTTTTCTCCATATTTTAAATTTCTTTAATTGATCATTAACTGATTAAAGGGAATATAAAAATGATATATTGTGTAGTTTATAGAATTTAGAACAGTATTAGCATAAAGGGTAGGAAAGGGACATAGAAATGTATCAATGTAAAGTTCCAATGCTATACATGAAATAATTTAATATTACTTGAAAATAAACAATTGTAAGTTCATGATGTATGTGATATACCCAGATCAACCACACATATACACACATACTCATCATGACAAAGGAATATATATAATAAACCAATAGCAAAGATAAAACAAAATTATTCAGTCGAAAAGAAGGCAGATGAAAAGAAAAGGTTTTATAGAACAGATGAAGAAAACGTAAAATAGATGACAAGATGAAACACTTAAATCCAATGGCATAATCAAATATAAATACAGGGGTCTAATCATTGCATTTAAAAGATGGATATTTCCTATTGAAAAAAATAAGATACAACTTCATTCTTTCTACAGGAAACACACTTCATGTATAGATAGTTTAAATATAAATACATAGAAAATATTTTCTATGCAAATGTCAGTCAAAAGTGAACTGGAATGGCTAGATTGTCATCATCACACACATTAGATTTCAGGAAAACATATGAGATAATATAACATAAACAATAAAATACAAATATACCAATTAGCAAGTCTCAATATATGTATAAGGATAGGATAGAAACTTATCCTATCCACAGAATCCATTTTCTAGACCAGGCGGGGTAGTTCACAGCTTAATTCTAGTTCCTCAAGATGCATAGATAGAAGAATCATGGCACAAAGCCAACATGGGGGTACATGGACAAAATTCTGAAGGTCTACAAAATTGTTTCTCTGTATTATAACAATTTATCAGGGTCAGTATTAAAGATCAAAATGCTAAATATAGGAACTAAAGACTAAAAATAAAAATTGAAAAGAGTATCATTTACAGTGGCATTAAAATATATGAATTTAGGGACAAATTAAACACAGTTTACAAGATATATGCACTAAAAGGAACAGATCATTTCCAAAGGAAATCAAAAGTATTCTAAATCAATGGAAACATATACGATTTTCATGGATCAGAAGGCTCAGTTTTGTTAAAATGTCAGCTATTCCTAAATTTTTCTACAAATTCAAGACAATTTCAGTGAAAATTTGGCAGAATTTTTTGTAGAAATTGAAAAACTGATTAGAGATTCTTACATTCATACAAGGACATAGAGTAATCACAACAGTTTTAAAAAGGAACAACTTGGAAGGATCGTTCCTGATTTAAAGATTTACAGCTCAATAAAGTATAATAAATAAGGTTGTTTTTTTTTTAAAAAAAGTCAAATAGAAATGAAGTCAATAGTCTCCTCTAAATACATTCCTATTTACATAGTCAATTATTATTTTTTGTGTGTGCTGGACTTGAAGCTTGAACTCTGAGCCTGATTGCTGTCCCTGAGTTTGTTTGCTCAATACTAGCACTTTACTACTTGAGCCATAGCTCCACTTCTGGCTTTTGTGATGCTTAATTGGAGATAAGAGTCCCATGGACTTTCCTGGTCAGTGTAGCTTCAAAGATCCTCAATCTCAGCCTCCTAGGATTACAGGCATGAGCCACTGGGCACCCAGCTATATGGTCAATTATTTTAAGAATGAAGTGTCAAAGAAATTCAATGAGAAAAGATAGCTTTTTTTAACAAATGAAATTCAAATCGTACTTTACACTATATATAGTAATTGACTGGAAATTGACCACAGACTTTAATGTAGATCCAAAAACTACAAAGCTTCCAGAATGAAACACGTATATAGAAAAGAGGCTCTACAAAATGTGGACTTGGGGAGCTCTACTGAACAGATAAACCTTGTAAGTATGTTTTGTCTAATGCCATGTCATTCTCAGAGCTGATCAGAGACTGAGGCTGTGAGGGAAGATGGGTTAAAGATACAATGTGACAATCACACTATCCACCATTAATGGTGTTGAAAACAAATGGAGGAAGGGGAACAAGGATCAACCAAGCTAGGAATATCCATCAATTGATGACCAGCAAGCAAGTATGCATGGAATGACCAAAGAAATATATCCTCCTGAAAGCCTTTGGAAAAGACCACAACTCTACTACACCTCAAGTCCAATAAAAAAAGACCTGAGTTGGACTCCAGACCTAATAAACTGTGTCATTTGGCTGCTGCATTGTGGCACTTAGTTGTGGAAGTTTGTGTAGTACTGATGAGGATATGAGACAATGGGAACTCTCAGACAGCACTCAATGCTACAACCACTTTGGAAAATAGTTCTGTGGTTCATTGTGAGGTAAACACAAAGTTATCATGCAACCCAGTAATATCATATCATACCTACTGATTCATCCACTAGAAATGACAGCATATATCATACAAAAACTTTTCATTATGTTGATTACTGCTACCATCTGAAGTGGGGAAGGTCGGGGTGGGGCGGTGGGGGGCGGGGGGAGTGGGTGAAGATTTCGAATGTCTGCCAACTAGTAAGTGGATAAAGAAAATGAAATACCTCCCAGGAGCAAGAAGGAATGAACTACTGACACAGACAACATGTTGATAGATCTCAAACAGCATTATGCTAAGTGAAAGAGGAAACAAACAACCACAGTAGAAAAAGATGCTGAGTGATTCCCTTTATATGAAATTCCAGAAAAGATAGACTGCATTGGCTGCAAGCATATCAATAATGACAGCAAGGGACAGGAAAAAAGGAAAAGATTGCAGATGACATGAAGGAAATTAGTTAATTCAAAAGAATTTAGTTAATTTTTTGGGGAGGAGGGGGTCAGTCATGGGGCTTGAACTCTGGGCTTGGGTACTGTCCCTCAGCTCTTCAGCTCAAGGCAAGCGCGCTACCACTTGAGTCCTAGTACCACTTCTGGTTTTCTGGTGGTTAATTGGAGATAAGAGTCTCACAGACTTTGCTGACTGAACTGGCTTTTTTTTTTTAATACTGTACAGAGGAGTTACAGTTACATGAGTAAGGTAATGAGTACATTTCCTACTGAGCATTGTTACCTCCTCCTTTGTTTTTCCCCTACCAATCCTTTCCCTCCCCACCTCCCTAACACCTTCCTCCCCTCCTCCCAAAGTTGTAAAGTGTGTTTTCAACAGTGTCTTGTACATCTCATTGTTACAATGGATCAACCTATATCCTTATTTCAACATTTTTTATTTCCTTTCCCCTCCCCAAATTAGAAAAATGTATATACAAGATTCAGGATACAGTAATCAAACACAGTAAAAACAGGGGTTATACCATGGAGGAAGAACATACAAAAGAAACAAAAAAATCATAGGTCCCCATGGTTTCCCTTATTTGTAATAATTAGTATTATGTCTAGGACTAGCAGAAAAGCTCAAAAGCTATGTACATAAGACCATATAAGATGATGCTAAGCAAAATGAACCCCAAGATAGAGACACTGTGGTTTTATCTTTCTTGCTATTGTTTTTAATGTACTTATAATGTACCTGAACTGACAAATCTCAGCCTCCTGAGTAGCTAGGATTACAGATGTGAGCCACCAGTGCCCAGCCAGTTAATTCTTGTATGTAATTTATGCTTCAATAGAACTGATTTAAAAGAAGTAAAGATGATGGGCTTCTAGTAATATCCTCAAAACTAAAAACTAACCCGGCAATTTGACCCATTTATATATGTTCTAATTACTGTAGTGATATATTTGAGTTTATATTCATTATATTATTTTGCACTTAGTTTGAGTTATGATTTTTCTTTTCTATTTCTCTCTGCCTGATTCTCTTGGGTTAATCAGACTTTTATGAGTCCTCTTCCTGCCCCAACCACGCCTTAGAAATTATGCATTCTAATCTTACTATTTTGGCATTTACTTTCTAAATGCTTGTCACATTAATGTAATGAGGTCTAATTGATTGTGTTCACCTCCATTGAAACACAGTGTCTTGAAATTCCTTAACTTGTGTTCCTGGTATATCTCACCCATTACTTTCATCTACTAGTTCAATTCATTTTGTTTTTATAGTCCCCTAACAAATCATTATTATTGTGGGTTTTATTTCCCCATAGTCAATATTTTAGATTTTTTACATAGCCTACATTCTCAGATTTATTTTCCCAACACTAATTTTCTATCTGATCTCACTTTTCTTCTTACTTTGATTTTTAAAACTTTGTAATTCTTTCATTAAGCTTCTATGACCAGCAAATTCTCTACATATTTATTCATTAAAATTTCCTTTGGTTTTGTTTCATTCCTTTTTCTTTTCCAGCCAGTGTCCTAAGTGGCCTTGAACTCCATCTGCCACAGCCTCCCAGGTGCTGGGAATTACAGGTATGCAACCTCCTCCTCCTCCTCTCACTCTTGATTAAGATTATAACCCTTTGAAGATATGATTGCAGGATCTTCTGAGCTCTATTATAGGTATTGACAAATATGTTACCATTCTCATCATTGTTGTTTTGTTTTGTATGTGATCTCTTTTCCCTTTTTGCTTCCCAATATTTAGTGTTTAATAGTTACACTACAAATTATCCGGGTGTTTTGTTTTTAAAAATTATGCAGGTGGACTTTGGAAATTAGTCTGGAGGCTCCTCACAAGACTCCACATAGAGCTCCCCTATGACCCAGCAATCCCACTTTTGGGCATTTACCCAAATGTTTACAAACAAGACCACACTAAAGCTACCAGCACAACTATGTTTATTGCAGCATTATTAACCATAGCTAAGATATGGAACCAACCCAGATAGATGCCCCTCAGTAGATGAATGGATCAAGAAAATGTGGTATTGGGGGGGAGGGGGGAGGCTGGGAAGGGATGTGAAGGATAAACAAAGGAGGAGGCTGCAATGCTTGGTAAGAAATGTATGCATTATCCTGCCCATGTAACTGTAACTCCTCTGTACAGTATGTTCACAAATAAAATTAAATTTAAAAAAAAAAAAAAAAAGAAATGTACGCATTATCCTGCCCATGTAACTGTAACTCCTCTGTACAGTATGTTCACAAATAAAATTAAATTAAATTTTAAAAAAAAAAAAAGAAAAAAGAAAATGTGGTATATATACACAATGGAATTCTATGTCTCCATCAGAAAGAATGACATTGCCCCATTTGTTAGGAAATGGAAAGACTTGGAAAAAATTATATTAAGTGAAGTAAGCCAGGCCCAAAGAAACATAGGTCCCATGGTTTCCCTTATTTGCAATATTTAGTATATGTATGAGTCAAGCAGAAAAGATCAGATAAGGTGATGTTAGGAAAATGAACTCTAAGATATGTATTTAAATGTTTTTTTTTCTTTCATGCATTTGTTTCTAACGCATTTATAAGATTATTTCTTTGTTGCTTTGTATGTCCCTCCCCCACAGTATAACCCCTGCTTTCACTGTATTTGATGTCAGTATAATTTGTGGAGGGGAAGGGGAAAACAAGTTGTTTAAATAAGGATACAGGTGGACCCACTGCAACAATGAGAAGTACAAGTACAAACGAACCTTATAACTTTGGTGGAGGCAGGGGAGGATGGGGGGGGGGGGGCGGGAGGAGGCTGGGAAGGGATAGGAAGGGGAAACAAAGGAGGAGGCTACAATGCTTGGTAAGAAATGTGCTCATTATCTTGCCCATGTAATTGTAACCCCTCTGTACAGTATTTTCACAATAAAAAAAAAATTATGCAGGTGGGATTCCTGGGGATTCTTCTCTTTGTTGACTCATGTCTTTCTTTGTTGATGTTTTGTGGGGTTTTTTTTGTGTGTGTGTAGGTCCTAAGGCTTGAACACAGGGCCAGGGCACTGTCCCTGAGCTTTTGTGCTCTACCACTTCAGCCATAGCTCTGCCTCTGGCTTTTAGGGTAGTGAACTGGAGATAAAACTCTTGCAGATTTTCCTGCCTGGGCTTGCTTTGAACCAAGATCCTCAGATCTCAGCCTCCTAAGTAGCTAGGATTATAGTCATGAGCCACCAGCTCACATCTGACTGGGCTCATGTCTTTAAGCAGTTCAGAGTCATTATCTACTTTTGTGTCATTATCTACTTTCTTTCTTTTTGTATATTTTTATTGCTTTTTAAAATTGCTTTTTATTGTAAAGATGTACAGAGGGGTTACAGGTACATAAGTCAGGCTTGAGTACATTTCTTTTGAACAGTATCACCCCTTCCCTCGTTTTCTCCCAGTTTTTTCCCTCCTGACACCCCTTCCCCATAAATTGTATAGTTCATTTTCAACACTGTATCTAGTGAGTATCACTGCTGGATTAATTTCATCATCTACTTTCATTTGAATTTTTGTTCCAATTATTCTCTTCTGTCTTTGTATAACTCTTAGATTTTTTAAAAATTGTATTTTTTTCATTTTCTTAAGTCCTCATTATCTTAAACCCTTTCACATTTTTGATCTGGTCTCTCTGGTACATTTTTTTTTTTGGGGGGGGGGTCCGGTCATGGGGCCTGAACTCTGGGCCTGGGCACTGTCCCTCAGCTCTTCATCTCAAGGCTAGCACTCTACCACTTTAGCCACAGTGCCACTTCCGGCTTTTTTTCTTTTTTGCTTATGTGGTGTTGAGGAATCGAACCCAGGGCCTCAGGCATGCAAGGCAAGCGCTCTACCACTGAGCCACCTTCCCAGCCCTCTCTGGTACATTCTAGGCACTGGCCTCTAAACTTCCATTTTGTAGTGCTTTCTCCAACTGTGCTAATATCCAGCATAATCCATCTAGTGAGTTTTGCATCCATGAAGGGTATTTCTTATCTCTAGAAGGTCTACTTAGTCACTTTTTAAACCTTTTTCACCTTCCCTTCAGGACTCAATTACTTGTATTGTTTTAAAGCATTTTTAGCACACATTTCCCCTCTTTAGTGGTGTATCTACAATTTCATGGGACGTAAACCCTACTTAACTGCTTATTATGTCTACCTATTCTAAGTTATAGTGAGTTATTTCACTGAATGTTTTTAGTTCAGTATTTTTAACCATGAGCTCATCTTTATTGGAAAATACAATAAGCCTGTGTTGTTGTAATATCACTACAGGCTGATTTGGCATTACAAACAATCCATGGGTATGTTATTTTGGAGCAGATTCTCATGATGATGCAAAGAATTTCTTGAGCCATGTAGATATATTTCCATATTTTCTGAACAGATTAATGACATGCTTTGGACCTAAAACTCAAAGGCAAGCCTGGGGCTTAATTATCTCTAGGGAGACTTTCCCCCTAAACTCAGGGACAGGTTCCTTATCTTCCTCTTTGTCAATAGAGAGGTTTCTTCTAATACTCTTTCCAGTGAGGATCAGTTTTTCCAAACTTACCAATGTATATTTCTCTTGTCTCTTATCTTCTGATGGATATTAAAATCCCAGGCCCTAGGTTTACTGTGAACAGAAATAAACTGCCCTGTTTTTTTTCATCTCCTCATTTCTGATATGATTTCAACTATGCAATTGTTAAGGGTTATATGTAATCATAATTTTCATGTGTTCATGGCAAGAGTGACTTCAAGTTTTGTAGTCCATCATCTTTTTGGAAGTAGAAATATCTTTCTCCATTTATTCATGTGGCCACATCCCAGGAAATATAATTTCAGAGTAATCTGTAACCATTCACACAACCCCAAGACACATTAGTTAAATTGAAATGTTTGGTCAATAATCCAGATGTTTTCATCTACATGTTGCCAAATATCCAGATGTGTATGTTCAACTCATCTGCTCTTTCAAAATATAATAAACTTGCAATATTAAGCACACTGCTATTTCACAAATCAAGGATCCTGTGGGTATAATACTGTCTCTTATTTTCTAAGACTCATTATATTAAAGTATATAACTTTTGTCTGTCACACAGATTTATAATGCTGTAATCTTCTTCCTTGTTTTTCTTCTTATTCTTATTAGTTTTCTCAATTGAGGTCAGCAAGTATTTATTAAATTCCTGGATGAAAAAAAATGAAAAACATCATCCTGTCCTTTAGGGATATTAAACCCCAGTTATATTTATTCATTCCTTTGGTCAATAATTTTCATTGAGCACTTACCATGTACCTGGAAAAGCAATTATGAACAAAATACAATCCCTGTCCTCATGGAACACACCATTTAAGGGGACACAAGAAAAAAAAACAAAGGTCATGAATGAAGATCAGTAGCATGTGTGAGAATGAATTCCAACTCCAGTACTACAAAAATTTGTGATCATCTAAGTAATAGATAATAAAAATGATAGCACATTTTATGTATGAAGCTATAATTGCCTTGATAGAGTGAACGTTCTTAATTCAGTTTGTGGAAAACAAGAAAGGCCCACTCCGAAGCAAACTAAGCCATGAACCAAAGGATACAAGAAGAATGGGAAGAAGAACGTTCCAGATAAGGAACTACAGGAGTATCTGTGGTAGAGCTGAGGCCAAAGAACTTCAATGGGTTTAAAGAATGAAAAGACTGACTATGTGTCTTGCGTGTCAGCTGGACAGAGGCATCAAATGATACGGCTTGATTTGGGATTTCCTTCTAAGTACAAAATCCCACACTGGAATGTTGCAAGACATGGAAAATGTGATCATCCCTGCAAAGTAAAGATGGGGCTAGGGAAACGAATGACTGATAAAAGAGAGGGAAGCGAAGTGTTTGTCTTGGTGGAGGCAATGATAATATACAGCAATGAGAGAAATGTGTGGCCATCGGATGCATTTGGAGCTGTAATCAGCAGAATTTGATGGCGAGTATGGATAGTGAGAAAGACAGTGTTAAGGTCAAGAAAGACAGTGTTAAGGTCAACTCTGCCAAAAACAACTTGCTGTGTGGAAGTGCCATTTACTCTGATATACTCAGATAGGGGAATAATACAGTTTCTAGGGGGAATTAGTTCATTTCTGAACATACTAACTTGCTATCTTTGTGGTGTATAAGAAATATACAAGTAGGGAGATAGCTAGATACACAGATATATGATAGATATAAGATGGATGATAGCTGATGGCTGATAGACAGAGATAGATAGATAGATAGATAGATAGATAGATAGATAGATAGATAGATAGATAGATAGATAGATAGATAATCTAGAGCTCAAGAGCTGGACCAAAAGTATAATTAGTATGTACAACCATGGAAATTAGTAAAATTACCCAGGAAGAAACTGTAGACAGTAAGAGATGGAAATACTGTTCGGGTAGAAGACAAGATATCTATTTAAAAAGAAAGGAAAGAAGAAAGGAAGGAAGGGAGGGAGGGAGGAAGGAAGAGACAAACACTGTCTAGTATCATGAAATCCAACAGAGGACAAGGTTCCAAGATGGAAAAAGTGGTCAATGGTACTGAATACGTCTGGAAGGTCAAGTAAGATAGAAAAAAAACTCAGACATAGCCATTGAGTAGCATAAATGCCATTGAGAGTCTATCAAAAGCATTTCATTAAAGAGGTAGAGGTAGAAGTCAATGTAAGATGGGTTTCCTGAGTGGAAACCAGTCAGGGAAGAGAATTGAAGCCAGTGTGAAGAAATGAGAGTCCAACTGAGCTTGGACTAGGTGGGGAGAATCTTGGTGAAGTTTAGCCACTGGAGAATGGGCAAGATTGGGATAAACAGAGAAAGAGAAGACATTGATGCCTGGAAACCAACACAAACAAAAGTTCATATTCAGATGTGACCACAAGACAAGGGCACAAAGAGGAAACCAGTACATATGCAATTCATGCCTGAAAGAACTGAAAAGAGAAAAACTGAATACAAAAGGGTGAGTATATTTTATCCCCTCACCTCTTCTGAGAAGAACTCAGAGAGGTGAGGAATCTCTTTTGCTGCTGAGGACACTTTTAATATCATTACAGGTCATGCAAAATTATCAACGCAGGCAGCCAGGTTATGGGCAGCTAATGAGAAGCATTATGTGTCTCTCTTGTCATGTACCAAATGATTCTGTGGGCCTTTCACAGCTCACTGGATCTAGTCTGCATTCTATCCATAGGACTACAATGGGACTGATAGAGGACTGCCACCAAACTTCCCATCCGGAGCTTGCAAGCCATGACAAGTCTACCAGCATTTCCCACAAAGACACCTGTTGGCAGAGGCCAGCACAATGTTCTCGTGAAGAGAATGAAATTGGCCATCAGAAATTATTTACGTTTCTAGACATTCACACATGGAGGCCAAAGGAGGATATGCGTAAGAGCAGATGACAAAGGCTCAATAGCGATATGCATATGATCACTTAAACCAATTTTATGAAACAAACTCCAAGAAAAGGAAACAAGAGAGTGTTTTCAGTTGCTATTTTCTGTCTTTGTTTTCTTATACTTTTGTCTTGTTTGTTCGTTTGTATTTGGGAAGATAAGGGGTAGGGTGCAGAAAAGGTGGAACAAAGGGTGAACAAATACAACAGTGGTACTCACTAGACACTATGGTGGGAAATGAACTTGACATTTTTTGGGTGGGGATGGGAGGAAAAACTGGGGGAGAGAGTGAGGGAAGGGAAGACATAATTCAAAAAGGATTGTACTCATTACCTGACTCATGTAACTGCAACCCCTCTGTACATCACCTCTACAAAACAATTTAAAAAAGAAATTGGCCATCTGAGAACAATAGAGATAAGAGGGGCAATAGAAGTAGCCCATGGTATCTAAGGCTCACCTGGGACCCATTCATAGGACTGCCCTTCCCTGCTTTGAGAACATAAGCTTTTGAATATATTCTTTGCCCTCCAGCCTAAGCTTATGCTAATGGGTATCACTTGCCACCAAGAGTTCTGACCCAACAGTAAGATGGCACCAGGGAACAAAAATGTCCTCTTGTGGGGTACAGTCACAGGCAGAGAACAAGAGCACCTCCCACTAGGAACCACAACTCAGAAATAGTCCATCCTGATTTGTTTGTAACAATCAGATTCACTGATCTGAGCTACTCTTAAAACTCTTAAGAACAGGAATCGAAAGGATACTGGTACAATGGGCTGAAGCCTTTTATCCTCAGCCTGGAGATCTGGCTCCTATAAGCGAGCAGAGGGAGCCACCCTGCAGGCTTATGGTATGGTGGGGGCAAGATGTTGGAATATCGTTTTCCTTGCCAGAGAAGTGACAAGGAAGCATTTCTAGGCTCACAGGCTCTGTGATCCAGTCTTTCCTCTTGTTTTGATGCCTTATTTGGATTGCAAATGTGCACACCCAGCAAAGGGTCCCGCTGGCTGAGATGTCACAAGGCATTTGTTATTCCAGTTTCACTTTTATGAAGAAGCCACAATAACTCTGGTTCTCATTTATTGCCTTTGAAAGCTGATTTCTTACATGTGGAGCTCCAATCATCAGTTCAAGCTTCCTGAATTCATAATATACTCAAAGGGCAGAAACAAGGGCCAGGCCTCTGTGGAAGGCCACACTATAGGGACACTGTAAGTGTCTCCTATTGAAGCAGGCTTTCCTTTATGAAGAGATACAGTGCTGCCGAGATTTAACAACTTGGAAACTGTTCAGGAGATAGCATGTGAAAAATTCAGGTTATGAACTTATGCTCCATGCAACCTATTTCTATAAACAGAATACATGTCTGCACATGTGTAATGTGTATATGTGAATTTAAGATCCTAGCTAGGCACCAGTAACTCATGATTGTATCCTAGCTACTTAGGAAGCTTAGATCTGAGGACTAAGGTTCCAAGTCAACTGGAACCAGCAAAAAAAGCAGAACTGTGGCTCAAATGGTAGAGTGCCAACCTTGAGCAAAAAAGCTAAGGGATGACACCTAAACCTAGAGTTCAAGTTCTAGTACAGTCAAAAACAAAAAAAAAGGGAGATAGAGAGACAGAGACCGTATACTTTATAAGATGAAAAGACTTTATTTGTAATGATTTTATTTCCTTTTCTTAACCACATATTCCCACATTTCTACGACAAACACAAATTACTTAGGTATTTTTAGATATGAGTTTAATTAGCATCTGCTAAGTTTCTTACAGGCAAGTTTTGAAAGCTCCCAGTTTTAGGGGGTTTTTTGGAGGGAGAGAGTATAAAAAGAAATGTGTGTCCTATTTCTTTTGCTGTTACTTTATTACAATGTACCAGTTGGACATAAGGTGTCCAATAGTGTCTGGTGACGCCATGCTACCCACATCGAGAATGGTTCTCTGGGTTCTCATTTTCACTTAGCTAACCATAAATAAAACCTCAAGATAATAGCTGGCTGGTGCTAGAGTCCATGATTCTCCATAATCAGGCTTTCATTCTCCGTCCAGGTAACTATATGCTCACTGCTTGCTGCCTGAAGCTTGGGGAAAACCATTTAATCACTATGCTCCAACAGACCACCTCCCAGCCCTGGGAGGTAAAATCCCCAATTAGCCAAGAAGCCATTTTGTGCTCTAAATACTTATTAGCTGTTCTTATGTGGCCTTACATGCCCCACTCAAAATACTGGCTCAGTCCTAAGACTCTCAGAAGTCAGGGATTAGAGACAAAACAAAACAAAAACCTTAAATGAATCTTTTGCTTACAACAATAAAAACAATGTGCACACATACACAAAACTGTGTGCTTCATGCACAAAGCTAGGGATTTGACATTAATAGTCTTCCATGGATTAGCTTTAGCTACATGTTCTTCTTTATCAGAATAACCCCTAAGGGCAATATGTGCAGTAATCATTTTTGTTTTACAAATGAGGAAACTGAGGCTTACAGAAGTTATTCAAAATCATTCAGAATGAAAATAATTATTGGAAATTGAGCTCACATATATCTGATCCCAGTGTGTCAATGTGTATGCTCATGTGTATGTGTGTAAGTGTGCATGCTTGTGTGTGTGTGTGTGTGTGTGTGCGCACATGTGTGTGTGTGCGCATGTGTGTGTGTGTGTGTGTGTGTTGTTAGTCTTTGGCCAGTTTATTTTTACTGTATTACAGGATATGATTCTTTGGAATGTGAGTATCTTAAGAAGCTAGGTCACTAATCTGTCTCTAACTATAATTTCCTCTCCTAGTACACTTTTTTAAGAAATAGATTAGTCTTCCTTTCTTGTTTTCCATCCTTCCCATGTTCTACTGATATGCACCCACCCACACACACACACATTTTATGGGACAAAGGATGATTTGGATCCTGCTGGGGCTATAAGAAAACTGAGTGCAGGTAACAGGAGAGATGAATTCCAGGTTATGAAGATCTCCCCTGGAGAGTGAGTTGAGACCACTCATCTTTGTCGGACGGTTGGTCAAAGGCACAACTATCTGTCCACACCTCCTGGCAGACAGCTAGGCACACCCATGGAGGAGGGTGGGAGGAAATGGTCACTTGAAAAGACCACACAGAGCTCAAATGACTTGATTCCCTCCCTTTTGGGTACCTAATAGGGTAGTTTCCTGGAAGGATGGAGTTTAACAAAACATAATACATAACCCACACATAGTATGTGACCCATGGCTTATTTGTTCAAGCTGGCCATGTCAGCCATTTTGTAGGGTCTATCCTGGTCTGTGAAGGATGAAGTGGTCCAGAACTATGTAAAGGTGGAAGATAACAACCTGGAAATCCTGAGAATGTCAGTTTCTCACCTGGGAAACAGCAAATAAGCTTGCAGCACAGGGCTAGACTTAGGGAGGAGAGCCTTTGGGGAGTTTCTAGCAGAGTAAATCTAACATGCATGATTATTTCAACTTGGTTTTTGAAACTTAGCATCAAGGGGCTGGGAAGGTGGCTCAGTGGTAGAGTGCTTGCCTCACATGCATGAGGCCCTGGGTTTGATTCCTCAGCACCACATAAACAGAAAAAGCCGGAAGTGGCGCTGTGGCTCAAGTGGTAGAGCGCTAGCCTTGAGCTGAAGAGCTGAGGGACAGCGCCCAGGCCCAGAGTTCAGGCCCCACGACTGACGAAAATAAATTTTAAAAAAGAAACTTAGCATCAAGCTCAGTCCCCAAATATTCACCTCTCCAGCTGCCCCCTCCTGCCACCAGTTTTACTTATATAAACAAATCATGTCCCCCTAGAAAAAGGATGGAGCTGACACAGGCCATTGTTCAAGAGGCAATTATCGTAATGAGGGAATGCAAAGTGAATGCAGGCTGCTCCAGCTGCCCTGCTGAAAGCGTAATAAAGGTGGCACTGGAGCACAGAGTTAATTTGCACTTTTCTCCACAAGCCTGGTGCTGCCCACACTACAACTACCCTTGTAACTAAACAGGAGCTAATTACTCATGCTAATTACCCAGGCTTGGGGTACCCAAATCCCAAGGCTGGTTAAAGACAGTCACAGGCTAACAGTACAGTGATTCTTCCTTACAGTGTGCAGAGGCAAAATTTGGATGTATAAATCTTTCTGAGTGGTTCCCACCACCTTTAAGTGACATTAACTCTGCACACATACCACTATTTCACCATTGACAAGCATGGCAACTTCTCTTTGGAGAGGCTCCCAGTCTTGTCTATTTTTCTTGCTTTTCTTTTCTCTGTACAGAACATATTCCCGCTAAAAAAAAAAAATTTCCAGAAACAAATTAATACATTCAATTAATAATTAACCAACCAAAAGCCTCAATACTGTACGAGGAACATTTGTAAAATGTTCTGGAAACACAAAATCATAGAGATGAAAGATAGATCAGTGGTTGCCAGGGGTAGAGCGGAAGGGTGGGCTACAATGGGGGAGCATGAGGAAATTTGAAAGGCTGGTAGAACCCATCACTAGATGATTGTGGCTATGACTGATGAATATACAGTAATGCTGTGCTATGTATTTGCCTAATCCTACAGAGCTGCATACCACAATGTGGACTTTTCTGTATATTACTCTATGGAAATGAAAAAGAAATGTAGCTGAGCACTAGTGTCTCATGCCTATAATCCTATCTACTGAGGAGGCTGAGATCCAGAGGATCATGATTTGAAGCCAGCATGGGTAGAAAAAAAAATCCACAAGACTCTACCTTCAAAATAACTAGCAAAAAGCTGGGCCAAAGTCATGACTCGCGTGATAGAGCACCAGCTGAGCAAACAAGCAGAACAAGTACAAGGCCACGAGGAGAAAGAGAGAGACAGAGACCGAGACAGAGAGACAGAGAGAGACAGAGAGACAGAGAAAGAGACAGAGAGAATTAAGATTTGTTCCCCCTCTTTAACAGTTGTTTCTTGTTCATTTGTCATTATTGCTAGAAATTCCTGAGATATCTTTCCCCAACCAAAGAAATCTTTGATATCCTAGCCAAAATGGGGGAAAGGGAAACATTTGCTTGTCTCACTAAATTTATAATAAATATCCTGCCTCTATTGTTTTTGAAATGATTAAACAGGTGTGGATTCTTTCTCCCCCTGGGAATGTTAAACTGGTATCTACAGAAGCAGAGTATAGTGAAGACTGGAACCATTTTTCCAGAGAGATCAGTCAAGTCTTAATCTCTGTGACGCCAAAGTCCTTGGCTGCAAACGGAGAAAGTTCAGTCATGGGTCCAGCTGTTTTGTCTCTTCGTGTCCCCAGTCTATGTGACTGTTCTGATTGTTCGGCTGGTGCCAGGGAGAACCATCATAGTTGGCAGCATTCCTCAGTAACAAATTTTTCACACTCCCTCCACTCCCCTCACTGGAGCGCCATACAGGCTGAGGATTTTTGCCGTCTCTTTGCAGCAGCAATGGCTTGTGAAAGGACATGTCGCCAACCTTATGATATGTTATATGCATCTTCCTGATCTTCTCCTTGCGGCCTGCATATAGCAACTGCTCAAAAAGGCTGTGGCAGCGAGGCAGCCTTAAATATTATAAAGGTCATTCATGATCACAGCTACAGGAAAACTTACATTTCCAAAATAATCAAGCAGAACTGATAGACAGTTTTGCATTCATTTGTAATGTTAAGTACTTAATCAACAAGTTAAATATTCTTCAAGTTCACAAGTCTGATGGCAACCTCTGAGTAGTTTTCTATCACTTAAGTGAAGGTTGCCTGATTAGAGCTGACAGATGTATATAAGAAAGCAGAGAGGTTTACCTACATGCTATTTTTTTCTGCCTAAGAATATGATAATGTGATCAAATTAGATCTCAAAATCCTTGCACGTTATGGCTGTAAAATCATATGCATACCTTTGTTGCAGGAAGAAAAAGTCTTAGAGATGGCTTCCTACCCCATCTGCTAACAACACAATCTGCCTGGGTTACCTGGGGTCAGTGGTCATCTCTTGGAGGTTAAATCCTTAAGCTTAATTTGTAGATCACAGACTGATCTGGAGCTAACGCTAAAACTAAAACAAACAAACAGAACAAAAAAACCTGTAAGGAACCATAACAACTCTCAACATCAGCAGCTTGGTTTATCTGTCTCAGCCATACTTTGTCTCCTAAGCCATTTCTGCCCTTACTGTATTCTCCTACTTCTTCCCACTCTCTCTCAAAATTAACTGGTTGAATCTGGGCATTGGTAGCTCATGCCTGTAATCCTAACTACTCAGGAGGCTGAGATCTGAGGATCACAGTTTGAAGTTAGCCCGGGCAGTACAGCTGTGAGACTCTTATCCCCAAGGAACCAGCTAAAGGTCAGAAGTAGAGCTATAGCTTAAATAGCCTTAAATAGTAGCCTTGAACACAGAAGCTCAAGGACAGCCCAAGGACCAGCACAAACACACACACACACACACACACACACACACACACACACACACACACACACAACTGTTTGTTTTAGATGCTTCATAATTTCAATTTTCCCTGACCCATCATTGATTTAGCCTTGCTGGTTCCCACTGCATTTCTTCGTTTTAAAAGCTCAGGAAAGGCTGAGCCTTGGTTGTTTAAGCCTATAATCCCAGCTCTCGGGAGGTGGATATAGGAAGTTTGTGTCCTAAGCCAGTAACGCTAGTATGAGACTCTATCTGAAAAACAAAACCACAAGCAAAAGGACTGACCGCTTGGCTGTAGTAATAGAGCACTTGCCTAGCAAGCCCAAGCCCCCGGTAACCCCAAGCTCAGACTGAAAATATAAATGATTTAGTTCATTTTTGCCATGCTAAACCCTATTACAGGTCATTGTCAACCCTAGGGTCAGCTGTCACTCTAGGCTGAAATAAGGTAATGTGACCCAGAAGAGGCTCCACAGTGGGAGGGGCAGTCCCTGTGGGGGAAGTAGTGAGTCTGTGGATGGGGGTTGCTCTCAGTATTTGAGTCTCCTCTACAATAAGGGGTTGAGATTCCAGTACCTACAGCAGCCAGAAACTCAGGTCACATAAAGGAGTTAACTGGTTTCATGAAGATACACAATGTGAGCGGGAAATTTGGAGAATTGGCAAACACAGTCTGGGATAAAAGGGACAACAAGATGTGTTGATCTAGCCAGCTGCCAGTAGTTCCCGCCTGTGACCTTAGCTACTCAGGAGGCTGAGATCTGAGGATTGTTGTTTCAAGCCAGCCGGGACAGGAAAGTCCATGAAATTCTTATCTCCAACCAATCACAGAAAAGGCCAGAAGTGAAGCTGTGGCTCAAGAGGTAGAGTGCTAGCATTGAGCAAAAGAAGCTAAGGGAAAGTGCCCAGGCCAAGAGTTTAAGCCCCAGGACTAGCACTATGTGTGTGTGTGTGTGTGTGTGTGTGTGAGAGAGAGAGAGAGAGAGAGAGAGAGAGAGAGAGAGAGAGAGATCATCTGACTGATTAGTTGACATGTAGAAAAAAATGTGAGTATTCACCTATCTTCCAACTTTTCCAAGGAAATCAGAAATCTGACTTTTCATGTAAAAGCTCCTAAACATTACTGTTGCCTCAAACGGTGTGTGTATGAGCGCACATGTGTGTGAGTGCGCATACATGCATGCATGCATGTGCCAGGACCTGGGGCTTGAATTCAGAACCCTGAGCTCTAGCTCAGCTTCTTGTTCACATCTAGCATTCTACCACTTAAACCACGCCTCCAGTCTAGCATTTTACTAGTTCATTGGATGGACTATTACTGACATTTCTGTTCAGGCTGGCTTCAAATGTCAACCCTCTATGTCTCAGCCTCTTGAGTAGCTAGGATTACAGGCATGAGCCACCAGTGCCTAACTGTTTCAAACCTCAACTATGAGGCCAGCAAAAGTATTGCTTTCCCTCCTCCATCTGTCAGCCACCTGGATGATCATTAGTCCCCTGCCTCTCCTGAACATCACAACTTTTATAAAGGAGCCAGTTCTAAGTCTTCAAAATTCTTCCAGGAAGTGAGCAGAGATAGTTCAATTATAGCATCAGCCAGGCCCTAGGTTCTATCCCAAGCATCAATAAAGAAATAAAATAAAATCCCAGGTTGTATTATTGAAATCTAAATCTCTCCCTCGGTCTATCTCTTATAACATGAAGGGAAAATTGTAAAAGTCTCTTTACCCCATGAGCCAAATACAGACTTGAGGACAATGCCCATAATACCCCCACGTCGAATTGCTCAGAAGCCTCCTGGAGTCCATTCCCTTCACCATCTTGGTTGCTCTGTTCTGAATACAGCCTACTTGTGATGGTAGCAGCCAGGGTTGGCCTTAGTCCATTCCAGCTGCTGAGAAGGCTGGGAAATCCACAAACAAGGCACAGAGACCTTAGTGTCCAGTGCGGGAGGGCTGTGTCATGACAGCATCCCTTGCTGAGTTCTTACATGACAATGTAAGGAGAGCATTTATCCCATTCCTGAGGATAAAGTCCCCCATGACTTAGTCACCTCCCAAGGGACTGTACTACTCACTGAGACCACAATGGGGCCTTGGAAGGATGCGATCACGCGTGGCAGGTCTGAGGATCTGACAGCGACTACCAGGCCTCCTCCTCTCAGGACACTATAACTTCTCTTCACGTCATTTAAATATTTAGGTTAGATGAGAAGGTTATACCACTGATCCATGCTGCATTTAGACACAGGGCTTAACAGAGGGTGACATTGATCAAGACATGTTGTAGCATAAAAACTGCTTTGTTGAATGGCAATTCCTCCTTACAACCACCTATATATAAGTAATAAAAAAATTAAAGAATAAATAAATCATAAAGGGCTTATGGCGTTTGCTTGTGTGACTTTCACCTGAAAGTTTGCTAAGACTGGGATGAGTGTGTGTGTGAGTGTGTGTGTGAGCGCGTGTGCGTGCACGCTCACGTGCGAGGCTTTGAACGTAGGGTCTTGTAATCTCATTTAGCTTTCTCCAATCACAACTGGTGCTCTGCCATTTGTGTCACACCTCCAGTTCAAGCATTTTGCTGGGAAATTGGAGACAAGAGTCTGTCAGATTTGTCTGTCTGGGCTGGCTTTGAACTGTGATCCTAGAATTATAGGCATGAGCCACCAGTGCCCCACCTAAGAGTGATTTTTTTATTTTATTATCTTTAAGTAGTTCTACAAATGAGTTGCCATTTTACAAAGCAGTTGGTGAATACAATATTTCTTAATTAGTGTCATCCTGTCAACATTCACACCCATCTCTTCTCTATACCCCTTCCCTCACAGTTCTTAATTTTGTAGAATATACATTGCATTCTTGACTGTTTTCTCCCCCTCTTCTTCTCTTCATTTGTCCATCCCTTTCCCCTTGAGCCCAACCTACCTATTTCAAGTAACCATTCCCTAGTGTTTTATTCTGCTGAACTTTAATTTTGTCTTTCTAAGGAATTCCGGTATTTGAATTCTCCCGTGAATCTACCATATTTCAGTGCATACACTTTGTATACATTTATATACCACCCAAAATATTGATGTGTAAGTGTGTAAGTGAAATCTTGCTTCCACGAACAAGAGAAAATATACATCCCTTGTGTCTCTGGGCCTAACTTATTTCACTGAACACATTTTTTTCCAGGTATTTCCATTTCTTTACATCTCACCCCAGAAAACAAACACTAACAGATGCTAACAAGAATGCAACCAAAAGGGAACCCCAATACACTGTTGGTGGGAATGTAAACTTATTCAACCACTCTGGAAAGCAATGTGGAGGTTACTCTAAAACTTAAACACAGAACCACCCGATGATGCAGCAACTCCATTCCTGAGCATGTACCGAAAAGATTGCACACCAGGATACAGCATACAATCAAGCCACCAGCACAACCATGTTTATTGCAGCATTCTTCACCATAGCCAAAGAATAGAATCAGCCCAGATGCCCCTTGATGGACAAACAGATAAAAAATGGAATTTCACTCGTCCATTAGAAAGACTTATACTGTAGTATTTCTAAGACTGATTTTTATCCTTGGCCCTTGTGAAATTAGGCTATTAGGATCTGGGTAAATACATTGTCTTATAAAATCTCAGCCTGTTAGATTTCACTCAGCCCAGCTGTCTCGTGTTGTTGTTATTGTCCAAATATTAACCATTATTTATTATTTATATTCTATGTTTGGAAAGCACACCAGCACATCCAAACTATTTTTTATACATTTCTTCTTGCTCTCTTCTTTGACATATTTTGTCATGAGTGTGTCAGAATTTCTCCCCTTTTGCTTATTTTTCCCTGGGATTTTTCTATTCCTTGGGAGATTTAAATCTAAAGTCCAGGCACATGTCTGTCTTCCTTCCTGGCTGCTGCAGAGCATGAGACAACTGAGCCATTTTCTCCTCCATTTCACATCATTCCTGTATCTCGGATCAACAGCTCTTTGTTAAACAGAACTAAGACCACAGCAATAGTTTCCATCATTGCTCCTTCTGGCTTCTGAGAATTAGAATCGTCAGCAGGGTCTGTTTCCAGCTCTGATGGAGAGAATGATATCAGATTAATTCCCCACTGAGAACAATCATAAAAGCTGAATGAGAGACAAAGAACAACTGTTGGAAGACACTGGAGAACAACCAAGGCAGCCGGGACCCTAAAGCGGCCCAGATCCCGAAGACAGGGAACCACATGGAAATGTGTCAAATGGTCAGTGCACAAGGCCACTCTCCCACCCACAGCATTGCTGACTTCTGCATCACATATGCACACAAGCAGGGGCTCTTTCAAACAGAGATGAGGGAGCACTGTGTTTATCAGGGAGTACTCAAGCAAGAGAGAGGAGGGAAAATAGGTTGTGTTGGGGCTCAGAATGCCAATCACAGTGTGTTCTGGAGCTAGACAAGACTTGCTTTTTCTTTTTTAGTAGTAGTACTGGGATTTATTTTCAGAGACTTGAGCTTGCTAAGCAGATGCCCTACCATTTGAGCCTTACCTCCAGCCATTTTCAGATAGGGTCTTGGGCCTTTTGTCCAAGGTCAACCTCAGACCACAATTCTCCTACCTCCATGTCCTAGATGCAGGGATTTTAGAAGTATACCACTATACCAAGCTTGTTTGTCAAGATAAGGATCTTCCTTAGGCTGGCCTCAAATCACAGTCTTCCATCCTACCTCCTGAATAGCTGGGATGACAAGGGTGAACCACCACACATAGCCAGGGAAGCTCTTTCGAGTTGCTCTGAGTTGGTGCACAGTAGCAGGTCTTTATGAACTCATGCTGAAAAAGAACTGGGTGCAGACTGCCATAACAGGAGATGAAGAAACAGCTTTCTTCTGCAGAGAAAATCTCCAAAGAGAGTTGACAATTAGCAACCTTAGCAATTAGGGAAAAATCCCTTATTCCTGAAGGGGGATCTAGGCAGCATGTCACAATATTGCTACATCTAGAGAAACCATTAGTCAGACTCTAGAGAAATAATATACCTATATATGTACATATACCTATATATTCCCATATTCATATATGTGTTCCATGTTCATATATATGTTCCCAGGCTCATATATATGGCCACTTACAATTAACCTTAAACACAATCTATTTTCAAGTTAGGATCTGCCCATGCTAGCACCCAATGGTGAGTGAAGCATTGTCACCAAGGTGCACTCACAGGAGCATGAGTAACTGCAGGTCATCACGTTCTGACACAGATTCTTACAGGTGCCATACTGAGTGGGGGTTTCCTGGAGTCCAGGAAGGGCCAGGACAGCTCTGAAGCTCCGCTGGGCCCAGTGAAGAAGAGTAAAGAAGAGGAATATACCCTCCTCACACCTCAGCAAGCTTAGGGATTATAGTCTTCAGGCCTCAGGACATAGCATCCTTAGTTTCTGATCAGATCTTTGGGAAGGAACCTTGGAATTCCACGGGGCAGGAGCTTGCTTAGCTGTGAGTGTATTATAGAGACTGTTGCCAGTCCTGTTGAGCCTTCTCTGCCTCTCCTCCCAGAAACTTGCTCCTTCTACCTGCTCACTATCACCAAGCCTCCTGAACAGATTAGTCCAGTTCTGGAGACATTTACAAGGCTCAGGCAGGTGCCAGGCCCTGTACCATACACAGATACACACATGAGGATAAGAGGCAGGCATCTTGCCTTTGAGTCTCACAGAAAGAGGAAAGAGGCTCAGAAGCGCAGTGTTCTGCCAGGAAGTGAGCATACAAGCCAGGCCACCCAGCTGAGAGGCCTGGAAAGGAAAGATGACCAGCACTACATGAGCGAAGCCCAGCATGCTATCGGCCTGTGAGTCAGTACTCGCGTGGACCAGGGTTCCTGCTCCAATTCCACCATGTCTTTCTCACTCATGTACTGAGAAGAAGGCCGCAGAGTAGGTCAGGACAGGAATAGGGGATATAAAGAGCAAGGCTTGGTCTGTTCTAGTTTCTCAAACACAGTGTTTTAGCTTGAGCTACTATAACCATCATACCATAGACTGGGGCATTTTCAACCACAAACATTTGTTTTGCTCCCATTCTAGAGGCTGGATATCCATGATCAAGTTGCTTGGCAAATTCAGTTCTTTGTCTGCAATTCTTTGTGTCTCTTACAGGGGTGCTAATTCTACTAGGGGCTCTACCTTAGATGACCTAATTACTTTCCAGAGGGCCCATCTCTAAATGCTATCTCTCATTGGGGATTAAGGTTTCCACATCTGAATTGGGGAGATAGCACATTCATCCCATAACACTGGGTATTAGCCACGTAAATGATTAAACACATAACTACTACAAAATGTATGGTGCTATACCTTGACCAAGACCTGAAGTTCGCTTGTGGAAATAGAAGACTACTTGAAGAATAGAGAAATTGATGGAAAGTTATTAACACCATATGCCAAGGAATGTGGTTCCTGGTACCTGGTAACTGGCATTCCTTGTAGATATTTTAAGGTGTGCCCTATGCAGCTAATTCAGCTAGATATTGTCTTCTGCATTCATCTAGCTTGTAATGTGTTTGTCAATAAAATATATGTGGACAAAAGTAATTTTTTGATGTGTGTGCCAGTCGTGGCACTTGAACTCAGGACCTGGATGCTGTCCTTGACCTTGTTTGCACAAGGGTAGAGCTCTACTACTTGAACCACAGGTCCACTTCCAGCTTTTTGGTGGTTAACTGAAGATAAGATTCTCATGGACATCCTTGTTTGGTATGGCTTCAAACTTGATTCTCAGATCGCAGCCTCCTAAGTAACTAAGATTATATGTGTGAAACACCAGTGCCTAATAAATGTAAATTTTATGTTTAAATTGTTCCTTAATATATCTATTGTGTTGAAGCAAAGTCTCACCTTTTTTTGTTGTTGTCTGTGGGACTAATAGTGAAATAGTGTGCCTAATAGTGAAATGAGTGATGATGTAGGAAGTGTGGATAGAGTGAATGACGACTTATGATGGTAAAAAGAAATTTTCCTGGAGAATAAATGCTTTCAGAGCTGAGCAGAAGTCGACATTAGGCCCAGTGACCAAGAAGACATCCCAAACCCTTCCTTAAACAAGTTCACAGGACTCTATTTGCACTGGCCTCAATGCCTGAGACTCCCTCCCTGTATTTTAAAACTCATAAAAAATTTGGGCAGGGTTCCATCAAACAATTCTCTTAGTCTTCAAGCTATCAGCAGAAGTCACTTGATGATGATATTCACCAAAAGACAGTTTGACCTGAGGGTCTGAGCTAACGAAGGCTAGTTTCATCCGGGACTGCCAACCGGAGTACCGATATACCATCTGGTTCCTAGAGCCAGGAAGTAGATGCAACAAGGCTTCCTCTTCCTCGCCTTGATAATTCAGCATGAGTTCTGCATTATGATGCATGATATTAAGGCCATCTTAGATTGTGGAATTCTTCAAGGGAAGAATAATATTGGAATACAGTGGAATCATATATTCCATTATGCAATGGAATATAATTAGAATAATAATGGAAAATAATTCAATGGAAGTAGCCAAGACTCTTGCCATCTTTCATCTACCACCTAGTCTTGAAAAACTCAACTCCAGAGACTTGGTTGGTGTTGTTTATGGCTGATGACTCTCCTGGGTGCTCCCTTGGGTGTTCCCCCTGGATGCCTACGTGCTAGGACACACAGTCCTCTGTGAGCACTGTGACACATTGGTTTCTCTAATGTTGCCTATGGGCTGCAAGCTCCCGTCCTAACATCCAACTTTGGATTCATAATATCCTTGTATAGTCTCTGACAGAGAAAAGAGACCTTATTAAAGCTTGCATAAATTACTAGATGGGTAAACTATCAAATGACAGAAGACTATTTCTCCTCACAGTGTTGAACAACCAATACTTCCAGAATAGAAACTACAGCTGTGCCTTTTGTTTCCCCCAACACAGAAGACGCCTCCAGACATTATGTCAGTATTTCACCAGTATTTGTTGAAAACTCAAATGCATACACTCACTGACACAGTCTACTCTAGCCAGCCATGGCTGAAAGACCAAGTTCGACAAGCTCAGTAAGGGGAGAAGAATATTTTCAGCCACAGAGAAGCTGGAGAATGTGTTGTGTGATTATGGAGGGTTAGAGTTTGGAATCAGAGCCTAGCACCACAGGGCTGAGGGGTCACAGCCACGTTGTTAGCTCCTGGGGCTTTTCAAGGGACAGAGCTTTTGTCTCACACATACCAGCTGGGGAGGGGCAGCTCACTGCCAATATTTATCAAACACCCCTTCAAAAACACGAAGCACAATAGAGAAACCAATAAAGCCTAAAAGAAAAAACCTTCTGGTTCAGTTCAAGTAAGAAAGCTTTGGAAAGAAGAGAAGGGGCCACTGATAATGTGGAGCATTAGTGACCATGAGCAGTGAAGCAAGTGTTGACTGGGTGTCTATTTTAAGTCTAATGTAATTCAGCGTTTGGCTTAGGCGCGTGCTATTTATAAGGAGTGAGACTGGCTGAGGCTTGGGTGTTAGAGCAGGTGGAGGTAGATTTAGCCTGCAGAGTAAATCCCAGTTCAGGCTCCACAGCAGAGTGTACCTAGAGCTTAGCTCAGAAACGATCAGCCCATAACCAAAGCATTATGGGAGTTCACTGCTCTGGGAATGCATCACATTAAGCTGCAACTTCTGTCTTTCTTGAGGCCTTTTGTGATTAGAATGCTCAGGACCAGCAATGAGTTAAGAGACCCAGGGCTTGGTCCTCTCTGGCCTCACCTTTCAAGTAAAGAAAAGATGAAATGGTTAGTTCCGTCTGGATGACCTCTTTCTCACACAGGCGTTGGTATCTTCCACTGGACACAAAGAAACCCCATCCTCATGTCCTCCAGGATTGGAGCCAGGCTGGAGCTGAGACTTGAAATAGAGCCTGTATTCCTGGAAACCCAGTTTTGGCTTTCCAGAAAAGCCCAGATTGGCTGTGGGGACTTTTTCTAGAACTAATTAAGGTATATACCTTATCTTGAGAGGCAGCCTGGGTAATCAGAGCCCAGCGTAGCAAAGGCACAGGGCTGGATTCCATCAGCCATGGAACATGGGGACCATCAGCAGTTCTCCAGGGAGAACTTGGCACCACACACAATATCTGGGCTGTGGATACAACCAGTCCCACAAGTGTCTGGAAAACACAGAGCTGGGCCAGCCCTTAGCAGGCAGCTTATCATTTCCCTGGTCTCCCTGGCACAGGGCCTAGTGTTCATTTAGTTGTCCCCTGCTAGCCTGGACACAAAAGCCATGACACATTTTAAATTGGACCTGTTTCTTTTCTATTTGTGAGATGTCAGCCTGCTCACAGAGACCCAGCCTCATGTGCCGTCTGTTCCCTAGTGATGACGGATGCCAGGCTTCTACCCTGCCCAGGTGGCCAGGTACTGATGAGTTGGGGCTGGACCGTGGAAGATTTCAGAGTTGTTCTGGAGTATAGGGTTACAGGGAAGAGAGAGAACTTCTAGTACAGAGCATGACTGCATTTCTGATTGAAGCTTTTCTCTTGCTTAGGGGGAAATTTAAAAAAAAAAGGAATGGTGCCCCAGTTTCTTTTTCTTTTGTCACCCTGATATTTCTGAAGGAGTTTTTATTTATTTGTGACACGTGTATCTGACATGCTGCGTGAATACCCAAGGCTGCCTAGCACTATGTAACTCAGTTAGTTCCAGGGTACTGCCTTAGAAAGGCTTCAATTCTAGCTTCCAGTAAGACAAGGGCTCTCCTTTGCTGTTTGAAAATGTCAGCCTGGCTAGACACCGGTGGCTCACACTTGTAATCCTAGCTACTTAGGAGGGTGAGATCTGAGGATCATAGTTCAAAGCCACCTTAACAGGAAAGTCTGTGAGACTCTTATCTCCAATTAACCACCAGAAAACCACAAGTGGAGCTTTGGCCCAAAGTGCTAGAACATTACCTTGAGTGAAAAAGCTCAGGGACAGCGCCCAGGTCCTGAGTTCAAGCTCCAAGACCAGTCCCCTGCCTCCAGACCCCATTCCTGCAGAGAAGTAGGCTGGTTGCCTACTCACTAGATTGGAAATGCTCCCTCCTTATAACAGAAAGAACGTCAAATTGGCCATTTCCAATGGCTACTTCTTCAAGGAAGGTGGTTCTCTGCTGTTGCAGGTGGAAATGAAAGGAAGGAGAAAAGGCTGAGAGATCAGGAAACTGAACCTGTCATTTTGTCTTCTCAGAGGTGGGAAGTGGGAGTCAGGGAACATCACATTCCCAGCCAGCATCTACTTCAGGAGAAATGGCACTGATTTGCCTGCATCCTTTCTCTCCTGCCATGTGCTGCAGCATTTTCTACTATATGATGTGTACTTGGGGAGATTTCTGGAGACCAATGGCTGCTGCTTTCCTTCCATGAGAATAGTTGGCCTTGGAGTTTTCTATGTTGTTCCTGTGAAAATAATTGGGATGTTTACTGAACAAGAATCCTGTATGTTTGCACATGCACACACACACACACACACACACACACACACACACACACACACTCACTCACTCACTTGTTCCTCTCTCCCCTTCCCAAAGAAAAACTCTGTATTTTCCTTCTCTCATCTTTTGAACCCATATTTCATGGGTGGGGGCTTTACTGGGAACCTCAGGCCTAAGACATCAATGTGAATCAATGAATTCAGACAGTGGAGTGTGTGTGAGAGATGGAAACACAGAAAGTGTTTGCATACATTCTGCAATCATGTTGCTTCACTTTTGACTATTGATTTAAAAGATAAAATAATATATCAGTACTAGGATTATAGTATAATAGGAATTTAATGGGAATGAATACAACATGAGCCAATAAAAAAAATGTCTTCAGGCCAAGAATTGCTAGTGCACAGAAAGTTCACTGTGTACCAGGAACTCTTCCAGCAACTGACATACATGAGCTGTATTAAGTGAGCTCATCACAATCCTGAGAGGTGAGGATGGTTGTGGTCTTCACACTGAACACACTTCAGAAGGTCTGAGAGAAGATAGTGGAAGGAACCTCTTAAGTATCTAAGAAATCACAAGCTGTTTGGGATCTTTGAAGCACATTGGCACAGGAGATATGTGACATCTGGGTTTGTCTAGAGCGCCTTACTATGTGTTTAACTGAAGTCTTCAGGTTTTTTATTTCAAGAGTTCAGTACTACTGCTGCCTTTGGAGCATCCATGTGAAAGAGCCGCCATATTGGATATGACCAGAATAAGGGAAGAGAGTAAATAGCAGTAAGGACTTCGTGACACTTCTAAGAGACCTCACTCCAAATTTGGCTGTCCACAAGAAAAAGGGCTTCTACAGCCAGTGGAGATTAAGAAATATCATGTTAAATAGACTCAGAATTTTGCATTTCCTTACTCTCAGGACTTCTCAGAGCTTTGATGTGCTAACATGCACTGTAATGTGTTTCCCTAGAAGAAAACAGAAAACAAAGCATTTTCCCCCAGTTGCTAAGGGCATGCTCCTCAACCAGCAATCCATGAAATATACTCTGGGAAATTTGTTATCTGCCCTAATCCATTTTCCCACTTTTAGGGTAGCTATTGGCTTGATCTGGCCTGGGTCTTGAAGTATCTTTGGTTGTCTGAAAAAGCCCAAAGAGGTTTGGCTGTATCATCTAGGAGGCATTGAACACAACACAATCTAGCAGTCTCTGTGTCTGTGGAGTTCCCCACCTCATACCCTTATCAAGGAAATGCAAATGTTTGCAGAGATAGATGTGCTGTCTTCCATTTAAATATGACACAACACATACACATATGGAAAGTATCTCATATATACACATAAATATACACATTTTATATATACATATTAAAGTACATGACGTGTGTATAGGTACATATATAATGTTTTTGAGGTATCAAGGGTTTTTTTTTTTTTCATTTAAATTTTAAAAAACAAAATCCTGGTGAGAACCATGAGCTCTATACTATTCTAACTTCTTTTCATCTCATCTCTTTCTCCTGAGCTTCACAACAGTTTTGGAAGCCATCAGCTTGCAGTTGCAGTGAGAAGCAGCAGGTTGGCAGCCACTGAAAAGGGGAGAACAGAGACCCTTTAACTTTCCATCCTCAGACCTGTCAGATGGCTCCCTGGAGAAACCCCACTTGCAAGATGCTTTTCCAGTGCTGAGGATGGAACTCATGTGCTGGGCAAGCACTCTCCCACTGAGCCACACCCCTGCCCAAGACTTGTCTTTACTCTTTACTCTTGACAAGTTTTATTCCTCACCCAGTGTAAGCAGTGATTTCCCTGGGAGTGCTTATCAAAAATAATCAGCAGCAACTGTTTGAATGTCACAGCTGCCTGAGGCAGCAGGTAATAACTAAAGCAAGCAATAGGCTAACCAAAAAGTTTTTAAGGTAAAGCTAGGAAATGAGATGCTAATCAGAAGTTCTGCAAAGCTCTAGCAGATCCTTTATAGTCTAGAAAGCCAGGGCATGAGAGGCTTGTGCACCTGCTCAGAGAATTGAGAGGTCTCTGAATGGTCACCTTTAGCTTGAGCACCTGCAAAACATGCATGAAGTAAAGCCTAAGGCAGAGTTGGGAACTGGCTAACTGAATATTGACGGCTTGCCCAGCATGACACAGAATTGGCAAAGATTGAGAATCCTATTGACAGGCATTTAAGAATATTTGTGTCCAGGGATTCATATCCAGAATATATAAGGAACTCAAGAGAAAAATCTTGTTGTTGTTGTTGTTAAGTTATAAAAAAAAATTATCTGAATAGACAAGTTTAAAAGAAAGTTTAAACAACAATGTATTAGACTTACAGATGAGTTTTCAAACTGTCCCAGAAGAAACAGTAACTGAGAATGTTAATTGCTTATCATTAAACTCATCAGATCCATTCTAGATGGATCCAAACTAGATCCTATCTAGTTTTCTGATGCAAGAATAAATAACTCAGTGGAGTTCTAGGATAACCTGGAGTTGGGAAGTGGAATAAAACACATTTACAGGCTTTTTTTTTTAATTTTATTTTATTTTATTTGAGAACATACTGTACAGAGGGGTTACAATTGCATGGGCAGGATAATGCATACATTTCTTACCAAGCATTGCAGCCTCCTCCTTTGTTTACCCTTCACCTCCCTTCCCAGCCTCCCCCCTCCCCCCCACCCAATCCTTCCCCCCTCCCCCCTCCACACCGACATTGTAAAGCTCCTTTTTGACATGACATTTTGTACTTCTCATTGTTGCAACAGGTCCACCTGAATCCTTAAACGACTTGTTTGTCCCCATCTCCTCCACAAGTTATACTGACATCAAATATAGTGAAAGCGGGGGTTACACTGTGGGGGAGGGACATACAAAGCAACAAATTTTCTTTTTTTTTTTTTTTTCTGTCGGTCGTGGGGCTTGAACTCTGGGCCTGGGCGCTGTCCCTCAGCTCTTCAGCTCAAGGCGAGCACTCTACCACTTGAGCTACAGCGCCACTTCCCATTTACAGGCTCTTTACACTGCATCCAAATCAAGAGCACATCCTATAGTGTTTTTCATAAAAAATGTTTCAATGAACAAAAATAGCTAAACAATTTTCAATACATGATTACAAAAACATTTAAAAAGAAAAGAAAATCTCAGCCCAGGGGGTAGATGAGCTTTGAATGGAAACTTTAAAACTGAAACCAAATATGATGATTGAAAATTTTAAAACTTAGTGGATGGGCTCAGGCACAGAATGGAGAGAGCAAAGGGAAAGGGAAATAAACTTGACAATAGAACAGTAGAAACTATCCAGTCTTAACAAGGAAGAACATATTATATGTATATTATATGTTATATTACATATATGTAATATAATATATAATTATATGTCATATATAATTATATATAACTATAATAAAAGAGTTAACCTTCATATTTTCACACTGCCAGAATGAGGGAAAAAAGGAGGTGGGGCAGGTAAGTACTAGAAGAAATATGGCTAGATGAAATTCCCAAAATTTAGCAAAAGGCATCCAAGAAGCTGAACAAAGCCCAAACAGGATCAGGTCAAAGATCCAAACTGAAACACAACAGGGACACACTTCTGAAACTGAAAACAAAAACAAAACAAAACAACAAAGTGGAAAGTGATAAGAGAAACATTGCTTTGCGGGCTAGGGGTGGGAGAGGAAACAATTAAAATGACAGTGGAATTTTATTCTTCAAGTGTTGAAAGAAAAAAATTCAACCCAGAGGTTTATATTCATTAAAATATCTCTCAGTGAAGAAGACAAGAGATGTTTTCAGATAAATAACCGAGAATCCTTATTGAATAAACCTAGCCTTAATATACATAGCTAAAAGAGATTCTTTTTCTTCTCTCTCAGACATACAAGGGATTGGACCTTAGGCCTTGTACTTTCTACATAAGTACTTTATCACGGAAGCCATACCACAACCCTTTCGTGCGTATTTTATTTTTTACACAGATCTCACTAACATTGCCCAGGCTGGCCTCAAACTCACCATCTTCTTGTCTCCACTCCTGAGTAGCTGAGATTAGAGGTATGTACCACCATACCTGACTCTAAATGGAGTTCTAAAACAAAGAGAAAATGATTAAAGAAAAAATGCCTGGAACATCTAGAAAGAAGAATAAATGATGGAAAGAGACTAAGTAAGCTAAATTCAATAAGCTCCTAAATTTTCTCAATTGGAAGAAGTAAAGCTTATCAGGCTGTGAATGTGGCTTAGTGGTAGAGTGCTTGCCTACCATGCATAAGCCCTGGATTCAATTCCTCAGTACCACATACACAGAAAAAGCCAGAAATGGCACTGGGCCTCAAGTGGTAGAGTGCTAGCCTTGACCAAAAGAAACTCAGGTATACCACTCAGGGCTGAGTTCAACCCCCAGCAAAAAAAGAAAAGAAAAGAAAAGAAAAAGAAGAAGAAAAGACAAGAAGCAAAGCTTATCATTTTTTATATTCTAAATGTATGCAGGAGAAATATTTTAAACAAATTTATTATAAACAAGAGAGGGTGGGGCTGGGAAGGTGGCTCAGTGGTAGAGTGCTTGCCATGCACACATGAGGCCTTGGGTTCGATTCCTCAGCACCACATAAGCAGAAAAGGCTGGAAGTGGCGCTGTGGCTCAAGTGATAGAGTGCTAGCCTTGAGCTGAAGAGCTGAAGGATAGCGCCCAGGCCCAGAGTTCAGGCCCCATAGCCAACAAGAGAGAGAGAGAGAGAGAGAGAGAGAGAGAGAGAGAGAGAAAGAAGGAGAGAGAGAGAGAGTCCAAAGGAGAGAAAGTTTCTCATTTTACTTAAACTGGTAAAATCCCAACACCAATAGACTATAACAAATTATATATATAATAATACCTAGAGCAACTACTATAAAAATCTATACAATGAGATAAACTCAAAAGCACTATATAAACCAAATGAAATGCTATAAGAACAGTCATGTTACCCACAGTAAAGCAAGAACATAGAAATAGCCAACATAGCGGGACAAAACAGGAAAAATAACGAAATAAAATGGTAGTTTCAGGCCCTAGCATATCAATAAATACATTCCAAGTAAGTAGCCTATGATCTATTTATATAACATTCTCAGACTGGCAATAATAAAGAGATGGAGACCAGACCAGCAGTTGCCTAGGGTTAGGAATGAAAAGCAGAAGGGTGATCTTTGTAGTAATAGAGTAGCTCTGAGTCTTGCTGGCAGCAATGGTCACATAATTGTACATGTGTGATGGACCAGCATGCACGTACACACCCTACACACATACACACACACACACACATACACACACAAATATATATATGTGTATACACACACACACACACACACACACACACACACGACAGTTGTGCTAACATCAGCCTCCTGGTTTCCTTATGTAAGATGTTACCATGATAGAAACTGGACACGCGCAATATGTGGGATCTCCATCTGTCTATATACAACTCTCCCCCCTTCCTATTCTATTTCTATTGCCTTTCTATTCTCTGTCTCTGTCTCTCTGTGCGTCTTTCTCTCTGCCTTTCTCTGATTTTTGCTCTTTTTTCTCTATCTGTCTCCCTCCCCCTCTCCCCCAAATTAGGGATTTGGTATTTAGAAGAATAAATCATTTCATTCTTCTACAAGGGATACCTACTTATCTTCTGTGATAGGAATGAGTGGGGGGAGCAGTGGTAGTAAAGTAAGGCCTTGTGGAGGAATCTGAATGAGGTAAAGTGACCAGGAGGTTTCTCTTTATCGATGGGATCTGAGTGCTTCTAGCAGGACAAGGTCACTTTCTCTGGGAAATGCTTCTGTCTTTAGGATTCAGCCACGTGACTGTGCCTGGGGGTATGATCTGCTGCTCTTACAACATGCAGAACTTTCCTCAAGCGTTGTTTTCAAGAAGGATGTCTCTGGATCAAAGCAGTGGGAGGACTTGCAGGTCCCTGGCTCCCATTGGTGTGAAGGAAATGCAGGGAGCAGCAAGCCTGGGGCAGCAGGTGCTGCCTCACCTGTGGATAGAGGAGTCCAGAATGTGCTGGCTCTGGAATGGCATGTTCAGTGGGATCTACTGGATAACTGCCTGAAAGCAAATGTCTGTCTAACTACATCCGGGGCGAGTTTGCTAAGCAGTCTTGTACTTCAGCTTCCCCACTGTTAAACAGGAATAGGTCCTTGGGAGCATTAAAAGAACTAATATTCATAAAGCAGTTAGAATAATAGTACATGGCATATGTGATGTGCAAGATTTCACAATGTTAGTATCCTTCTAATATATTGTGACTCTCTTCCTGAAGGACAAAGGAAATACCCAGCTTTATGTATGACCTGGCACGATGCTGGATTAGGGTTAGGAAATGAGTGACAGGCTGCGAGCTGGTGCTCACACCTATAATCCCAGCTACTAAAGAAGATGAGACCTGAGATTCATTGTTCAAAGCCAGCCCAAATAGAAAAGTTCACCGCAACCTTCAGAGCCCTGGCGCAGAGCAAAGGGGCCTGAGGTTTTGTCAGGTGCGGCCAGCAGGCCTTTCCCAGCAGACACTGCTTGCTGCCTCTTCCAATAAAGGTAACCCATATTACTAGGTGGCATGGCTTACCTTGCTCATTGTACCTCATGTGTGAGACACAGTACTGGGTGCCAGGAATCTACTGCAGACCTCAGCAAGGCTGTGTTGTAATGTGCCACAAGATTGATCCAGCCACCTAAAACGCATTCTTCAAAAGCCAAAGGTCTTCCCCATGAATAACCCAGTGAGTATTTGAGCTTCATTATAATTTTCCTCTAATGGGATTTTGGGAAATGAAATGAGAGTTATTAGATAGATTTATAAGACTGTCTCCTGAGAAAATAGAGATGAGGATGGGCTGACTTAGCACATAAGGTGCCTTGCTTATCTACAAAAATTAAAAGGAGACATGATGATACTAGCTTGTAGTCCCAGCACTTGAGAGGCTAAAGCAGTAAGATAAACAATTTGAGGCCCATCTGGCCTTCACAGTGAATTCCAAGTCACTCTAAGATATATGCTGAGATTCTTAATACACCAGCATATATATATATATATATATAAAACATCTATAATACACATTATATATTATAGATATTAAATATATCTAAAAGCCTCTTTTTCTGTGGACTGGCTGTACTTTCATGACTCAAGGAGACTGCTTATACATCCCCCCAGCAGCCTCCTTTCCCATCCATGTCTTGAAACTGAAGATCCCACATTAGTGGTCCATTTACAGCACGCATGAAAACTCACTGAAGTCCTGTGGAGCTGGGATGGGGGTGGGGGTGGAAATCACTTCACTCAAGTACATACAAGAGGGCATGTGTGGGAAAATGTCTGGCCAATGCTTCTAAAGAAGGAGCAACTGCTTCTCGATGGAGTTGAGGGAGAAACAGGGCTATCAGGCAGGAGGGGGACTGGGTGTAGTCAAAGACACCACATTGCTCCCTGGGAAAGAGAAGGGAGGCTCCAGGGATGGGCAGGAACTGCTCAGCCTGTATCAGAGGCTTTTCTTGCACTTGTACAACTCTGCACTGGCCTTAGATGATAAGGAACTTAGGGAAGAATGCTGGACCTTGACCAACAGTGATACCTATGTGCTTGTTAAGGATGAGTATTAGTTTGCTAGAGCTTCCATAACAAAGAGCTCCTTTAGTAATAGATACTATCACTGACATTAATACATTTATATTGTTGTACCTATCAAACAAATGCATATGATTACAAATCAAATCAATTTCTTATGTGAATACAAAGCAACAAATGTGTGTGTGTGTGTGTGTGTGTGTGTGTGTGTGTGTGTGTGTGTGTGTGTGTGCTGGTCCTGGGCTTAAACTCAAGGACTACTCACTGTCCCTGAGCTTTTTTGCTCAATACTAGCACTCTACTATAGATCTCAGTCCTCTGAGTAGCTAGGATTATAGACATGAGCCACAGGCACCTGGCAGCAGTCATCTTTTATAATAATTTGGTGGCCCAGTTGCTTAAACAATAGTAATTTATATTCTTATCATTCTGGAGGGTAGGAGTCTAGGATCAAGGTGTTGGCAGGTTTGTTTTCCCTTAAGGCCTGCCCCCTCTTACTCTCTGTGTCTCTCTCTGGCTTGTGAATAGTACCTTCTCCTATGTCCTTACCTGGCCTCTCTTCTTCATGCAAGGTCCCACAATGTCTTTTTTTTGTTCTTGCAAGGACACAAGCACATTAGATTAAGCCCTGTGGCCATGACTTTATTTTATCTGAATTACCTCTTTAAAGATCCTCTCTTCAGGGGCTGGGAAGGTGGCTTAGCAGTAGAGTGCTTGCCTAGCATACATGAAGCCTTAGCTTTGATTCCTCAGTACCCCATAAACAGAAAAAAATGGAAGTGGCACTGTGGTTCAAGTGGTAGAGCAAGTGGTAGCCTTGAACACAGCAGGGCTCAAGGACAGTGCCCAGTCCCTGAGTTCAAGCTCCAAGACCAAAGAAAAAAAGAGCCACCTCCTCTTCAAATAGAGTCACCGCTATAGTTTGGGTGTTGAATTTCCCAGAGACACACAGGTTGTATGCTTTGTTCTCAAAGTGCCCTCCTGGAAGGTGGTAAAACTATAAGAGGCAGGTCCTAGAGGGAGATCCTCAGGTCACTGCTGCTGAAGAAGATTATGGGACACTAGGTTCTCCCTTTCTCTTTAGCTTCCTGGCCAAACATTAAGCAATTAGCTCCATGACTAGCTCTCCACGATTTTTTTCTTATCCAGCGCCGTCACCAGAGGCCCAAAGCAATAATCCCCCAGCTCATCTTAGACAGGAACTTCCAAAACTGTGAGCCAAAATGAACTTCTATATAAGTTAATTGTCTCCAATGTTTTGTTATAGTACTAGAATAATAATGAATTCAGTCACATTCTGTGGTCCTGGGGGTTAAGACTTCTATATGTGAATTTAAGGGGAGAGAATCAATCCAGCCCATCGCAGAATTTTTAGGATCACAATGTGAATGTTAAAACCACAGTGGCTACTGTTTCATCTGATTTTCACCTGGCACCAAAGCATTATGATCTGCATTTTAGACAAAGGGAAACTGAGGCACACGATGGCTAAACAACTTATCTAGTTATTGACAAGATGGAACCAGGCTGTTTACTACCTGAGCCTGTTTTTGGATCACCAGATCACTCTGCCTCTTCACCTGTTTGTTACTGAAAAATATGCAAACAATAGAAGCAAAAGAAAAAAAAGTTTCCCACAATCCCACCCTTCCAGACTTTTTCAAAATAGACTGGATTCTCTTATACATTCAGTTTTCCTATATGTGCTTTCCTCTTCAACCCAGATTAACATCAATCTCTGTTTTGCTGGTGGCATGGCCCAAGGAGAGCTTACAGAGGTGTGAAACACTGCTACAGGCATCCAACTTAAGCACTCAACTTAAGCAAAACAAGACCATTATCACCACAATGCTAATGGTAAGTCTCAGGCCAGTAGAACAAATTTTCCTCCTGCATCATCTATATTATTCCCTAAATTCCGGCAATGTGCTATAATGAGCATGTAGACACAGAGACCTGGGAGAGCAGAAATGAGAACAATAAATATCCTAAGAGAAAAATGCAAACGGTGCCCCCTCACACAGCACCGTGGCTCCAGCTCACTGATTCAGACTCAGTTCTGCACTGGAGGGAGGGCGGGGGGACAAAGGCAGCAGACAGACTGTGAGGAAACCTATTGCAAACAACATCCGGAATGAGAAAAGTGACAAAAGAGCCACCTCCCTAAAAAGCAGCCCAGTGTGGCCATTCAAATAGTCAAAATGACGCAGGGAGCTGGGAACAAAGATTCCAGCTTTCAGCTGGCGTTTCCTGAGCCAGTGAAAACAGCCAGGCAGGAAGAGGAAGACTGTGCTGCCCAAGTGTCCCCCGGGGTCCCATGACTGCCACCTATGCCAGGACCCCCGAGGGTCCAGAGAGCTCCATTCTTCTCACCCCAGGTGGAGAGTCAGCCCCAGGCCCAGGTGGCCCAGTGAACCCCAGCATGGCTGGGTTCCACGCCCCCCCCCCATCAGCCCAAGGGGCCATGCCAAGCTTTTCTTGCAGGGAGCAAGGTCACACTTGGATCCGGACCACGGAGGGGCTGAATGACAGCTGGGCATGCGTCTCACTATGGGCCACCTGCTTCCTCCCGAGATGCATAGCCCAGAGCCAGGGAGACACACACAATGAGCTGGACCCACGTCAGATTGTTAGGGGAAGAAATTTATTCTTTGTGGACAGAGAGATCAGGACAGGATATCCATAACTGTTTAAAGCAAAGCCGGGTCTGCAGCTCCCCCTCCCTCCCCAAGCACTTCCGAGATATCTCTTTAAATATCCAACCCCAGAATAAGTGTGCAGGCAGCATTTCCCCTGGTGACTGGTCCTTGGGCTGCCAGCTGAGTCACAGAGTCTCAGAATGTGAGAGCTGGGGAGGGCTTTGGAGATCTACAAAACCAGGCTAGGAGAAGAATGTCCAGGAGCATTCCCACCTGGTCCCTTCCATCAGATCACTGCTCCTGGAGTCTTTATCTGCTGCATCAACCCACCTAGGGTACTTTTGTATGAGATGCTATATCCTGGCCTGCACACTACCAGTTTCCCACTCTGTCTTTGGCTTTCTACACCTGTAATTCTTTGTCACGGGGTTATTCTTCTGAATTGAAAGATGCCCAATGTGCCTTCAAAGAAAAAAAAAAAAAAGATTACTCCAAATGAATTTAGAGGGGGAATTTCTGTTAATTTATTTTTGGATTTTTTTAACCTTCTTAGACTGTATCCATGTTTTTCATTTAAAAAGAAATATATGGCTGGGTGCAGTAGTATACACCTGTAATCCCAGTCCTAAAAGAGGCGTAGGTAGGAAGATCATAGCCCAAGCCTGGCAAAGACAAAAAACTCAAGACCTTACCTGAAAAACTAAAGCAAAAAGGGCTAGATTTGTGACTCTGGTGGTTCAGCACCTGCCTAGAAAGTGTGAGGCCAAGTTCAATGTCCAGTACTAACAAAATATACAAATGTGTGTGTGTGTGTGTGTGTGTCCCAGGTAAAGAGGACAGATATACATATACATGGCACCTCCCAGGCCACTAAGATGTAAAATAGAAATAAACACAGGTGATCTGTTTAAATGAGGGATGGAGCCCAAAGCTTCCCTACCCAGCCCTTCCTTTGCACCCACCCCATACTAACACATCCCAGAAAATTCAAAGCTCTTGGCCATCTTGGGACAGAAAGTGTCTTTCTGACTTGCACATACCTGAGAATTCCTGCTTCACCACCCCGTGAGTCTAAACAATGGAGGAAACTTCCTCAAGTTAATTTCCTCACCAAAGTTTGATGGGTGAAAAGAGATCTGATATAAATACTAAATTTAACCAAAACCAAAAGTTATTAGAGAAATGTGTACTACAAGCTCAACACAAATGAATAGTCCTTTCATTCATCCAACAAGCATTAACTGAGAACTTCTTATGTTCTATAGTTTGGGTCTTAAGTTCCCCCCCAAAAGTCCATGTGGTAAGTAGAATTATGATTCAGTTGGTAGAGCACTAGCCACTGAGCAAAAGTGGCAGGTACCACTTTTAGGTCTTGGACCTCAAAAAAACAAGTAAAGAAATAACCAACCCTAAATAATAATAACAATAATGAGCAGAGGTCCATCTAGTGCCCAGCCTGTGATGCTATTAGGGAAGTGGCAGAAATTCTAAGAGATGGGGCCTAACGAGAGATCTTTAGGTCATTGGTGGGGGGAGAACATGCTCACAGGGGATTTGGGGATCCCAACCTTTTCCTTAATGTTTCAGCAGGAGCTAAAAATTCTCTCTAGGTGTTGGTAGTGAGGTAGTCTGACTTCAGAGGCTGATTGCTGGTGCCAGTAATGCCCATATGACATGTCTTCCATCTGATGTTCTTTCTTCTTCCTGTCCTCCCCAGGGAACACGGGGCTCACATGTGAGAGAAAGCTGAAAATGAGACTTCCTTGTGGCAAATGTGGGCCACAATTAGAAGAGCAAGAAAGGGGAATTCCCCCTGGCTCAATATTTTCCAGCTGAGCTGTGCTTGTCAGAGTAAACAGCACTGAAAATAATCACAGTTGCTTGCCACTTGGAATATTATTATCTGAACAGTTGGTGGATATGGACTGTTTTTAAAACAGGCTATCAAAACAAACCCAGGGAGAACATCTGTGAAGCTGCAGGGCTGTGAGTTGACTAAGGAAGGAAACCAGAAAGCGATGTCAGCTTCTCCATCAGGTGCCCTTCTGGGCAGGCAGACTGGCCCAACGATCACCAGGGTGAAAAGGCAGAAATCGAGCAAAGGAAGGGGCTGGCAGGCAAAGTCTAAGCAATATATATATATATATATAAATATTGCTTGGGGGGGAAAAAAAGAAAGCGGGAACTCAAGCCAGCAAAGAGAGGCCCCAGAAGCCCTTACTGCATAGCAACCACTCCAAACTTGGGTCATTCTGGAGTTGAAAACATCAGATGCTATTGACAGCCAGACATTGAAATCAGCCTGTCTTATTTATTAAGATGTTTATAAAAATAAATCTTATGCAGCCCCTCCTTCCTCTCCACACCACCCCCCGCCCCACACACACACACGCAGATTGTGTCATATATAGACTCTCTGCTTTCTTTAGCTTTTTTCTTTCTTTTTGAAAAACCATTAATGAGTGTAAGGATAACGAATGTTTACCATTTAAAAGTCTAGATGTAGCTTTGGAGCTGAGAGGAGGCACCGGAACTTCCTGAAGGGGAAAGACGGCAGACGTGGGTGGGTGATGGGAGCCACCATGGGGGACCATTCCCTCCTCCCCCTTAGTGCTGAGCCCTTCTTTCCTTCTTGCTGACCCAGGGCAGGGAACAGCTTTCAAAACAAAATCTTCAGAGGACTCTTCCAGGGGCGTTGTTTGTGGTCTTTGTGTGTGGTAGTATTTTCTTAAAGGAATTTCCACAGGTGTAATGGCTTCCTTCCCTCCATTCTACCCTAAATAAACTTATAAATGTATCCCATAGCCCTCTTCTTGGGTCTCCCCAGCATGTAAGGGGCTTGTATAAGAACTAATTACACCCCATGATTTAAGAAAGGGGGAAGGTTTGAAGTTCAGTCACTGGGAGGAGTAGGGAACGTTTGAAAACCCTCTCTTCATCTACGGTCTCCAATCCGTTTCATTAGTACTAATTATGGCATTTAACTTTGAAAACCAAAAACAGCTCACTGACCATGGGGCAGGATGCCTACTGCAGGCTGGAAAAGCCCACAGGAGGCCTCCAAGCTTCTGGAACCATCTTCCCCCGGGTTCCATGTGATGATCCCATGGCGCCCCAGCAGATACAACCCAGCTACCACCTCAGCTGTCTCTTCTCTACTCACTGTCTCTTGGCAATGAAAACAAGAGCTTTGGGGTTCCCATGGTTCTGGCAAGGTTGGGGAGTCTCCCTAACCAGAGCTGTTGGTTGTAGAGCCCCTAAAGCCCGTGGCATCCTGAGGTAGGAGGCAGGAAGAACTGGCACATGAACTTCCTCTTTGTGAGGCCTTCCCTGTTGGGTCTCCCTTGCTAGCTTCATGAGACTTTTTTTATTGTTGCGCACTCTCCAGTTCTGTATACAAGCCCTTGAAAAGGGCAGAGGGACTGTGCCATTGGGAGGGCTTGGGGGCGGGGAGGGGAGGGCAGGGAGGTAGCTTCTGTGGCAGTAAGAAGTTAGGTGGATGGAAAGACTAGACACAAAAGAAATCCAAGAGAGGAAGCTAAGCAACCTGGTGGTTTTGTTTTGAGGGGAGAAGTTTATGTACGGTGGAAGGGAGGGGGGACAGGTAGAGAGGTAGAGGTGTTCAAAGCAGACCTGAGAGGGAAAGGGTGAAAAGGATGTCCCTTCAAGGCCAACCCAGGGAAAAATTAATGAGACCTCACCTCAACCAACCAGTTAGGAGTAATACTTGTCACACCTATAACCCCAACTACATAGAAAGCATAGTAGGAGGACCACAGCCAGAAGAGAGCCCAGACAAACATGTATTACACTATCTGCAAAATGATTAAGGTAAAAAGGGCTTGTGGGCATGACTCACAGGACAACAGTATCTACCTAGCAAGCATGAAGTCCTGAGTTCAAACCCCAGTACTGCCAGTAAGCAAATAAATAAGAGCAACAGAGAATTCCTGAATATCAAATAGCTACTACAGCACCTGGAGATGGAGTCCCCTCCCCCCAGCCCTTATGTTACCTGTCCCATGTGTCTGACCCTAGGACATGGGGTTTTTTTGGGGGGGTGGCGGGGGTTGACATGCAATGGAAAAGAATCTCAGTTTCCAGCCAATTGTTTCTCCTCCCTCCCTCCGGTGAGTCTCCATGAGCCTCCACACCTCGATGCTTTCCATTTGTTGCACTTTTCTCAAAGGCTGCACATGTGTTTCTTGATTGTGTGAAGGCAAACCAGAAACATAACAAGCATACTTAGCCGGCCTCCAGGGGGAGGGATGGGTTGGGCGTGGCCACCTTCCCGTCAATCACTCCAGACAATGAATAGGGAGCAGACTTAACTTCCCAGGACTGTCCCAACAGAGAATCACAAACTATATGACTTCAAACCTTAGGAATGATCTCGATGTTCTGGAGAAGCTGTGTGGCTGAAATCAAGACATAGCAGGATTGATTCCACCTTGAAGATTTTTAAGGAGAATCTGTTCTATGATGCTTTGCTGGCTCCTGGTGGTTGTCAAAATCCTTGATGATCCCCCATGTGCAGTAGCAGCATCACCCCAATTCCTGCTGTTACATGGCATAGTCCTGGTATGTCTGGATCTGAATATCTCCACTGTGTGTGTGTGTGTGTGTGTGTGTGTGTGTGTGTGTGTGGTCCTGGAGCTTGAATTCAGGGTCTGTGCACTGTCCTTGAGCTTTTGTGCTCAAGGCTAGTGCTCTACCACTTTAAGCCACAGCGCCATTTCTGGCTTTTTAGTAGTTAATTGGAGATAAAAGTCTTAGGGACAGGGGCTGGGAAGGTGGCTCAGTGGTAGAGCGCTTTGCCTTGCACACCTGAGGCCCTGGGTTCGATTCCTCAGCACCACATAAGCAAAAAGAAAAAAGCCGGAAGTGGCGCTGTGGCTCAAGTGGTAGAGCGCTAGCCTTGAGCTGAAGAGCGCCCAGGCCCAGAGTTCAGGCCCCACGACCGGACCCCCCCCAAAAAAAAAAAAAAAAAGTCTTAGGGACATTCTTGCCATGGCCAGCTTTGAACTGTGATCCTCAGATCTCAGCCTCCAGAGGAGCTAAGATTAGAGGTGTACATCACAGAGGCCCAGCTTAATGTCTTGCTTTTCATAAGGACACTGGCCACATTGAACTTAGGGCCTATGCTAATGTAATACAACCTCATCTGAATTTGATTTGCCTTCACAAAGATCCTATTTTCAAATATAAATAGATTCACAGGCTTCAAGTGGAATTAAATGGAAACAGTATTCAACCCAGTGAAGGTAAGAAAGGAAGAGAGTAGAATATAAAGAGAAAGGAGAGGATGAGGGAATTAATGACAGTGAGGGAGAGGCCAAAACAAAATAAGACTGAGATGACAGGAAGGAATAAAGGGAAGAAAATAAGAGGCAGAAAAACACAGGGAAGAAAGGCAACTCATTTTTATTCCAGGTTTCCCAGCACACACCAGGAGTCTGGGATCATTCAGTCAGGTCACATGATATAACAGAAACGAGGCTGAGTCCTGCTCTCTGAGGGTTACATGTGCTAGGAGAGTGGGCAGTACCTTGGGCATCACTTTATTTGCACAGCAACTCACAGAAGATTGGAGAAGGTTGATGATTTACCCAAGGTCCTATGGGCAATGAATAGGCAAGGGGACCTTTGGATGAGGATTTCCTTGGCTCTAAGTCTGAGCCCTCTGGAGATAGAAAGGCCTCATGTCATGGCAGGAAGTGTCCAGATTTCCATGTAAATGGTGCCAAGAAAATGTCCTGCCTTCCCCTGAAAAAGGAAGGGGCCATAGCTTCTCTCACGTAAAACACTCTCAGGAGACCTCTGCACAGAGTCACCTGGGAAAGTGGCAACTGGTGGGTAGGTGGCCTTCTGTGGGCATCCAGTGCCCCCTCTGCAAATAAGGAGCTTCCAGGCCAGCTATGGTGCTGGCATTGATTACGTTAGAGAAATACTTGTACCCTTCACCTCCAATCTGACCTATAAGTCTCTGTTCTTTACACCGGCACCGAGAGTCATTTTTCTCCAAACTCAAGCTGCCCTTTTTCACCTCTTGATCTCTCTTAGGAAATATCTTCTACCATTTCTGCCTAGCATAGTCTTTCCTCTTCTTTCAAGAAGACCTGGCCCATCACAAGCCAGGATACAATAAAGACACTTGCACATCCATGTTCATTGCTGCACTATTCACAATAGGCCAAGTCATGAAAACAGCCCAGATGCCCTACAATAGATGAGTAAATCCAAATGGATGTGGTACCTATACACAATGGAATTTACACAGCCATTAGAATAATATGTAATTTACATTGAAGTGGATAGACCTAAAACAAAGCATGTTAAGTGAGGTAAGCCAAGCTCAGAGAGACAAATGATACATGTTTTCTCCCATATGTGGAAGCTAGATCTAAAATAAATGATAAATTATACAGGTTTTTAGACATTCATATGAGACCAAAAAAAGATACTCTTAAGGGAGAAACACAAAGGTGCATATAAAATAATAATTATCAAAATGAGTTATAGGAAATGGAAACAAGAGGCTTTTATTTGGCTGTTTTTTCTTTTCTTTTCTTTTTGTCTTGTTTGTTCATTTTTCTGTCTTTGGGAGGGTAAGGGGGAGGTTACACAGAAATAGAGGGACAATGGATGAACAAATGTAGCAGTAATGCTCACTAGAACCTATGTCAAAATAAACCATACAACTTGTGAGCGTGATGGGAGGAAAAACTGAGAGAGAGCGAGGGAGGGAGTGACATTGCCCAAAAAGAAATGTACTCATTACCCAACTTATATCACTGTAACTGCTCTGTATATCACCTTTATATTTAAAAAAGGAAAAAGAAAAGACCTGATCCAGCAGTAGCACCTCCTCCATGAGACCTGCTTCCCAGGTGAATGAGTACCTGTGTCTCTTACACTTTGATCTTGGTACAGCTTCTGCAAAGTAAAATCCACACATGGCGAATGAATATCCTGTGCCTGTGTTTGGCAAATGAGTGACTGAGGGTCCTGAGCATGCTCGGGCTACTCTGGCTCTTCCAGGAATTCCTGGCCCACAGAACCACCCAGTTGTGTGTGGCCACAGATGACAGTCTGGATGCTCCTCAGACCCCGGCACAGCTGTTGGCATCCCCAGGAAAGCAGGAATGGTTTGATCCTCTATGGTTGCATCTGATACTTGCAGTCCAACTAGGACATGACAAGGAGAGCTGCCTTCCTTCCTGATCTTCCTCTCACTTGGTGTGAGAAACGGAGACTAAGGACTAATTTGGAAGAGAGGCACACCAGAAGAGTTGCCCACCATGGACCCATGCAGTCCCACTCGTTGGGGCCATGTTTGTCCTGCTCCTATCTGTTCTTCTAATGAATAGGTCAAGAAAGGTAGGAGTTGTTCACTCACAATGAGTGGCTGTACCTTCCTTTGCCCTTCATCAAGCTTGAGGACAAAGAATCAGGGCACAGGGTATTCTTACTTCCAGCCATTGGGGTTTACCCTTTTTCTCCCTCCTTCCCTCCCAACAGACACATTCTCAATTCAGTCTCCCACAAAAATTCAACACACACCTCTCAAGCAATTCTATTTCTTAAAGGCATCCAGGCATGGTGCAGAAAGTTGTTGGAGTTTTTTTTCTTTCCTTTCCCTCCTCCGGTTTAAAGAACCAAGTATTCCCTGTATCCTATCTGACCACAGTGGAATCAAGTTAGCTCTCAATAACAAAGCATACCGCAGAAATTTCTCTAATACATGGAAATTGAACAGCACACTCCTTAACAAGGCCTGGGTAACAGAAGAGATCAGAGAAGAAATAAAGCATTTCCTAGAACTCAATGAAAATGAAAACACCTCACAAAGAAACTTGTGGGACACAGCAAAAGCAGTCCTGAGGGGCAAATTTATTGCCCTCAGTGCCCACATCAAGAGAATGGAGACAGACCAAGTAAATAATCTCATGTTGCAACTAAAACAGCTAGAAAAACAAGAAAAAATGGGACCTAAAGCTACTAGACGAAGCCAGATAACCAAATTGAGAGCAGAGATTAACCAATTAGAAAATCAGAAAACCATAACCAAAATAAACCAAACAAAAAGCTGGTTCTTTGAAAAAATAAACAAAATTGATGGCCCGTTGGCAAGATTAATTAAAAAAAGAAGAGAGGAAACCCATATTAATAGGATTAGGGATGCCACGGGAAACATCACAACACGTACCCAAGATATCCAAACAATTCTAACAGACTACTTTCAAAAGCTATACTCTCTAAAGGAAGAAAATCTGGCGGAAATGGATGCATTTTTAGAGAAATACAAGTTACCCAAACTGAGCAAAGAAGAAGTTAACCAATTAAATAAGCCAATATCCTATAATGAGATACAGGAAGCTATCAAAAGTCTTCCAACAAAAAAAAGCCCAGGACCAGATGGATTCACAGCAGAATTCTATAAGACCTTTAAAGAAGAACTAATACCCATACTCCTCAAGCTCTTCAGAGAAACAGAGAAGGAGGGAGCTATCCCAAACTCATTCTACGAAGCCAATATCACACTCATCCCCAAACCAGGCAAAGACCCAACCAAAAAGGAGAATTACAGGCCAATCTCCTTGATGAACACAGATGCAAAGATCCTTAACAAGATTCTAGCTAACAGAATCCAGAAACACATAAAAAAAATAATACACTATGATCAGGTAGGCTTCATCCCAGAGACACAGGGATGGTTTAACATACGTAAGTCAATAAATGTAATCCAGCATATCAACAGAGCCAAGGTCAAGAATCACATGATTATCGCCACAGATGCAGAAAAGGCCTTTGATAAAATTCAACATTCATTCATGCTAAAAGCTCTGGAGAAAATAGGAATAGAAGGAACATTTCTAAAAACAATAAAAGCCATTTATGACAGACCAATAGCCAATATTATACTTAATGGGGAAAAGCTACAACCAATCCTCCTAAAAACAGGAACAAGGCAAGGATGTCCACTGTCTCCACTCCTCTTCAACATAGTCCTAGAACCCTTAGCCAGGGCAATAAGGCAAGAAAAAGACATTAAAGGGATCCGCATAGGGAAAGAAGAAGTGAAACTATCCCTTTTTGCAGACGACATGATACTATACCTCCACGATCCCAAAAACTCCATCCCCAAACTTTTAGAAATCATAAGTCACTTCGGCAAAATAGCAGGATACAAAATAAACCCACAAAAATCAGTTGCCTTCCTATACACTGATAACGCACAGGAAGAGAGGGAAATAAAGGGAGCAACCCCATTCACAATAACCTCCCAAAAAATAAAATATTTAGGAATTAACCTAACCAAAGATGTAAAAGAACTATTTAATGAGAACTATAAAAAGTTAAAGAAAGAAATTGCAGAAGACACTAGGAAATGGAAAGACCTCCCATGCTCCTGGATAGGCCGACTTAATATAGTAAAGATGGTGATACTTCCAAAATTAATATACAAATTCAATGCAATTCCTATTAAAATCCCAATGACGTACATCACTGAAATACAGAAAACAGTCCAAAAATTTATATGGAACAACAAAAGACCTAGAATAGCCAAAACAATTCTAGGGGATAAAGACAATATGGGAGGGCTATCCATGCCGAACTTCAAACTCTACTACAGAGCTATAATCACAAAGACAGCATGGTACTGGCACAAAAACAGACCCGAAGACCAATGGAACAGAATAGAAGATCCAGATATAAATCCACAGGCCTACAGCCAGCTGATATTCGACAAAGGAGCCAAAGACATACAATGGAAGAAACACAGCCTCTTCAACCGCTGGTGCTGGGAAAACTGGGCAGCCACATGCAGAAAACTAAAAGTGGACCCCAGCCTATCACCATGCACCAACATCAACTCAAAATGGATTAAAGACCTTAACATTAAACCTGAATCTCTGAAACTACTGCAGGACAGAGTAGGAGAGACACTTGAACTAATAGGCACAGGAAGGAACTTCCTGAACAGAGTCCCAGGGTCACAACAAGTTGGAGAGAGACTCGACAAATGGGACTACCTTAAAATAAAAAGCTTCTGCACAGCTAAATCTATCGCAACTAAGCTAGAAAGACAACCAACTAATTGGGAAAAAATATTTACCAGCAATATATCAGACAAGGGGTTAACATCCTGTATATACAGGGAACTCAAGAAACTAATCCCTCCCAAACCTAACAAACCAATTACTAAATGGGCAAGGGAACTAAAGAGGGACTTCTCAAATGAAGAAATAAAAATGGCAAAGAAACACATGAGGAAATGTTCATCATCCCTGGTGGTGAAGGAAATGCAAATAAAGACAACCCTGAGATACCACCTTACCCCAGTCAGAATGTCCCACATCCACAAATCAGCCAACAACAAATGCTGGAGGGGATGTGGAGAAAGAGGAACCCTATTACACTGCTGGTGGGAATGTACACTTATACAACCACTTTGGAAAGCAGTCTGGAGGGTCCTTAGAAAGCTAGAGATTGACCTCCCTTACGACCCAGTCATACCACTTCTAGGCATCTACCCTGAACAACAGGAACCGATATACAAGGACACGTGCACCTCCATGTTTATTGCAGCACTGTTCGCAATAGCTAGGATATGGAAACAACCTAGGTGCCCCACCACAGATGAATGGATCCAAAAATTGTGGTATCTATACACAATGGAATATTATGCAGCCATTAGAAATGACAAAATAATGGCATTTGCAGGGAAATGGATGGAGCTAGAAGGAATCATGTTGAGCGAGGTAAGCCAAGAACGAAGAGACAAACGGTACATGGTCTCCCTCATAAGTGGATGCTAAATCCAAAAGGTTAGTGATACGACAAAACTAACAGGACTTAAGAAACAAAGAACTCCCGCTCATCTGGTTGAACCACTACTAAATATTCTCATGCTGCTGATCACAAATATGGTATATAACATGTGAACACTGTTATATATTACAGACTGTGGTAGACAATTTGCTCCAGGGAAGTTAGAATGAACTTGTGACTTTGAAATTATGTAATCATTTAATCACAATCAAAAAAAAAAAAAAAAAAAAGAACCTCGGGGAAGGGAGGGAGGGAGGGGATGGTAGGGGGAAAACAATGGAGGGGGTAACAATGTTCAAGAGGAAGTGTACTCATAACCTCACTCATGTAACTGTGACCCTCTGTATAGTAGCTTTACAATAAAAAAAAAAAAAAAAAAAATAAAGAACCAAGTATTGGGGAAATGACCTCACAGAGACATACCACCAACACCAAATGAGAGCCATCTGTACAGATAAAACAGAAACTCTTGGGCCACAGCAGGAGAGATGTGTGGTTCATTCAATCTCAGAGGGGCACTTTATGCTTGGCTTTCCTTTTTTTTTTCTTTTCCTCTCTCTAACACAGAAGACGCCTCACTCAGCATAGGAAACAGGAAGGAACCCGTTGTTTTAAATAGCAGAGAGCAGAGAATTGACCCATTGTGGTCTGTCCATTTACAGAGTGTCGGCCAGGGCAGCCTGTGCCATTCTGCATTCCCAAGATTCAGGTCAAGGGGCACAGTCAGGCTCTTCCTCAGACTGCCTGGAAATACCCAGCTCAGGCTTTTCATAAGAGAATTGGCGAAACCCCAGCTTTCATCTTCCTAGAAACTTTATAATACTGCTGACTTAAAAATAAATAAAAAGTAAAACTTTGAAAAGACCAAAGTAAAACCACATGAGTAAAAACTTAGAAGAAAACCTAGAAGTCAGACAACATGTTTTCTTCCCTATCTTTGTGCAGACAGGGATGTCTGCAAGCCTCCTTCTTTACTGTGCCCATGGCTTTTTTTCTTACTTTTCTGGGGTCTGAAGCATCTGACTCAGGGGTGGTATCTGCTGGGACCAAGAGCCCCACGTGAAAGTAATTGTGTACACAGGGAAGGTGATCCCTCTCCATCCTGGCCCACCAATCCCGAATCAAGGCTGTTGGACTCAGGATCTCAAGGGTTAATCTGTCTCCAATCCATCATTATGACAGTCAAGCAAACAAATTAGTCCTGCCCAAAGCTGTCCTGCCCTCAGAATTTAATTGTCTGAAAGAGCTTTGAATAGTGCCTGAGGTTCAGGCAGGGAGCCAGGGCTCAAGATGGAACCCAAGGGAGATGAGAGTATAAGGTCTCCTGTGCTGCAGCTATCACTCCCTCAGTGTCCTTCCTGTACAATCTTTGTCAAAGCCCACCTCAGGGCCATCTAACTCCCAACAGATGAGCCTAGGGCCTTGGAACTGATTCACCTATGTCTTCTTCTGAGCCACCGTGACCACCTACAGTCTTGTGCTCATGTTATGTCCTCCCCAACCTGTCTCTGACTTTAACATCCCAGGGAGGGCCCTAAATACTGAATCCCTAACCCAGGAATGTCTTCTGTAGTTCTTGGAACCACTTGGGTTTTTATTTTGGTCTAATACTGAAGACGACTTCTACTATCAAGGGGAGTAAGAAAATCACCCTCTATGATACATTCCCATGATTCCTAGGGGAATATTAGCCTAACTCCTGATGTTATGGCAGCTGAGGGAAAATATAGCTCAGTGGTTATCCCTCTCTAGGATCCTGAATGGACTCCATAGGTGATCCTGGAGATTGTGGATTGGGAAAGCCTTCCACTTTTTCATCTCTTTGAAGCCCAAGATGTCTACAGGTATCAGTATCAGCCAAAGAGTGGGTCTTATCACAGACAAAAAGTTAGAGTAACCATATAACTTATCATCTGAATACACACTGTTGAGAGTGAAATGGAGAGCTATTCATAGTTAAACCACACAACAGATATAGACAATGAATGTCCAAGGCAAGCTAAGACATCTGGTATACCTCTGAACTGTGAATTCTAAATTGTTATGAGATTCAGTGTTTTATTTATAATCAATACCCAGTGTACAACAAGGAAGAGGTGATCGAGGAAGGGGAAAAGAGGCTGTCAGAAACCAAGACAAGAACAGGGAAGGAATCAGCTTACTCCAAAAAAGGCTAGCTCTAGTATAGACTTGAGTAAATCCAGTTTCTTACTCTTGTCTGAGCTGCTCTCTAACTTTCTCCTCTGCTGCCAGAGACAGCAGAGTCTTGACTTCTGGAGTTGGACTTTAGGCTCCCTCCCCTTTTGCCTAACTTTGAGCCTATCAGAAGACAGAGCCTCAGGTCTGCAACACTCATTCATATTTGGCTTCCTGTCAGAAGGTCTAGGCAGAGGCTAACATGGTAACACATTCCTATAACCACAGAACTGTGGAGGCTAAAGCCAACCTAGGGAACCCTATCTAAGAAGAAAAAAGAAATGGAAAGAGGGCTGGGAAGGTAGCTCAGTGGTAGAGTGTTTGCCTTGCACACATGAGCCCTGGGTCGATTCCTCAGCACCACATAAGCACCACAAAGGCCGGAAGGGGCGCTGTGGCTCAAGTGGTAGAGCCCTAGCTTTGAGCTGAAGAGTTGAAAGACAGTGCCAAGGCCCAGAGTTCAGGGCCAACATGACCAACAACAACAACAACAACAACAGCAAAAAGAAATGGAAAGAAAAATACCTAGTCAGAGGAAATCCCTTTCATCCTTTCTTATAGCTAGTAAAAGCCAGATCTAGTATTTATGTCTTCCCCTGTCATGAGCAAAGCCAGAGACTCAGAAGCCACTACTTACTGGTGGTTCATGCCTATAAGCTTAGCTTCTCAAGAGCTGAGATTTGAGAATATTGGTTCAAGTCAGCCCAAGTAGACAAATCTGACAGCTTCTTAGCTACAATTAACCAGCAAAAAGCAGAAGTGAAGCTGTAGCTCAAGTGGTGCTAGCCCTGAGTAAAACAAAAAGCCAAACAAGAGTATAAGACCTTGAGTTCAAGCCCCAGTACTAGCACAGAAGAGGAGGGAAGAGGAGGAGGAAGAAGAGGAGGAGGAGGAAGAAGGAGGAGGAGGAGGAGGAGGAGAAGGCCAACCTCTGTCCAGAGCCAAAATTATCTGAAGTGAATGTATGTTAACCTTTCTCTTTGGATCTTAAACGATTTTTTAACGTCTCTGTAAGAATAAAATATATCAACATTTTTAAGGAAAAATCTTCAATGGAAAGTTCTTTTTGCATTTAAAACCTAGAACTTTTTTGATCTACTTACAGAAGGGGATAACTTCTTAACTGACCTAGAATAGAATATTCTATAATATACCTTACATTGACATGAGCCAAAGTGGGTAGAAAGATGAAATTATTCTTATAGAAATATAATTCTCTTGATTCAAGAAAATTATCACATATAAAATAACATAGCACTTGAAAAAGATTCTCTATGTGATAACAAAAATAAAGGAAGGAAGGAAAGAGAAGAGAGAAGAAGAAAGAAAAGAAAAGAAAAATAAGTATGGAACAAACATGTTTTGTATTCTTATATAAATTTTGCTGAATAATAGATTAGCACTTAAAACCAGCTATTCTTGGAAGAGTTGTTTATTATTCTCCCATTTTCCTGTGTAGTTGTTGTTAGTGGACTCACTTCTTATTAGATTGTGATCTCCCAAGGCCAAGATTTTTACTCTGCTTGTATTTGCTGTCTGTCAGAAAGATGCTCAATAACTATTTGATCCCTAGGTCAAAAAAAATCATATTAAGAGCCAGGTTCTGGTGGCTCATGCCTGAAATCCTAGCTACTCAGGAGACTAAGATCTGAGGATCACAGTTCAAAGCTAGCCCAGGCAGGAAAGACCGAGCTGTGTGCCTCAAAGTAGTATCGCACTAACATTGAGCTCAGGGACAGCACTCAGGCCCTGTAATCAAGCCCCAGGACTGGAAAAAAAAATTAAAAGTCACTAAGCACCAAGTTATGATAACAAATACAAATGGCTTTCATTTCTTTAAGTCTTAGATTGAACCAAGAAACAAATATCTAATTATTTTCAGCTTTCAAGAATTAAATCTATTTCATGTTTTTCAAGTTTTCATCATAGAGGTCCTTCACATCTTCAGTTAACTCGTAGGTATTTTATTTTTTGTGGGGCTATTACATAAGCGGTTGCTTTCCTAATTTCAGCTATGCTCTTCTCGTTATTGGCATACAAGAAAACCATTGATGTCTGAGGGTTAATTATATACCCTGCCAAAGTTTCTCACCAGCTCAAGTAACTTAGGAGTAGAGTCCATGGAGTTCTTTAAATACAAGATCATGTCATCTCCAAAGAGGGAGAGTTTTACTTCATCTTTCCCAATTTGGATCCCCTTTATAAAAAATAAAAAAGAAAGAAAGAATTAAATCTCAAGCTGAAATTATAACTCAAGTGATAGAGCATTTGCCTAGTAAGCACAAAGCCCTGGATTCAATCCTGAGTACTGAAAATTAAGTAAGTAAGTAAGCCAGAGTAGATACAGAATGACATGAATCATTTCTACTTTTAAGCTGTTGTGTCTTTTAAAAATAAATAAATAATGTCAGGATGCTTTTTCATATATACCATGTGACAAATACACACCTTATTTACTATATATGTACATATCTATATATCTATATATCTATATCTTACTTACAAAAACTAAATGCAATTTTGTGCGTAGTATCTCATGAAGACAAATATGGAGAACTGATGAGTGAGACCCTCGTGGCCACACCCACATATGTTGTCATCAGTGGACTAAAGCTCAAAGTGTAGCATTGGAGAGGACATTCCATAGAAACCTTGAATGTTCCTAGAAACAACTCCTTGTCTAATACTGCACCTGAATGTGAGGTAGTCCCTACAGGATACAATCCACTTGCAATAGGAAGTGTCATTTAGGATGAACTGTTAGCAAAACAAAACAGAATCGCAAGCTCACTAAAGGCCATTGCTTTCCATGTTCTAATCCTGAAGATAGGCATTGCTGGCCGGTGCTGACATTCATCTCTGCATGGTAGAATATCTCCCTTTCCTCAGCAGCTGCTTCCTAATCACCTGGCGGGGGCCTAAGATCAGTTCTGGATGGGTCAAGGGCGACTTGACATTAAGCCCAGAACTCCCACCTTCTTCTCTTGGGCCCTGTGCTCAGTTTACTGCTCCCAGCCTCCTCATTTGTTAGCATTTCTCTACTCCAAAACCTCTTTGAACCTTTTGGCAAACTGACCTCAATGAAGTATGTAACTAGGTTCTGATCAGTTGATCTGACCTTTTCTCCTTCCTGCTGGCTGGGTTACAGACAAGATGGTAGAGGAAGTAATCATCTTAGCCCATGATATAAACTTGGGAAATGAGCCTAATACAGTGGAAGAATAATATAGAAAGAGACCTCACGGCTGTGCAAACTTTGGATGAATGTAGGTTCCCAACCTCCCCACCACCACCCAAGAGAGAAGTTAGGAGAGGGTAGGCTCAGAAGTGCATGCCAAATGGAAAGTTCTTAGCAGCTCAAAGGCATGTGAGTTCCTCTTTAAGGTTCCTTCTGACAAAGGGTGGGATGAGACATTGGCCCCTCCAAGGAGGCAATAGCAGCTGTCACCTGCTATGTAACCAAATGCCACTCTGCTTTGTATTAGCTGGAGCACGTCCCCCGTCTCGACCATGCGGAAAGATGCCAGAGAATTCATGTTGGTGTTAAGCCAGGTAGAATTAACACTCCTTGTTGCCTTTATCCTAGATTAGTTTAATAACTGTCTTTGTAGGTTTTATTCAGAGCTTCTCAAAACTGCTAGTAAATAACTTCTTTGGATCTACATGCAAGAGAATGAAGTACAAGTACACCTCGGGAGCCCAAATGGAAATTGTTGACACAAGCCAGATGTGTCTTAAAAATGCCTTTTGGACAAAGAGTTCTGTTCTTGAGGAACATTCTAGTGCAGGGACCAATGTCTGACTGTCCCCAGGACCACTTCCTCCCTGCCCTGCTCCCCACCAACCCCTGGCTTTCAACTCCCTCAGAGGTCCCTGTAAGAAGAATCCCTCCCCACGCTGTCCTTCCCAGAGCAAGCAAGGGGGGGCAGGGGAGACTGTATCTCTCCTCTGCAAGCTGAGGGGCTGGGGGATGGGGAGCCCTGAGGGGTCACAGCTGTATAGACCACCCACTGCCCCAATGGCTCCCAGAAGGAGGACGGAGAGAAATCCAAGACAAATGAAGTCAGGTGTGGAGGAACCAAGCCAACTTTAACTAGATACCACAGAGACCTTCCTGAGTCTTCCTTGAGAACCCCCTCCACACACACATACACACACACACACACACACACACACACACACACACACACACACACACACACACACACACACACACCAGCACTTCTGTTTCCTGCTCAGTGCTGAGCAGGACTGTCAATGAAGCTATCATCTCTATCATCTCTGAGCCAGCTCAGCCTTCTGGCCACTGGAAACCAAGATAAAAGTGAATCCGGTTATCCTCATGGATATCCAATACATGCCTCCAGGTTTTACATATAGCTTTGGAGACTTCTAAGTTGTCATGCGTTGGTCATCTCTGCTGGAACTCTTAATACCTTGGATCCTAGTATGCTGAGTGAGATGTGGAAGGCACACCGATCACACCCCCGAGATCATATTGGAAATGCAAGTTATCCCACCACACAATGCCAGCACGAGCTCTGCAAACATTCCTCCATGCACTCCAGCCCAGGGCATTGGTGAGGACACTGTTTCACAAAGTGCTAGAGGATGAGTGGAGAGGCTTATTGTATACCACACATCATGATTAGACATCTCTCTTAGAAAGTCATTGGGTGATGTCCCCCTCAGGGTCTCTTCTCTTGCTCTGCGCTCACACAAGACACCATAACTTGTCCACCACAGCCATCTCCCAGCTCTTCCCCATTGTCCACTTAATGCAAGCATGATCCTCCTGCTCTCCAAAGATAAGCCATTCTTCAGGAAACAAACCATGAGGGAATAGAGAGCCTCTGGCAATCCCTTTGCCAGGAGTGAGATAAGATCTAGATGCATGAAATCAGAGAGGGCAAACACAGCCAGTAATCTGAAGACCAGTGTCCTAGAAGTTTCTAGAAGCTACTTTCCTTCTTGATAACAATTAAAAGACACAAAAGGAAAAGTCCCTTTCCTCTCTCCTGGATGGCCTGCCTCTGATGTACCTATAAGAAGACCCACGGATGACAAATGGACAGACATGGTCCAACCCACAGAGAATAGCCAACAGGCTGAGAATTGGAGAGCACCCAGGTCCCCACAGCTCTGGAACCATTTGTCTGGGCTCTCTCCTTTGCTGAGACAATTTAATCTCTTGGTTTAGCCACTTGGTGAGACAAGAATCTAGTTCTCATAGTCAAAAACTGTAGCCACCTTTATGGATTTCTTTTGCTAGGAAAACATCATTCCTCCCTGAGCACAGCACTGCCTTCAAGACATTTAAACCAGCAGCACAAAGTGGTGTTTCAAGACCCTGGTCCACCTTCTTGGCCTTCTGGGTACCGGATGAACCTTTCTCCTTGCCCCAGCAACTTGTCTCAGAGTCATTGGGTCCTTTTTAAGTGGTAAGAAAAGGTTTTAGGTTCAGTAACAAACATTTGACAACCGCCAACCTTTTATTATCTCACAACCTCTCTTCTCTCTCTGTTCTTCTCAAGCTGAGATAAAAATTTTTCTCATTTTCTCATGCAGTGAAGTTTAAAGGTCTCTTTTTATTGCTTGATTCTCGGCCAACACCATGCCTTTCATAGTCTTTGTATCCCAAAGAGCTTATTCAAGGTATTTTCCTAAGACAAAAAAACAATCCCTTCCCTAAGAAGAATTCTAGCATCGATCCTCAACAAGGGATGTGTGTGTGTGTGTGTGTGTGTGTAAGTAAAATTCAGGACAGTTCCCATTGAGGAATCTCCAAGAGGTAATAACCTCCACAAATCATGGAGTTCCCCGGTTGATCTCGCTCAGGGATTCACATCTTAATTATTATGGAACACTCCTAATAGATTTATCTCCATGCCTGGGATGGCCTCTTCCCAGCTTTGTTTTCAGCCAGAGTGAGGCCTTGTGTAGACTCCTGTACTCTGATCTCAAACTTTTTGTCCAGACTTTGCCTCCCAGTACCCTCCCATTGACACATGCTCTACTCCAAGCAAAGGAAAGGTGCTTCTCCCTCACTCCCCCAATCTCACATCTTCATGAGGAAATGATGATACCTCTTCTCATGCAATTCTTCTCATGCTGTGTAGGCACGTTCTTAGCCCCTCTCCATCCCAAGAACCCATCTGACATGCAATGAACTCGTACGCAGCCCTTACTGTGTCAGGCACTAGACTAGGCTGGGGATTCCACAGGAATTAGAGAGATCTAGGGCTTATGGTCACAAAGTTAACATCTGGCAGGGGAAAAGCATTATGGGGAAACAAATGATTAGACACATAATTAAGTACAATTATGACCAGAGCATATGAGCTCTCCTGAAAGGAGGGGGATAAGGAAACAATGCTCATCCCAAACTCTCTTGAGGGTGTGGAGGAGGGCATGGGGAAGGGCGAGATACGGCAGGAACACACACTTCCAGTGGGAAGAACCTGGCTTCCAACTCTGGTGCTGACTCTTCCATTTGTTGCGCCAAGAGCAAACAAGTTACTTAATCTCTCAAAGCCTCTGGTGTTTTCATCTGTAAAGCAGGGATAATAATGCCTGGCATAGCACCTTGGGATCACAACTATTGAATAGAATGTTAAAAGTTTCACCACTCTGTAATGTTACACCATACAAAGGGAAATGCTAATCTATGTGCAGAATTTCAAAGCAGATAGCTGAAGACTGCTAACATAATCTTGAACCCATTTGCTTACACCTGTCATCATGGCTACTAAGGAGACTGAGCTCTGAGGAACCTGGTTCAAAGCCCACCCAGGCAGGAAAGTACATGAGACTTTTATCTCTAACTAACCACCAAAAAGTGGGAAGTGGCTCAAGAAATAGAGTTCAAGCCTTGAGCAAAAAGCTAAGCACCTAGGTCAGTAGTAGCAGAGCTAGGGAGCCTCTCTGCCCTTTGCCTTAGCCTAGTGAGAGGTGGGGGTTTAATGGGTAGCCCCTAGAGTTGGGACTTGGTACCCAACTGCTGCCTGGAAGCTAAAGCACCCTGTGTTATTGAGTTGGAGGGCACCATTGATGGACGAACTCGAGAAGCTCATGAAAGGCATCTCAAAGCTCCCGTCCAGGATGGAGGGGGGAAATTTCCCTCTACAGCCCTGCAGCTCAGGGTGAGCTGGCAGCCATTAAAGCCCACACACATTCAGGTTGCTCACCTGAGAATCTTCCTTCGGCTGGCTCCTATCAGGGTTTCAGAAGCCCAAGGACAGAGACCCAGAAGGCAAAAGGAATGGAGAGGCCAAGGGGAGGGAAGGTAGGTTGCACCTACCTTAGCTGATCAGAATGACAGGTGGAGGATGAGATAGGGGAAGGAAAAATGAAGAAATGTTTTCATGGAGAAAAATAATGCTGTGTGTGTTTCACTAAGAAGGGAGGAAAGGAAGCAGAGAAACATAGGGAGGAAAAGGGGAAGGGGAGAGGAAAGGAAATTATTTACTCCATTAACCTTTCCAATTCCAGTATGTTTTCTCCATTTCTAATGACATCCCAGCAGGAATGTCATACACAGACACCCAAGCAGTTGATTCTCATCATGAGGCTGACATTAATGGATTAAGGCTGATTGAAAAGCTGGCTTTCATGGACTTTATTTTCTAAATTAATTCTAACTGGAGCCTACTTTTACTTCATTTTTATTTTTACTTTATTTATTTACTTTGTCACTGGTCCTGGGGCTTGAACTCAGGGCCTGGCACTGTCCCTGAGCTTTTGTGCTCAAAGCTACCATTCTACCACTTGAGCCACAGCTCTATTTCTGGCTTTTTTTGTTTGGTTTTTTTTGTTTTGTTTTTCAGTTAATTAGAGATAAGAGTCTCATGGAGTTTCCTGTCCAGGCTGGCTTTGCATTGTGATCCTCAGATCTCAGCTTCCTGAATAGCTAGGATTACAGGCATGAGCCACCGGCACAGGGCTACACTTTGTTTTTTTTCAAAGCCTAACACCACATAAAATGCCACACTATTGTATAAAACTTTATGTACCACAACCATGTTCATTGCAGTATTATTTACCATAGCTAAGATATGGGATCAACTCTTCAGTAGATGCATGGAGCAAGAAACTGTAATAGATAGATAGACAGACAGACAGACAGACAGATAGACAGACAGACAGACAGATAAATAGATAGATAGATAGATAGATGCATATATATATATATATATATATATATATATATATATAATGTAATTCTATGCTTCCCTCAGAAAAAATGACATCACCCCATTCATAAGGAAATGGAGAAAATGGAGCCTTGGAAAAAAATCATATTAAGTGAAGTAATACAGCCCAAAGAAACAGAGGCTCCACAGTTTCCCTCATTTGTAGTGATTAATATATGCCTAGGAGAGTCCTAGCAGAGGATCATAGTAGTTATGTACACATGACCACATAAAATGATGCTAATTGAAATGATCTCTACAATATGGAAATGAGAGAGAGAGAGAGAGAGAGAGAGAGAGAGAGAGAGAGAGAGAGAGAGAGGTTGTTTTCTTTTTTTTTCTTTTTCTTTCTTTTCTTTCTTTTTTTTTAGTGTACTTTTTGCAGTTATTTCTTTGGTCCTTTTTTTCTGCTCTGGTTTATTCCCTGTGGTCACTGTTTCTGATTTTGGTACCCTTTTCTTGTATACTAGTTTATCTGATTAGGGGAAGGGAAGGATAATCACAGAAACAGTAGGACAAAGGGTGAACAATGCAACAGTGATACTCACTAGAGATACCATGTTAGAAATTAACTTTACAACTTGAGGAGGATGGGAGCAGGGGGAGAGGTAGGGAAAGCAGGAGACAATGAGGGAGGGGTTAACTCTGCTCAAGAAGAAATGTATTCATTACCTTACTTGTGTAACCACTCTGCACATCACCTTTACAATAAAATTTAAAATAAATAAAAATAATAGAAGCAACATACATAGTAGCAAAAATGAAATAGTAAAACTCTTAACTTTATTTGTCCCCCAAAAGAATGTACTGGTCAATGAGAGTACTTTTTTTTTTGTCGGTTGTAGGGCTTGAACTCTGGGCCTGGGCGCTGTCCCTCAGCTCTTCAGCTCAAGGCAAGCACTCTACCATAGTGCCCACTTATGGCTTTTTCTTCTTATGTGGTGCTGAGGAATCGAACTGAGCCACCTTCCCAGCCCAATGAGAGTACTTTTATAAGGAATCATTATGTAGCCATTAAGAGCAATGTTTACAAAAAGTTTTCAATGACTAGAGCAAATAATGGGTTAAACTAGAGCAAATAATGGGTTAAAAGGTTAGAAAAGGATGCAGAATATAAAATTATACATTCAGTGTGATCTATATTATGAATATATGTGTTTGTAAGAAAAAAATTGGAGGGGCTGGGAAGGTGGCTCAGTGGTAGAGTGCTTGCCTTGCATGCTCGAGGCCCTGGGTTCGATTCTCCAGCACCACATAAGCAAAAAGAAAAAAGCCGGAAGTGGTGCTGTGGCTCAAGTGGTAGAGCACTAGCCTTGAGCTGAAGAGCTGAGGGACAGCGCCCAGGCCCAAGCCCAGAGTTCAGGCCCCATGACCGGACCCAAAAAAAAAAAAAAAAGAAAAAAGAAAAAAATTGGAGTAAAACATACCATTCAAATCTGCCTGAATTGTGAGAATTTCATAATGTTTCTTTCCTTATGCTCATCTATATTTTCAGGTCCAAAAAAATAAGTATTGTTTCTATATCTATCATTTAAAAAAAAATAAAAGCACTGGATACTTTGTGGGGAATGGGAGTGTGATGGGAGCGAGAAGGTCTTTTTTAGGTTCCAGCCTGGAAGAGTATAAACTCTGCACCTGGAGCTTCCCCCCCCCCACCCCCTCCACACACACATACCCATGCTTTGATCCAAAGCTTCTTCCTACCCAGCTGTCTCCATGGACCATCCTGTCATGCCCCAAACCCTCAATTCCTGTCCGTGTTTTCCCTCTTGAATATCCTGATGTGATTGCCAAAGGAAGCCAGGGTCCAGCCCCATGATCTTCCCCTGCTCTCTCCAACTATGGCATCCAAGATGGCACCACACCACTCAGAAAAAAATGTTCCTAAGTCTCCTCACTTTCTTTGCATTCAATTAAGGCCAGCATCTCCCTCCAGATTCACTCCACAACTTGAGGAAGATTCAGTCCACCTCTGTCTTCAGAAGTCAGTGTGGCAGAGCATTGCTGTAGAGAAAAGGCCTAGCGTGGGTCGTGGTTTCACTAGTTCCAGTCTCCTTGAGGAACTGACATGGGAATAAGAAGAGGACTTTGGGGTCAGATGCCACTCACTAATTTCACAACTGTAGGAAGTAAGAAATCAGCACTCCCCGGTACCTATGAGTCTGTCACCTGCAAAAACTGACTGCAGTTATAGTCCAGATGAGATGATCCTCGCGTGTCCAATGGCTTTGTAAGTGTACAATGGGGGCAAAAAGAGGAGATGTGACAGTAAAATCAAAGGAGTGTGTGTGTGAGAGAGAGAGAGAGAAAGAGAAAGAGAGAAAGAGATGGGAAGATGCAGAATTGTTGGCTTCCAAGATGGAGGGAAAGGAACTTAGCAGACCTAAGGACCTTTCCTATTTCCTACAAAAAAGGAAACAGACTATCCCCTAGACAGTTCTAGGTTGGAAGACAACCCTACCAACACCTTGATTTTAGGACTGTAACCTTCAGAATGGTAAGATAATAAAAGTATACTGCTTTGAACCACTAAGCTTGTGGTCATTTGTTATAGCAGCAAGCAGTGAGGGTCTGCCTTCATCTGTGAAGACACAGAGGATCGCTAGAAATGGGGGTATGGTTCAGGTGGTAGAGCACCTGCTAGCAAACACTGCCACCAAATAAAAAAGAAAGAAAGAAAGAAAAGAAAAGATAGTAGCTGGGCACTAATGGCTCATACCTGCATTCCTAGCTATTCAGGAAGCTGAGATCTTAGGATCACAATTTAAAACCAGACCAAATAGGAAAATCCATGAGACTCTTTTTTGCCCGCTGTGGGACTATCTCCAACTAACCAGCAAAAAGCTGGAAGTGGAGGTATGGCTTAAGTGATAAAACAACAAACTTCATTGAAAAACAACTAAGGGACAGCCCCCAGGCCCAGGGTTTAAGCCCCAGGACCACAAAAGAGAAACAGAAAAAGGAAAAGATAATAATTTGCACCTCAGGGTTTTGTTGTATCACAGGGATATTGTCCATGCCATGCTGAGAAGTGGTAGCTCTATTTCTCACTGTTCTGAGCATTGCCTCATATTTGTATAGCAGTTTCTAGAACATTTAAGACACATACACTGAAGTCAAACCAGAGAGGAAGGGAAAGTAGCCTTTATGATACTCGTCATCACTTTACCTGTGACACTATGGGAGCTCCGAGAAGTTAAACAAATTGCCCAAGATCACACAGCTAGTGACAAAAAAACTGACAACATTTCACTCTTGATCCTTAAATTCGAGTGGATAATTTACTACCTTTGTAGTGATCAGCTAGGGAAAAACAGAGCGTTGCCTGCTGATTTGAGGCAGGGGCCTGAGACTGGTGCCCAGGAATCAGTCTCTTATCTTCTTATTTTACACAGGTTCATTTAGAGACCTCATTTTGAGAAATGTAGCCACAGGGCTGGGGGAGTGTGGCTCAGGATGCTTGTCGAGCATTTGTAAGTCTCTGGCTTTGTCTAAGCACTGGGGAAAAACCAGGCTCACTGTGGAATAGTGTCTTGGAGAAATGCTGCCCAGCTCCCGTAGCTGACAGCTGTGGAGCTGAAGGATGCTCCCAGCCGCTCCCACTTCTCTGAGGAAATGGAAAGATGCAGCTTCCCCATCATGTGGTCCATATGTTATTTTGAAAAGTCTCAAGGCCACCAAAGATTTGAGCAATGACCATTCACAGACCCACCACTTAGATGAAAGGATTGTTAGCTTCTTGCCATCTTTACTGCATCTCTGTGTATCCCACAGACATTCCTCTTGGGTTGAACCAAATATGCAACTGACACTTGGACTTCATCTCAACTGCACCTCAAAAGCAAACCTGTAATCCTAGCTACGCAGGAGGTTGAGATCTGAGGATTGAGGTTCAAAACTAGCACAGGCAGAAAAGTCCGTGAGACTCTACCAAAAATTAAAAGCCAGACGTGGAGCTATGGCCAAGTGGTAGAGTGCTAATCTTGAACAGAAAAGCTCAGAAACTGCCTAGGCCCTGAGTTCAAGTCTCAGGACTGGCACCAAAAAAAAAAAAAAAAGGCAGGGACATGTTTCTACTACCTACAATAAACCTTCGTAGTCAACAAATTTGGAACCTCTTCAATTCTCCATCATTCAAATTTCCTTTGTTCCCACAATTCTTTGATAGGTGTCTATTTGTATCTTTTTAAAATCAGGAGCCATGTCCTCCTCCCTTTGATATGACAGCTCTAGATGGATCCTGAGGATTTCAAGGGTGATACGGAAATGGGAGTCCCCTAAGTTTCCATGCCCCAATATGAACATGAATCCAAGGTTGGTTTTCCCCTGGAAGTTAAGTCTAAGGACACTACGTTCTTCCCCATCTAGGACAAAGCCCCCCTTCCCTTGCTATTAGTGGTAGTGGACGGCATTGAGGTTGTCACCTGTCACCATGATGCCCCCATAAGAGCAATAATCATGACCAGCAAACTGGCCCCTCCATGGTCAAGCTGAAATCCACTCAGAATCTTCAGACTACCACGTAAGCACCTCATCCATTAAGCCACAGGAATCCAAAAGGGCGCTGAAGCCCACAACTACCATGACATCTCATGGTCAGGGAAGCTCATGCACTTCTATCTGATGTCCTCTTCTTCTAGTTGTCTTCCTACCTGCCTTAGTAGAAGGACCAGAATGTTCTAGATGGCTCAGAATGAATATATTCTGGTGGGAGTCTGGCCTGGCTCCTTTCTAGGTCTTTCGGCCTCACTTAAGCTTCTCCCAGTGGTCATCAAGGTATACAGTTTTCTGCTCAAGGTATACTGTTTTCCTCTGCATGTCCTGAGTCTGCCATGACAGCCAGTTCAAATAAGGGACATGTCATCATAAAAATGAGCTCCTTCTGAGGTATAAAAGCACATACAGTCTTGGGGCTGGGAAGGTGGCTCAGTGGTAGAGCGCTTGCCTTGCATGCATGAGGCCCTAGGTTCGATTTCTCAGCACCACATAAACAGAAAAAGCTGGAAGTGGCGCTATGGTTCAAGTGGTAGAGTGCTAGCCTTGAGCTGAAGAGCTGAGAGACCAGGCCCAGGCCCAGAGTTCAGGCCCCATGACTGACAAAAAGAAGCAAGTACAGTCTTGCTGTCAGCCACTTGGCTCCTGATGTGGTTGGGGCTGCTGACTGACAGGACTGCACATGCTCCTCATGCTTGGGCCTTGTGTGTTTAAGTTACTAACAGTTTGTGCTCTATCACCTGGATCAAGTCGAACTATAAATAATCATGGATACAAAAACTAACCACCAAGGACCTGAGGACAGGCATCTGTACCACTGCTTAAAGTCCCTCGATTCCCCCGAGTCTCCTGGGGCAGCTGGCCTGGGTCTCCCTCAGGACCCCCATTGCACAGGAAGTAGCCAGAGCAGAGCTTCACGTCTTCATGTCCTGATAGCAATCAGTAAAAACTCAGCAGAGAAATGAAGAAAAACACCAGCCAACCGAACCAGGCCATCTTGCCCCCAATCCATGGCTATAAGGAGTGTCTTAGACTGGCTATAACCCAAACCAGGCCTCCTACAAGCCCTGACCAGTGAGGGTTTGGCTACTTTCAAACTAACCAATCACCATCTGACAAATGGCCAAGGGGGTGGGGGATGAAGAGAGAGAGGGAAAACAACTGGTCCCTGACCACTTGGTGGACACCTCTAGTCCTGCTACTCACTCTCCTCAGTGGCCTTTACTTTGCTGAATAAACTCTTTACAACTGTTAAAAAAAAATAAATTAATAAGACAATTTTTTAAAAAGCCCTTTTGACTCAGCAGCAGTTTGGGGAACTCTAAAGAAGTGTAAGCAGACAGTGAGTCTCAAAAACCTTAAGGTTACAGATAGGACTTAAGACTGTGGTCTGAGGATTGCAAGTCAAATCCAGTCCCTGCTGAAAAATCTCTAAGACTCTTATTCCCAAATAGCTAACAAAAAGCCACAAGTGGAGGTATGGCTCACATAGTAGAGTGCCAGCCTTGAGTAAAATAGGTAAGCAAGAGTATAAGACCCTGAATTCAAGCTCCAGTACCAACACACACACACAAACACACACACACACACACACACACACACACACACACATACACACACACACAGAGGTTAGTTTCCTTGTCCTGCTGCTTCTAACTGGTTCAACCAATAAGAGGCACTGGTAGACATGCAGAGGGTAGAAAAGAGTCTGGGCCCCCCCCCCTCCTGTTTCTGGTCACTCAGGCCATCAGATTATTCCAGCCCAAGAGTGTTATAGTAGGCCTCCTGGTTTCTGCCCCAAGAGTATGTGATGCCTTACTGATTTCCCTTGAGCCTGCTCACAACTTTGTAAGTATCTCATTGGTAAGCCCTCCTCAATTACCCTACTTCAGTGTGCCATCTCTTTCCCATTGGGATTCTGATTAATGAAGGAATCGCTTTCAAAAGTGACCCCAGAGAAAGATAATCCTCAAATGGTATTCTAGAATTGGATTGTTCATATACTTGAGAAGACCAGGGTAATTTAATTCCCATGCAAGGGAGAACATGAAATCCATAAGATATGGTTGGCTAGGGGAGGAGTTACTCAAATTATCACCAAATTACTCAAATGATCACATTGGAAAATGCAGATGGAAAGTAAGACTTTAGAAAATTGAGTAGCTTGGTTGTGCTTACTATGGCGACTTTGAGTCTGAAGTGTGGAATGCCTTTGTTTGTTTGTTTGTTTGGATAGCATCTATGTAGCCCCGGCTATCCTTCAACTCAAGATCTTCTTGCCTCCGCCTCTCGAGTGTACACTACCATGACTAACACTAGAACAGTTTGAATTGGTTTAGTTGGTTGTGTATAGAAAAGGGACAGTTTGATGTTCCTGGATACCTGATTCAGAACATAGATGGAGAGACAAAAACCCTTAGTGACATCTTTGAAAGACATCCTCATCTCCTGTAGGGAAGATTTAACCGTCCAGCCTAGGAATCCATTTAAAGATACAGATTTCTTATGCTTTCCAAAAGAGTTGCAGAAAGGTGGGATCGATTCATAGCTTGGGGCCTATGAGTTGACACAGAAGTGACTTGAATAGCAACTTCCATAGCCCTCATAGTGTCCTGCCTGCCCTGAGAGTTGTATTTCAGCATATCCCTAATACAGAAGGGGAAAGCTTCAAACTAGTACCTCAAATGACTGTTAGGAAAATGAGCAGATGTCCATAAAATGCTTATAGGAGAAAGTTCTAAGGGGCAATGGATGGAGAAGAAATAGCAAACCTGATCAGGTAGAATTTAATGATACTGGTGGGCCCATTCAAGCTTTAGGATTTCATGGCTGGCTTTAATACCCAGGAATAACATTTGTAGAGAAGTTGGCTTGTGGAAGCCTGGACTTGATGGTGGCTGGCAATTAATACAGACTTTCAGTATTTGAGAGGAAAGGGAACTGAAGGCTTTAAAGGCTGGGAGTGATGAGGGAATCTAGTCTAGATCTATTCTAGCCACTACACCTTAACCACACTTCCCAGGAGGACCAGCAGGCACTCCCTTCAAAGTCCATAAGAAAAAGTATTAATGCAATAGTCACAGGCATTCTGGAAAAAAAAAAAAAAAAACTAACAACAACAACAACAACAAAAACCCTCTTCTTGGCGATGGGAGAAACTACAGTGGAATTAGCTTCCCTGATTTGAATGGTTGGGGGTGGAGGTAGGGGAAGGGGGTTAGGATGCCAGAATAGCAAAGGCTAGGTATCTCTCAGGCACAATAGATATAATTACCCCCCACTCCCCAGTGTGCTACAGGACTGGGGTGGAATGGAAGCATTTGAGACTGTAGGAATTTGTGGCATTGATTAACTCATCATGAGGTCTTTAGGCCTACAATAGGTATGCAGACCTTCAAAGTACTTCTTGAGCTAGGAAAGCAGAAAAATGCTAGGTCTGGTGTGCAAAAATCACAGTGGGAATCACAACTTACACCATGGTCAGACCCAGAAACCCATTTTGGTCCCAAATCCCTTTGTCAGAGGATAATGGTAAATCCTTAATCTCTCTCTCTCAAAAAAAAAGAAATAGATGTCAGAGGCAGACCCATGGAGGAATCTTTAACAGAACTGATTTATTTAAGCCAAAGCTAGATTGTAGGAAAGCAGAGGTGATTATAAAGTGATGGTACGCCCCCAAAGAAAGCCAACCAACTACACCTGTCTTGGACCTTGTTATGGGCAGGGTTTAATGATTTTGCTTAGGATATGTACATAATTATGGACTTTCCCAGGATGTAGGAAGGCGCTTCCAAGAACCAAGAAACAGTGATGGGTTACCTTATTAGGTAACCTAATAAGGTAACCCATCAGAGCCAAGATGGTGATTACAGGGGAGGTTTGTGCATGAAATGGCAACTATAATAAGATGTAAATGAGGCCTCTGGCTAACCTCCTGAGTTGGAAAAGTCCCTGTTGGGGATGTGGCTGAGATCACTGGCTGCTGTATCAAAAAGTAGACATAAGCCAGGCACCAGAGGCTCACACCTATAATCCTAGTCACTCAGGAGGCTGAGATCTGAGGATCACAGCTCAAAACCAGCCCAGGCAGACAAATCTGTGAGACTCTTGTTTCCAATTAACCAGCAAAAAGCTAGAACTAGAGGTGTGGCACAAGTGGAAGAGTGCTATCCGTGAGAAAAAAAAAAAGTCAAGCAAGAAAGTGAGGTTCTGAGTTCAAGCCCTGGTAACAGCCCCAAAATAAAATTAAAAAAAAAAAAAAAAAAAAAAGACTCAGCTGTTATTCCAGGAAAATGGAACAGGATGTTTGGCAAGATATAACCAGAAACAGTGCTGCACCTGTTCTCGGGCTCCTTTCAATTATTATTCTCTTGGATCTGTCATAACACCTTGCCTAGGGGCAAAGGAAATACAGCCTCTTGGAGCAGGCACCCTGCCATGTGACTACAGGTCCACACTGTGACTCTTGCTCCTATCCTTCTCCAGAGGTACCTGAGATTGCTGAGAAGAATGGAGAAAGGGAACGAGCCAGGCTTTCTAAGGGCTGTCAGATACTGTTTCTGAGCTCATGCTAGCCACTGAAGGGCTCCAATTGCCAGAATACCCACATATCAAAATGAGTTGCAGTCAGGTGATCAACAACCTTGAGGACCAAGACTTTCCTTTAGTAGGTTGAGTAAACTGAGGATCTATCCTGTACTTAATTTCCCAGTCCCAGAATGCATGTTAACCAGCAGAATCCTACATGGAATAGAAGGAAAGGCCCAGGGGAAGCTGACCCCTTCCCAGCACAGCCGCCCCTCTCCCACTTCCAGAGGAGTGAATCCTAAGAATCATCACACAACAGATGAATACAAATTAGTGTACCCATCAAATACCTAATAGAGGCTGGTGTGGTGAACATGTAACTCATGTCTGGATAGTGCAGATGGGTTGTAGAGAATTCAGTCACATAGTAATTAGAGCCAATCATAACTCTCCTGGTACCTGGTATGAGCCATTATCCTAGGAGGGGCTTTTCTGCTCTCCTAAGTAGTAAAACAAGTGGCCTTCAAAAAGCAGAAACAACAGTACATGCACACACAAGGCTTTCATCAGAGCCACGTCAACTATCTGGTTCTCTGTTATCATATACTTACTCGATAAAGACTTGACTGTCTTGTCAACTTACAGAGACTCACTGCACTTTGCTGCTTTGTCGTGTACATTGGACCAGGTGGACCAAACTAGGGGACATTTTATGTGCCTTCATGATACACATGCACTTCAGAGGATGGGAAACTGAAAATTCCACTCCATTCCATATTGTGAAGTTGTTCAGGGACCCAGGGGTCCAAAGAGGTCAGGAATGTATGCCAAATTGCTACATTTTACAGTCTGCCACAGAAAAGAGAAAGAAAAAAAAAACGAGAGAGTTTTTGATAGGCCCTGTATTTTAGAGCTAATATATGGCACTCATAGGTGTGCTGCTCCAACTTGTCTAAGCTGCCAGTTTTGAGATGCAAGACACTGTCTGGTTATAGAGCAAATTATTCTGCCTCTGGGAGTCTCTGAAGGGGAAGACAGTGGAAGAACAAACATTTATGCATAGCCTATGTGAAATGCTGCCTATAGAGAACTCCAGTGGAACTACCTACGATTCTGAGGTTTGCAGGTCAGGCCTCTGTGGACAACTATTCTCCATCTGGAAAGCAACTCCTGGCTTGCTCTGTGCTCTGGCAGGCACTAAATCCCTGGTCATGGGACACCAAGTCACTACGTGAGCAGAGCCACCCATAAAGAACTGAGCATTATCTATTGTCTACAAAATTAGACACAAGCAAATTACACAAACAGTATATTGGTTCATTTTATGTGCTAACTTGGCTGGGCTACCGTGCTTAGATAGTTGGCCAGATGTTTTTCTAGATGCTTCTATGAGGAATGTTTTTAGATTAGAATCACATCTACCCTGATAGGCTTTAAGTATAGCAGATGTCCTGTATCACGTGGGCAGGGCTTACCCAATCAGCTGAAGTCCTGAATAACACGGAAGTCTGGTCTTCAAGAATCCTCCCACAGATTACCTTGGATTCAAACATAATTCTTCCCTGAGTCTCAGCCTACCAACCTACCCCATTTGATTCTGGACTCTCCAAGCCTCCTCAATCATGTGAGCCAAACCTTTAAAAGTTAATCACTGAAGTGTGTGCTGGGTGGCTCACACCTAGAGTTCTAGCAACTCAGGGGGCTGAGATCTGAGGATTATAGTTCTAAGCTAGCCCAGGCAGGAAAAGTACATGAGAATCATCTCCAATTAACTACCAGAAAGCTAGAAATGGGCTGTGGCCCAAGTATGGTACAGTGCTAGCTTTGAGCAAAAAAAAAAAAACAAAAAAAACACCTCAAGGACAGCACCCAGGCCCCGAGTTCAAGCCACAGGACTGGCAAAAGCCTACAAATAAGAGCAGACAGCTCAGACTCTCGGAATGTGCTCTCCTGCTCCTTCACTGCCTCTCCCACAGCACGTGTGTCCGGCTTCATGGAGAATCCCCTATGACTCATTAATGGGGAAAGGAAAAACAGGCCTGGTTTAAGGATACAAAAGCATCTGGTGGAAGCAGCTGGCCAGCATCATTGCCTCCCTGTGCAGAGGCAACTCAGAAAGCCAGGGGGCAGTTCTTTGGGCAGCACCCCGGTTGCTCTCTGCAAATGGAAGGAGAAAGATCTAAGGACAGTTCTACACTGATTCATAAGTAGAGCCAAATACCAAAGCCAATTGGTGAAGGACTTAGCAAGACTGAGACTAGAAGACTGGTGACATGGAAGACTGGGAGGGGCATGGGTGTGACTTCGCTGACCAGGCACTGATGGTGAGGGTATCTCCAGCCCACAGGAATGCCTGACCAGACACCATTGGGCCTGAGGGTGAAGTAGCTCCTTCCCCTCCCCCTTGAGATAGACTCTCACACCATCAATGACACACATCCAACAGCAGAGGGCAGTGCTGAGCTCCCAGTGTGGTATCAACCCCGAAGTGAATAGCAGGCCACCTGGTGGCAGGTTGATGACACTGTACCAATAAAAGCATCCTGGTGGAGCAGAGAACTTATAAGAAGAGATAACATTGGGTGGATGCCATGGCTCATGCATGTAATCCTTAGAAGGCTGAGATATGTAGATCATGGGTCAAAACCAGCCTGTACAAAAAAAATATGAGACTTTTTTAATCCCAAATTAGCCAGCAAAAAGACAACTGGAGGCATGGATTAAGACATAGAGTGCTGGCCATAAGTAGAAATGGCCCTTAGGAGAGAGGCTCTGAGTTCAAGTCCCAGTCACAGCACAATAAAAGAATAGATCGCATCTACATGTTTTCTTTTGCTGCTCAAAAGGTGGTACCATTCATCTGTAGACCACATGGCCTTGACCAGGAAATGCATTGAATACAGCAGAAGATTTACTCTAAATTAAATTCGTGTGGAAGTGGAGCTGTGGCTCAAAGTGGTAGAGTGCTAGTCTTGTGCAAAAGAGCTCAGGAACATCCCCTAGATCCTGAGTTCAAGCAGCTCCACAACCCATAAATAAATAAACTCATGTGATCTTTGGTAAGGGTAGAGAAATAGTACTGGGATTTTGAATTTGGTGACTTGAGTTGAATTCAGGTGTTCTATCACTGAGCCATGCTTGCAACTCTTATTGCTGTAGTTAGTTGTGCAGGTATTATTTCAAGGCCTTTGCCTGCCATCATCCTCCTACCTCTGGAACTGCAGGTGGTAACAACCACATCCAGTCCTCATGGGTTCTTTCAACATGTCCTGCCAACAGAAGTAGCTGGCTTGGTAAAGTAGAATGTCTGGTACCTTCTGGAAGATGATATCTTCAGGACAGATGCAGCAACATCTTAAACCAGCAGCCAATAGCCAAAGTTGTATTGGAATACCCAAGTCTGGGACTCAAGGGTAGATGCTCCAGTAGCCTCTCATTGCCAACTCATATATATATGTTGGTCATGGGGCTTGAACTCTGGGCCTGGGCACTGTCCCTGAGCTCTTCAGCTCAAGGCTAGCTAGCGCTCTACGACTTGAGCCACAGTGCCACTTCCAGTTTTCTGTGGGTTAATTGGAGATAAGAGTCTCACAGACTTTCCTGCCCTGGCTGGCTTTGAATCATGATCCTCAGATCTCAGCCTCCTGAGTAGCTAGGATTGCAGGCATGAGCCACCAGCACCCAGCAGTGGACTCATATTCAGTGATGTTTGCATCTGGTCACTGCAACAGAGTGAGTGAGTGGTGAGCTGGGAGGTCTTGATGCATAAAGGAAAGAACCAAGAGAACATCACCATGATTCTATCAAATGAAAGCCACACTTGCCCTCTGACTCCCTCAGACCTCTCATTCTAGTGATCCAAACAGCAGGAATGGTGTTTGATCTGATATCAAGGAGAAATTGGGTTACTTCTACACAATAGAGCCAGGAAGGGCCATGTGAAGAATTCAGGAAATCACAGGACACCATCTGGTACTTTTTGACCTTGTTAATACTCAGGAGAAAACCAAGGACACCCAACAAAGAGAGGACCACCAAGGATACTAAGCCTAAAGGAATGAATGGAAAGAACTCCTATTTGCTGGGGTGCCAATGTGTAATAAATGTAAATAAAATAAGGAAGTCATGATTATCAACTTGAGCCTCTTGAGCAGGTGTGAAAAGTAGCAGCTTATGCACTCATCACTTGGTTCTTTTTCCTTGAGTCTTCTCTCAAAAACCTCATATGAAGAGCAATGAGCCTAACATGTTAGGTTCAGGTGCAGGTGTGAGTCACTGATCTGCCATCATTCAGTAATTTATAGGAAATTGTAAATCTGTGCTGAGGACACAGAATTTTCATCAGTACACTGGCCTTTATAGAATTCACTAAGGGTATTTTGTGTTTATCATCCAGTTGTGTTTGGTTCCTGAGAGCCACTGGCAGGAGATGGAGCAGAAGGACATTAAAGTCACTATCTTTTCCCACCAGCTCCACCACCTGGACTGCTGGTTGTTAGTAGCCAAATTCCTTTGCCAAAGGCTCCAGCTCCTCTACACAGTACTCCATTGGGATTTTAATACCCACTCAATTCCCTTCTTTTCAGCCCTGTGGGTGGGGATGAAGCCTTCCTCTAAAGTGCTTCCTGAGTACTGACCATCTCTCCTAGCCCTGGTAAAGAATCCTTTTTAAACCAGCCACTAGTGGCACACCTGTAATCCTACCTGCTCAGGAGGCTGAGATCTGAGGATCACTATTCAAAGCCAGCCAGGGCAGGAAAGTCTATGAAATTCATGTGTGTGTGTGTGTGTGTGTGTGTGTGTGTGTGTGTGTGTGTACGTGCACACACATGTGCCTATTCTGGGGCATAAAACTCAGAGCCTAGACACTGTCCTTGAGCTGTGCTTACTCAAGGCCAGCACTCTACCACTCATGCCACAGTGCCATTTCTGGCTTTTCTGAGTAGTTTCCTACCCAGGCTGGCTTTGAAACCTGATGCTCAAATCTCAGCCTCTTGAGTAGCTAGCTAGGATTACAGATATGAGCTACCAGTGCCTGGCAAGACTCTTATTCTTAGTTAACCAGCAAGAAAAGCAGAAGTGGAGATGTAGTTCAAGTAGTAGAGTGGCAGCCTTGAGAGAAAAAGCTAAGGCACCGTGCTTAGGCCCTGAGTTCAAGCCCCAGTACCAACACCAAAATGAGAGGGGGGGGGAGAGAGAGAGAGAGAGAGAGAGAGAGAATTTCAGCAAAAGTCAGGCTAGAAGTCAAGCTAAATGGTAAAATCACAGGGGGAGCACACAGGTGGAGGCAAACTAGGATATTTTGAGGAGCCTAGATGCTTTCTGACATCATGATTGTTTCTGTGCCTGAGTAATGAGTTGACTTTATTTGTAAGAACAATAGCATACATGTGTAATGCCTCACCGCTCCCCCGCAGGGCATGTTTCCCCATTTGCTTCTGCTCACAGCCCTGAGCCCTGCAGTTCCACTGGGGCTGCCTCAGGGAGGTCTGACACTCAAAGGCCGCCCCAAGGCAGCCGGTGGGCAAGCTCGGACCTGCAGTCCCTCTGCTGGGGGGGGGCCTGCCAGGCCTAGGACAGGATGCAGGTGGGGGAGTGCCGACTGTCACCCGTCACCATGGTGACCTCACAGCAGCAGCTGCTGTCTCTGTCTCTGCCATGGTGAGGGGGTCTGAATGGTTTCCTAGGCAGGGCAGCGGGTGGCCAGCAGCCTCAGCTGAGGTGGGAAGCCGGGCGACATCCTGGCCACTTGCTTAGAGGAGCCAGTCACGCGGGTCCTGGGGCTTCCGGCAGAAAATGGGGTTTGCTTTTGAACAGGCTTTGCCAGTCAGCCTGAGAAATATCTTTTGGCACTGCGCTCTGCTTCCCATGACTGTGGCCTTGGCAAGTCTGGGGCATGGAGGAACTCCTGTTGGTGGCCTTTTGTGGAGTTTTTTTTTTTCTTTTTCCCCCAAATGAATGATGTTGGTGGCCTTTTGTTTCAATTTTCCAAGTGAATTGTGTGGAATCCTTGGCTTGGGCGCAGGACTTTAGCATGGTGTCTACCTTGCCTTCAGGCTGTATTACAGATGATGCTAGTGAGGACTCTGGAGTCCCCCTGTAGACCCAAAGCCCGGAAGTGGCATCCACCTTCATTTCCCAGCAACCCCATGGGCCTTTCAGCTGCCTCTGACTGCCACCTCCCTCTCTACCCTGCCCTGCTCTTCCTCCTCAGCCACAAGCTGCTGGGCCAGCACACCCCACTGGCACCTGGCGCCTGGTATACACAAATGCCAGCCCGAGGGAGCTAACAGCTGGCAGGCCATGTCTCAGCGGGCCTGTGGGCCTCAGGGAGGAGGGGAGGCGTCCTTAGCCAGGGGAGGGGGGAGGGACTCTGGATGGGGGTCTCCAGTGAGACATCTGCTTCTCTGGCTGCCAGATCTGAAGGGTGAATGCAGGAGGAGGGGAAGGGGGGGCAGCCCCTACCCTTTTGCCAATCGCTGGCTCCCACCCTCAGAGGTGGCCACGGCCTGTCCCTTTCAGCGCCTGTCTCTCCTCCCCTCCCCCTTGTCAGCTGGCGTCCCAGGAAAGAGAAGTAGTCCTAGCAAACTGACCTGGAAAAACAAAGCTGTCTGCTGGCGGCTGACCCAGCATGCCACTGCTCCTGAGACCTGCCCCACTCCCTTGCCTGTCCCCACCCCCCCCCCCCCCCAGGCATCCGCTGGGTGCTGGCCAGGCCAGGCTAGGATGCTTTCCTGGGCCTAGTCTGACACCCTGTCAGATGTCAGGAGAATGGAAAGGCTGAAGCATTGTAGGCCAATGCTTCCTCTATGGAGGAAGGGCAGATGAGTGGGGGACACGCTTGTCTTTTCATTAAATCACCCGTCTGGAGCCTCTCTGGCAGCTCCCAAGGAAACACCCCCACTGCCCAGCCTGCTTTTCTCTTCTCTTGGCTGATTCTCCAAAGACTGGGTGTCTCTGTTCCTGTGAAGTACAGGGTGACAAGACAAGAACCCAGAGGCATTTCTATAAGCTGGATTAGAAAGAAGAAAGAATCAAGCCAGACACTGGTGGTTCACACCCATAATCCTGGGGGACTGTGGTTCAAGGCAAAAAGCTGGGCTGGAAATGTTTCTCCAGTGTTAAAGTACCAATCTAGGAAACACAAGGCCCTGAGTTCAAAGCCCAGTATTACCAAAAAGAAAAAGGAAAAAACAAGAAAAAGAAATAATCAATCTCCACTCTCCAGTTAACATAAGAAATTAAAGAATATACAAGCAGCCAAGAGCACAGTGGCTCACACCTATACGTCTCGCTACTCAAAGAGGCTGAGATCTGAGGATCACAGTTCAAAGCCAGCCTTGGCAGGAAAATCCATGAGACTCTCATCTCCAGTTAACCGCCAAAGAGCTGGAAGTGGAGCTGTGACTCAAGTAGTAGAGTACTAGCTTTGAGCAAAAAACAGTTCAGAAGTTCCGAGGCCCAAAGTTCAAGCCCCAGGACTGGCACAAAAATTAAGTAAGTAAAAGGAAGTAGCAGTCCTGGCCTTTGCCTTGCCATTTATGAAGCTTATAAACAGACAGAGACTTAAACAGTATGTTTTTAGGCAACCTGGGGTTGTTTTTGTTGTTGTTTCCTCCAGACCCACAGTTTATTGGGCAATGATATGAAATCGGTTATGTTAAAAGGAGGGTGGGTAGCATTGAAGGTGACCTCCAGGCAAAGGAATGGCATATTTCTGACAGCTACTGAGATCCGTGCCTAAAAGAAACTACTCTTTCTAGGCATTCACACAGAGTGAGACCAAAGGAGGATGCTCTTAGGAGAAGAACACACACAATGCCAATCTGCATCTGATCATGCAAACTAATATTGATTGAAATGAACTCCAGGAAATGGAAACAAGAAGGTTTTTCTTTGTTGCTGTTTTTGCTTTCTTTTCTTTCTATCTTATTTGTTCATGTATCTGTCTTTGGGAGGGTTAATGGGGAACAGAGATGGAGGGACAAAGGGTGAACCAATGCAGCAGTGGTACTCACTAGACACGATGTTGAACATAAACTATACAACTTGTGGGTGGGGATGGGAGGGAAAAACTGGGGTGGGAAGGAGTGACACAGTCCAAAAAGAAATGTACTCATTACCTGATTATGTAACTTTAACCCCACTGTACATCATCTTTATAATAACAATAAAAATTGAACTTAAAAAAGAAAAGCAGGGCTGGGAAGTTGACTCTGTGGTAGAGCGCTTGCCTTGCATGCATGAGGCCCTGGGTTCGATTCCTCAGCACCACATAAGCAGAAAAAAGCTGGAAGTGGTGCTGTGGCTCAAGTGGTAGAGCGCTAGCCTTGAGCTGAAGAGCTGAGGGACAGCGCCCAGGCCCAGATTTCAGGCCCCACGACTAGCAAAGAAAGAAAGAAAGAAAGAAAGAAAGAAAGAAAGAAAGAAAGAAAGAAAGAAAGAAAGAAAGAAAGAAAGAAAGAAAGAAAGAAAGAAAGAAAGAAAGAAAGAAAGAAAAAAGCAACTACTCTTCTACAGACCTAAGCAGTCCATGTATGCTCCTTTTTGGATGTCCCCAAGTCAGAGTACAACAACCAAGTGACAAGACGGCCACTGTCCCCCACAAGCCCCTGCCTCCAAGCTGCCCCATCGCGATGAGAGCAGTGCTGGCCTCTGGTGGCCTGTTCATCACGGTGGGCTCACCTACCTCCTACTTCTGGTGCTTGCAGTCTGGGCTGTAACCTTCCTGCCCACCCTTCTGATGATTCAAAGACTAGTCAGGGAAGCACTTACCAGTTGAGCTCAACTGAAAAGAAACCACAGCCCTGCCCCCCCACAGGGCAAGGAGCCTTCCTTCCTCCACAGTTCCTCCCACGAGTTTACCAACGCCCCCTGCAGCATGCTGGTGCTTCAAGTCCCCAGCCCAGCCAGCTGTGTACTCAAAAGCTCACTGGCTTCCTCTCGCATGATTCAGGCTCCAAGGAATACCGGGAGTGCAGACCACAGCAGGCACTGGGCATCTCAAGATCATATGGGGTGCACACACAATATGGCCGATGACCACTTCTACCTCACTCCTTCTTTACCCTCCTCCCTGTCCCCTACCGCATCTATCCTGCATTGTTGAGGACTACACCTCTCCACCCTGCCTTCTACCCTGTCTCCTCATCATCCATTTATTTGAACATCATCCTCTCTAGTTTCAGGGAGTCACACAGAGGCAGTGTAGTGTCTGCAGCCCAGGATGGTGAGTTCTTGTTAAGGTTTGTGGAGTAAATTGAACCCTTCCTGTTATTCCCGATTCCTAACTCAGTCACTGACCTTTGGCTCTCTTGAAGCCCAGCATGGTAGGACTAGCCTGACCAGGGCTCTTCAATTTCCCAGCCATCTTTTCACCAAAGCAAGAGGAGCATGCTTTTATTAATGGGAAAACCCACCCAGCTTCCCTGAAAATGGACTTTGAAAATAGGCTTTGTTCTCCCAGGAGTTTCATTACAAAGTAGAATTGGAAGGATGCTCCAAGAAATAAACAACAACAGACTCTCTTCTGTGTCATCCCTTTGGCAACTCATCGAATGTTAGTTTTCCTCGGACATTGTAGCTAAAGTATCTGGAAAAAGAATACATACACAGAAAGGAAAAAAAGAATATATACACAGCAGGTGACCACTGTGGTTGAGGGGCAAATATTATTCTGTGTACCAAGGACACTGGGTGCCAATCATGGTGTCCTGAACCTGTCTGGACTTCTGTTTTCCTGCAAGATACACAAAGAGGCTCTGTCATTGTCCTGTACACCTCTGAGGATGGTTTTGACAAAAATACAGTAAGAAATTGGGGATGGCCAGATGCCAGTGGCTCACACCTATAATCCTAGCTACTCAGGAAGCTGAGATCTGATGATCACAGTTTGAAGCCAGCCCGGGCAGAAAAATCCATGAGATTCTTATCTCCAGTTAACCACCAGAAAATGAGAAGTGGTTCAAACTGTAGAGTGCTAGCCTTGAGAAAAAGAGCTCAGGTATAGTGCCCAGGCCCTGAGTTCAAGCCCCACAGAAAATAAAAACAAGAAGAAGAACCAAAGGATAACTTGGGAAAATGGGGCCTCCCAATGAGGGAGCCCTCGTTGGCCAGAGCATGGCAGAGCCTAGAACAGAGGCAACATGGCTTTACCACTCTCTTCTACCACAATGTCCCTTTCTCTATGCCCCACACCCCCCACTGAAGCTCTGACCCCTGGTACTTCAGGATGTGACTGTATTTGGGGAAAGAGACTTTAAAGAAATCATGGAGTGAATATGAGATCATTAATCCATCACACACAGAGGAAAGAGCACTGGATGATGAGCCAGTGAGAGCAACCTCAGCCAGGCTGACACCTTGATCTTGAACTTCCATACTCTAGAACTATGAGAACATAAGTACCTGCTGTTGAAGATACCAGTGTCCAGTGCTTTGTCACTACAGCCCTAGCAGATGAATTCAACCCTACTGAATTTCTCTTCCCTTGGTGTTCAGTTGGAGCACAGTCCTTGGAGTCTCTGCTCTTAGCACCTGAGAAGCAAATTCTCAAAGCGTGATCTCCACCTCTGCTACCAGACATAGTGGCCACATCAGGCAGGGAACACTTGGTCTTACACGTCCCCTTCCAGAGGTAATTCCTACCACACCACTTTGACATTAAGAAAATTGTCCTTCCCGTCTACCAGTATTTACAGTATGTAAATTCCAGTGTATCCCAAATAGCTGTGTGTCACATGGGATGACAAATGAGCTAACCCAGAGAGGTCCTAAATTAACAGGTGCTAGGAGAGTCTGGGCGCCTGTGGAACTGGGCAAGGCTTGCCACAGTTTGAGGGTGTCCTTGATTATTTTTCAGGTCTGGTCTTACATGGAGGCCACCATGATAGGGTATTAACCTAACTTTTCAAATGCTCACCTGTCTGCAAAGAAAACCTTTGAAGCCAGACACTGGTGGCTCACACCTGTAATCCTAACTACCCAGGAGACTAAGATCTGAGGATCACAGTTCAAAGCCAGCCCAGGCAGTAAGTCTATGAGACTCTTATCTTCAATTAACCACCCAAAACCAGAAGTGGAACTGTGGCTCAAAGTGGTAGAGCACTAACTAGCCTTCAGCATAAAAGCTAAGGGACAGCACCCAGTCCCTGAGTTCAAGCTCCAGGGCCAGCACAAAAATAAATTAATTAAATTAAATAAGTAGATTAGACCTGCCAAAGCCACATAAGCAAGAAATGTAGGCTTTTTTTAACTACTTGGAAGATCTGATGAGCCCCAAGTACTATCCTGCAGGTTGGGGTCCTAAGAATGTATCCCCACTCTCTTTGTGGTCATAATTTTCTAGACAGAGGACACAAGTACAAGGCCCTGTGGCAAGAGCAGAGGAAGGATCTAGGGCAGAGGTGGGGTCAGGCAGGTGTGAGGGACAGAAGTGGGTGATCATTCATGCAGAACTCCTGGAGGGCTTGGTAGAAAATGCCAAGATCTGCCGTTCCACTCAGTGACTCGGGCTGATGAGTGGAGAAGAGACTGAAGGAGGACAGCGGGAGAAACAGGGGACCTGTCAGAAGCTGCGGCGGTTCTAGAGGGGTTTGGTGGTAGAGTTGCTGATAGTGTGTCAACTGTTGACTGACCAAAAGGTGCTCCTTTCACTGTCTGCCTGCAGCTGCTACACTCCCATCATCCCCACAGACACCTTCCTAGGACCCAAAGTTTCATTGGTGGCTCAAGCTCGTGTAATCCTAGCTACTCCAGAGGCTGAGATCTGAGAAAAGCAGTTTGAAGCCAGCATAGGGCAGGAACGTTCATGACACTCTTATCTCCCATTACCCAACAAAAAGCTGGAAGAGGTATGGCTCGAGTGATAGAGTGCCATTCTGGAAGGAAAAAACGCCAAGCAAGAGCCTGAGGCCCTGAGTTCAAGCCCTAGTACCAGGCACAAAAAAATAAATAAATAAAAATAAGAAACAAAAGCAATGCCCAGCCTATCTCAGAAGTCAACTCTTAATGCTCACAAGCAGGATGACCTGGATTGAGGAGGCAAGCAAAACAGTGTGACTTTACATCCCTTTACATTCCCTAATGCCATTCTTTAACAGGAAAAGCAACTCTATTTTCCCTCAAGGATCCTGGGGACAAATGCTGGGCACTAGATGTGCACAGCAGGCCTCCGTCTCCCTCTCCCATCACTGGCAATCCCTCTGACCTTACGTTGACTCTTCTCCTAACCCATCAGTCACTAAGTCACCTGGGGCTGGGCAGTACCCCTTGAGTTGGCTGGGGCTTGGCCACTGTGGGATGCAAAGCCGATAAAACCCAGACTCACTCCCACCCCCGTCCAGACCCCAACCCCAGGGAAATGTACATAAGGATGAGCTTGATCTTCCAAGACTCTTGGCTGTGGTGGGCAGGAAGCTGCAGGAGAAGAGCGAGTAGACTTCAGTCATCAGAAACTGCAGCCAAAGCCCAGAGGGGCACTAGAATCTGAGGGGCTCATTGTGGGGAAGCCAGCACCAGAGTTCAGTCCCAGGCTGCGGGACCCTACCTCTCCACAACTTCCCATGGCCAGGCTATTTTCCACAGGCTTTATGGTTCTCAGACTCCAGTCCTTCCCAACTCTGCTGGCAGGCCACAGGAAGGCAAGTGTCTCTTCCTGCCTGTGCCTGAGGCCTGTAGGGTCAGAACCTCTGGTTTGAGTGTCTGTACCAATTGTGAGCAGTGTAGCCTTAGGAAAGTTACTACATCTCTCTGAACAGGTCCATGAATTGGTGGGGTATCCGGACTCCCTGTGCTGAGCAGGTATGGAATAAAATGGAACTATGCCTACAAATCACCCACCTCTCTGTGTCTGCCTCTTCTTACTAAATGCTAAAATGCACTTACCTGGTACTGTAACATCAATAGAATGAGTGAAATGTAGGTTTCTGGAACTTTCTATAAACAAAAGTAGAGTGAAAAAAGAAAAGCCATCCTTGGATCTTTATGATCAAAAAGGGTCAATCAGTTTGAGTCACCTACTTTCTTAGCTCAGGATCCCAGCTTTGAAAAGAGAATCTATTTTTTATACCTAATGCTCTCTTCTAGGAAAAAAAAAAGAGGGTGGGGTGACCAGCTCTTCATAAAATTATTTTGTAATGTCTCATGATCTACCTAAAGGATTGGCCTTTGTAGATCTGTAACCACCTATCCCCGAGTGTATGTAGGTCCTGAGGAGAACAAGTCTTCCTTCTGCCCATCCCCAGCCTCTAAACTGCATCCCCTTTGCCACAGGCAGCATGCACCTTCCAGAAGCAGGTGGTGGGGGTGACTGCTCCCTTGTCTTGGCTGCCTATGCATAAGACTCTGAGCCAAGGGGCTGTCTCAGGGATGTCTGGGTGGGAGCCAGGGGAGGGGAGAGACAATAAAGAACAAGCTCCAGGGTCCTTTTCTTTTCTGAAAAGATCTTCATTTCCACGCTAATTGCAATTTTGGGTCTGCCTCAGTTTCAGACTCAGCCTTATTTGCCCAGGCGGCTGGCAAGTCGCTCCTGGCCTGCATCCTCCACCTACTCTTTCTTTCTTTTTTTTTTTCTTGGCCAGAACCAGCCAGTCCTAAATCGACAGGGAAAAATACAGCTCTCCAAATTATTTTGGTGCCTCGTCTAGGATTATTATGCACCTTGGGACAAATCCTAAACAAGTCTCAGCTGCTTTGGATGCTGACCTGAACTAACACTTCTCAGCTCTTCTACTTTAGCTTCTTTCCTGCTTGCTGATTATTGTGGTTTGGATCTTAAAGTCTCCAAAAGGCTTGTGTTTTGAAGGCTTGGTTCCAGCTAATAGCATTGAAGTGAGGTGGTAGAACCTTTAGGAGGTGGAGCCTAGTGGAAGGAAGTTAAGTCATTAGGGAGGGAGGGGAGAGATGACATGCCCTTAAAAGATACTGAAGACTAAGTCTCTTCTCTTTTTGTTTCCCATCTTCCATGAGATGAGTCACTCTTCTCTTCCACATGCTTCCTACCATGATCTCTGCCTCACAGAGTTCCAAAATGACTGGGCCAAGCAAACATGAACCAAAACCTCCGAAACGATGGACCAAAATAAATCTAAGTTGATTCTCTCAGGAATCCACTGGGGGAAAGCTGACTAACACAGTGAGTATTCACGAATTCCATTTTCCTGACTTTTCTTGGCTGCCTCACAAACCAAGGACAGGAAAGCCAGAACCAGGACGAGCTCTCTGGGTACAGAGGCTCTGTGGAAGACCCCATGATTGGACTAACGCTCCCTATTCTGACACTAAGCAAGCCAGAAGCAGCGAAGGGCTGGACTGTGGAACCACCCAGATGGGAGTGGAGAATAGAGAACTTAAAGGGTGTGTGGAGAGGGGACTCAATAGATAGAAGGCAGGGATGTGGGGCAGGACTAAAAAAGCTCAGATTCTGGAACGACATGGCATGTGTGACTGAGAGGCTCATTAACAGCCTCTGTTTGTAGAGACGGGAATGTTGTGGTTTTAGTACTTTAATGTGAAACCAACAACCATCTTGGGTTTTGAGCACAGAAGTAATGATGTATGTACATTTTTATCAACAGTGGGACTGTGAAGAGAGTCAGTTTACTAAAAGAATCCTGAGCCTTATGTGAAATAGATCCTTCAGGTGTACATTCCTGCTGCTCCATTCTTCCAAAGCCCCTCCATTTCCATGAAATTTAAGATTGTGAAATGGATGCATTTCAAATGAGTCCATTTCCTCTTGAGTACAATTCATAGTTAACATGATGACTACTAGAGGAAAAAATGCATTATTCAAAATAAGAAGGGGGCTCTAAATTCAAATGATACAAGCTCACAAGCGGTCAGCACTCCCTGTAACACTAGAGACACGTCCTAGATGAGAAGACTTTTACTTGAAGAATAAGGACGCTAACCTATGGACTGTAATAAAAGGGATTCTATCATTTGCCTTTTATTCTCTTATATACCAGATTTGGGGGGGGGGGGGTGACCACAGTAAGGACCAGGTGCCAGGTTATGTCAGGAATATGAAGTCTGTGAGGATGGTCTTGGGTTACCTTGACCTTTAGAGGTGACTTGCGTCCTGATTGGCTAGTGGAGAGGGCAGCTAAGCAAACACAGTTGACCTCCGGTGCTCGCTTTGAGTCCTCTGGGTTGGCTGGGTCTCCATCCCCGCTAGTGTGCAGGCCGGAGGGAGCGGGCGGAGGGTGCGGGCGGCCGGGGGCGAGCGGGGCCGGGTAGGGCAGTGTGGGCAGAGCTGCGTGCACGTGGCGCCCCCTGCGCGCTCAGCCGGGCAGGTGGGGCCGGGGGCTGGGAGGGGCGGAGCCTGCGCACGAGGCGGGCGGGGTCCCCGCGGCTCCGGCTCCCCGCCCCGGCTCGGCGCACGCCGCGGGACGGGGCAGGTGGCGGTGAGAGACGCCACGACGGCCCTAGCAGGCCAGGGCGGGTCATCCCACCGGCAACGGCGTCTCTCCTCCACCAAAGGCCAGTCCGTTCGCGATGCCTCAGGTGGCTCGTCACTCCGAGGCCTTCCGTGTGAGACCTCGAAAGTGGCTTCTCTGGGGAACAGGATCTTTCGACGTCGGGCTGCTGAACGCCGTGGCCAGGAAGCCCCCGCACGTAATACTGAGGCGCTAGGGAGGAAGCAGGTGGGCGTGGATTTGCTGTGAAGTGGCCAATCACAGCAGAGCTCCAGGGTGGGGCCGGGGCGGGGCATCTCAGTGTTTACCGAGCTGCTGGTGCTGTTTGGTAACCACGGCGACCCCGCGGGCCCCGCCCCTCGCAGCCCCGCCACCCCCTCAGGCAGGGGTCCCGCCTCCCAGAGCTCCCCATTGGTCGCTGGCCGCAGCGCTGCCTGAAGCCACCAATCATAGGCTGCGTCCCCTTACAAAGGATGAAGAGGTGCTTCGGGGCTGAAGCCCTTCTCTGCTGGGACAGCCAGGCTGATAGCTTAATTGAGGTTAACGTGGACTCCAATCAGAGAAGCCAAACGCGAACAGCATTACCAAATCGTACATACTTAAGGGAGCGCTGTGACATCCCCAGCAATAACCAGCCCTGGCCTGTGTCTATGCCAAAGAGCTCATTCTGAATGTTCAGGCTCCATCATTCCCTAGATCTGTGTCATTTCTCCTCTAAAGAGATCTGTTTCCTCACTCTGGAAGAACGCGTTAGTCTGTCCCCACCCTTGCAATTACAGAATTCTAGGAGATGCGGAGTCTGAATTGCTACCCGGAAGCCAACACTGTTCAGCATTCAGGCTCGACCAAGAGGCACCATTGGGAGGCTGATTTGACTTTCCTTTTTTCTTTGCCACTATCTACAGAGAAAGAAATAGCTGCCTCGCTCCCCTTTGCCAGAGTGGGGGAAAAAATCAATATGTGTCTAATCTGCAAGGGAGATGAATTTCCCATCTAACTCAAGGAGATGTGGGACAGCACTGGACTGAGGATTGATAGAACTGTCAGATGTCACAGCCAACAGGAGCCATAAATAATCCAGGCCAACCCTTTGGCTTTACAGATCTAAACACGCGAAAGGATCTGCACACCCCACCACAGAGCCCTCAAGAGCCAGGATAGAAATCTGTGTTCTTTCTGCGACACCATTTTGAACAGCCCTAGCCATTTGCTTTCTTCAAAGTTTCCCTTTCCTTTTCTTCTTCCTTCTCTGATATTGTCTGATAATGATGTGAAATGTGCAAATATGACTTTGGAATCTCAGAGTAAACGCCAAGCTGAATTTTCCCATCCTAGCAAAGTTAGATCCTCAACAAAGACAGCTGGCTTGAACTTGACCACACTTGGAGGCAGCCCAGGGGTTCTGCAGCCTGAAGGTGTTGACTCTGAAGGACTTGCCTCTGCACAATTCTTTAAAGCCAAGAAAAAAGAAAAAGAAAGAGAGAGAGAGAGAGAGAGAGAGAGAGAAAGAAAGAAAGAAAGAAAGAAAGAAAGAAAGAAAGAAAGAAAGAAAGAAAGAAAGAAAGAAAGAAAGAAAGAAAGAAAGAAAGAGAAATGAAGAAAGGAAGGAAGGAAGGAGAGAGAGAAAGAAAGAGAGAGAGAGAAAGGAAAGAAGGAAGGAAGGAGAGAGGGAGGGAAGGAGGAAGGGAAGGAAGGAGAAAGGGAGGGAGGGAGGAAGAAAGAAGGGGGGAAGAGAGAAGGAGGAGGAGAAAGAGAGCGAGCAGAGGGATGGAGCACTGGGTTGGCAGTGTCTTAACTGACAGGTAGATTCTTATTTCCAGCCCCACAATACAGAATCTGCTGGGTTATAATGACTTGCAGCCACCCAAGAAAAGTTTTCTTCCTTTTGCCAAACGCACTTCCTCTACCCCAGCATCAAGCATTGATCAAACTCATGCAAGCTTCTCAAATGATAAATAGGCATTTGCCTATTCACAGGAATAGTTGCCCTCAGAGAGCTAGGTGTGATGGGTCAGACAGAACCTCTATGTTAGCATTATGCCCACCTTTGGTCTTTGGCTTCACCCATACCTGAGCTCCTCCGTTGCCCTGAAGTTCCCGCCCTGCAGCTGGCCCCTCCCTCTCTCTACCAGACCTACCTGAGCTCCCACCTCCCTTACTTCCTACCCCTGTGACCCTCCTCCTGCTACCTGGATTGGGACGAATGCCATGTGCTCCCTCTCCTGAGAAATATGGCTCCGCTAATAAACCTTATAATAATCTTTCTCCTGTGCCTGCTTGCCTCTGGGTGGTCCCCTGGGATGGACGTGAAGGATCCTTTCAATCTGTATTTTGGGACAATCTGGACAAGCATACCTCGACAGTACCTACCTCATAGTCTATAGGTAGAAATGAGGTTCCATTGATATTAATGCCTAGGAGTTAACAACTCAGAACCTTCCACAACAGCACTGAAGGACCTTCAGTACCTCTTACCTGTGGGATCCTCTGGAACTCACGCAGCCACCTGTGCCTGTAATGCTTTTCAAAGCAGTTATTTTTCTCTGCCATTAATGGTTCGGTTCTCTCTAGCCCCCAGGAATCTTGTCACTATTCTGGAGTTTTGTTTTGTTTGTTTGTTTTTTTGTTTTTTTTTTTTTTTTGCAGTGGGTGGGGAGAAATTGCTCCAAGAGCTGCAACATTTCTAAAGAGTCCAAATGAGAACTTCCCTGCAGGCTCACTGCAGCACAGGCACATGGATTCCACGCAGTGTCACAAGAGTCCTGCTGTCAACAAGCCAGACCTAGTTCCATTTCCAGAGGATGCCAGCTATTTTACTCTATGTCCCTGGAGGCAGTCAGTTGTTGTGTCATACCTTATAAGTAAAGTAAAAGCAAAGAAAAAAAAAGGATAAAGTGCACATATGCATTTCTTTTATTCTGCAGAGCAAAGTTCAAAATCTCTTGCCACCATGTTCAAAGGAAAGCCTATTCCATCATTAACCTGTTCAATACTTTGAGCACCCATTTGATGCTGGCCCACAGGGTGCTATGGTGGACAGGATCATTCTCCATGGAGTCTACAGACTCTGGGCTGGAGTCAAAGCTGCAGGCAGAGATTCTCACAGCAGGAGCCATTGGAAATGAATGAAGCGAGGAGGCTGGAGCAGCAAAGTGTTCAGGGCTGGTAGGAGGTGCAGTTGGAGAGACAGGCAGGACCTGATCTCACAGAGCCTTGTAATAGGACATAAGGAGTTGGAATTTTATTTGAGTAACAATGAAAGAATATTGCAAGTTCTAAGCTAGAGGGAAGCATGGTTGACATTTGCAAACTATTCTAGCTGCTGTGTGGCTAGAGGACCATAGCATTATCTAGAAAGGAATCTTTTTTTTACTAGGAGGGAAGATTCAATCATCTTGATAAGACAGCTCTCTTTGGACTTTCATTTGCCCCAGAAGGAGATACTGGGACTGGCTACTCAGTCTAGCTTGGGTGTCTTATGACCTGGTACAATGACTGTGGGTGAAGGAGCAAAATTTGTTTTCTAGACCTACAAAGCTGAATCAGACTCTGACGAGTGTCCTACATACCTGTAAAGTCCTAGAAGTAGTAAGTTTAAGCCATCTCCAACCCCTTGAGCTGCAGCCACCCATCATGGTTATCGTATGGATGACTGAATGAATACACAAGTGGGAAAACATGACTTTACTATTGGTAGCTGGATATATGGATGAATGGAATACCACAGTGTGTGTGTGTGTGTGTGTGTGTGTGTGTGTGTGTGTGTGTGTGTGTGTGTGTGTATTTGAGAAAGAGAAGGTGAGGTAAAAGGGGGTGGGGAGGGAGAGATGAGCATAGAGAGAGATGTGCCTGGAGACCTAAATAAATGGCTTTTGCTCTCTCCCCAAGTCTTTTGCCCCCAAGGACACTTAGAATCACTCTCTGTCTGTCTGTCTCTCTCTCTCTCTCTCTCTCTCTGTGTCTCTCTCTGTCTCTCTGTCTCTGTCTCTCTGTCTGTCTCTCTCTCTTTCTGACCTCACAATCATCTCACCTTTCTCTGAACAGATAGACATCACAACTTGCTAAAATTTTCTCTTCCAGGCTTGGGTTGGATCAGAACGGTCCACTGAGGGTGGGAAATGTGTGGTAGGGATACCAGGTCAGGCATTTCTGAAAGTCTAGAGACAATGGTGGAAGCAGAATGCCATCTAACCCACCGCCCCAAAGCCCTCATCACAATGCACAAAAGTAGGGCTGGGGATACCAGTATGGTAGCAGCAGCACCAAAATGTCCCTCTGATCAATTCATTGTTCCCCATCCCCAAGATGCATGGCCCGCTGTAACCAGACACAATGGGCCATGAGTCTGCCCCTTGCTGAGTGTGAAGCTAATAAGCACAACCAGGGGATAAAAGAGTGGAGAAAGGTCTATCTTGCAGAAGTAAGGAGCATGCTGGAGAGAATCCTCAAAGCAGTGTCTCCCTGGACAAAGAAAGCAAGGCACTTTTATTGGAGAAACTCATACATATTCATATAAGAAAGCTTTATTGAGGTCATTCTGAGGTCATGAATTACATGCTAAAAAAAAAAAAAAACGGGGCAGGGGAGGCAGGAGCATTTCCTGGGTGAAGAATACAATATTACAATGAGCAAAATTTACTCTAGGGCATCTAAAAGGAGTAATCAGAATGATTCAGATTTTGGCTTGTTTCTGTTAAGTTTCTCTGGAGAGTCTTATCAGAAAGAAAAATAAAAGTTTTTTAAGAAGCAGCAGTTCCTTCTCCCCAACCCCGAATACACACACACACACACACACACACACACACACACACACACACACTGACACACACACTGACACAATGTGCCTACTCAGAGGGAACAAGAAATGGAGAATGATGTTGCTGTGGCTCCCCATTTCTTCGGAAGTTTGGGTTTTCAGATTCTAGTGGTAAGTGCCACTCGGCTATCTTAGCAAGACTGACAGAGCCAGTCACAGAACTTGACACAGGGTCCAAAAACATCTCACAAAGGGCTGCTTTTCCTGTCTTGCAAGGTTTCCAGTAGAAACAAATGCTTCCCACATGACCTAAGAGGAGAAGGACGGTGCTTCTTTCCACTTGTTCTTGATCCTGTCAGCAATCACCTTCCCCCAGTTTTCCGGAAACAGAGGCCTCTCGTGGGCCTCCCACTCCAACTCTAAAGGACCATCACAGTTCAGTATCACTCTGCCCCGCACTACAACCATAGGACCACCTATGTTCCTTGTATCCTGATAGCGCTTGTCCTCATACACAGAGGGACCTGAAACATAAGCTGCCCCTGCTGGTCATCTGTAGTAATGCAGGCTCTGTATCCAGGAGCCCTCCACCACCACTGTTCCCAGACAAGCCAGTTAACAAATGAAGCCAGATTAAAACAAATCCCAGGTTTAACGGAGGCACTGTCATTCCTGCTGGTGGACACATCAATAATTACTATCTCCCTGCTGGAAAATTACAAAACATATAAATAAAAATATAAAATAATCCCTTCTGTGTACAATTATATGAATATCAGAAGATGTAAAGAAATAAAAGAAAATACTGTCACCAATAGGTGATATACTTATGATCTAGATAAAATGCCTAACATTTTGAGTAAAAGCACTTAAATTAGGTTTAAAAAGGATTAAAACTTTTTTTTTTTTGGGGGGGGGGGAGGTTCCAGTCATGGGGCCTGAACTCTGGGCCTGGGCGCTGTCCTTCAGCTCTTCAGCTCAGGGCTAGCGCTCTACCACTTGAGCCACAGTGCTACTTCCAGCTCTTGTCTTTTTGCTTATGTTGTGTTGAGGAATTGAATCCAGAGCCTCATGCATTCAAGGCCAACGCTCTACTACTGAGCCACCTTCCCAGCCCCAAGGATGAAAACTTTTAAAAAAGACTAATAAAAAAAAAAGAGTTGACAAGAGAGGTAAAAATAAAAGCAAGGTCTTGCTACATATGAAAGGCTTTATTTTATAAACTGAATGAGATCACTGAGTGTCAGTGTTGAACTTTACATCCCAGCTGCTGATTGCTTTCTATGGGAGTCTACCTGTAAATTCATTTCAAGGGTGGTATAAATCATTAGCCAATATTTTTGAGTACTATTATGTGCGAAGCACAGTTTAACCACTTTATATATCTGAATTCATTTGAGGTTCACTAATATTCTTGGTGCGAAACCTAATTACTAATCCTATTTCACAGGCAAGCATCAGAAGAAGGGGATGTCAGGTGCTGTGGTTTAAGTGTGGTCTGAGGGCCATCCAAGCTTCTAGGTGTTGAAATTTAATCTCCGTTATGAGGTATTCAAAAGCTGAATATTTAATTCAAGTATTGTGTTTAGAAGTGGAGCCTTTAAGAAGTAATTAAGATCTATACAGTCATTAATTGCAACAACACTATAAGGAGAGAGAGCCCAAAAGAGGAACACATATATTTGTAAGCTCCATGTCCCTTGCCACATGATGCTTCATGCCACTTCAGGACTCTGTCAGCAATAGGGTCATCAGTAGATGTGATCCCCCCTAGACCTTGTACCCCAGAAATTTGATCTAAATAAACTTTCTTACTTTACAAAGTAGCCTGTCCCCAGTGTTTCATTATACTAATGAAAAATGGATTCCTTCATTAGACAACTTATCCAAGGTGATGCAGCAGTGGATTTGAGCCATGATAATCTGGATGTAGTGATTTGTTCAGTGGTATAGCACTTCTCCTAGCAAGCATGAAGCTCTGGGTTTGATCTCCAGCACCACCAAAAGAAGGAGAAGGAGGAGGAGGGGGAGGAGGAGGAGGAGGAGGAGGAGGAACAAGAAGAAGAAGAAGAAGAAGAAGAAGAAGAAGAAGAAGAAGAAGAAGAAGAAGAAGAAGAAGAAGAAGAAGAAGAAGAAGAAGAAGAAGAAGAAGAAGAAGGAGAGGAAGAAGAATTGTATACTTTACACCAATACTTTCATACTTTCATTGCTTTTATACTTAACTTTCTGAAAAATTGCTTATTATAGTTTGAATCTTAAATCTTTGCTCTAGTTTGGATGGTAAATGCCTCTAGAGGCAATTGTTAAATGTAAGGTCCTCCAGAGATGGTGGGAGATGGTGGAATCTTTATAAAGTGGGGCTTAGTTAAGACTTCTGAGCCATTGAAGAGGATTGTGGGGCTCTGCTCCCTCTCCACTCTTTTACTTCCTGATATGTGTTTGTGCTGTACCACATGGTTCTGCCATGATATACTGTCTTGCCACCAGCCCAAAACATTGGTATCCATCCATCTTGGATTAGAACCTCCAAAACTACCAGCCAAAATAACTTTCTGTTTATAAGATGTTTGCTTCAGGTATTCGTTACAGTGATGAAAGCTGACTAACTCACCATCTATTCAACATATCACCATTATTGAGAATGCATGTCTTTCAATTATCCTTCTTATAGTGTCATGCCTTATGAATACATACTTCATGTGTTTTGTTTTTAAAACAGAATGTAACAAGTTCCATTTTTGAACACCATGTTGGAAACATATGTACTTTCATCTAGCTACATAACAAAACTCCCACATTGCATTGTTTTCTCATGTTTGTTTCAAATATTCACTGACTGCTTTTTATGCAAATCAATAGTATTGTATGACAAGAGACTACATTTAAGTTCATCCCCATAATTTTTCATTTATTATTTTGGCCAGTTTTACTATGGCCTGTTACTTCTAAGCTTCTCATTATTAGTTTAGTAAAAACAAAAAAAAACCAACTAAGTGTAAGTGCTGAAATATTTCATGACTTTGAATGTTGATGAAAAAATGTTGGGATTTTTTTTTTTTTTTTTGTAAATTCTCTGTACTTCATTTTTTAAGGTGTGGTGACATTCTAATTCTCTTACATCTCGGGGAACCATATGTACTTAGGGTAAGGCCATTGTGAATGAGGTGACTATGAATCTGTAATTCATACAGCCTTCTCAAAATGTTAATGTATTTTTGGTTGATTTCTTTTTAGGTCTAATTATACCACTTTGACATCTAGTAAAGAATAAAACAGGGGCTGGGAAGGTGGCTCAGTGGAAGAGCGCTTGCCTTGCATGCCTGAGGCCCTGGGTTCGATTCCTCAGCACCACATAAGCAAAAAGAAAAAAGCTGGAAGTGGCGCTGAGGCTTAAGTGGTAGAGTGCTAGCCTTGAGCTGAAGAGCTGAGGGACAGTGCCCAGGCCCAGAGTTCAGGCCCCATGACCGGACCCAAAAAAAATAAAAATAAAAATAAAAACATGCTCCTACTGGAAGCTGAAGAAGAATCCATGCTGCCGTTTTCACATTCTCCTCTTATACTCTGCATTTTCTTTGCAAGAAAGCCTTGCAAGCCATCTTTCAGTCTTGTGATCATTATTGGTATGTATGTATGTATATGTATACATATGCATATATGTATATATACACGCCATAATATATATGTATATATACCTATACACACACACACACACACACACACACATATATGTAGAGAGAGGGGTGTATACACACACACACACTCTCTCTCTCTCTCTCTCTCTACTTCCCCCCCGGTACTTGAAAAATGGCTCTACCATCAGGGTAAGCGAAGTATTAGCATGACAGTAAAGCTCAATTTACTTCCTTATTTAGATAAAAGTAGATCAGCACTGGTGTCTCCTGCCCACAATCCTAGCTACTCAGGCAGCTGAGATCTGAGGATCAAAATCTGAAACCAGTTGGGCAGGAAAGTTCACGAAGCTCTTATCTCCAATTAACCACCAAAAAGTCAGAAGTGGAACTATGGCTCAAGAGGTAGAGCTCTAGCCTTGAGGAAAAATGCTCAGGGACAGCACCCAAGCCCTGAGTTCAAGCTCTAGTACCAGCACACAAAAATAGATAGATAGATAGATAGATAGATAGATAGATAGATAGATAGATAGATAGATAGATAGATAGATAGATAGAGCAGTTTTAATGTTGGGATGCTGTAATGTTTTCTTTCCTCTGCCCATGAATCATTTTGTATACCCCTTACATTGGAACCACAGGGAATACTTTTTTGTTGTTGTTGTTTTGTTTTCTCTTTTTTATCAGTCATGGGCTTGAACCCAGGGCCTGAGTACTGTCCCTGAGCTCTTTTGTTCAAGGCTAGTGCTCTACCACTTTGAGCCACAGCACCACTTCTAGTTTTCTGGTGGTTAATTGGAGATAAGAGTCTTACAGACTTTCCTGCCTGGGCTGGCTTTGAACTTCCTTCCTTAGATCTCAGTTTCCTGAGAAGCTAGGATTACAGGCAGGAGACACTAGCACCCAGCTTCACAGGGATTACATTGAAGTCACTAAAAATTAGTTGTAGTGCTAGAAGGTACAGCTCAGTAATCAAGCCTCTGTAAAGGGCCTCATTGTGGGTGTCTTCACAATAGGGAAAGAACGTGAAGAAGAGATTGCCTGGCAAACCAGGAAACCAGGACTCAGAGGCCAGGTCTGATTTTACAACAACTTTTCTCCCAAGAGCTCACCTTCCTACTTTCACTTCTCCACAACAGCAGCATTAATCCCTTCCAAGAATGGCACTGGCCTTATGACTTACCATTTCCCATAGGCCCGACCTCTTAATATTTCACCACTTCACAACATTGCCACACTAGTTTCCAATACAGGAATCTTAGAAGGGCACCCTCAGACCATAGCAAACTGTTTTGGGCTAAGTAGAGGTATTCATACTGCTGTAGTTTAGACCTGGAATCCTCTAAAGGCCAGGTATTGAAGATTTGGTCTCCAGATTCTGGTGCTATTGGGAGGCTGTGAAACTTTAAGGAGGGGCTTAATTGGAGGAAGTTAGGTTATTGGAGGCATACATTTGACAAAGATATTTGGATCCCAGCCCTGTGTCTCTTTTGCTTTTTCTTCCCAGCCACCGTGAGGTGAGGTAGGGTGTCTTTCCCACCATGATGTACTGTTCTGCATAGGATAGATCCAGAGTAACGGGGACAAGGGACCACAGACTATAACTGGGCCAAAAATAGATCTTTCATCCTTGTGAGTTGATTTTCCTCGGGCATTTTGTCACAGTGATGAAAAGCTGACCAACACATACACCATCCTGGAGAAGAGGAAGAATGTTCATGTGATTTTCTGTAGCAGGGATAGGCTTTTCAGTGTAGGGACTATCTTCAGAAGAGGCCTAGAGTCAGGATTCAGCTCGAGAACAGCCCAGGTGGTTCATGGGCTGCCTGGAACCTACATGAGTTCCAGTGCCAGGAAAATGAGGAAAGGAGCACAAATCAGAACGCAAATTCCCCAGCTTCCAGCTGCTGTGTCCTCGGCAGACTTTCTGTTAGCCAGGTCTTAGGTGGTGACCTGTGTTATCACTGCGAGGAATACTCACAAAACTTTCAATCATCCTCACCCGCCAAAGGGTGTGGGTTGCATTATATACATTAAATAGAAATAAAATAATCTAGCACCTGAGAAATAGTAAGGCACTAGCTCAAGGCTGTGAGGCCCCGTTTTCATGTTGTATTTGATGCTGCTCAGCCTCAGGTCCCTGTAGCCCTCCCCCCTTGCCATGCCTCTGAAGCTATCAGGGTTACATGGCTTCTCTCTATTTCAGCAGGTCTTAAAAGGCCTGACAGGAGCCAAGGGTGAGTCCTTGTGTTGACTTGGTTATGACCTGTCAGTCTCTGGTCTTCCTTCTCCTGCATTCAGGGAGAGAGCTCCACAATGAGCTCCACAGTGTGCTTCAGCCTCCCAGATTGAGCCATGCCACTTCCAAAGAGCACAGGAGGCCCAGAAGATTTGATGGGCCTGAGCAAGAAGCCCAAGTGGTTCACACTGCTCCTTGTTCTATGTTCTCTTCCCCATTGGACACTTGACTAACAGGGGAGAACCTTGCTGGCCCTGCTGATAAAACCAGAGCTAGGTTCTTTCAGAACATGGCAACATCTAATGGACATCCCTTCCCAGATCAATGTCTTGGGCCAAGGAAATAATAAAAATGATGGAAATCTGTAATCTTAAAATGAAATGTGAGACCACCTCCCCCCCACCCTACACCCCCACCCCCGACACACACACCCAGGTGACCAGAGGCTGAGTTCCTCAAAGCAGGCCACACATGGCTGAGCAGGGGACTTGATCAAATAGCTCCCAGAACCAGGCAGGTGTAATCAACTTCTGGCCAAAGACAATGAACTTGCAAACACATACCATCCAACTACCTTCATGCTTATCACCCACCCAGGACCATACTTAAGTCCCTCCACCCCTGCCCCTAGGTCACCCTGGCATCTCTCTTCAACTTTTTTTTTTTGCCAGTCCTGGAGCTTGGACTCGGGGCGTGGGCACTGTCCCTGAGCTCTTTTGCTCAAGGCGAGCACTCTACCACAATGAGCCACAGCTCCACTTCCGGTTTTTGAGTGGTTAATGGGAGATAAGAGTCTCGTGGAGGCTTTTCTGCCTGGGCTGGCTTCAAACCATGAGCCTCAGGGCTCAGCCTCCTGAGTAGGGCATGAGCCACTGGTGCCTGGCTTCAACTTCCATTAAAGTTGACCTGATCTGCTAAGGTCAGTATCTTTGTCTGTTTTTGTTCATCTCACCTTTCAAAATCTGTCCTTTAGCCTAACATTTGGTGGCAAAACCGTTAAAAGACTGTTTCTTTCAGTCACCATTGTGATGACCCCCACAAAAAGAATATAAAATACAAAATCAGAAACAGAATGAAATTGTTGATTATTAAGAATAGAGCCAAGCTTGAAATTCCGGATCTCCCTGTAGAAAACAAAACAACTCCAGGCTAGACATTAAAAGGAAACATTCCGAAGATAAAGGCTTGAAGTAAATCTATGAGTTAAACACCAGGTTACTGGAATTCTATAAATAACAGTGAAACTCAGAAAGAGCCAGAAAAACCTGGTAGATGGCTTGATTTGGGGGTGTAATAAGTAAGAAATTTAGAATGCCATTTTTGCTCTGAGGACTTATTACTTTGCTTATAGAGACTGTAATTGCTATTTCACTAACTTGCTTCTTTGATGGGAAGATTTGAGATAAGGGCTTTGCCTTGTGACTATGGCTTTGGATGTTGGAATGACTAGAATTATAATCACCATTTTGTAATCACTAACTGCTAGCTCTGCTTCTGTAACTTGCTTCTTTGCTGATCCCGAAACTACCACAGGCTACCTGCGAGTGGGCCATCCACCCCACCCCCCATGGATCTTGCCTTTAAATACCCTTAGCTATTTGACTTTATTGCTGTGTTTCACTGTCTTAGCATAGTGCTTTTAGTATAGTATAGTATAGTATAGTATAGTATAGTATAGTATAGTAGGACAGTCGCTGTGGCTAATAAAGACTCCTAGCCCGATTGACTGAGTGTTGGTGACTCCTTTTGCTGATTGTGGGTTTGAGTCCCACTGGCCCCGGGAAGTTGAGATACTTCAGTATTGAGACCAAAAGAAATCAACAGACACTTCAGGTATGTCTCTCATCATTCTTTCAACAATCTCTCCGAGGGATTGCCCTTTATAGATAAGAAAACTGAGGCTCAGAGAGGTTAAGTAACAGTCTTCCAAGGAGTTATGACCAGAAAGTGGAAAAGCTGGGACAGGGAAAGGGGCAGATGGGCATGATGTAGTGTTAAGTGGTGACCAGAAGCTGACAGGTGCCAGGGTGCAGGTGAGCAGGGAGATCTGAAAGTAAAAGGGAAGTCATGAAGGAGGGAATGGGGAACTAGGGAAACATTTCTGAACCCCCATCTACGCAATGGAGTGCATTGTGGTTTGCGCACCAGCTTCCTTGGCACCCGGAGTTCATGGTGACAGTGAGACTCCAGTGCACATGAGCATGCGCATTTGAGCAGATGGATGAGCGCAGAGCCTGTGTGTGAATGTGAGTGTGTGTGTGTGGTGTGTGTATCTACGTGTGTGCTTTGTGGATCCAGATTCTCACGGGCTGGAGTTGGAGATTGTGTTCTAGTTGAGACCCCCAAAGGCCAAACATGTGCTTTGTACTCTTGCCAGCTCTGGGGCCTCCTGCTAAAGTAGCCTGTTTTATGGATGAGCAACAAAGCCCCACGAAACTTTAAGAGGCCACCTGGAGAGTTGATTATGATTTTTAAGAGCTAATGCTACCACCCACGACTCACTGTTTATGAATGGCCTTTGCTCGCTATGGTGCTCATAAACTGTGTGTAAGGCACTGTATATTCTTGAGCCGCCCAAAGCCCTGGGTGGGCAGGGCCCCGTGTGCACTAATCAAGGTGCTGGGAGAAGACAGGGCCCCATGGCTAAGAGGAGAGCAGAGACAAAGGCAGGGAGGGCAGCTGCTTCTGCTCGCAGCTGGGAGGGGGGGAGGCCCATTGCAGGCGACAGACAGATCCCCTTAAGTTATGCAGTCGCGCAGCCAGGAGGCATACACCATAAATCAACAACAGGCTCACATCCTCAGCAAAGCTCCTGCAAGCCTAGGGATCCAAACAAGCCCAGGGCCTGGGGAACGAGGAGGAAAAGAAGAAAGGGCTCTGTGGTTATCCTAAAAGAAAGCACCACAGTGCCGCTCTGAGTGTCAGGCAGGAGGTGGGATCTGCAGGGATGGCCCAGTCTCTCCTCCCAAGCCCTAAGATCCTTAGGTTGGGCATGAAGATGCTTTTTGCCTGGAGTGGTAGGTTTCAGGAAGGTTGCAATGGACCCCAGCCCCAAGGGAGGGTGACCCACACCAGGTCCCTTCTTCAGGGAGGGGACCTGGTATGGGTCTCCCTGAAGAGACAGCTTCTGCTTCTTGGTGTCTCCGCAGAAAGTGCTCTCTGCCTGTCTCTCCCCTCTTGTACTGATTCTAGGGCTTGAATTTCAGGCCTCTCACTCTTTGGGGTTTTGTTTTGTTTTGGTGCTAGTCCTGGGGCTTGAACTTAGGACCTGGGTGCTGCCCGTTAGCTTTTTTTTCTCAAGGCTGGTGTTCTACCACTTGAGCCACAGCTCCACCTTTGGCTTTTGGGGGTGATTAACTGGAGATAAGACTCTCATGGACTTTCCTGCTCAGGCTGGCTTTGAACCTCCATCTTCAGATCTCAGCTTCCTGGGTAGCTAGGATCATAAGCGTGAGCCACCAGCACTCAGCTGGGCCTCATACCCTTGTTCAGCTTTACTCTTGAGCCATGCCTTCAGCCCAGCATTTTGCTGGTTAAATGGAGATAGAGTCTCATGGACTTCAATTTGTGATCTTCCAGGTCTCAAGTTCCTAAGTAGCTAGGATTACAGGCATGAGTCACTGGCGCCTGGCTAGAAAGGCACTTCTTATGGAGAATCATGCTGGCCTCCTCTGTAAAATCATTCAGTTCTGAGATGTGCAGGGAAGTAGGGAGACCCCTGTTTTTCGGGCCATGTTGGAGGGGAGCTCTGCAGACATCAATTCTCTTCATTGGGCTGCAGATGGTGGCTGGGTTTCCAGAAGTCCCGAACTCACCCTAGGCTCATAAGAAGAAAGCAGAAGTTACCTATCTCAGGGACCAGCCCATGGCTGGATGCCACAAGTGACCCTATCAGATCTCTGCCTTGCAGCTGCAAAGTTTCCAAAATGTCACTTGCTCTCTGAGCCTATGACACAAAAATAAAACCGATCAGGTTCTGAACTTAAAATAATGATGTGTGCTGAAGAAGAAGAATTAAAAAAAAAAAAATTAAGCCTCCAGCTTCAACTCTAGTTTTGCTTCGGTTTTCCCTGCCCCCGCTCCCACCCTCACCCCCATCACTGGCTGCAGACAAAAGCAGGAATTAATCACTATTATTCTCAGATCAACTCTGCTCCCGCAGGCTTCATACTGATGAGCACAACCTCTGCGGCACAGACTTCCAGTGCTGGGGAAACAAAAGGGGAAGAGAGGCAGGGAGAGCAGAGAGAGAAAAGCACAGAACTCTAGACCTGCGGCACTCTCACACTCCCTTTAGAAGCCCAGCAGGTGTCTTGTCAGCTTTGCTATATTTGTAACCCTTGCAAATTCATGAAGGCCACAGGCACCGGGACTAGCCTGTGTCCTTAAGGTAAACATCTTTTTGATATTTAGAAAGGTAAAACCTGCCAGATGCCAGTGGTTCATACATGTAATCCTAGCTGCTCAGGAGGCTGAGATCTGAGGATAGAGGTTCAAATCCAGCCCAGGCAGACAAAGTTGAGAAATTTTTATTTCCAATTAACTAGCAAAATGCCAAAGTAGAGGTATGGCTCAAGTGGTAGAGCACCAGTCTTGAGCAGAAAGAAACAAGGAGGGATTGAATTCAAACTCTGTTACCATCACACATACAAACTCTGTTTTGACAACCATCTTTTCAAAACAAATGAGGAAGTTGTACATCTATCTGAATAACGAATGCCACTGAATGGCAAAATAACTAAAATGAACTGGCTACAGTGGCTCATAGCTCTAATTCTAAGCTGCTTAGGAGGCAGAGACAGGACAATCATGTCAACCTAGGCAAAAACCTTTGTAAGACCCTATTTTAATAAAGATTGAGGCATTGCGATTCTTACCTGCCAGCCCAGCTACACAGGAAGCACATAAACAAGAGTGTTGTGATCAAGGCTAGCTTGAGCGAAAGGCAAGGCCCTAATCATAAAATGATGAGAGCAAATGGGAAAGGAATGTGACTCAAGTGACAGAATATATGCCATTGAGTGCAAGTCTCTGAGTTCAAACCCCAGAACCACCAAAGACAAAGTGGCTAAATTTTTATAATATATACACTATATAAATATAATATATAATATAAATTTTTATGATATATATGTCAGGTCTGCCAGGTTAAAAATGGCCCCTTCCCTTTGCTCTCCCTCCATGAACATGTGGCCCACAGTTATCTAACTGGTGTGCCTGGTGGGGAGGGGAGGGGCAGGCTCTGAGGTCATTTCCTCTTCCTCTGAGGTCTCCCTCATCCACCTCTGTCATGCCTTGTTTGGACTGTGATTGGCTCCCAGGCTCTGAGGTCTTGTCTCCATGTGCTGTGGCCACTCCTCCCTCTCCCCTATATAATTTGCATGATAAGCTTCCCCCCCCCTCATCCCCTCTGCAGGCCTCCTTCTTATCCTGGCCAGTGGGTTCCCTTTCTCCTAATAATCTGTCCTCTGCCTGAACAACCACCTGGAGGTCTCCTTTCTCCAAACCTTACAATATATTTTACCATGTTTTTTTAACAATGGAAAAATGAAAGGGAATTAAGAAAAAAAATTAGCCAGTTGTTTTCAGTGATTGTCTCTGGAAAGACTGCACAAATCCTCCAACACTCCTAAGAATGGGTAAGAAATAGCCAGCCCCTCATCCAGTAGCCTGAGGCACTAGCCAGTCAGCAACTGGAACCCACTCTCCAAGTTCATTGTCAGCCCCCTCCCCATGCCAATGACCTCATGCAGAGCACAGGACAGATGCTGGGTGAATGATCCCCAGGGACACGACCCTGACAAGAAGATAGCCAGAAAGGGGAGGGATTCATGCAGGAGGTGTCCAAAGAGCGCATTGTACAAGATGCAGACTCTGACCAAGGGCTGCTAGATCCCCTGAGACACATAAGGAAGGCCCATGGGGGTCATCAGGCCAGCCCAAGTGTTATTAGGAGCCCACAGAGAGACACTGACTCAAAGAGAATCAAGTTCAAAACTGTATCAGTCAGCTTTCCATGACTCTGACAAATACCTGAGAATATGAATTTAGAAAGACACAAAGTTTATTTTTATTCACAGCTATAGAGGCTCCAGACCATTGTTGAACTTGTGGACATGGTGATGGTTCATATGTAACAAATTCTCCACCAAAGGCCACCAACCAGGGCCATAGGAAAGAAGACAGCGGAAAAGGAAAGGGGAAAATGTCATACCTGCCCATAGGCGCTAGAACAAATTGGCAGTCTAGATTCACAAGGACGCTGGGGCTAAGAATTAGATGGCTCTAGATTGACCCAGACAAGTGAGCAAGCACAGGGTCAATAAATACCAGCTACCACCACTATTAACTACCATCACCTCAGGCATCTCCTCCATCTCCACCATCTCTACCATCACCATCACCTCCAACACCTCCTTTTCCCACCACCATCAATCTTCCTCTTCTCTACTGTCTTCCATCCTCACTGTCTTCCTATTTCCTTACTCTTCCTTTTGAACTCAGCTTTACTGGCAGTTATTCAGAAAGTTGCTCTGACCCCAAGTCTTAACCATGTTTCTATATAAAGGCATCTCCAAAGACTTGTGCTCCTTGTGCCTTAGTGCTTGGATCTGATTTGGATGCTATATTTATAAGTAGAATTATTGGATAATTATCTCTATTACTCACTAGACAATAAGCCCCCCTATATACCTATCAATATATTTGGTCATATTCAACATAAATTCCTATGTCTAACCCATGGAAAATATTTAAATTTATGTTTCAGTGGGTAGATTGTGGAGTCTGGAAGACTTGAATGTATCTCAACTTTGCTGTTGATCTTGTGCTCTGTGCCTGGCACTGGAGCTCTCAACAATTTACTCTTCTTGCATAATGAAATAATAAGACCTACTTGAATTACATCCCCAGCTCTTACAAAGATAAAATGAAGCCCAAGACATGAAAAAAATATAAGTAATCTTAAGATTTTTGTGTTTGTGTGCTAGTACTAGGACTTGAACTCAGGGCCTGGGCATTGTCCCTTAGATTTTTCATTGAAGAATAGCACTCTACCACTTGGAGCCACATGCATCTCCACTTCCTGCTTTTTAACTGGTGAATCGGAGATAAGAGTCTCACAGACTTTCCTGCCCATATTGGCTTTGAACCACAATCCTCAGACCTCAGTCTCCTGAGTAGCTCAGATCATTGTAGGATTGTAGTTGGATTAATATCCATATCATTTTGCTTCACACACAGCATCTCATTTAATCCTTTATGTTAAAAAAAACTACGAAGAGATTTTTGTCTGCATTCCACATGGAAAGAAATGGATACCCTAGAAATTCAGGAAATTTGCTTCAGTGTTAGTTTAGAAATCAGGGGTCTACACACAGCTCTCTCTGACCCCAAGGTTCACGCTCTTAATCCTCGCTGTTGCATTCTGCTCGGCCTCCACCTCACTCCGTGGTGCTTCTCTGAATCAGCATCATCCACCTGGAAACTAAACATCTACCTGGCTAGGAAGGTCAGTGGGGAATGTGTGAGGTCCTCTCCTAGCTTTGCCCTTCCCAGCCTCACTAGCATCAATTCAGAGTTCACCAGGGCACAGCTTTCCCTCCTGCAAACCAGACTCTGCATTTAGTAAAAAACCAGTTCTGCCAATCCTGTAGTGGTCCAGCAGTTTGTAATAATGACTGTAAGGAAGTGCCTGATAGAATTAACTTTATAAAGAAGGAAGTTTCTTTAGCTCACAGTTAGGCAGTTCAAAGACAAAGATTGGGTAGCCCCATTGGTTTGGTCTCTGGGGAGTGTATATGGCAGTACACCATAGCAAGCAGTGTGAGAGCAAGTGACCACATCTCCAGCTGGAGCAGAGAGGGTGCATCCTCCATGACTGAAAGGCCTCCCCACGACACCCTTCCCCTCCATCACTTCCCAATTACAGCACTCTTCAGATGGAGCCTTCAGTGAGACAGACAGACCCCTGGGGGACACTCAGACTAAACAAATCAGCTCCAAATGTCAACACATCCTAACCTTGCCACTCAGGAGTTCTCCCCATGACTTTAGTGATGGCGCCATCTTGCCCACCCTCTGCTTCAGGCCCAGTGCAAGCCATTCTTGAGGGCATAAAGGTCAAACAAGGAAAGATTGAGTCTAAAGAAAGTTCTTTTTTAATCAGCAAAAGTTTTTAAGTGGATCTTGTAATCTGCTATATTTTGGGTCAGAAATGTGCCCCAAAGGTCTACATGGTAAAGGATTGGACTCCAGGGGGTCATGATTGGGAGGGAGTGGAACCTTTACAAGATAGAGCCTACCAGAAGAAAGTTAAGTCACTGTGACAGGCTGTTGGAGAGGATCCTAGGCCTCCTCTTCTCTGTGTGCCTGGCTATAAGGTGAAGGATTGTGCCGCCACAAGCTAATACATATGCCTCACAGAGTGAAAAATTTCAAACTTTCAAACCAAAATAAATCTTTCTTCTTTATATTCTATGGCCTCAAGCATTTAATACAATTAAAGAAAGCTAACACAAAACCTTAAGATTAAAAGCAGTTTTAATTAATTAAGAAAAGAAGAGAGGAAACCCAAATTAACAAGACCAGGGATGCCACAGGAAAAATCACAAGTACCCAAGACATCCAAACAATTAAAAAGGACTATTTTCAAAAGTTACACTCTCTAAAGAAAGAAAACCTAGCAGAAATGGATGCATTTGGAAAAATACAAGTTGCCCAAACTGAGCAAAGAAGTAAATCAATTAAATAAGCCAATACCTTACAATAAGATACAGGAAGCAATCAGAAGTCTTCCAACAAGGAAAAGCCCAGGACTAGATGGATTCACAACAGAATTCTATAAGACCTTTAAAGAAGAACTAATACCCATACTGCTTAAGCTCTTCAGAGAAACAGAGAAGGAGGAAGCTATCCCAAACTCATTCTACGATGTCAATATCACACATACCCAAACCAGGGAAAGACCCAAACAAAAAAGAGAACTACAGACCAATCTCCTTTATGAACACAGATGCAAAGATCCTTAACAAAATTCTAGCTAACAGAATCCAGAAACACATCAAAAAAATCATACACTACAACTAGGTAGGCTTCATCCCAGAGATGCAGGGATGGTTTAATGTACGTAAATCAATAAATGTAATCCAACACATCAAGAGATCCAAGGTCAAGAATCACATGATTATCTCCACAGATGCAGAAAAGGCTTTTGATAAAATACAACATTCATTCATGTAAAAAGCTCTGGAGAAAATAGGAATAGAAGGAACATTCCTTAAAACAATAAAAGCCATATATGACAGACCAATAGCCAATAATATACTTAATGGGGAAAAACTTCAACCAATTCTCCTAAAATCAGGAACAAAGCAAGAATGCCCACTGTCTCCACTCCTCTTCAATATAGTCCTGGAATCCATAGCCAGAGCAATAAGGCAAGAAAAAGACATTAGAGGGATCCGCATAAGGACAGAAGAAGTTAAACTATCCCTTTTTGCAGATGACATGGTACTATACCTTCATGAGCCCAAAAACTCCATCCCCAAACCCTTAGAAATTATAAATCACTTCAGCAAAGTAGCAGGATAAAAAATCAACCCACAAAAATCAGTCGCCTTCCTGTACACTGACCATGTACAAGCAGAGAGGGAAATAAAGGAAGCAACTCCATTCACAATAACGCCCCCCCCCCAAAATAAAATATTTAGGAATTAACCTAACCAAAGATGTAAAAGAACTATTTAATGAAAACTATAGAAACTTAAAGAAAGAAATTACAGAAGACACTAGGAAATGGAAAGACCTTCCATGCTCTTGGATAGGCAGACTTAATATAGTGAAAATGGCAATATTGCCAAAATTAATATGCAAATTTAATGCAATTCCTATTAAAATCCCAATGAGATACATTTCTGAAAAACAGAAAACAGTCCAAAAACTCATATGGAACAACAAAAGACATAGAATAGCCAAAACAATTCTAGGCAAAAAAGACATGGGAGGGATCTCGATGTCGGACTTCAAACTCTAATATAGAGCCATAATAACAAAGACAGCATGGTACTGGCACGAAAACAGGCCCGAAGACCAATGGAATAGAATAGAAGATCCAGAAATAATCCTACAGTCAGCTGATATTTGTCAAAGGAGCCAAAGACATACAGAGGAAGAAACACAGCCTCTTAACTCCTGGTGCTGGGAAAACTGGGTGGCCACATGCAGAAAACTAAAAGTGGACCCCAGCCTATCACCATGCACCAACATCAACTCAAAATGGATTAAAGACCTTAACATCAAACCTGAATCTCTGAAACTACTGCAGGACAGAGTAGGAGAGACACTTGAACTTATAGGCACAGGAAGGAACTTCCTGAACAGAGTCCCAGAGTCATAACAAATTGGAGAGAGACCTGACAAATGGGACTACCTTAAAATAAAAAGCTTCTGCACAGCTAAAGCTAGAAAGACAACCAACTAACTGGAAAAAGTATTACCAGCAATATATCAGACAAGGGGTTAATATCCAGTATATACAGGGAACTCAAAAAGCTAATCCCTCCCAAACCTAACAAACCAATTTCTAAATGGGCAAGGGAACTAAAGAGAGACTTCTCAGAAGAAGAGATAAAAATGGCAAAGAAACACATGAGGAAATGTTCACCATCCCTGGTTGTGAAGGACATGCAAATAAAGACAACCCTGAGATACCACTTTACCCCAGTCAGAATGGCCCACATCCTAAAGTCAGCCAACGACAAATGCTGGAGGGGATGTGGAGAAAGAGGAACACTATTACACTGCTGGTGGGAATGTACACTAATACAACCACTTTGGAAAGCAGTCTGGAAGGTCCTCAGAAAGCTAAATATTGATCTCCCTTATGACCCAGTCATACCACTTCTAGGCATCTACCCTGAACAACAGGAACCAGTATACAAGGACATATGCACCTCCATGTTTATTGCAGCACTGTTCACAATAGCCAGGATATGGGAACAACCCAGATGCCCCACCACAGATGAATGGATCCAAAAATTGTGGTGTCTATACACAATGGAATATTATGCAGCCATTAGAAAGGACAAAATAATGGCATCTGCAGGGAAATTGATGGAGCTAGAAGAAATCATGTTGAGCGAGGTAAGCTAAGAGCAAACAGACAAACAGCACATGGTCTCCCTGATAAGTGGACGTTAAATCCAAAATGTAAGGTGATTCGACAAAATTAACAAGACTTAAGAAACAAAGGACTTCCACTCATCTGGTTGAATCAGTACTAAATAACCCCATGCTGCTGATCACATGTATGGTATATATGTGCACACCAGAGGGAAACCAGGAGGACAACACAGAACTAGAGGGAATCAGGGAAAAACATACAACAGCGGGACCCATCAGCTGCACTGGACATTGACCAAAATGAACTAAACAACTCAATGGCAGCGATGGGAGGGAGGAAACAAGTGGGAAAGCGGGAACAGCTGATGCTATGCAAAACAAAAGAAATGTACATACCACCCAATGTGGAAGAAATAACTGTATTGCAAAGCTCATAGAATTCATAAATGTTATAGACTGTGATAGACAATTTGCTCCATGAAAGTTAGAATGTGTTTGTGACTTGACTTTAAGCATCACTATCCCGCAATACTGTGAAATTTGGGAAATTATGTAACCACTTAATCACAATAAAATTTTTGAAAAAAAAAAGCAGCTTAAAATTTTTTGCCATTGCCTCTACTGTCAAAAGTGGTTTCGTTGTTGTTGTGTTTTTTTATATTTTATAGAATATTGCAGTTTGCAATATTGGTTGGTTTACTGTTTCTGTTTTGTTCCTTGGGAAGACCTCAGGTTATTCTGACCAAACGCTTTTCAATTTCAATTGTCCAAGGAACAGAAAACAACTTGTTTGGTGCCTGGCCTATACAGGTATAGAAGAATGATGAGACTATTACTGCTTTCTTGAGCCTGAAGATTAATTATTAGCAACCAGAAGACATCAGAAAGGACTAGAGGATTTTTTTGTGAATGTCTAACTAGCTTATATTTTGGGTAATTATTTTAAATCAAAGTTTATATCTCCAAAGAGACATTTGCAGTTATTATCCTAAACTCTAAAAAATTCACACACACACACACACACACACACACACACACACACAAAACATGTCAGTATATTTAACCAAAGATAATGGACAGAGCAGACAAATCAATTTGGCAGGTAATTTACCATTACAGGTTGATTTCATCAGTCCAGGCACAATGCATTATACACCAGGAAAATTAGACAAGTCAAGGGAATGATAATATCAGTGTTTAATGTTTATTTCCTATTACCTGGCAGGACAATTACTCTCAATAAAATATCACCATTGTCTAGGAGGAAAACTTGAAGTACTTCAACTAACAAAATGGTACTATTGAAGTATCAAGCAAACTTGGCATCTAGGAGGAAATCAGGTGCCTTTTATTGATGATGGATGCAACAGGAGAAAGCCATGAAGATTTCTCAGAGTGCTTAGGAGAAAAGAAATAGCCTCCACTTTATCCCAGTGAAGGATGTTTCTCTTCTTCCATTCTGAACATCATGCAATGTGTATTCATTGTAAATTGAGTCACCTGCTCTATGTTGGTTAACCCAACCTGAAATCCTAGAGGGCAAGGTCATGGACAATCTATGTTCATATGGAATGGGTTGGAGTTACATACAGTGATTCTCTAAACTCAGGTACAAAGATGGTTGAAAAGGGTTTGTTTGGAAGTGGTGTATTTTTGTGTTTGTTTTTGCCAGTATGAGGGCTTAACTCAGGGCCTGGCATTGTGCTTTACGTATTCTACTTTTCCACTCAAAGCTCCACTTCCACTTTTTATTGGTTAATTGAAGATAAGAATCTCATGGATTTTCCTTCCAGGGCTGGCTTCCAAATGTGATCTTCAAATCAAATACCTGAGTAGCTATGACTTATAGGTACCTAGATAAACAAGAGGTATTAACATCTTCTACTGCCTATAAGATATTTCAGAAATTGAGGGTTTTTTTTTTTTGAGTACATGAAAGTTTTTTGAGATATGTTCAGATAGAATTTTTTTCCATTTAGTGAATTTTTTTTCCAATGATCTATTCTGAAAAAAAAAATACACAAATTTTAGATTCTTTACACTTCAGGTATGATTTAAATGCTCTTGATTTTACCTCTATATTCCCTTTCACCAGCTACTGACAAAATGACTTTGGTTTAAAGAATGTTTTCTTAGACGTGAAAAGTTAGTGATTAAAGACAACACAATGCCAGGGGGCAGGTGGGTGGGGAGTGGCTCTGTGGATAACTTAGATGACTGTCCCTCTGAGATCCAAGTGTTCAAGGATTGCTCCTACTGTGGCACTATTGGGACATGGTAGAAACTTTAAGACAGCTGGGGCCTGGTGGGTGATCTAAGGACCCTGGGGCATGCCTTCAAATGAGACTTGGTTACATCTCCTTCCATTCTGTTACTCCTTGGCTGCCCTGGGTGAGTAGCGCTGCTCCATCACATATTCCCCTCCATGGCACTATGCCTCAACATAGACCCAATTGATTAGGAGCTGAAATCTCCAAAGCTGTGAGCCAAAATGTTTTCTCTCTAGAAGTTGATTATCCCGGGTATTCGTTACAGTAACAGTAGCAGTAAAGCTGGCTAATGTGAATAGGTATTAGAGTATTAAGATTTTTTGAAATTTAATAAAGTTAGTCCTGGTTCATTCCACCACGGAGAAGAATCATGAAGGGTGGTGATATAATAATAATGAGAAAACAATAGCAATAATAATAATAAGTAATAATAATAAAGCTGGCTCAAGGGCTGGTCTACAGAGAACAATGGGCTTACTGAATGTGTCCTTTTCATTCCATCTATTGTCAAGAACACAGGCTACAATTAATTGTATGTTTCATCTAACCAGAGGAACAATTTAGGTGAATCCAAGACTTCCAACTCCCTCCCACTTGAAGAAATGTACCTGTTTTGTTTTTGGTACCAGCACTGGGATTTGAACAAAGGGTCTCAAGAGCTCCCTTTGCTGGTGCTCTACCACTTCAGCCAAACTCCTGCTACTGGCCTTTTGCTGGATTACTGGAAATAGGAGTCTTCTCTGCCCAGGCTGGCTTCAAATCATGACTCTTGAGGTGTCAGCCTCCTGAGTAGCTAGGATAACAGGTATGAGACACAAGTGGCTGGCACAAATGTGGTCATTTGAGGATACACTCCACATAGTCAACTTTAGCTCATTCTTCAGATCTGTGTTCATGAGGGCTTCTGATGTAAGCATAATGGTTTAGTTTTCCTCTCTCCTCACTTCATTTCTATTGTTCCTCACTTCATCCTATTGTTTCAGACAAATATTAGCTCTTTTTATTTATTAGATTACCCACATTGCTGGTCTAACTATAGGCCTTAACTTTAAGTTAGGATGGTTAAATGTTCTGAATGCTATGGTCATTTCTCTGCATGCTATATAATCTGTAATAAGTACACGTGACTCCAGTCTTCCAAGTAAGTGGGCGGCACCATTTTCACTTCACTTCCATGCTATCAAGCTTCCAGCTCTGAGACTCACAGGCTTCTTTGCAAATGATTGTCTTTCTTAGGTATCATGCAACTTGTCTTTCCTATTAATCTATTACATTTAAATCTAATTTTGTTAGGTCCTATAATAAATTATACAGGTCTCTAGGCATTCACACAGTGAGACCAAAGGAGAATATTCTTAGGAGAGGAATAAAAAGGCATCTGATCATACAAAATAATAGTCATCAAAATTAACTCCAGGAAATGGAAAAAAAAGAGGGTTTTCTTTTTTGCTGTTTTTTTTTCTTTCCTTTTTGTTCCATTTGTTTATTTATGTCTTTGGGAGTATAAGGGGGGCACAGAAATGGACAAAGGGTGAACAAATGCAACAGTGGTACTCATTGCACACTGTTAAAATGCACCATACAACTTGTGGGTGGGAAATGACAGGAAAAAACAGGAAGAGAGGTGACATTGTCTCAAAAGAAATGTGCTCATTACCTGACTTATGTAACTGTAACCCCTCTGTACATCACCTTTATAATAACAAAATTTTTTTAAATGTTAGATCCTAATTGATATTCACCAGTAGGTGAATATCGTCCTCCTCCTCCTCCCCCTCCCCAACCCCTCCCCCTCCCCCTCCCCCCCCTCCACCTCCACCTCGTCCTCTCCTTTCAGAGTTAAGGCTGGAACCCAGGGCCTCAGCCATGCTACATAAGCACTCTACCACTGATTTGTGCGCCTACTGTTGTAGTTCTTTTTGTAAGTCTCTACAATATCTGAAGGATGTTTAGCTCAAGAACTATGGTTTGGATGTGTCCTATGGAGGGGGCTGCTTGGTCCCCAGGGTGGCACTTTGAGCAGAAAGTAAAATCACTGAGAGAAAACTTGGGTCTAGAAAGGTCCTTGGGTCACTGGGGAGCGCCTCAAAGGCTACTGTGGGAACCTACACTTGGTCTCTCTGCTTCCTGGCTGTAGACTGAAGTGGTTTCCTTTGTCACCTGCTCCTGCCATGATCTACAGCCTCTGCTAGAGACTAGACTAGAAACCCTAGAACCGGAATAACTTTTCTGTTAAACTGCCTCATGTTTTATTATGATAACATGAAGTTAACACATCAATCATCAGTTTTCGGATTGATGTCTCTAAGATATTTAGTTGTAGTGGTTCTGTAATAGTAGTATTATCTTACATGTAGATAATGTTTGTCCTATATTTAAAATTCAGGGCTTTGTTTTTTCTCTAAAACTAGAAAAACTACTGGCCAATTTTGCTTCCTTGGAACTCTTATTTCATTTCTACCAGACACATTGCTGCTATTGGTGTTGAAAATGCTGATACTTTCCCTTGCAAGTCAAAAGTCCTTTACAAACAGATGCCCCCAAAATATACTTCCATTCCTTTTCTTTTTTTTTTTTAGGAATAGGGTTTGGAGTCAGGGCCTCAAGCTTGCTAGGCAGGTGTTTTGCCCTTTGAGCCATGCCAAAAGTTCTTTTGCTTTACTGTGTGTGTGTGTGTGCGTGCATGCACACATGTGTGCTGCACACATGTATTTGTGTGCCAGTCCTCAGGATCTGGGAACTGCCCCCCCCCAATTTTTCCCCCTCAGGGATAGTGCTCTACCACCTGAGCCACAGCCCCACTTTGGAACTTTTTGAATGGTTAATTGGAGATAAGAGTTTCACAGACTTTTCTGTCTGGGCTGGCTTTGAGCTGTGATCTTCTGATCTCAGCCTCCTGAGTAGCTAGGATTATAGGTGTGAGCCACAGACATCTGACCCTTCTTGCTTTATTTTTGGATAGCATCTTGCGTTTTTGCCCAGGGCTGGCTTCTGACTGAGGGGCTTGTATGACTATATTTATCTGCTGTTACAAATACATAACATCATGCCAAGCTTCTCAACTGAGATGGTCTCATTAACTTTTTCTCTGGGCTGAACTTAAACTACAATCCTCCTGATCTCCATCTTCTGAGTAACTTGAATTACAGGAATGGGCACCAGGCCTGGTCCTGCTTCTATTTATTATTACTGAGTTGTACAAAGAGGTGCAGTTCCTTGTGGACAATATCACCCCTTCCTTTGCTTTTCCCGTTTCTTCCTCACATTCCTACCCACATTTGTAGAACAATAATTTTGCTTGACTGTTTTGGCATTTGGTTGTTTTATGTTGATAATAGTTGTTAGAATTCTTTCAATACAATTTCATTTTTACTTTCAGGAAAATATACTTGAATTATTAGGTGTTTATTTTTTGCTTCCCTTAGTTTTGTATAATTCTATTGTTTTCCTTTCTTCAAGGTCACTTTTTAATTTAAAAAAATACATGTTTTATTTTAAAAGTGTTTCCTTTTGGATCTTTTTAGAAAGCATTGTCGATTTTATCATCTTTACATTGTTTAAGCAGCTATTTTTAAAGTATAGCAATTTGCATTTGGGGGATTTCCTGGCTCTACTTCCCTCCTCCCTTTTTTGTGCCAATGATGGCATTTGAACTGAGGGTCAGGGCACTCTCCCTTGGATTTTTCATTCATAGTTGGTGCTCAACTACTTAAGCCACACCTCCACTTTCCCCTTTTTGTTATTTATTGGAGGTAAGAGTCAGATCTCAGCCTCCTAAATAGATAGTATCTAGGTAAGGGTGAGGCACCTGGCCCCTTTCCCTTTTTTTTTTTTTTTTTTAAATGAGGCATTCTCTTTTGTATACTGGCTCCACTCTGTTCCACTCCCAGCAACTTTCCCTCACTCTAGGGTTTTATCCTAGAAGTGAGCTCAGCTAAGTTACTATTCCTATGGGCTAAAACTGATGGTAATGGGTTCTTCTGTCCTCAGAGTCATCAGCTGCCACGCCCACTGCTTCCATTTCTCTCACAGAAACCATCCAAGGCAAAGACTGGTACTAGAGTTTGTTATCAATACCACTGAATTGTTATTTTAATGTAGGTACTTGAAAGTAAGGCTGTACCATCACCATCTTTTCAGAAACCTTTCCACACAATCTTAATACAGAAAACACCACTACTCCAATTGTGAAATCCATTCCTTCCCTGATGCTTTAGACTGAAACACACATCAAACACAGGACTGCTTCATGCCAGGATGACGCATCTGCTTACAGCCAGGCTTCATCCATCCAAACTGTGTCTCACCAAGGCCATCAATGGCTCTTCTGCCTTTTAACAACCCTCCTCACGTCACTTCAGCAAGTACTACAAATTCTGTCAACATCTAGACCCACTGTCCAATCTTGTAGCAATATATCCTACCTCTTGGCTCAATCTCAGGCTGGAAAGACTACATGCTAGTAATACCTGGTTTGGGAAGTAATGTTAAAGACAAGTGAGATAAAACCTGGGTTACCCCGCACTGAAAAGATGAGTGAACTTAGGGTGGTACTAGAAAGACTGAGATTTAAATGTGTTTCACTGAGTATTTTCCCCATCAGCAGAGGCTGTTGCCAGGTTTCAACTATGGAGGAACTTAGGATTGGATCTGCTTGGAAGGCTTAAAATCTTCTCAGGTCTGCATGACATACCTGAGCTACAGGGTCCGGCCAGCGAATCTGGCCAGCTGTTGGCTGTGTTTAGATTCAGGAAACGATTTTCAAGAAACTTTGAAGCCTGTGTGGGGGTTTAGCACAATCTGATTTCCTGATATGCTGTCCTGGTGGAATGAGAAATTTTCTTTGAGGCCACATTGAATGTGTGTGAAGGAGTAGACTGTGTTTTCTCTTACAATGGAACCTTATTTCCTGATAACTGTAAGGCATTTGTCCAGTGACTTTACCCAACTGGAAAGATGTCTTGAGAATTGTAGATGCAGGGGAATGAAGTATGATTATGATCAAAATACATTATATATGTGTACGAAAATATTGTTACAGACTTGTGGCAAATGTCAAGAGCTGCTCCCCAGCCACTAAGTGTGTCCTCTTTGTCAGTTGTGGGGCTTGAACTCAGGGCCTGGGCACTGACCTTGAGCCTCTTTGTGCTCAAGGACAGCACTCTACTACTTGAGCCACACCTCCACTTCCAGCTTTTGGGGGGTTAATTGAAGAGTTGCACAGACTTTCCTTGTCCAGGCTGGCATTGAACCATAATCCTCAGATCTCAGCCTCCTGAATAGCTACAATTACAGATGTGAGCCACCAGCACCCAGAGAAATGTGTCCTTCAGCACCCTCACTAGTTTCAGGTCAGATCTGATCAGTCCTTTAAATGATTTGGGGGGGGGGGGGAGGTGCTGGTTCTGGAGTTTTAACTCAGGGCCTGGACACTGTCCTTGAGCTCTTTTGCTCAAGGATAGTGCTCTACCACTTGAGCCACAGCTCCAGTTCACCTTTCTGGTAGCTAGTAGGAGATAAGAAGTCGTAAGGACTTGCTGAAGTAGCTGGCTTTGAACCACAATCCTCAGATCTCAGCCTCCTGAGTAGCTAGAATTACAGGTGTGAACCACTGGCACCTAGCCTTTAAACAATTCCTCCTTAAAGGATTGTTGAAGGTATGATTTCAGACCCAATAGTTTTTGGGAGGACTGTTGTCCATACTATTCATTTACAACCTTAAGGAAGCCTCAGATGACGTCCTCTGTTTCCATTCCCCCAAGTGTCCTACCAGGCTGTGTCCACTATCTACAAGTCAGTCATTTCTATCGCCACTCCTAGAGCTAGCTATGGTCTGACATCTGTAATCCCAAGAACCATCCTGACACATTCATGTAATGTGACATGCCATTTGCTTCCCTTTCAAATCAATTGCAATGACTTTAGCTAGCCCTTTGTACAATTACTTATCAATTTTTAGAAGCACAGGGCAATCTAGTCTCTTCTAAGTATTTATTCTACTTGAAGTTGCCAGTCCACCTGGGAGACAGTGTCCTTAACAGTCAGGTCTTCATGTACCCCTGCTCACTCGTCCAGATGGCAGTGGGCAAGGTTTTACTGTTTCCCCAAGGTGCAGTGGGCAGAGGCAGAGCTCATCCCTAAGCAGCAGGCCTGTAAACTGAGGACACTAAGAGAACTTATGTCAGTTCTCCAAGATCTTCACTAGGATGTCACTACCAATGTGTATTAAAAACCTAAATACAAAGGTAAGTAGCTTGGAACCCAAGAGAACACTCCAATTATAACCATTCTTTAATTGTTTAGAGTTTCTAAAATAAGACTTTTCAAAAATCTTTCCCATGAGTTTCTAAGCTTTAGCAGCAAGAACATTGTGACACAAGCTTCAAAAATGTTAATTCGCAGCACAGCATTGCAACCCAAAGAACAATGGGAAAACACTTCTTTCAAGCTACAATTTGCAAACTAGATTTGGCCAAATTGCAACCATTTTGACACAGCTCTAACTGCAAGCTAAATCACACTTAGCATACTTCGCAGCCCCAATATGGGCACAAGTATGACAAAAATCCCAAATTTGTCAGGCCTAATGAAAAGATCTTCCTCTCTTCAAATTCTTCTGGGGTTGTGTATTTGAGACAACTATGGGGGGGGGGGGGGAGAATTATAAAACAATGTATGTTTTACATCTTTTATTTTTCAAAATGTTTCATTTCTCACTTATTCCTCATAATCTTCTGTTCAAAATTTTCTGAGCAGCCAGGCGCAGGTGGCTCATGCCTGTAATCCTAGCTACTCAGAAGGCTGAGATCTGAGGATAGTGGTTCAAAGCCAGCCTGAGGAAGGAACAGTCTGTGAGACTCTTATCTCCAATAAACGACTCAGAAAACCAGAAGTGGCGCTGTGGCTCAAGTAGCAGAGCACTAGCCTTGAACTGAAGAGTTCAGGGACAGCACCCAGGCCGAGTTCAAGCCTCATGACCAAAAAAAAAAAAAAAAATTCTGAGCATAGAACTGATGGTTGCTGTTCCATCCAATTTGGCAGGTATTAACTCCATATCACTGAGTATCTGAAATGTGATTGTGATCAGGGAGCTAAAAATTCTGAATTGAAAATACTTTCAGTGGAAAAAACACCATATAGTATCCCTTAAGGGCTATACTATTTTATGTTCTCACCAACAGGGAAATCTATTGTCATGAGGGTTCTAGTGTATTAACACCCCTCAGTAAATTAAATTATTGACAGTACTAGGGTTTGAGCTCAGGGCCTTAATATTGCTAGGCTGGGGTACAGCTGAGCTATGCTTCCAACCATTTTTCGCTGGTTATTTTTAGCATAGGTCTTAGAATAAATCTGTGAACACGGGATGCCATTGTACTCAAATTGGTCACAATCAAGACTATGGTTTACAAGAGCATTTAAGATACCAATTCTCACCGAAATATAAATTTCCAAAATGCCCAAGGGAAAAAGTAAGTTTATGTATATTCTTCTAGGTCACTTTACCATGACCTTGTGGTGATTTTGATCTGTCCCTCTATGAATGCTGTTGATAACACTTTCTTCAGCACCATGTCATTCTGATACTTCTACAAATTCCATCAACATTATAAGATTCATGGCAATATTACAAGCTTGCCCTACAAGCCATATCAGAACCACCTGAAAAAATTGCTTATCAGTATCAATAATTGAGCATCTTTACCAAAAACTGCTTTTCTGAAAACACTGAGGACAGAAAATAAAAGTGAAGGTCAACGAGAAAGCGAAAATAACAAACCAACATTTTTTTGAGTATGTATTGTAGTGTTTGGTTAAAACAATTACCTTGTTTGTAAGTGCTCTGATTATGAGTGTATTACTAAAGTGCTTTTTCCTCCCTTTCTTTTTTTTTCCTGTGAGAGAAGGAAAGCAATGAAGGAAATGAAAGAGTTCATTTAAGTGCCATAGTCACATAGGGCCAATTTGTAAAAGCTCAATCCAGCTGAGTCTACTTACGGCCACCCCTGACCGGCAGAACTTCAGTTGAGAAGACTAATTGAGATTCTTTGGGAGACGTCCGTTGTCTTAGCAGTTACAGAATGTCTCATTACGCATTCTGTGCCTCCCTCTTCTCTGGAATACTAAGTCACACTCCACATGGCCTGAGTTTACAGCTTGAAATTTTCGAATAGACTCAAATACAGTTATTGTGAGACTATTGGTTTGGTTTGCAACGGTTTGCTTGTTTTTTTTTTGTTTGTTTTGTTTTTTAATCTCACACTGTTACATTTAAGAGGACTACACTAGTTACACTGGCATAGTTTAAAACAACAACAAAGAGAAATCCATGCCCCACCTCCAGCAATCCAATACAGGCCCAAGTGCCCATTCAATGCCTTCTCTAGCAACACACTGGAGAGGTGTATGCTATAAACAAGAACCCACCAGAGCAGATGGCTGGAATTCAAGAGAGAAAACTCCACAAAGCCTATTTCCTCACAAGATCCAACCTTAGATACAGATGTAAGACGAACTTTTTGACTTTGACTAGATCAGTAAACTCATTTCAGTATTTTTATTTTCTTCTTTACTAAGATAACATGTTGTAGACTCCTCTGAATATTCTTTAAAAAATGCATAAAGATGTTTGAGGAATCAATATCCCGGGGAAACTACATGTTTACATTAAAAGTTTATTTAGAAGCCTCTTCCATGATTTGGAAATCATTTTACATGACATGACTTTGGAGTAGTATTTTCTCCTACTGGGCTTGCAAAGATTCATGTGAAACTAAGATAGTACAAAGGTCTCCAGGCACCTGTTATTCCCATTATTATTGTATTATTGATGGTTTTTTTTACTTATATGTAAGTGATATGGGTTATTCACTTCTATGGCACAAACATACATTTTATATCCATATATGTGGGGGTTGGTATATCTGTTATAAACACACTATGGCCTATCTGCCCCTAAGCCCAAAGTTTGGCTGATTTATTCCATTTGTTCTTTTCAAACAAGAATTTAAAAATTTACACATTTATATCATTTTTTTCAGAGATTTCATAATTACATTCTCCAGAAGAAAAAGGTAAAAGTTCCTATTGCTATAAAATTTCAAAGTAAATATTTTTCTTTAATTCTAATTGTACTAGTTTATTTAAACTATTTTTTTTTCAATTTTTAAATGGTATTTTGAAGAAGGCCTATTGGTAAATGAAATCCCACTGATGATTTATTTTTAGCTTTTAATATGTTTTCTACTAAAAATCAGGCTGCCAAGACAGGAAAATATTACTGGTTTTGTTATTACAAAAACAAGTGAGGTTTTTTTAATTCACAAAGGATGAAAACACAAGACACAGATCTCATTGTACATATAATATTACAATAAAATGACTAGCTGTAGACCAATGAAACACTTAAGACTTCACATACACACATATGTACTTTGAAACAAGGAGCACAGGACAATTTTAATCTTTGATATGTTCATGACCACCAAGAGAAAGAACATCACAGATTTAAATCTAATTGTTTTCCTGGTATACAATCAAGAAACAGGCAGTCCTAAAGCATACTGTGTTATAAATGACATCTTTAAGCAAACACACACATTCTGATTTGGGACTTTTTCTCCCCACTTGAAACAATCTGCTTTAGCTGTCAAGTAGTTTGGTCTGATATCTATTTAACAGTATCACAACAACAAATACAGTATCTTAACCACAACTTAGGAACTTTTTTAGACAGATCATACAAAGATAGTTGTTCCTAAGGAAGGCAATCTATAAATTATAAATGTAATCCAAGGGAAAAAGAATAGTGGACACAAATCATTCTCAAATACTGATAAAGAAATTTAAAGAAAAATAAAGTGTGTTGGGCACAGGGAGGTGTTGACATGGAAAGGAACAGAAAAGATATGAATTAAGGAAAATGTATTTGCCAGAGGAAACATTGGGTTCAGTTAACTTTTTAAAAAAATGAGATGTAAGAGTATGACAGTAAACAAAAAAATTAAGAGCCAAAATGCATATCACTAATGGGAAAATCTCTAAGCCTCTTATAGTTTTTTATTAGATTAAACATTTCATATACAGTAGTTAATCTAGAAAAATACATTTAAAAAATTTTCAACAGACCATGCTCCCTGTAACAAAACCTTCCAAACCCTGTTTTATTGTACAAATCAATCTACATTAGTAATGTAAAAGGAAATTCTCAATTTTAGCAACATCATTTTCCACCCAATATCTATCTAATATACATGTGGATTTCCACTATTCAAACTGGAGTTAGGACTCTGTAATTTTTTTCTAATGTTTTCTATACATATTAAATATTATGACCTAAAAGGTTCCTCTTGTAGTGCATTTATCACTTAGCAAGTATATTCAGCTTTTTTTCCAGTACCATTCATATTACAGTGATCTGCTTGTAAAGGTAATTAAAATCTAAAAGTGCACATTGTTAATTTTCTCAAATATCAGCCTATTTCTGGAGGAAACCTAATATTCATGGAAAATATTACCAATATCATGATTAGAAATGTAGAGTTAGACTGTGCTCTGAAACTATACAACACAATTATATACATAAGCTAAAGGACATTAAGTCTTTAGCTATTTACATCAAATAATGTCCATTTCCACAGGGTGATACCAAGAACTCAATATGGCACTAGATATAATTAGGATTGTTAGTTACAATTCAGTATACCAAGACAGTTCTCAAATACCCTGAACTGACTTATCTAAGTAAAACTCCAGTAAATCACAGTGTTTTAGGTAATATTAGTGTGCTGCCCAAACAAGCAACTAAGATATCCCAGTAAGGATGCTGTGCAATACAAGACAGACAGCAAGCCTTCATCCAATGGGATTATGTCTGGATTATAATGAATTTTAGCACTTAAGACTGCCACTGCATGCAGAAACCCTGAAAAGAAATACACAGGTTTCAGAATTAATATACTTCATTTTGTTTTAAATGCCCAAGTATGTTTCAAAGTAACTGATATTAAGTACTCTTCTACCAAGTGAAGAACTTACAGATCAAGAGAAGAAATTCTACATTATCCAGTTTGAGGGGGGAAAAATGTAGCTTTTCTTACCAAATGATCCAGTGTGTATGACAGGTTAGAAATCTGAGCTTTAATTTGTACTGAAATTCAGAATATTAAATGCACACATTCAGATAAAATGGATCCAAAACTACACAATCATATCACCTTGAAACAAAGCAGCAAATATGAGGGCCTAGCAGACATCTTAATTCTCCCCTTCCTGTATGATCCCTCAAATTAAAAAAAAGTGCAAAATCAAAGAGTCACTGCTTGGTCCAAAACAAAATACATCGTACATAAAAATTTGAAATCTGATGGAATACAGCTTCTCTTCCACAGGTTGTCTTCCATAAGAATCAACGTCCAAAGATGGCACTTAATTCCAGCAGAATTAGTTCTACAATTTGATTTTGGTACACAGTATGAACCGCTATATTGCCAGTCTCTTTTTCTGGCTTTAAGAGAGTGGGACCAAAAACAATTGCTATACTCTGGTAAGTCATTCGATTTTTCTCTCCATTTTCTACAACTCTAAAGAGAAAAAACAAGAGAAAATAAAAAATACAGAGAAAAAATTCAACTTGTATTATAAACATTAAGCCTGCATTTAGAAAACAAAAATAATCACTGTGCTAGGTTGCACCAAACTTTTTAAACACGTAGAATTCTGCCTGCATGCTACATTGAAGTCGGCTTTGTATAAACACAGCTGAGAGGCCTAGATATATATAGATACCCTTTAACAAACTTTAAACACATGACATTTCAGCTTAATTTTAAAGACTGGACACAGACACAGTCTTGAATATGTTACAATTCCAGTTAACGAGGAAAACATTTTTATTAAATATTAAAATTAAGTATATGTTAATTTTCTAATTGGTGTCATTTTAGTATTCTACTATTCTTAGAATAAGATGAACAAAAATCAGTTACTTAAGTAGCCATGATAACCTAGAGCTATGATGGCTTTTTTTTTAGGGTAATAATATTCTCTAATTAATAATTTCATCTTCATACTAATTAAGTGATAATTTTTGCGTACCTATCATGTGCTTGCTAATCACTATATAAATATTTTGCATTTAATACCTGCTTTAATACCAACCCACTTTATCTATAAGAAACCAAAGCTACAGGAAGTTGAACATCTTTTTTTAAGTTACAAAGACATCAAGTGGCCCAACTGTGAACCAAATCTGCATGTGGGTGGCGCTTGTGGGCCTCCCCGTATGTTACATCACATCATAGCTCCTAAGCCTGCAGTTCTCTTACCTTTTGAGGTGTCTAAAAAGAATCTGCATTGTGTCTTGATTTGGCTTTGGCAACTGTCTGATTAAGTCCTTAACAGCAGCAACACGTTGTCTTGGTTCTTGTTCTGAAAAAAAGATTTCAACTTGCAGCAAATGCTTATGAAACTGAAAGCAATGACATGGTTTAGAAGTTGAGATTTCATAATATACAGTGACATCTTGTGGTCACATTTAGAATTTCTGGAGTAAAACAACCCACTGAAAAACAAGCAATTTTATAGAGAAACATTATACTTACTAATTGCATTAACAAAATCATTAAAATGATTAAATGTAAAGAGGGGTTCTGGTAGTTCTCGAAAAAACATTTTGAGTGCTCCAGTGATAACATGAATGTCTTCCCACTTGCTATCATTCAGATCCAATTTCTCATCTGAAAATAAGTAGGAACAGGATATTTCAAGTTACTTTAAACCAATTCTAAAGATTACAAGTAACACATTGGATATCACAAGAGAGTATACTCTTACCATGATTGACTGCAAATCTCAGCTTCTGGATCACTGCAAGATTGCCACTTACTCTATAGATCCCATCAACATCCAGACCTAAGAGATAACAACATTGTACATTTAAAAGTATTTGTTGAGCCTGACACTCATGGTTCACACCTGTAATCCTAGCTACTCAGGAGGCTGAGATCTGAGAATCAGGATTCAAAGACAGGAAGGGCAGGGAAGACTATGAGACTCCTCTAGTTTTATTTTTTTGTTGTTGTTTTGTTTTGTTGGGTGGGTCATGGGGCTTGTACTCTGGGCCTGGGCACTGTCACAAAGCTCTTCAGTTCAAGGCTAGCCCTCTACCACTTGAGCCACTGTGCCACTTCCCACTATGAGACTCTTATCTCCAATAAACTATTCAGAAAAGGCTGGAAGTGGCACTCTGATTCAAGTGGTAGAATGCTAGCCTTGAGCAAAAGAAGCTCAGCACCTAGGCTCTGAGTTCATACCCCAGGGCTAGGGAAAAAACAAACAAAAACACTTTGGCTTTTTTTTTTTAAGGTGTTTCCCCTCCCCTACCCATTATCCTTTTCTAGAAATATCTGTCTATGTTGAAGGCAGGAGCTCAAGCAAACCTCTTGTTTCAGAAGTCACTCAAATCACTGGGACTAGAGGCACTCACTGTCACACCTGGCTACAGAATTCTTACTCATTAGCCTTAGCCTAAAATCAAATGGCTTTTTATGGCTAAGACTCTTAGCAGGAAGAGATGGATGACAAGTCACTCTCAATTCTGCTTAATAAGCAGCAATAACTCCATTTTGTTTATCACACTGACTGTGGGTTGCTGTGGGTTAGCTCAAGGAAAACATCTCATGAAACATAAAATACTAACAATTTAAAGGTAAACCTCTGCAAATACCTGGGGATAACTTTAAAAAGCAAAAGCAGCAATATAAATCAACTGATCCATAATTTTGCATAGCATTTTACAATGTAAAATCACATCTGAAGAACTTTCCTCTAAAGTGTCATAGTAAATGTTTATGATAAATTAATCTTATAAAACTATAGTGCTGGGGTAAGTATACAATGCCTTTAATTTAACAAAGCACAGTATCTCTAACTGCTATTCATTTAGCTTCTTACGAATAAAGATAAACAGTATGGTGTCTTTACTGTCATACTGACAAAAAAAAAGTTAATGGAAAAAAGTAAATAAAAAGAATCTAAAACTGGCAAAAATTACAATAAATTAAAAGTATTATCTCATTTTTACAAAATATTTCTAATTAGATAGGTACAAGTTAATGTTATTGTACTGTTAATTCATACACACTAGCATAAATACTATAAATTTTAAAGTTCAACAAAATAGAAATTAATGTCTCATTTTCAGGAAACAACACAAGAAAGATTTCTCTATTTAGAAATGTTAGTTGATTTAACAACTTTAAAATATCATCTCAATTTTATTACAGAACATTCTCTTAGTAAGAAAATGTAATCTCCTCACAATTGCTGCTGTTTGTATTTTAAGCAACAGGCAACTCCAAGTGGCTTCCAGAAATTCCATACACTTAACTACACATATGTTTTGTTGTTTTTTTTAATAAACAAGATACTTTAAAAAGAAAATCTTAGAATCACAATGAACTTTTGATTGCCTCCCTTAAAATCTCAAAAACCCTACATATTTTGATGGCAAAATAAAGAGTTTGGGTTTGGCTTGCTAGAAAAATAAAAAATAAAAAACTGTTGGAAATGGCGCAGTGGCTCAAGTGGTAGAGTGCTCGCCTTGGGCTGACAAGCTCAGGGACAGCACCCAGGCCTACAGTTCAAGCCCCATGACCAACAACCCCCCCCCCCCCCAAAAAAAAAAAAAAAAAAAAAGCCCAAAAAACTGTCTTACCATGTTCTTCAACGTGTTCAATGCATAACTTCACAAATTTTGGCACTGTGACATTCTCTCTCTGACACAGATTAGCAAGATTAGATCCAAATACCTGATCTGAAAGAGAGTTTGTTTTAAATGATGAACCACTTGCTTAAAATGTAATTCATTTGACTAAATGAGCTAAATGGCTAAGTGCACTAGAACATGTGCAGTGGTATCTCACACTGTTTCCCATGACCTATGTCTTATTTGGTCAGCACAGCACCCTACTTGTCTAATTTCACTTCAAATAATGCTTCTTACTAAACTCCATGAACACAACTCACTCATGCTGGAGAGTCTTTGTATGTCCTCTGCAGAGAACGATTTCCTCTTTACTCCTGGTTCTCAGCTAAAATGTCACCTCTTTATCAGTAACTATGTTTATCTAAAACAATTCAATTCTAGTCACTTCTGTTTTATTACTACCTTAGATTCACAGTACTTGCCACTGCTTCCATCTTGTCTGACGTCCCACTTTAGTACCAGTTCCATGAGAGAAGGACCTTGCAGTTCTTGAAGGCAAATGGGTATTGATGGGCTCCTATGCTCATGTCTAGCTCTTAAAAATCCAAACATTTTGAACACTATGAAAACAAACACTCCCACCATGTGCTGACACTTAATTCCAAGAAATATACTTCAAAAACTGCTCCACTAATCCTTTCCCAACAGTTTAGAAATTATACATCAATGCTAATTACTCAGGAAAACAAGCAAAATTATTTGAAGTGATGAATAACCTCATAAAGTGAGTGTGTGTGTGTGTGTGTGTGTGTGTGTGTGTGTGTGTGCGCGCGCGCGCATGTGCTGGTTATAGGGCTTGAACTAATAAGGGTCTGGGTGCTGTCCTTGACCTCTCTCTCAAGGCTAGTGCTCTACCATTTTGAGCCACAGTGGTAGTTAAGACTCTCACTGACTTTTCTGCCTGGACTGGCTTTGAACCTTGACCCAGCCTTCTGAGTAGCTTGATTACAAGCATGAGCCACTGGTACCTGGCAACAATGGCTTATTTTTTCTCAGTGAAAGTGATAAATTAATAACAATGTCTACTAACTTATTGTCAGTCTTTTGTTTTTTAAAGGCTCTAAGTGGGGCTGGGAAGGTGGCTCGGTGGTAGAGCGCTTGCGTTGCATTCATGAGGCCCTGGGTTCCATTGCTCAGCACCACATAAGCAGAAAAAAAAAAATCCAGAAGTGGTGCTGTGGCTCAAGTGGTAGAGTGCTAGCCTTGAGCTGAAGAGCTGAGGGACAGCACCCAGGCCCAGAGTTCAGGCCCACAAACAGACCCCCCCCCCCCAAAAAAAAAAGGCTCTAAGCTAGATATACCACTTCATGTGCTTTATTCAAGAAGACTTGTTGATATGTAATTTTTAAGGATGATAATCAGCAGTCCTTAAATGTCTTTTGAATGAGAATCATTTTTGTATTTTAATTTAGATGTTTTTGCAAGCAGATGTTCTGGTGATAGCTTTTGGTAGAAACCTCATGATCAGATGCAAATAGTGCATCTTATAATATTATGTTTATAGTCCATCTTATAATATTTTTATCATTATTTCTGGATATCACTATTTTGAACTTAAGAAGTTTTTATCTTGAGAATTAACACATTCACAAAAACTACAGGCATACGTAGGCATAAATGATTGTAAAGAATGCTTTCCTATTTAAAAAGATCTTGTTAGTGCACATGGTACTTATAAATGAAGCAAATACACAAAATAATGAAATTAATAAAGTAGTCAAGATTAGTTCACCTTTTCTTTTATTCTACATTGTTAATTTATTTTTTAATTATCTTTAAGGAGCTGTACAAAAGAGTTCATATTTAACAAAGTAGTTTATGAATATAATGCATCTTAATAAAATTTATACTTCGGATCTTTACATAACAAAACCAAAGCTCTTTATATCTTGTGATTCTCAGATACAGGGTTTCTAAAACTGTTTGGCATTTATTTCTGTATGACGTTTAAAGTGAAGTTTATATGTAAACTTAAAAAATGTTAATTATTCTAATATCTTATAATCACTGTACTTGAAAATTCTATGATTAAAAAATTGTAACATTTTTACAAACAAGAAATTTCCAAACAGGATATTTAGTAATTTCAATTCAAAACATCTTATTTCTGGTTTTGCATAACATGCATTATAAAAATCACTTCACCTACCTACCTTTTATATAACCCTTTTCACGAACAGCTTGCAAAGTAGGGCGTCGGGTAAGAAACTTCTTTAAATTTTTCTTGGTTTTTTTCTGCTCTGAAGAATCTATGCTAGATACTTTCATGGCTTAAAAAAATAGATATTAGGCATTTCATAAAATTTTTTTCTGTTAAAAGTTTTTCCATAGAGAATTCAAAACATTTTAATTTCCTATGTCAAAATCACAGTACAAATTATTCTATCTTCAATGTAGTTTAAAGAAGATATGAGATAAAGAAAATGAAGAGACACAGCTTAAAGCAAAATTTTTATTTTTATCACTAAAAACTACTGCTGTGCCTTCACTGTTGATATCATGATGTCCTTATGTAATCAGATTTTAATATTATTTCATAAGTGATTCTACTAATCTTTTTGAATCTCCATCATTTTAGAAAGTAAAATGACTACAAAAAATCCATGAGAAGCCAAGCGTGGTGGCTCACACCTGTAATCCTAGCTACTCAGGAGGCTGAGATCTGAGGATCACAGTTCAAAGCCAGCCCGGGCAGGAAAGGCAGTGAAACTTTTATCCCCAATAAACCACCAGAAAACCAGAAGTGGCACTATGGCTCAAGTAGTTAGAGCACTAGCCTTGAGCTGAGGAGCTGAAGAACAGCGCTCACACCCAGAGTTCAAGCCCTATGACCGACAAAACAAAAAACAAAACAAAATAAAAAAACACCAAAAAAAAGGGAAAATTCATAAAAACAAAAATCCCTATCTATTCAAGTCTCATTAATAAACACACTCATATTTGAAGCTAACTCTCACAGTAAGTATCTGTACTCTGTAAGAATGGGACTACCTGCAAAATGTTTTGTATTGTCTTCTTTGCTACTGACTTACGAGCACTACAATAACAGAAAAATACTAAGTTGTATTTCCTACAAATAATTGTGTTTGGGGAAACCTAAGAACCAAGAATATATTAGGCAAAGAATAAAAATAATTTTTCTACTGACACTACTGCATGGTAACAATGTCAATAAAAGCCTTAACCTTCATTTAGAATAAGAGAAAAACCTCTTTTCTATCATTCAGTCTAAAGACCAGAAACTATGAAACATATGAATTATAATTCAAATAGATTGAAAAGTACAGAATCACAGCAAATGGCCTATTTCAATAATACACTTAATAGTTTATATTAGAAAATACTCTTCTTAAAACTTGTGGCTTTAGCTCTGTCCCTTTCACTAAATGGTAACAAAGAACAATATCTAATTGCTGTTACTTACTCTTATTTGTAACAAGCTAAAGGTATCTGTGCACATGGACAGATGTCATAGTGTAGACACAGCTGCCTGGTGGCCAGAATGTAATATATTCCATGACTTTGGACTTCTTGAGAGTTTATGTAAAATCTTTAAATGGTCAATATATACCTACAAATGATTCCATATGTACAATTTTCCCTTCAAGTTTAACAACACCTGAACAGTATTCATATGAATTATGATGACAAAAATGTTATCATATAATATAAACTATGAAGTTGAACAATGACAATAATGAGTTTGCAAGAAGAAAGACTACTGAAGTACTGAGCTGCAACTACTTAATATTGTAACTTTTTCAGATATTGGCTGTTGTATAAAGCTTATTTAAACACTATGAAAACTAAGATGCTCACTCAAACAATTAACAAAATACAGAAAATAACTACTTACAACGAAGTTTTTTAAGCTCCTTTTGATCTTTTTCTTTATCCTGCTTTTCTAATCCTGGTGAATCTGGTACCTCCTCTTCAACCACTTCATCAGTTTCTACTGCCTATTGGTGAGAAGTTTCCCAAATAACATTACTTCTAGTATGACTTAATTTGAAGTAGTATAATTCTCCAAATGACCAATAATTGACTTCTGATTGAATTTGGGGGAAAAAAATTAGTGTACAGTATGTTCAATTTAAAGATTTGAGAACTCTGGGGTGTGGCTTAAACAATACAGTGCCTGCTTAGGATGACCAAGGCCCTGAATTCAAACATCAGTACTGCAAAAAAGAAAAAAGATTTGATATATCTTTACTGTTTCTTCCTCTTGATGTAACTGAGAGAGAGAGAGAGAGACAGAGAGAGACAGACAGATAAAGACAGGCACTAGTAGTTCATACCTGTAATCCCAACTACTCAGGAGACTAAGATCTGAGGATCACAGTTCAAAGCCAGCTAGGGCAGGAAAGTACCTGAGAGTCTTATCTCCAATTAACCACCAGAAAACCGGAAGTGGCACTGTGGCTCAAGAAATAGAGTGCTGGCCTTGAGCTGAAGAGCTAAGGGACAGCGCCTAGGCCCCGAGTTCAAGCCCCACAACCGACAAGAAAAAATAAGTTTAAAAAGAGAGAGAGAGAGAGAGACAAAATACTGCTAGAAGCTCACAGGAAAGTAGTCGTATATTGTTGGCAATACTATCCTGCCCCATTTGATCTAGTGTATGTTTAAGTGGCACTAGCAGCAGTTAGAAAGCCAGGCTACACTATCAGATACCATCACCTACATTCTGTGACAAGACAGGAGGACTTATACCCATGAATATGACAATCACACTATCTATGATGACAGTATTTGCTGTGGTAAAAGTGAAAGACTTTTACTCACAGACTCCTGAAGATTAAGAAGTAAAAGCAATTTAGAACTCATTGATAACTGGTTACTACCAAGGTAACTTTTACAGGTTAAAACCCGGACCGAATTCTTGAAACTAAATACTCTGTATTCCATCCTAAGGTCTTTACTCCATTTGTATCTAAATAAATTTTTGTGTAAGGGCTAGCTCCTGTTTCTTCTTAGAGATCCCACTAACGCTACTTACAGAAAAGCTCATGCTTCCTCACGGTTCTACAGTGTTCTAATTGGCATAAACAGTCTACAGGCATGGCAGTCTGTTTCTAGGTTCCTTATTCTATTCCACAGGTTTGAATGTCTATCCCTACATGGTAACACACTATATTAATTAATATAGCTTTAAAATGTTGTAATGTATGATACAGAAGTCCTTTTACTTTCTCACTTAAAAGTGTCTTGGACATTGTTTATCCCTTTGTATTTCTGTATAATTTTGAAGTAAGTTTATCATGTTCTAACAGAAAAATTACTTAAGATTTTGAATGAGGCTCAAAAATCTTGTAAATTTGTAAAGTAATTTATATTCATACATGATTCAATCTTTTAGTCCATGAACACAATATAGTTCTCATTTAATTAGGCTTTTCTTTAATGTCTCTCAAGAAAAGTTTTGCAGTTTTCCTTGTACTTTTTCTTTAAGAGATTGTGCACATTTTGTAATCCTATCTTTTGACACTTCGTAAATAGTATTTTTAAAAGTTATAGTAAATAATTGTTCTCTCTTCCCTCTGCTTATTTCCTGATCCTACAGGCCTCAATTTAAAACAGTACTTTTCCTGCAATACATCTCTGACCAACCACTAGGTTGATGCTTAAAAATCAGTCTTTTCATAATATCAATTTAACACTCAACACATTTTATTTACTGTTTCATTATCTGTATTTGGCAATTTTACCTTTCACTGTAACCTATACACAGAAAGGTGCTGTACTTGACTGCATGTTGCCATCTGGCCAGTGAACAAGGCACTCACATCAAACTTACTGTATAATATGCTTTCAAGGTAAAGTGAATGGATTACTGCAATTACAGCTGAAAACCTACAGTGGATAGAGTACAAAGTACATCTGAATAGTCAGATTTGGCTTAGATTAATTTTAATGAGTGCCACAAAAGGTTTCGACATTAGGAAGTTTCATATAAACAATGGCATTTAGGGCTGAGGATGTAGCTCTGGAGCAGAGTGCTTGTCTGGCATGTGGAAGATTCTGAGTTCAATCCACTGCATCATTAAAAAAAAAAAAAACATTAAAAATAAAAATAGCTGGGCACTAGTGATTCATGCCTTTAATCCTAGCTACTCAGGAGGCTGAGATCTGAGGATTATGGTTTGAAGCAAGGCCTGGCAGGAAAAGTGCCCGCTCATGAGAGCTTCTTATCTCCAATTAATCACAGAAAAAGCCACAAGTAGAGCTGTGGCTCAAGTGGCAGAGCATTGGCCTTGAACAAAAAAGCCAAGAGACAGCGCCCAAGCCCCAAGTTCACACTCCATGACAGATACAATCAATCAATTAATCAGTCAAAAAGCCATTATTAAAGAAGTCAAACTGTTAAAGATCATTCTTATTGTGGTATGAATATATGCCTGCCCACAGTTTGGGAATAAATGAAAAGGGATAAAATTCATAAATACCATATAATGCTAGAAGCTACAAAATAAGTATTTATATGCAGCTTCAGGACTTATTTGCTAGAAGAGATATAACTTTCATATCATTTTTCATTTCTGTCACTGATAAATGCTAGTCATGTGAAGGCATGTCCCCATATGGCAAATGGTTAAGAATAAAAGTGCGTAAGCTGGGCTGCCTATTAATACTTTTACAAGCACGGTTGCAGAATACAAATGTGAAGGTATTTCTGGTTGTTAAGTAAGAAATTGATCCAGTAACATGAGGGTACTGAATACTTTCAGAAGGGACGGGGTAGAAAAACTATAGACAGATGTCACTAGAAAGGGGTACTAATGAAGAGAGAATAGCTACATCCATATTACTGTTTTGTCTGGGACTTCATTCCACTATGAACTGCCATTTCATTCACTCAGCCAGATAATAAGTATATGCACTACTTGTTCCATCTCCTTGAACCATTTCTTTTCTGAGGAATACCTAGTAGAAATACTGTTTCAAACTCAGTGACTCAGTAAACATTATACAGGTGTAAACATAAATCATCTATGTCAACAGTCACTGCAGTGATGGAGTGATCACTGTCATTCTCATTTCTATAGAGTAATATATTCTGTATCTGTCTATATATGAAACAGATTTTTCATACATCAACTGGAGCCTGGATATGAAATAAGCAATTATAAAATTAAAACAGCTCTGAAATAAAAGTTTTAACGAAGCCAAACACTTACCTGATTACTGATAGTACTAGTAAGAACTTTAAACCAGTCATTAATAATAGCATCATTATCAGATTGAATTAGCAATTCTGTTCCTTGACGAGTCTTCAACTTTAGGAAAAAGGAAAAGGGCGAGGAAAGAGTATAGTCAGTGCTTTCAACCAAAATTCAACGTTTACCAAACAACCAATTAAGTATTGTGTATTAATAGCAATGAAAGATACTAGACAGCTATGGAATATCTTTTTTATAGTGTAAAATAGTATCACAATAGTTTATAAAATATGAAGTTGTTTTCATAATAAAATCTCAATTAAACTAATTGTTCAGGATCTCAATGCCAACAGAGAAATACAATAAAAAATGAAGAAATTGTAGTTTATCACTTAAATGTATGTCAAATATCAAAGTTGTGACCTGGAATTGAAATAAAATACATTCACAAAGAAATAAACATCTAAGACATGTTTACGTAGCTTGAAAACTTTATCTATGTGGCTATGAAAACAGAAAAAAAAGATAGATTTTCAATATTTCCCACTTACTAGGCAAATGTAATAGCTGAGTATAAGGACAGGATACAATCAATAAATATTGTATCTTTTGGGCAGAAATTTTCCTAAATTAAGTCTCAAACGATGAAATGAAATAAGGATACAGTATTTTATTTTACAAAAAGTATAAAAATTAACTGATGTTTCATCTCTTTCAAGTTTCTTACACTTGAGTAAGCATAAATGTTAAGACAGTTATAAAAAATAATCCTCACATTTTCTCTCTAAGGGAGTTTGCTTTTCATGGAAGAACATGTGGCACTGTGTACCAAACAGCAGTCTCAGAAGCCATTTCTTCAAACATACTTTCACAACGAAAAAATACCAAGAAAGAAATTATTTGTATTTCTTGGAATACCAAGAAAGGTACTGTGCTAAAAACAAATGAACTTTAAAAACTTACTTATTATGAACTTGGAAAATACTTGATTAGAAAGCTTAGGAAGATTTTAAGACCTCAAACTGTAATTTTTTTGAGATAGAGATTAAGTATACATGTATTTGCTGAATTTATTTGAACATAGAGCCCTTACAATCAGCAATCTACTAATGAAGTTGCAGAGTTACTTCATAAAACAGTGCTTATCCTTTATGCATCCTTCTAGAGAGTTGGTCAAGCCAGTCACCCACCCTACAATTGTACTCTGTTAGAGATTTTCAAATCTTGCTACTGTGGAGGGTTTTGAATAACAAAGGGTGAAGGTTGTTTAGTTTTTTAAGACTGGTTTTAGTTTGCCAGCAAAACTGAGAGGAAGGTAGGAGACATCCCTGTCTTCAAACATGCACAGCCTCCCCAATGTCAATACTTTCCATTTTTAATCTGTAGCATTAGATTTGGCAGGTAAAACAAGCCACGTCATTTTCATTGTCATGAGGAATGGCAGGATTTATGAAAGGCCTGAAAAATCAGTAACTTATGTAAACAAAGTTCCTATTTTATACCACTATTTCCTTCTTAAGTAATGATATAAAGTGACTTATCAAGATGCAAGAATATTCTCCTAAATAACTTTTAAAAAAAAGTCTTACCTCAAATACATTCTTTTTGCTAGATTTATCCTTAGATGCCATCTCAATTGTTGCCCCCTTTAGGTCCACTGTGAATTCTGGTTTGGACTGATTACTCCCAAACTTCATTTTAGAAAAAGGGAAAAATCTTTATGTGGTTTTCGTGCATATGTGCTTATTCACAAAGAATTAAATCTAATTTTATATCAGCAATAAATCAAATAAATTACCTTGTATTTACCTCTATTATAAAGTAACAATTCCTATTTTTAAATGGAAAAATACCTAGAAGTTAGTTTAGTTCACAGAAAGGAAAGGAAATGGCTCAACTTCTATCACAGTGTGTGTGTACATATGCATGTGTGTGTGCATCTAAAATATATCACAGTATATAGATCTATGAATGTGTGTGCACATAAATCACACTGAAATCTTTTTTTCACCATCAGAGTAGGAAAAAATACAGCACTATTTGGTAAGGGTATAATACACACTCAGATGCAAGTGGATATAAAGCTTAACTCCTATAGAGGAAAATTTGATAATGTTCTTATTTGCAAATTGACAAATACATGTATACCCTGGCTTCCCCACCAATTTACTCATGGCCAGAGAAAAATATGTATATATAGAGAGATAGATTGTAGCAAAGGGTATGCAAACAAGAACACATACAGTGACAGCTGAAACAGGATCAGACTTTATATATGCGACAGCAGGCCGATGACTGACAGAATTTTTCCAGGAAGAAAGCAGCGAAAGCAAGAATTCAGAGATTGAGCCGGGTTGGCAAAATGACTTGATGAGAAAAGGGAAGAAAATGATCATGTCAATGCTCAATGGCAAAATGGCACACAAGGGAAGAAAAATACAACAAAACTTGATAGACAAGAGTACAATTCAATGAGCAGACACAACACAAGCAAAGCTAAACTAGGCAATTTTGGAAAAGCCCTAGAACTTGTTTTGTTTTGGGTAGGGGGAAGGTGGTGGTATTCGAGTTTGAACTCAGGGCCCAGTTATTCCTTGGTTTTTTCACTCAATGGTGAGGGGTGCTTTTATCGTTTGAGCCACACTTCCAGCTTTCTAGTGGCTCAATGTAGGTTAACATCCATGTGTATTTTCTCATCTGGGTAGGCTTCAAATCTCAATCTTCAGATGGCCTCCTCAATAACTACCATTACAGTTGTCAGCCACTAATGCCCAGCTCAGAGCATATTGTCTCTGTTATTACATACATTCATGTTTTATCTTTAAGACGGATGCTTTACAGATTTAAATTGAAGTTTCATAGCTTATATTCACACACAGCTTATATTATACTTGAAGAGTAATAAGAAGGACTAATATCTGGGCTTCCACATGGTGACCTACTAGGCAATGTCCTCTGGTATCACTTTCCAAGTCATCTCTTTCAAGTGTTCTTACCATCTAGCTTGATTTTTCCCTTCTTCTAGGATACTGGTTCTTCCTCTAGAGCAGATGTGATTTTGTCCTCTGGGTACACATGGAAATGTCTGGAGACATTTTTAGTACTCACAATTAGAGGTGAAGGTGAGAGTCATCTATTAAGATGCTCTATAATGCATAGGATAACCCCTCACAAAAAAAGCATTATTTGGACTAAAAGAATAACTATATTTAGAAAGTTGAAGCATGTACAAATGAATGTTTTAATACTGATACTTATGGGGGAAAGGGGTGTTTTTTAGTACTCAAGAAATATGATAAACTGTAACTGAGAAGGAACACAACATATGTTGTGTTATATTATAACTGTTCACTTGCCAGTCTTCCTGACTCCAATGTAAACAATGAAGACCAAGACTGTGTTATTTACTTTTAAATCCCCAAGCTTAACACAATGCCAAGAGCACTGCAGGCTTTTATGCCCGTTGAACAAACAATAGATATTTACAGACATTTCTGAAGTGAAATGAGGTCAAGGAGAGGGGGAGGAACAAACATGTATGTTCATGTTTCTGAATGAATAGTCTGGTAGATGACTAGCATTTTTCAGAAAACTATTCTAAAGGAGAAGGAAAGGCTCACTACAGCTTTGGCTGATAGAATATGTTCATAAAATTCACCTTACAAATGGAATTGCAAGTGGCATGTATGTATCTGATTTACTCAATTCTATCTATTCTCTGCAAAAAGGAAAAAGAAATACAAGGCATGGATAATTATTTAAAATAATTTTGAGCAGTATAGGTCATTTTCTTAGCATTCCATCAATAAGCATGTGCCCTGAGGTGAGGCTAAGATCTGAACCTGCTATTTCTTCAAGTGGATCACTTAGGTTTTTACACTAAGTATGGATATAATTTTTTTTTTGGTTGTAAGGCTTGAACTTGGTTTAAGTTGTAAGGCTTAAACTCTAGGTCTGGGCACTGGCCCTGTGCTCTTCAGCTCAAGGCTAACATTCTACCACTGAGCCACAGCTCCACTTCTGAGTTTTTGGTGATAAAATGGAGATCAGAATCTCATGGACTTCCCTTCCCTCCGCTGGCTTTGAACCTTGATCCTCAGATCTCAGCATACTGTGTAGCTAGGATTACAGGCATGAACCACCAGTTTTTTAAAGCTACACGTTCTTTTACAATAATGGCGCCTTAACAGAAATCATCAAACTCAAATTGAAGGGCACCAAAGGAATAAAAATGGCTCTTGAAACCAGCCTCAATGAAGTACTTTCCTAAGGGCTCCTGGACAGATGTGTTCACTATAGGTGATTTTTGTCTTTTGGAATTTTCTGCTAGCCTTTGAGATTCCTCCTCAGGTCAGATAGGGTTCACTGTAGAAACTGTACACATTTTACATACAATAGATATAGTTGGTAATGGAGTGGAAAAACAAAACTAAAATTCTTTCAAATCCTTTCCAATACCCCTAGTTCCAGGATTAAGAAACAGCTTCTATATTCTGTCAAATTTTGGTATTAATGAATGCAGTAGTAACTAAAATACATTATACAGACTTACATGCTTTTTAGTGAAATAATATTACTTGCTTTTACTTGGGTCATTTAACTTCATTTTCATTTCTTTAATATATGTGAATAGGTAAAGCAAGATAGTCTGAGGTCTTAAAATTTAAGAATTCACTGTAGAGCCATGCATTTCACCTTATTCTAAATCCATTCAGTCTTTAGAGAATTAAACTCAAGACTATGTTTTATTTAGTTATCTGCCTGAAATTATTACATTTTTGTAACAATATTAGTAAATTTCATTTGAAGGCAAAAAAATCAAATAATTAAATACCTAAATTTAATCTCCTAAGAATTATACAATTTCAAAATTGGCTACCTCAGTAGATTTTTAACCTGTGTTTCACTACTGACACATAGTAGCACAATAACACAACTTTAGACTGTAAATACAAAAACTCTGCACCGTTTGTCAGCATTAAAATGTTCTGAGCTCTGATTTATACAAGGGGTTCTACAGCGAAAACATCAAATAAAATGCTGTAAATGATTAAGTGCTGAAGTATTCTCTTGCCATCTTTAAATTTTTAAAGTTTTGGTTTTTTTCTTTAACCTGCCTCATTAAATAATGCTCATTAGATGATGACTATTTCTCAAACACACTGCTCTATCCCATCTGCCTTGGCCTACATACCAAACTTTCAACTTTTAGTATCAGTAATTCTGAAATAAATGACCATTATGCAGTTTGCTTCATATTTGTTATGCATAACTAATTAGACTTAACTTCATACAACTAATTAGCCTTCTTTCTCTTAGAATAAAAACAAATATTTGTGAAACCTTCATTTATTTTTACATATACACTTGATATAACAAGAACTTTGGGAATTACTTCCTGAAATTTAGGCACAATACTATCCACATAACTTAAGTGTATAAACTTCCTACAGAGGAGAAATACTTACCCAACTTGTACTACTTCCTTGAGTTTTGGTAAAAAGTAAAGATGAACCCTGTAACACTGCCCAAGAAGACAACCAGTTCTTTCTGTAATGATAAAAATATTCAATTAAAGCTCCCACTAGTCAATCAAATTAAAAAAAAAAAAAAAATCTCCCTAGTTGCTAATAATTATCTACAATTTAGTTGTTACTAATCCCAACTTTGGGAGGGATACAGGGGAGCTTTGCTTGCTCTGTTGCTGCTCTACCACTTGAGCCATGCCTCCAGCCTGACTTTTTCCTTGTTACTTTACAGAGAAAGGCTACTGGACTTTAAACCACAATCCTCCAGATATCAGCATCCTGAGAAGCTAGGATTACAAGTGTAAATTACTAGCACTTTGGTAATCCAAATGGGATTTTTATTTATTTTACTTTTTATACTTTGACAAACCTCAAATTCCTTTTTTTTGGTTGTTGTTGTTGTTGATTATGGGGCTTGAACTCAGGGCCTGGGCACTGCCCCTGACCTCTTTTGCTGAAGACTAGTGTTCCACTACTTTGAGACAAAGCTCCACTTCAGTTTTCTGGTTGTTAATTGAAGATTAAGAGTCTCACAGACTTTCATGCCTGGACTAGCTTTGAATCGCAATCCTCAGATCTCAGCCTCTTGAGTAGCTAGGATTACAGATGTGAACCATTAGTGTCAGGCTCAACAAGTACTTTTAGATACTTGAAACGTGGAAAAATAGAAGATTGGAAGTTCACTGAGTTTACTTATTGATCTACAAATTGGTGTAAAATTATGTACGAAAATTCAAGTTCAAAAAAGGTCAATGGCTTTTATAATTGAGTATGAAGAGTTCATTGAGTTTTAGTCTTCAGTTCTACTGTTAGGAAACTACTATGTAGAGTTAGAGTAACATAAAAACATGCAGTTATTTTCAAAGGCTATTAAAACAATCCTACCTTTTCCAATTTAAGATGTATATGGGGAAATTTTCATGTATTTTAACTAAAATTGTATGACACAACAGACTACAAGCTGGGAGAGGGAGAGGGAGAAGGAGAGGGAGGCAGGTTCAGAGGTGGGATGTTATGGTACATGCCTGTAACCCCAGAGCTGAGATAAGAGGAACCTTAATTTCCAGGCAAGCCTGGGTCACAAAACATAACAAACAAAATACCAAACAACAACATCCCCTCTCCACGAATAAAACACGGCCAAGGTCTATTCACAAGACACATGCCAAAAGCAGAAAATGAGAAAAATAAAGGCATGATTTATAAGTGAATCCTACCAAGAAACTGGTTTAGGAACACAGAATTGTAGAATCTGTAAAGCTGTTTTTTTAGAGCACTTAAAAAACTTTCAAATATCAATCTGACAAAGATAGTTCACTTAAAAAAAAAAACATGAAAAAATTCAAATACTTGCAAACTATTAACAGACCGATTCCACTTATGAAAAAAAAAATCACAAATGTTAGCTGCTTTTTAAAACCTGGGAGAAATACAATTTACCTTAATTTCCTTAATTCATTTGGAGGCGTGAAATATCAACCCAAAATGCCAACACTCAACAGAAACAGTATAAAGAGATAATTCAACAAAAAACTGAAATGACTTATAATTTTCCACTAAAAAAGAATACAAATAAACATATCATTTGCTTTTGAATCTCCATTGGAAAGGACTAAAATATGTGGGAAATGCACTGCTATTGTAGGCAAGAAATGATTCAATTTCCAGAGTACTATGATATGGTAACCTAGGATGTGACCTAGCAATGCCAACTTTGTAAAATCTATCCTACAAGCATCTTTACATACAAGAACCATACAAAATGTTTAACTGCTGAGAATAGGAAACATTGTAAAATTGTAAAATTGCTAAATATCTGCCAATAGCCAGACATAGTTACATACTTGCAAATGAATAATGGCTAAAGTAACTGACACAGTGACACAACATGTAAGTATGCTGTAGCAGCTCTACATGCAATGAAATGGAACCATCTCCAAGACAAACTGTAAAAGGACTTTTAAGCCAGGTGCTGGTGGCTCAAACTGAAATCTGAGGATGGCAGTTCCAAGCCAGCCAAGGCAGGAAAAGTCCATTAACTCTTATCTCCAATAACCCATTAGAAAACCAAAGTGGAGAGCTTGACTCAAATGGTAGAGTGCCAGCCTTGAGCTGAAGAGCTCAGGGACAGCGCCCAGACCCAGATTTCAAGTCCCACAACCAACAAAAAAATAAAAATAAAAATAAAATAAGTCAGGCATGCCTATAATCCCAGCTACTAGAGAATGATTCAGAGGATGAACGTTCAAGGACAACCTAGGCAAAAAGTTAATGAGACCATGTTATCAAACAAACGGGGCATGGTGGTTCATATCTGTAACTCCAGCTCCACAGAAGGCAGGAAGATTTTGTTGGTCTAAGGTTGGCTCCAGAAAAATGTAGAGACCCTATCTAAAAAATAACTGAAGCAAAAAGGACTAATGGTGTGGCTCAAGTGGCTGAGCCTTTGTCTAGTAAGCACAAGGCTCTGAGAGTTCAAACCCTAGTACCACCAAGAACTAAACGACTTGCTAAGCACTGGTGGCTTAAGCCTGTAATCCTAGGTACTCGGGAGGATGAGATCTGAGGCTCTCAGTTCAAAGCCAGACTAATTAACCAGCAAAAAGCCATAAGTGGAGTTGTGGCTCTATCCTTAATAGGAAAAGCCAAGTGAGTGAGCAAGGTCCTAAGTTCAAGCCCCATACTAAACAAACAAATAGACAAACACAAATTCAATCTAGTATAAGCAAACATTTGCACATACACACACACAATCTCTGAAGGAAAGCACTAAAATTGAAGAGACTCAATGCTGACTTCCACTAGAAAGGGGAAATGGTAAATTTATTTTTCACATACAGCTCAGTATGCTTTTCGCTTTTTAAACCATTGCTTGCTGAAAATAACCAGTAATATTACAAGAAATTGCTTCTTCAGGATCCTCTTATTATCTCTGAATTTAATATAACTTAAGACATATTTTACCACAATCTCACATTATATTAGACTAGAAAATATACAATTATAACTTCTAATTCTTTTAACTGCTTCTATTAAAATACAATTATAAATTTCCATTTACTTCAATCAGATGAGTCCATGTAAGAATATTAAAGATTTATGTACTTACCGAACCTTTTTCCCATTTTCAGTAATTTTTGTTACATTTAGCAACCCGTACTTTTCTTGACCCTAGAAAACAGAGTAATACTGTTCATCTATCATTTGTATAGACAATGATGGCCAAGTTTTAAGACACAATCAAATCAAATTGATCTGGTAACCTAAAATGTAGTTTAAAAGACTGTCTTCAAAAATGGACATGAGGGAGAGCGAGGTAGGGAAGAAGTGAAATTGTCCAAAAAGAAATGTACTAATTATCTGACTTAATGTAACTGTTAACTGCTCTGTAAATCACTTTTATAATAACAATAAAAAAAGAAATTGACATGAACATTATGTGGAAGAAGACTAGGGGGAGGTGGGATGAGATAGATATAGGAAGGGAGGGAATATGTTTGAAGCACCTGTACCCTGTGTAGAAAAGTCACAAAGAGAATCTCAAAACAGGTTTCTAGAGAGAAATGTAAAAAGGGGAGGATAAGAAAGAATAACTGATTGTACCCAAGGTATATTAAGTGCATGCATGAAATACCACCCAGAACTTCCCTTACATTATACAATTAATATACACTAATTAAAAATGTGAAGCAAGTAAAACTGAGCAATTATAACAATAGAAAGATTAGTATGTAACATACTTATTTTTAGTGGACACTAATAATTTTCCTAATACTCTTTTACAATATTTTCAGTAATTTTATAACACTTCTCCTTAAGATACTTTACTACCAATGAATCAGCTCTAGAAAAATGACTTGTGTCTTCTTCTTCAAAAGGTGACAAAATGCTATAATGATAACTAGCACAAAAGAGCAAAGGAAAATTTGAAAAACGTAATAACCTATTTGTAAGAATGCAAAAATAACTATGTAAAACAAGGACAGTGACTAATAAATTACTCAAAAGTAACTGGTACTCTCCATAAAACTGGCTAATGTGGCATGGAAGTCTCAAAGGGCTTTATTTAAACATCTTACATCGTGAGCCAGGCTCTGGACAAACTAGACCTATTAGACAGCTAATATCATTAATAGTGACACAAGCTTTCTCCTCAAACCCTGTGAAGGCAAAAGCCCACTATACTAGTTAATACTATCTCAAAATTCTTCCAAGTAGAAGTAAAAAACACTGGTTTTAGTTTCCTGTATTCAAATAAACTTAAAATGAGTTGGTACCTAATTATTAACATTAGTAAACACTGTAACACACATGGACTTTAACTCAATTGAAACACAGACATAGAACACACACACAAAAGAAAAAAAAAATCTCCATTCAGAATCTGTGACTATTTTCTCTATGTACTTTAATCAGGAAGTATCTCTTTTTTTTTTCTATGTGATATAAACATAATACTAAGTACTTCTTTAAAAGTTTGCTTTGTCTGAAAAACTCCTTGTCTATGGTGAAATCTAACAAGTTATTAGTTTACTCAGATTCTTGGAATACTAAGAACTTGGAAATAACTCATTTGAAGTTTTATAGTAATTGTTTCACAAAATCATAGTTTTTAAGATCTCCTCAGATAAATATTTTATACTTTTCATAAGAGCAGTTACCTCTCATAAAACAGCATCAACAGTATTCTGAACTGTCACTTGCCATCAAAAAAGAAGTAATCTTTCAATGATATGAGAGCTAAGTGACAATATTAATCTGAATGGTAGGCACTAATTATGTGAACTAGAATTAAAAAGGTTGACAGGTGAGAATTAAGGATATTTAAAAATGGAACTGCCAGGATAGTGTAAGAGAAGCAGAGGCCAGAAAGAAATACAGATACTGTAATAAGAAGAAAAATGGATGGAACAGCAGGCATGACAGTGTAAGCCTAAGGATAAGACAAACTGCCTAACACAGGAATTCTTACTTGAGTCAATGAATAAACCAAACCAGATACAAAACGAAGCATCACCAGACTTTCACAAAGATCAAAATCTAAGTACTAATTATCTAAATATTATGCACTCTTAAGTTGGACATAAAACATGAAATATATGTCACATTATTTTGTGAAACAATTACAGTAAAATTTCTCAAGTTATTTCCAATTTCTTTGTATTCCAAAAATGTGAGTAAACTAACCTTAAATTTCCCTCAAAGTATGGATGTGGTGAGAAGTGGCCAAAAAAAAAAAAAGAGACACTGAAAAAAAATGTATTAAGCAATTGAATATGCCGAAGTTCCTATCTGAGTATTTGTTAGTCCATGAGAGGGATCTCAGAGACAAAGGATTAAGAGATAGGGTCCTGGGGCTGGGAAGGTGGCTCAGTGGTAGAGTGCTTGTCTTGAATGCAAGCGGCCCTGAGTTCAATTCCTCAGCATCTGTGGCTCAAGCGATAGAGCACTTGCCCTCAGTTGAAGAGCTGAGGGACAGTGCCCAGGCCCAGAGTTCAGGCCCCAGGACGGACGGAGGGACGGACACAAATTACACTGGCCTTCATTTTGCTATGTATCCCAGGCTAGTTTTGATTTCATGTATCAACCTCCAAAGTGTGCTAAGAATGTGTCTATAGGAATATGTTACCATATCTGGCAATAAGATTCTTCTAACTAAGCTAGCTTGTGTAATACAATGCTGGGGGGGTGGGGGAGGAACAGTGCTGGGAAACTGATAAGTCCACAGGGTCGGAGGCAGGTTAGTGGCTACTGAGGGGAGGAGGAGAAAAAGGGAAATGCCTACTGGGTATGGGTTTCCTTTTGAAGTAATGAAAATGTCCTATAACCAGACAGAGGTGATAGCTACACTCAGTACAAAGTACAAATACCTCTGAATTGCATGCTTAAAATGGAAAATAGTTTTATTTTACATTTTTTAACCTCAATAAAAAATTCTAAAATTTTTATCATTTTTATTAAAATTAGATATTTAAATCCTGTATTTACAATGGCTTTAAAACAAATAATAGTCAATTTTAAATAGTAAACTTGTCCACCTGTTAAAGAAATATTGAAATATCCTTTTCTATAAAAAAAAAAAAAATCAATGCATTGGGAATACAAGGCCAAAAACTCAAATTTCCAAATTATGTATCCTAATTTTTTTTTTTTTTGGGGGGGGAAGAGGGTCCGGTCATGGGGCCTGAACTCTTCAGCTCAAGGCTAACTCTCTACCACTTGAGTCACAGCACCACTTCCGGCTTTTTTCTTTTTGCTTATGTGGTGATGAGGAATTGAACCCAGGGCCTCATGCATGCAAGGCAAGCGTTCTACTACTGAGCCACCTTCCCAGGCCCTGTAGCCTAAATTTTTATTCAACAGTAATTGGAAACTTTAAAATGCATACTCTCATAAACATACTAGGAAAATACAGAATAGCCTCTGAAGTCATTCCATAAAAACCTCACAAATACATATTGTAACTGTCTTGTAGGGAAAAAAATATGCCTATTTTAAAAATATTTGAAGAAATCATGAAAATGTTTGAAAGTAAAAAAAAAAGCATATGTTTAAATGTTAAAAAATTTATACTAAGGACGGAATTTTAAACTTTGATTAGAAGAGAGAGAGAGACATAGACAACTTGAAGAGATTTTAAGATAACACCAGGTGGTTAATATTCATTACAGTATTATTTTTAGATCTAAAATTGAAACTTCCTTCTTCTTATTACCAAGACCTTATCAAGCCCAAATTTTAATTTACAAAGAAAGGAGGGGTGGTAATTAGGTAAGAATGAAAGAAAGTTGAGGTGGAAGCAAGGCAAACAAAGTGGGAAGCAAGGCAAACAAAGAAGAGGGACCTTGAGGACAGAAGGAAGGAAATCTAAGGGGCAAAAGCCGTGATGGGGAAAGAAAGGCTGCATGGAAGAGGAGTATTTAGGAAGGGATAGGAAGGTACAGCCTCTGTTTATGTGGAAGCGACCCAGCTCTTCGTTTTTTTTCAGCTGAAGGTAAAAAATGATGGTAAGAAACATACACAAGTGAGGCAGTTCCTCTGGTGGCCATCAGAGGGTACCATGAATCCAGGATAGTCTAGCTGCTGTCAAACTTCAGAAAACAGGTGCAGGTGGAGAGAGAATTTACATAGTACAGTCCTTTGAAATTGAATGTATAAGATTTACAAATTCCTGTTCCTAGGAATTTGACCAAAACATACATAATTTATAAGAGCTTTCAATAGATAACATATTACCTAAACTGGTAATATGAAAAAGGGTTTTATGCTTTCTTTTTTGCATGGATTGACTGATTAAGAGTTTTGTAGTAACCATATCTTAGGTTTATGGTAAGATTTATACAACATCCTAAAATCATGTTCATTCTTATTTTTTTGTGGTTTTATAAACCTAATATTGTATTAGATAATACAGAAAATATAAAGTAGAAACATAGTTCCTATCTGTCTTCATTTGATAAAATGCCATTACAGATGATGTAATCTAGTGTGAAGATGTGTTATTCAATGCAAAATGTGACATGGTAGCTCAGAAATAGAGTTCACTATAATGGAAGCTAGTGTGGCAAGGCCTTCTAAGAGGTTAGTTCTGAAAGAGGTACAGGACTTAGTTGTACATATACAAAAGCCAAACCCATCCTACGCAGGGACAGTACCTTAGCCAACCTCAGAAGAAAATGTATAAAGAAATGATAAACATTTGAGGAGATAGACACACTAATTACACCTTGATCTAATCACATACATTGTATAACATCACACTGTATCCTGTATATTCAAACAATTACTGTCACAATTAAAAGTTTTCTTTTTTAAAAAAAGAAATCATGTGGTACATTGAGAACAATAACAAAGAAAAACCTCCTGCGTCCATGTCTTGGAATTCATTTTGCTTAGCATCATCTTATATGGTCATATGTACATAGCTATTGAGCTATTCTGCTCATCTGCTAAAAATTATCCTGGATGTATACTAATTATTACAAATAAGGGAGACCATGGGACCTATGTTTGAGTCTGGCTTACTTCACTTAATATGATTTTTTCCAAGTCCTTCCATTTTCTTACAAATGAGGCAGTGTCATTCTTTCTGATGGAAGCATAGAATTTCACTAGACAGACAGACAGGTAGGTAGATTGATCGATAGATAGCTAAGATAGATAGATCATATTTTCTTGATCCATTCACCTACTGAGGGGCATCTTGTATTTTTTAAAAAAAGGAAATGTGTATACCAAGTACATATTTTAAAGAAACCACACAAAAAAAAATCAGGAATGGAGACTCTGAAAAGTGAAGTTACTATGGAAATATTTGCCTCTAAGAAATCTAAAATCTGAGCAATAAATAATAGCCTTTTCATAATTTTATAAAATAAGAATGTAGTGCTAAAAAGTTTGTCTTTTAACAATCTTTAAACTTTCATTTATTCATTCAGCAAATACATGCTAAGTGGTTACTGTATGGTCTTGCAGCAGGTCTAAAGTTACTGTTTCTGTTCTTACAAAGTTTTTCTCATGGGAAGAGAAAGAGTAAAAGAGAATGAGTATTATAGGATATACGTATTTAAAAGTTATTACATTTTATAAATATAATTTAATGCTATGAAGACTACCACAGAAATACCTTACCCAATCCAGAGGATTAGAATAAAACTCTCTAATAAAGTAAAGCTTGCCCTGAGCCCTAATGAATGAGAAGTTGAATAAGCAAAGATGTGGGAGAGTACTATGTCAGTGGCAGATAAAAGGCTATTTGCAAAGATCTTGAGCTGAAAAGCAGGTTCTGCTGAAAGAAACATCATGTAGAAAGAAATAAGCAAGAAAGGCAGATGGGGATTGTGAAAGCCTGAGATGAGGCTGGGGAAAAAGTCAAGTGCAAGGGCAGGCAGGATCTTATCTAAAATTTTAGATTCTAGTCTAAAAGAAGAAAGTCAGTTCAGGCCACTGGCAGGGTCCATATGCCAGAAAGATAGGGAGTGACAGTAAATACACAGATCAACTAAAACTATGCCAAAGTTAAGACAGGTTACAGAAGAGTCACTTTGAGGGCTTTTCAGTTGAGGAAAAGTAACAGCTGAGATGGATCATCTCCAATAGATGGAACAACATACTGCATAGCACAGAATAAAGATGTCTATGCTTATTAGGAAGGAGGAGAATTCTTCTTACCTTTGGACTGCTGACCTGAGAAAGATTCATGAATACTTTGGTAGTATTCTCTGGGAATTTTTATATTTTTTTAAACAAAATATAAACTTGTCACTTAAAATGGTATATCTAAATTGATTGCTCTCAATACCATATTTTATATAAAGGAGCATTAAAATGAGTAAAATCTGTTATCTTAATTTTAGCTTTTAATTGTAATTTTTTTTAAAAAAATGAAATTTAACAGAAGCCAAGATAAACATTACATTGACAAAGCTAATTATCAAAATTGATTGAAGTTATTGGATTGTATTATACTGTATGTTTCTATCATACTAACTGGATCTTGGTGCTTTGGTGAGGAGGGAGAAGATTCATTTTCAGGAAAGCAGGGTTTTGAGGCAGTTGGACATTCCTACGAGAAATAAGTAATGAAAAAAGTTACTCTATTTTATAAAATTCTATTTCTATACTCACAGTGGAAAGTTTAATAAGGCCATCTAATAAAAACTTTCTTTGTTAATTTTCTTTGATTACTCAAGTCTAAAACTAATATGGTACTTACTTGAAAACTAGATGCCAAAAAATTTTATGAAATATGGCATATTTTATAACACTTAAAATATAAATAATACATACAGAATTATTAAAAAAATGAAGCATATTGCCTGAGAATTATGATGTTCTCTCAGTTTGAATTAACCATGCTTAAGTAAAATTTTTACCAGGTGTCAATGGCTCATGTCTAGCTAACTCAAGAGACTGAGAGCCAAAGGATTGTGGTTTAAAGCCAGCATAGACAGAACAGTCTGAAACATTCCTAAATAACCAGCAAAATACAAGACGGCAGGTGTGGTTCCAATAAGTGTTAGAATACCAACTGAGCAGGCAAGCAGAAAAACAGCAAGACCTTGAGTTCAACTCTCGTACTTTAAAAAAAAAAAAATTACCTTAAAAATTCAAACTCTTGCCAACTAATTTAAATATTCAAGGTTAGGCAATGAATAGTCACAGGAATTATTAACTACCAGAATGAAATGTTATTTAGTCAACAGCTATATAAGAAATTAGAACTGAATTGCTATTAATATTTCAAGAAATTTAGCTAGTTTTCCAATGATTGGATGTAAGTAAGACTGAAGATTGTAAAGAAGAAATGTAAGATCCAAAGGTTAGAGGAAAAAATGTTTTAAAGTCTAAGCCTACAAGAACATCGTAAGAGCTTACCAGGATGGCTTTAAAGCAGGTTATTGTCAAAATAAAAAAAAATAATAATTGTATGTCTACAACTATTTCCAAGACTACTCTTAGAGGACAAGACCAGAAAACATTTCTTGGTAGCAATAGTCTGATTCCATTTCAATTTTCTCTTGCTACTTTACTTCGAATAATTTCACAAAAAAAAATGAATCAGAAAAAAAATCATATGCCAAAGTTATTAATTTTCCAATCCAATAATACATTCAAATCATTTGTCTCATTGTTTGTAACATTCAGTTGTCTATGCTTATGAAACTGTGAAAGGTTTTGTTTTGTTTTGTTTTTGTCGGTCATGGGGATTGAACCTGGCCTGGGCGCTGTCCCTGCGCTCTTCAGCTCAAGGCAACCGCTCTAATGCTTGAGCCACTGCACCACTTCCAGTTTTCTAGTGGTTAATTGGAGATAAGAGTCTCACAGACTTTTCTGCCCGGGCTGGCTTTGGGTTGGCTTTGAACGTGATCCTCAGATCTCAACCTCCTCTGTAGCTAGGATTATAGGCGTGAGCCACCGGTGACCGACTTTTCTGTGAAAGTTTTTAACTCAACATTCACTCATTTGTAAAATGGTCTTCAGGTTTACATCCTATGAAGATTGTAAACACAGAAAGCAATGAAATTTTACAGGCATATTACCCTTGAAGGAACCCTCTTATTTTAAAAATCAAATACCAAAGGCACATGACTAATGGAGAAAATATTAAAATCATATCAAAATAATTTATATAAAAAAAGAATTAAACATATTGTCTAAATTTCAGTTTAGCCTTATTTTGTGTGTGTGTGTGAGGGGAGTCGGGGGAGGTGGGAGTTGGTGCCACTGGGTGCCAAGTTGGACTTTTTTGCTCAAAACTAGCACGCTACAACTTGAGCATCAGCTCCAATTGCTACTTTTTTGTTCCTTAGTGGTTAACTGGAAATAAAGTCTCACAAACTTTCCTGCCCAGTCTAGCTTCAAACCATGATCTTCAGATATCAGCCTCCTGAGTAGCTAAGATCACAGGTGTGAGCCATGGGTGCCTAGCTCATTTAGAATTTTTTTCTGACCACTCCTGATCAATTTTGTGACTTTTAGAAAACTAAATATTGTTAAAAGTATTAGAAAGAGGAAAGATTTGATGAGCCAACCTAGAAAATAACTGAATAAAATAAAAATTATGATTCATTTTTCATGGTATTCAGTCCTACAGAAACAAAAAAACACACATAAGGATTAATACTGTACATGCGACTATTAAAACTACTCTAAACAAGAAATAATTTTATACTTATACATATATGCACATTTATAAATGTATATGGATATATCTTGTATACCTACAAATAGATTAAAAACCATATGTAATCAGGAACAAAGATACTCACAGTCATACATACAACAATCTCTTTCCAGGATTATCTGCCATCTGAATTTGAACCTAGGTCATCGTAACACTTGCTATCGTTAGACTTCCTTCATTATATTTCAAGTTGTATATACAATTACTTTCTTAAGCTTTAGCTAGTTCGTTCCAGTTTAGACACTTTTCCACAACCTCAAAGATTTGTTTTTTGTGTGCAGGTCCTGGGGTTTGAACTCAGGGCCTAGGTGTTGTCCCTGTGCTAGTTTTCCTCTACCACCTGAGCCATAGCTCTACTTTCAACTTTTTTTTTTTGTCGGTCGTGGGGCTTGAACTCTGGACCTGGGCACTGTCCTTCAGCTCTTCTGCTCAAGGTGAGTGCTCTACTGCTTGAGCCACAGTGCCACTTCCAGTTTTCTAGTGGTTTATTGGAGGCAAGAGTCTCACAGACTTTTCTGCCTGGGCTGGCTTTGAATCGTGATCCTCCTGAGATTTCAGCCTCCTGAGTAGCTAGGATTACAGGCATGAACCACTGGCGCCCAGCTACTTTAAACTTTTTTGGTAGTTTACTGGAGATAAAGAATCTTACAGACTTTTTCCTATCAGGGCTGGCTTTGAACAGCAATCCTTAGATCTCAGTCTCCTGAGTAACTAGGATTACAGGTGTAGGCCACCAGTACTTAGCAAGACTGATTTATTTTAAGGTGAAAATAAATAGAAAAGTTTACCTGATGAAGCAATTAGCTATAAGTACATTTAGAAAGAGTAAGAAGGGGAAAAGACATTTCTATTAAAATCAAGTAAATTTCTACTCTTGAGGCAAATATATTCTTGGAATTCTGGGACAATTAAGAAATATCAAAACAGCAAGTACTGGTAGCTCATCCCTGTAATCTTAGCTGCTCAGAGGCTGAAATTTGGAGGATCACAGTTCAAAGCCAGTCCAGGAAAAAAAAAGTCTGAGACTCTACCTTTAACTAACCACCACTAAAATATCAGACTGAGGAGGCAGGGCTCAGGTGGTAGAGTACCAGCTATGAGCAAGAAAGCTGAGTCAATGTTTGAAAGCTTTAAGCTTAAACACCTGGACTGGCACCAAAAAGGGGAGGAGGGTACTAATACTTTAAGAACAGACCACCAAAATATTCTTTGTTCTAGTGGTATATTTCGCTTTCTTTTTATTTTTTGGCAGGACAGGGTTTGAACTTGAGCCTTAGGCTTGCTAGGAGTTCTTACTACTTTCACAATGGAGGTAATTAGGCTTTTGTCATGTAAGATATTTACAAGCTTTCTAATACCCAGTGTTGCAATCTGATTCCTAGAGTTGAATTTTTCTATTTAACACTTTCTATAGAAATTTTATCTGCCTAGAGTAATTTCAGTATTTCCAACCATTATCTTCAACAGTAACTCCAAAATGCCATTCCTTTAGTATGCTGTCTACATTCAACTGTGTAACATCCTTCAAAATAAAAGCTAGAAATTGGTCTGCTTTCATTGCTGTTCTTTAAACTCAGCTTATAAACACACTCAGATTTTAGACTTTAAATATACAAAGACTAATATGTAGTCATTTGTACTAACAAAACATCACACTTGCTTTAAATAACCAATTGAAAGTATCCAGGCACAAAGAAAAACTGCAATACAAAATTGTGAGGGGGAACCAGGAGCTGGTGGCTCATGCCTGTAATCCTAGTTATGCAAGAGGCTGAGATCTGAGGATCACAATTCAAAGCCAGCACGGGCAGGAAAGTCCCTGATACTATTATCACTTATTAACGATCTAAAAGCTGGAAGTAGAGCTGTGGCTGAAGTGGTACAGTGCTAGCATTAAGTGAAAAAAAAAGTTCAGGGGACAGCGCCAGGCGCTGAGCTCAAACCCCGAAAAACCCACTGCGAGCAAAGGAGCGTGTGTGGGTGCATGGGTGCGTGCGTGCATGCGTGTGTGTGTGTGTGCCAATAACAAGTATTTATTTTGTGGTGCTATTTTGTGAAGTTAGAGCTTTTCACTCACTTGAGTCAATCCACTGGCTTTATTTCATTTTGGGGATGCTACCACTATTTCACATTCAAATTTTAACATTATCCTTGATGCTCAGTACATACCCACCTCATCTCAAAAGTAAAGCCAGATCATAAAGTTGTACTTCTCCTAAGCAATGTTTTGAAACAGCCCTTTTACTATGTGCATCAAAATTCATCCACTACATAAACTCTAGAGAGGACATCATTTCTCAAACTAATAAAAGAAGCACTGTGTGCAGAATATTTAGAGAAACAAAACAAAATGTATTAAATGTCTTTACTTTGAAACTTCCCCAAGATTGAAGACAAAGGATAACAAAAGTAGCTTTGAAGACAGACAAAAGATAACAAAGGTAGCTTTAAAATCAGGTAGAATAAAAGAATTTATCATCTACTATGTCCAAATCTATCACATGAAGGTATCATTAAACCACAGATAAATTAAGTCCATTGTGCAAAAAGTAAAAAAAACCTCAAAGCCCAAACCAACTACATGATAAATTGATGTTAAACACATAAAACAGTAATCACTAAGATATGCACTTTAATTAAGGAGATAAGTAACTTCATTATACATATAATTTCATCATTAAACCAGGCCCCAGTAGCTCACACCTGTAATTCTAGCTATGCAGGAGACTGGAGATGAGAGCAATGCTGTTTGAGGCCAGGCCAGGTAGAGAAGTTCAGGAGACTCCATCTCAATGTAAAGAATTTGAGTGTGGTGGCAAGTACTTGTCACCCTATCCATGATACGAAGCCTAAAGCAGGTAGATCATGGCCCAGGTGGTCACCTGGGCAAGAAGTAAGACCCTATCTCAAAAATAATCAATACAAAAAGGGATGGAGGTATAACTCAGTAGTAGAGTCCCTGCCTAAGCACAAGGTCCTGATTTCAAACACCAGTACTAAGAAAAAGAAAAGTTAATTGGTACAAAATCAAATTATTTAGCAAAGAATCATATTTAATAAAAGCAACATTACACATAAATGAGATATTCCTTCAATGATTATAATTCACTGTATAATGCACAAAAAATGTTTTGAAATTCTCAATAGTTTTTTCCCTAAAAGCCCTACCTTGTCGTTGGTGTCCAATACAATGGTGCTATGTCTCCACTTTGTTAGCACTATTGGTTCTTGCAGCCGCCTGTCCAGACTTCTACTTTTAATTATGTCTCTTTGCTGCTGGGATGAAGCATTATACTGAAGAAAAAATATATATACTTTATAAATAATAGAAACAAATACGGAATCTAAATGATTTTTAGGTAAGGCTGATCATATGACACCACCATGAATTTTCTGGTTTTTCTTATCTTTGACCAGCATTGTGACAAAACCCAAAAGATCACAGACTTTAGGGACAGAGAGACCCAGTAGTATTATCTTTCATCAAATGAAAAATAGAGATAACAGAAACATCTCTTCATAGCATTGCTCCACAGAGTAAACAAAGTCTAAAATCTATCAATATTGTCTGGCAGTATGTTCTCCATAAATAACAACTATCATAATTTATAAATACGTTCAGTGAACAAATATTTTGTAACAGTGAATATACTTCTAAAATCTACATGAATTTAATTTTTGGTATAAGTCTTTAATGATTACATACTTAAAGTATCCTTATATTTGTGTGTTGCTGGGTTTTAGAATTTATCTTTGTTTTCACTTAAAGCTCAAGCATACTATTACTTGTTTTTCCCAAGTGACACTAGTTCTAATGGTCAATTCTGAATGCATCAATTGTGTACAAGATAACCACAGCCCCTCCCAAAAGAATGCAAATAAACTTAAGAAAGTCAGTAGTTTACTAAATGATGTAAGAACTTGAAATGCCTGGAAGTGGCGCTGTAGCTCAAGTGGTAGAGCGCTCGCCTTGAGCTGAAGAGCTGAGGGACAGCGCCCAGGCCCAGAGTTCAAGCCCCACGGCCGACAAAAAAAAAAAGAATTTGAAATGCCAAATAGATTACCAAGAAAAAAACATTTGGGAAGTGTTAACACCTTGAGAGAAATATGCTATCTTATATAAACAATATAAAAAATATTTTTTTAGAAATCTTCTTTTTGACAGGTAACATTCCTTTTCTAAAACTACAAGGACCTAACAACAACTCCCTTCACCCTTAAACTCTTAACTTGTAATGACTTTGGATATATCTCAACACAGCTGCATTTCAGTCATGTTTTAATATCTAAAAAGTCTTGTTATATTTTTTTGGGGGGGACAGGGAAGGTCCAGTTGTGGGGCCTGAACTCTAGGCCTGGGCGCTGTCCCTCAGCTCTTCAGCTAAAGGCTAGCACTCTACCATTTGAGCCACAGTGCCACTTCTGGCTTTTTTTTTTCTGCTTATGTGGTGCTGAGGAATGGAACCTAGGGCCTCATGCATGCAAGGCAAGCGCTCTACCACTGAGCCACCTTCCCAGTCCCTCTTGCTACATTTTTGTCTCCACAATATGTAGCGTTTTTTTTCTTTCTCCAAAATCAATCCACAGGAGCCTCTCCAATTGTTTCTCAAAGCTGATACTCCCCTTGCCTTCACAAAATTTGCTAAAGTTAGGCAATCATAGATAGGTAGTGTTTGTTTTCTAATTTAGGTGTTTGGTTTTTTTGTTTTTTTTTTGACAAAAAGCAATCTTAAGAAAGAAGTTCACCAAGGGACCATTTCTAGACTAAACAAGGACGATATTTAAAGGCCACCAAAAACATTCTGTGCCAGAAACAGAATGGATAGATGGAGATATTATTTCATAAATTACCTTAAATACAAGTTCAATGTTAAAGCTTACCTTTGGCAATTCCCATTCTGATCGAGATCCATCCGCACTGTAGTAATATTGTCTGCCTTGATCATCAACATGCTTGAGCCACTATAAAAGCAAAATGTTATTTTTTTATTTAAAAAAAAGTAAATTTAAGTTGCTACTACCAGATATATTATATACTGTTCTTATAAATTTTATTATTCTACTTATCACAACAAGCCAATTGTTCACACCTATAATCCTAGCTACTCAGGAGGTTGAGATCTAAGGATCACGGTTCAAAACTAGCCCAAAACTGGGAGTGGTGCTATGGCTCAAATAGTTAAGTGCTAGCATGAAGCACAAAGAAGTTCAGGGACAATGCCCAGGACCTGAGTTCAAGCCTCACGACCAATAATAACAACACCAAAAAGAGTTAAGTTTGTCAAAAAAAATATAGTACTTAATATTATTGTGAATTTTTCTTTCCCTAATTTCAGGACAGTGATTCTAGCATCATCTAAGAAACACAGGACCCAGACGCACAGATATACATGTATACTAAAACATAGATACACTTTTATCCTGAAGACAAGCTTGAAACATTAATGCAAGAGGAATTATTTCTCAATCTTCAAATATAAAACATAACAACTTAAATCTGCTTTCTACAAACTCGGAATTACTTCCCTTAGCCAATCAATGTATCTTAATGCAATTAAATAACAGAAATAAAAGAACTTCATGCAGTATAACACAGGTTATATGATGGAGAAAAGACTATGTACCACCTATTTTTACAATAAAAAACGTACAAAAAAAAAAAAAAAAGACTACCACCAACCTATGATCTACCTTCATTATGCTATAATTGAAAACTACCTCTTCTATATATATATTTTTAATGTCAAATAACTGAAGCAGGAAGTAGAATGAAAGTTTATTCCCATTTATCATCAAGAATCTCTAAACTAGCAAATTAACTAGTTATCTTCTTAAATGATACCATATGTAACACAAAATTTCAACATTCACTTCCAACCCAATTAAATCACAAAAACATTAGATTCGTGCTTTAGTTTTACAGAAATTTGGTGATAATGAAAAAAAGAGTACTGGTAGTAAGACACACATAATAGGTTGGAAACACAATTTTCAAAACTTTCCTCCAGAAAATATTTTTTTATTGGATAAATTTCAACAAATGACATGTCACAAATATACCCTGATTAATTTGAAATGTGTCATCATCACAAAAGTCACTGCTATTTTAACAGTTTACAATAATGAACCAGGACTGGGGTAGACAAATTGTTTAGCACTTGCCTCGCATGTTCAAGGTCATAGGTTCCATCTTCAACACCATCAAAATAAATAGGCAAGGGCTGGGAAGGTGGCTCAGTGGTAGAGCGCTTGCCTTGCATGCATGAGGCCCTGGGTTCAATTCCTCAGCACCACATAAGCAAAAATGAAAAAAGCCGGAAGTGGCGCTGTGGCTCAAGTGGTAGAGCGCTAGCCTTGAGCTGAAGAGCTGAGGGACAGCACCCAGGCCCAGAGTTCAGGCCCCACGACCGGACCCAAAAAAAACCCAAAATAAATAAGTAAAACCATGAGTCAGTAGTTATACTAAGTTTTCGCGTTTTCAATTCACATGACTGTAGAATTACCAGGATGTGTGTATATATGTATGTATATATGTATGCATGTAGCTATCTTGCTGTATATTGCAGGATGGCCTTGAACTATGCCATTCAGGTTAGCTTGGAACTAAAAATAATCCTGCCTCAGCCTCCAGAGTACTGAGATTATAGGAATGCACCACCAACCTGGCTGAGTTTTTAAATACTACTAAAACTTCATTACACAATTATATTTTATGAGAGGATTCTGCCAAGTAATACTAGATGAGAAAAAAAGAAAGTACCTTTTCATTAGTATAGTCACTGGTATATAAGGTATGCCCACGTTCATCCAACTCTTCTGACCAACCCCTTGGAGGAGAACCACACTGACTATCTGACTGGCTGTAACAAATGCTGTGGTAGTTTTCTTCTGATGAAAGAAGCTATAAATAGTCAGAAACATAAGGATTTTTCTTCTTTGAATATAAATATGCAGCAAGTGAAAAATATAAGAGACTGAATTTACTTGGCCAGTACTAGGACATGTATTTGACTATTTCATTCTCAAGACAAATAGATATTTTTAAATAGTACAATGTAAGTCAGGACATAAAGTTAATAACTGTTAGTTACTTAATATTAATGCAACCTTACAAATCAATTACCATAATAAGACTGTAAACATGCTTTCTAGTTAGAGGAACGATAAAATGCTACTTTTTATTTAATGTTGCTTTCAAAGAGAAATCTCATTATAAACTAAAGGGTATGTATGTATACAGATATCCATATGTAAACAATGAAGGAAATGAGGGAACATCACTAGACTAAGCCTCTTATAAATTCTCGTTCATTAGTATATCACAAGTACAAAACCAAATATGGCAAATAAATATATATTTTTAAAGTACATAGAAGAGGATAGAAAAGACATTTAGCTTTTAACTCTGTACTTAATATTCTAATTTATTAGCAAGTTACCCTAATTTATTCAACCAAATGCTGATTAAAGTTGACTGGAAGTCAAATTTCAAAACAAACAAAGTACTGAGAACATTCAGATATATAAAGATTAGAAATTCAGAATGTAAATAAGACAGGTATGCATAAAAAATTTTCCAGTCAAAGAAGAGGAACAAAGTAGATGACAGAAAACTTGAAAAAAACTTTGATGGTGCTTAACAAGCAAAGGGCACTATTTTATGACTTTGGTGGCTTTTTCATACTCTATTTAAATTTCAGTTATTCAACTATTTACTAGATTGGTACAGTGAGTAAACCTTACTGAATTAGACTGTATTTTCTACCACCATAATTAGTTGTGAAACATGACAGTAAGTAAATTCTCAGTGTTTATAAAAGTATATACAGCCTAACAGGATGTTTACAAAAACAAACAGGAAAGAAAAACTGCAGTAGTACTATATGAAATAAGCTGCATGTATTTTGCAATAATAACACTTTCAAAAATAGACAACCTAACTCAAAATTGAGATATCTATTTATTTGATATAACATGTAAGATCACAATAAAATCTTTTACAAAAAGAAAAAGGGGCAATCTAACTAGTAAAAATTAAATTAACAAAATCACTAAAGAAGTTTTTCAGAAAGACAACTTTGTAATTGACAAGGCACTCATCAAAATGTTACTATTTTTGTCTGATAAGATGACTTCTACTGCCAAGAAAAGTAACTTTAAGTATCGTTGTATGTTTTACTATATTACAAAACCAGGAACAGCTTTAAGATCATAACATCTACTGCTAGAAAACAGCAGTTTAATGCAGTTAAATAAAAATTAAGAACATACTGGCAAGAATTCTCCATGATAACGTTTCTACAGTACACATAACTCTATTCAAGAGGCGAACTGGCATAGTAACTTTGGGATATATTCTGCAACAAATGTACTTTAGCAGATATATCAGTGGCTATCATACATTCTATATGGGAGAATGACAAAATTATATTCCAATTGCTCAGCAGGATGAAAAACTGCTGAAAATGTTACTTTATAAAAAACAGTAATTAGGAGATTAGTCAGAAAACATTCAGAGGTAAATACTAAGTAGAAAGAAAAGAATCCACAAAGTACAATTTAAAAAGAGATCCGTTTCTGTTGGGCACAGGTGGCTCATGCATGCAATCCTAGCTATTCTGGGACCACTCTGAAGGCTGGGATCTGGAGGATTACCATCTGAAGCCAGTCATCCAATTAACTAGCAAGAATTCAGGCTGGAGACATGGGTAACTTGTCAGTATCAGCAGAGCAAGAACGCCAGATGAGCTCAAGCCCTAAGACCGCAAAAGGAAGAAGAAATAAAAACAAAAGACCTGCTTTTTGCTTGGAGATACCTGCCAAACCCCAAAGTAGAATGTCAGTTCTTAAAGTTATGAAAAGAAAATTGTGGAGGCAGACTCAGGAATACTGTCATGAGTCTCAAAAGATAACCCATAAATCTGAACTGAGACCACCACCACTACCACCACCACCAAGAAATCAAACTCACTATTGTGAGGGAGCTGCAAACAAATGCTGACCCTGTATTTCACACTAGACAAATCATAGCAATCTTTCTGCAATAACTGAGGAGAAAAAAATGAGAGGTTGGGAGAAGACCACAAGGTAGTCTTCATAACAATACAAATACTACTACCTATGTAGCCTGCAAAAAACAAAAAACAAAAGAAAAAACAACTAAACATTCATGGAATACTAGCTTCCCTAGAGAGAAACAAAAGCCAACTCTTTTCTGAAGGAACCAATTTTCAGCTCACTAAGGACATGCCATTTATAAAATGTCAACATTAAAACACACATACACATATAAAGACAGGAAACAAAAGCACCATAAACAAGAATCAACAGACAAGTAGTATAATCAGAAACTTTATATACTGAACTAACACAAGACTAAAGGGAGATATGATAAATAAACGCAATATATGATTCTTCATTCCAAGAAAATATAAAGGATATTACTTGGCAAATGAGAAACACTGACTATAAGTAAGATATTAAATAATATATCAATAATAAATTTTTTAAACATTAGTATAGCTTTGCTGAAGATTGTCTTCATACTTAAGAAATAAAATACGTTGTTTTCTTTAAATCAGAAGCAAATTACGTGTGTGTGTGTGTGTGTGTGTGTGTGTGTGTGTGTGTGTGTGTGTGTGTGTAAACTCAAGGAAGGATGGGAAAGTAAATGTCAAATGTTAGCAACTGAAACAAGTGTAAGTAAAGATACATTATGTACAGTATTTTTTGCAAGACAAATTATACTTTATTTATTTTGAGGATATCTGTATGTGGTATTCTGATGTTCACTGTACTATTCTTTCAACATTTTTGTGGGCTCAAAGAGGTAGATACTAAAAAGTGAAAAATAATAAGCAGAGCGAGATCTGTAGGTAGTAAAAATGAAGCACACAGACACACAGACAGTAAGCACAGAATTCTAGAAGAAGAGAAAATGGAGCAGAGGCTATAAAACCTCAGAACTTGCCAGAACTGCTAAAAGACAGAACTACTCAAATTCAAAACTCCAGCAGGATTTTTTTTGAAATTTTGTAATGATCAGGACAAAGAAAATGGCCCTTTAAGCTCATGTATTGAAGGCTTAGGACCAGCTAATAGTGCTAAGTTGACTAAACCATGACAACATTAACCTCATCAATAGAGATGGGGCCTAATTGGAGGCAGTAGATCACTGTGGATGTGTCTTCTATTGTTATATTTTGCCCCTGGTCTCTTTCTCTTTCCTTTCTGCCTTCTGGCCACCATGAAGCCATCAGTTTTACTCTGCCATCCTCTCCTGTCATGATATTCTGCCTTACCCCAGCCTCAGATACGACAGACCTAAAAAACTATGAACCAAAACAAACTTTTTCCTCCACTGGGTAGATTTCCTAAAGCTGTCACAACAATGGAAAAGATACTAACACCCACTCATATATGAAATCACAGATCTTAAAAGCTACCAGCAAAGAAGACACTAGCAAGCCAAGTATAAAAGTATACACCTGTAATCTCAGTACTTAGGAAGGTGAGGCAGGAGGATTGTGAGTTTGGAGATAGCCAAGACTATACGGCAAAAGTTTGTCTCAAAATTAAAAAAAAAAAAGTTGGGCTGGGAAGGTGGCTCAGTGGTAGAGCGCTTGCCTTGCATGCATGAGACCCTGGGTTCGATTCCCCAGCACCACATAAGCAAAAAGAAAAAAAGCCGGAAGTGGCACTGTGGCTCAAGTGGTAGAGCGCTAGCCTTCAGCTGAAGAGCTGAGGGACAGGCCCAAAGTTTAGGCCCCACGACCAGACCCCCCCCCCCCAAAAAAAATTAAAGACAATTAGAATGCCAGCTGGACTTTTAGCATTAATAATAAAAGCCAAAAAACATTAGAATTAGAAATGAAACAAGTAAATATTAAATTTGAACTTCTATGTTCAGTAACAAATTTTCTCCAAAAATAAAGTTCCAAACAAAAACTAATAGAAAGTTAGGAAACAAAAACTAGTAGTCAGTAAAGAATTTAAACATATGCACTTAAGACAGAAGAAAATATGAGAACAAAAAAATGTGAGAAAGTAAAATTAAGGTGACATTGATCAAGACACAGTGTATTCATAAACTGCTTTATTAAATGGCAACTCCTTTGTACAACTACTTACATCTAATAATAAAAAGGAAAAATCTTTTTTTAAAAGTGAGTAATCGGGCTGGGAAGGTGGCTCAGTGGTAGAGTGCTTGCCTTGCATGTATGAGGCCCAGGTTCAATTCCTCAGCACTACATAAGCAGAAAAATCATAAGTGGTGCTGTGGCTCAAGTGGTAGAGTGCTAGCCTTGAGCTGAAGAGCTGAGGGACAGTGCCCAGGCCCAGAGTTCAAGACCCATGACTGACCAAAAAAAAAAAAAAAAAAAGTGAGTAATCTTGTACAAGGAGACTAAAAACAAATAAAATATATAAGAACAGTAACACAACCACTTACATAGTTCTTACAAGTCTTTACAGAGCAAAATAAACCAGTAAATGTTAGACTTTGAAATAAACAGATGTTGAAATGTCTAAGGCAGCAGCACTGTTGACATGTCAGGCCAGATAACCCTTTGTCTTTTTTTTTTTTTTTGGTCCGGTCGTGGGGCCTGAACTCTGGGCCTGGGTGCTGTCCCTCAGCTCTTCAGCTCAAGGCTAGTGCTCTACCACTTGAGCCACAGCGCCACTTCTGGCTTTTTTTCTTTTTGCTTATGTGGTGCTGAGGAATTGAACCCATGGCCTCATGCATGCAAGGCAAGCACTCTACCACTGAGCCACCTTCCCAGCCTCAACCCTTTGTCTTTTACAGAGATTCAGCAGCACCTTTTGCCACTGTACAGTAGATATCAATAGTACACCCCATGTGATAAATCAGAAAGTCCCAAACATTTCCAAATGACCCTGCAAGCAATATTTGTTTCTAGGTTAGAGCCTAGTCAAGCATAACCACTAAGATACTAAGTTTATCTGTTTAAGACAGAAATGTGAATGTCTATTCCCCTTCAAATGCCATGAAAATTAAGAATAGTGATATATGCTTAAGAATATGTAACAAAAACAGAGAGACACAAATGGAGACAAGAGTTAGTAGATGAACAAAACCTCGACTACCCATGCAGCATACAGCAGAATCTTTACCAATACAACAGAATCTTTACCAAGGAATGTGAGGGCAAATGAAAGCCAGCAATTGTACAAAGAGAAATCCACAAATAGAAACTGTTAGCATTAGGAACCTCTGAAACTACGGTGGGGAGGAAGGATGAAGGCAGGAGTGTGCTAAAATCAGGAGGGTAGAAATTGTCATGATCCCTTCTTAATACATAACATTAGGTATGTGCCCATCTCTTACCCAGCAATATGGAGTGAAACATACTCTGAAGAGGTGAAAACAGTAATACCCTCTGTTGTGACACAAAAGACATAACTGAGACATGGGTACCAGAGATAGTAGAAACTAAGAAACCATCTACAAAATGAATGCTGACGCTAAGACACTAACAGACTTCACAACATCTACATATTGAACGCTGACACTAAGACCCCAACAGACTTTGTCTTCTGGACAGATGAGCTAAAAATTTCTATGTAGACTATAATTAGTCCAAATGCGAAGACCCAAAAGATCCAATATTGGAGATTCCCCAACCCAGAATCTCATTCAAGTCAAATTCAAAATGCTTTGTAATTGTGAGGGAAATTATTTCCAACACAGATGGCCTGTGATCAATTACATATGACAGCAGAACAAGGACATTTTCATACACATACACACGGTCTCAATTTTATCTTCCATATGCAATGTTTCCCAAGAAGTGATAGAAGATGTGCTCTAGCTACTTGGGAAATATTGTTACATAATTGATGCAGAGACTAGAAGTTTAAGATAAGACTCTGACAGACAAATCACTTTCATCTCTTACTAAAATAGAAAGTTAAGAAACATACTTAAAGTTTCTGTGTATGTTTAAACTTGTTCTCTAACTTAAACTTTTCCCTAATTCTTCCAAATTATCAGATTTTACTTTAGTATTATATGATACATGGGCAGTTTATTTTAAATCTTTCTAGTCCTAGAAATTGAAACAAAAATTTCCTAACTTCTTATAGGTCAGCAGAAACCAGGTCTCTATTTTTATGCTCATTTTTGAACATTAAAAGGTACAAGTCATTGCCAAACAAAAGCTATGAATACCCAACTGAAAAACAGGACAAGATGCGAGTTATTTATCACAGGAAAGTTTTTTTAGGTTACATTAAACGTCACCTGACTTCTTCAGCTCCTACTTTCCTGGAGTTCCACATTTAGTTACACTCACTAGATGCTTCCTCTAAGAAAAGCATGTAACTTGTATGTGTAGGGGTTGGCTCCAGTTTATAAAATGGCAAGTTTTCATTCCATTCCACCAATCCTACTACCTTTTTCCTGGAAACCTACACATTCCCAAGACATTTCATCAGATCTCAAAATTAAGTGTTTCTCAAAATATAACTAGTAAATCCTCTACATCACCCTGGAGAGGATGTGGGAGAAAATGAAAACAAAAAACAAAGCATAGGAAATGTTATAAACATGTTAGAGAAAACAGTAATCTCAGAATGAACTGTCACACTTACAGAATGACCTAATGCAGCAAAGGTATTATCCTTAGTTCCTTTATGTAGAAATATAAATAAAAGGTATCCTTGTGCCTCTGACACAAGAGAAAAAGGAGAAGGAGCTTGGTAGCTCCTCTCACACATAAACGTATTTGTTTAAATCAGTTCAACAGCTTTGTACTTAACTGGCGAGGTCACACACATTTCCCTTCTTTTTCACTAGCTTATATAATAAGTTAGTGTCCTCTAACATATAAAGGGAAGCATTGGCAATAGACAACTTTGTTCCAGTTCTAGAAACAGTAAGCACAATGTTAGCTCAATGTTAGCTACTTCCCACTAGTTAAGAGATTAGAAGGGCTTTAAACTAATAAAGCTTTGAAAGAATTTTTAGTATCTCAGAGGCTTAAGTGTTCTACCATGCTAATAACAAGAAATAAAACCATTTATTCTTTTGTTTCCGAGTAATGAAGAGACAAAATTGGGAAACATACTGGTTGAATCCTTAATTACCCATACCTCTTGATCTCCTGAACTCTGGAAATCTCCTTTGCTTATACTTGCATCCCGAGTCCATCGAGGTGGTTTCCAAGTTCTTTCCTGTGTTCCTCGGTTATAGTAATAGCAACGCCCTGAACTATCTTTGTGAGTTTCCCATTCTCCATTAATCTGGATTGCTGGGCTCCCAGGAAGTGGAGGAAGAGCAGACTGAGATATTTTCAGTTCTTGTAGGTTAGCATAAACAGGAGAATCTGGCCTTCCTTGATTTGGAGGTGTATTTGCCTGTGAAATAAAAGTTTTAAATTTCATGTTTAAAATTGTGTAACATTTAAAAATTGAAATGATATTTAAGAAGAGATTTATAAATATGCATACTAACTCATTTTAAAATATACAAAAACCATTAAGAGGATCTGGGAGTATAAGTCTATAAGAAAGTATTTGGCTAGCATGTGAGATGCTCCACACTGATAATTAGCACTACAAGAAAACACACAAAAACATGAAAGTAAAAAAAAAAAATTAAGAGGAAGGACTATCAATTTAAAAATTAGTAAAAATGACAAGGATATATGCTGAAAAATAAATTTATCATTCAAAGTTTGAAAATGAGTACAGAAAAATTTCAAATGGAATGCAAAGTATAGCATACTGAACTAGAAGTTGTGGATTCTAATTCAAGACCTGGCTCTAAAAGATGTGTGCCACTAGACAGGGTCACTTCACTTCTCTGAACGTGAGATATTTAATTTCTGTAAATGAAAGAACTAGACTAAATAATGTTTTCTTGGCTCTAAAATTCTAGCCTCTTAGGCAACATTTTGAAAACAAAAGAAGTCTAACACATATATAACTCAGCTTTTATTCAGAAAGCTATCACCAGAAGAATTTTATAGGCTAAGTTACATCAGGAATAGAAGTGGTAAAAAAAAAAAAGAGCTAAGAACTTTCTGGATTCCATTTCTTCTCAGTAATACTTTCCCTATAACCACAAATAATTTAATCTAGCTAGTTCCTCTGTGAATTTCTTACCAGTAAAAAATTGAAAATGAGCTGTAACTCACTGATATACATGTTTAATCTTAACCTACATTTTTACTTTTTACAGGTTTTTTTTTTTCCAGTGCTGAAGTTGTACAGCTAGATATGCACTCTACCACTGAGCAACATCTCCCATCCTACTTTTTATATTTTTTTACTATGTGTCAGTAAAAACGCAGAACACTCTTCAGATACTGCATAAAGACACTACAGATTATATTAACTTATACTGAATTCCAGTTGCTTAACGGGAAATGTTCACATTTCAGGACTGTTTATATTCTATATTCATATTTATGTCCATATTTTCTTTTGAGAACAAGTTTCTCAAGCTCAGCATCACTGTCTGTGCACTGAGACGTTCACTAGCACCCATGGCTTCTGCCCACTAGGTCACATACAAATACTTCCATTATAGCAACCAAAGTCTCCAGAAATTGTATCTGGGGACAAAAAGTGTGCCTGAGTGGAAGCCTACCTATGGTAAAGACTTAAGAGTCAGAGATGTTCAATAAGTTGTCATGTATCCAGCCAGAGTTGTAAGAATGTCTAACAGGGCTGGGAATCTGACTTAGTGGTAGAGTGCTTGCCTAGAATGCATGAATACCTGGGTTCAGTTGCTCAGTACCACATAAACAGAAAAAAGGCAGAAGTGGCGCTGTGGCTCAAGTGGTAGGGTACTAGCCTTAAGCAAAAGAAGCTCAGGGACAGTGCCCAAGCCTTGAGTTTAAGCCCCAGAACTGGCAAAAAAAAAAAAGTCTTAGCAGTTAATTTTATCATTGTATTGATGTGATATATTATGGTGAATGATTAGTGTATATCAAACCATCTTTAAGTCTTGGAATGAAACCAATTTGATCCCAGTGTACAAAATACACTAAATCCAACTTGAATTATGATAGTGAAATAAGCCAAACACAGAAACACACAGAAAATTTTCACTATCAGATGTTCTCTCTCTTATGTATAAGGAAACTTAAAAAAAAAATGAACTTGGTCTGAAAAGAGAATAGTCATTACTAGACAATAAAAAGGGTGTGAGGAACAGGAAACTGAAACCTAGATTGGATAGCTAGATATGATCAATGCATACTATATGCATGAATGGAAACATTGCACTAAGTTAAATTACTAAAAGTAATAAAATGTAGGTAATAAATTTAAAAAGAAATATACTATACTATGAATCAGTTTTACTCAAAGTACTTTAACTTCTAAAATAGTATTTGCATATAAAATAGTTTTAGTGAGTCTAAATCACAGGACAAACTTAAAAAAAAGAGCCAACAATAAAAGTAACCCCAAACCATGAGTACGTGATTATAAAATGGTTACCTTTGGTCTTTTCACACATGCTAGTTATGCAAGTACTGTTTTTGATGCTGCAACTTAGACTGCTTTCCTAAACATGTTATTGTCAAAACTAGACCATACTCAACAACATTATTTCTGTGAAGAAAACACACTCATAGAGATAGGTATCCATTTATTTTTCTTAGACTAATTTCATATCCTAAAAAATAATCACAATGTTTTCTGCAAAAGGAAAAAAAAATTCTGTAAAAATAATTCTGTAAATTGTCTTTTAGAATTTTATCTAGAGAATATTAATTTAAGAAGTATTAAAAGAATTCTTACTTTGCTCCTAATTCTTCACTAGAACTTTGGGGAAAAGAAAAGAACAAATAGCTGTCTTTTAAATCAGAGACAAAGTCTACTAAATCTTTGAGAAACAATTCATATTATTTAAGCAGCTCAAATTTAAAATTTTTACAACTGAAAATTGATATGCTTCAACAAGGCCAGCATAATTTTAAAATCATGAAGAATTAAATAAAAGAATATCTTAAACATCACTTGCATAGATGAAAATATTCTAAAAAAAATTCAGCAATCAAATCCAAGACTTCATTAAATAAATCAGGAAAAACAGAGATGTTAAGAAAATCTGTTTAAAAGAAACTTCATACTATAATTCTTTTGGCTAACATGATTATCTGCACAAACATCCAGAAAATCTGATAAAACTCAACTTGGATTCCAGATAAAACTTTTCAAAATTTAGGAACAGGTAATCCTTCTTTAAATTGACTTTTAGAAATTATTAAAATCCAAACTAAGTGTCATATCTAAGACAGATAAAAGTACTTTAAGAATAATCCAGGGCTGGGAAGGTGGCTCAGTGGTAGAGCACTTGCCTTGCATGCCTGAGGCCCTGGGTTCGTTTCCTCAGCACATAAGCAGAAAAAAAAAAGGCCGGAAATGGCGCTGTGGCTCAAGTGGTAGAGTGCTAGCCTTGAGCTGAAGAGTTGAGGGACAGTGCCCATGCCCAGAGTTCAGGCCCCACGACCAGACCAAAAAAATAATAATAATAATAATAATCCAGGACTGGGAAGGTGGCATAGTGGTAGAGTGCTTGCCTAGCATGCATGAAGCCCTGGGTTCAGTTCCTCAGTACCACATAAACAGAAAAGGCCAGAAGTGGTGCTGTGGCACAAGTGGAAGAGTGCTAGCCTTGAGAAAAAGGAGCTCAGGGACTGCGCCCAGGCCCTGTGCTCAAGCCCCAGGATTAGCACAAAAAGAATAACCCAAGGACACCAAGTATCACTACTTGTATTCAACCTTGAAGTTCTAAATAATACAATATTAAAACATAAGCTCAAGCAGAGCACCAGTGGCACACGCCTGTAATCCTAGCTGCTCAGGAGGCTGAGATCTGAGGATCGTGGTTCAAAGCCAGCCCAGGCAGGAAAGTCTGTGAGATTCTTATCTCCAATAAACCACTCAGAAAACCGGAAGTGGCACTGAGGCTCAAGTGGTAGAGCATTAGCCTTGAACTGAAGAATACAGGGACAGCACCCAGGCCAAGTTCAAGCCTCACGAAAAAAAAAAAATAAGCTCCTACGTATCTAAGGGAGGAAAAAACTATCTTTGTCATCCAAATGGTATCCACACTCCCATATCCAAAAACCTACTAAAAAGTCACATGCCAATGGCTCACAACTACAATCCTAGTTACTTAAGCAGGTGAAAATCAGAGTTACTGAAGCTCAAAGCAAGCCTGAGCAAAAAAATCTGAGAGCTTTTTTATCTCAATCAATTGCTGGATACAGTGGTTCATACCTGTCATCCCAGCTACACATATATTAAGGTGGGGAGGATTGCAGTTCCAGACAAGCCTGGGCAAAAAAAGTTCCCAAGACCCGTTATCTCAACAGGAAAAAAAACAAACAAACCTGGGCATGATAATACACACCTGTGATCCTAGCTACAGCACAAAGTATAAAAAATGGATAAATAGGAGGATATAAGTACAGCCAGGCCCAGGCAAAAGGGAGACCCTATCTAAAAAGGAACTAGGTATGTGGCTCAGGTAGTTTAACTCCTGCCTGGCAAATACAAAGCTCTTAAGTTCAAACCCCAGTACTGCCCTATCTTTCCAAAGAAAAAAGATGCCATCTAAAAATTCAAAGTATTAATAAAAACTAAAACCTTACAAGCTTTATTTTTTGGACTCACAAGAGTGACAATGCTATATTAGAATAAAAATAAGTGTTTCGTAAAGGGTAGTCAATAGATTAGCTTATATAGAAATCATCTATGGGTATATATTAAAATTTTTGGACCATATCCCAGAGTTACTGGAGATTCATGTTTGTTTGGTTTTTCTTTTAGTTTTCTGAATGCCCTATGTCATTTTTATGTACACTACAAAATACACTGATAAAATTCATTTATACTGAGTGGATTTAGAAAAAAACTGGTCCTCAAGCCACTAAATCTGCACTCTAAGAAAACATATACACATGCACATATACATAGTACATATATGTATATATATATACACATATATACATAGCATATGTGTAAATATGTATATACTGTGTATATATTACACATATGTATATATGCTATATGTATACATAATATTCATATATATTTACATATATATAATATATACATATATAGTATGCACATACACATATATATACACATATATGTCAAAGTTTGGTTTACTAACATTTGTAAGAAAAATCTCATTCATAAACAAAAGGGTTTTATACTTGAAAAAAAAACATGAAAAGGAGAACGAGAAAACAAAGGTTAATTTTATGGGTTATATCCATCATTAATTAACAGCTGAATTGGGACCAGTACCATTGCACATGACCCAATTTTATATTCAAAAAAAGATTTGGCCTGTCCCATTTTATCTATAGATAGACTAAAATAATCCTCTCTCCATAGCAAGGAAAAACTGGGGAATGATATACACAAGACTAACTTTAAACTTAGGCTATCTCTGAATAGTTAGTTTTAATACAGAAAATACTGACAGTTGTCTTTTTATCTTTGACAGCAATTTAAGAATTGTTTTATAATGAACTTTAGAGAATGGCAGAATCCTATCAACCAGGGAGCAACATCTCTTGCTAGATACCTACTTCACCATAAATGCAGAAATATATTTATACTTATTAGTATAAACCCTTAACAGCCAGTAATCACACCTTTATTTAGATTTATAAAGGAAAGATTTCTTGAATTATTAGGCTCCAAAACAGAATACATACTGCTTTTTAAATTCTATTTTAATTCATGCAGAAAATAAAACATATTCCCTATAATTTAACTCCTTAAACAAAATGTGCATCGCCATAATTGTTTATTATGATGCTAGGCCAATTGAGAACTTAATAAAGGGAAAAAGAAAATTAACAATCAAAATAAGGCTAAAAATGTGTTTGTATTAAAAACTAAAAGTTGCAGGTCAATTTTAGGTGAAAAAAAGTGTAACTTCCCAAAAGACAGTTTTTCACTTAAACCAAAGTTTAGGAAAAATATACTACCTTCTTCCTAACAATTATACAAGAACTTACAAACTGTAATGCTCCTACCTTAAAGCACAACCTCGCTGTATACTATTGTTTGCTATTGTTTACTTATTTAACTGTCACTTAAATCCTAATGATGAGCTAGGCAGGAAACGAAAATAGGACAGTTTCTGTCCTTAATGCCAGTAACCTATGAAAGAGGAAAAGTTAAAACACAAAAACAAAAGCCCCAATCCAGTAATAGAGCTAAGGGTAGAGAGAGATGTGCACAGGATGCTCTGGAGACCCACTCAAAGCAGCACTGAGCAGGGAAAGGAGGGCAAACACAGAATTCAGAAAGAGGTTTAACTGGATCTTCACAGCAGAAGTGTAACAGGATTTTTACAGGAAAGTTGGGACCAGCCAAGGGAAGTGATAGAGCTCTCCAAGCACACTAAACATTACTGTTCTTAGCTTGCAGCATTAAAAAAAACAAAACAAAACAAAAAAAACCTGCCTTTTACTAAGGAAATACAATTGTAATTAAGTAAACTCAGTATTGCTATATCACTAATTGTAAGCAATTTTCATAGTATTATGGTTTAAATATGAAGTATCCCCCACCCTCCCAAATGCTGACATGGAGAATGAAGAACGTTTTTCCAAGGCCATTTGAACATTAGGCCATATAAAATTACCAATACAGGCATTGTATACTATTATTATACCATTATAGATTATATATTATACAACCATTATTAATGGGTCTTTCCCCTTATATGCCAGATGATTTCAAGGACCTTATATGGCCTAACAGGGTGGGGAATGAAAAGGTAAATCCCTAGTTGAGCCATTTTGGAAGATTCTGGAAACTATAATAGGTGGGGCCTAGCTGCAGAAAGTAGGACACTTGAGAGCTGTGTCCTTCCTGGTTCTCCTCCTCTCTCTTCTTCCTGTTCATCCTAAGGGAAGTAGCCGGTCTATACATTCCCACCATGTTCATGATAGGTGTTTTAACACAGCAATGAAAAGTCTAACACACACAGCAGATAGATGATTTTTATACTGATTTTTTTTTTTAGGTCTTTTCTCATTACTCCAAATTAAGGTGTTCAATTGCTAAAGGTTTGAGACCTCACACACTGGCTTATCTTTAGTTCCTATATGCCTTCTGACTTGTTTATGTACTAGCCTCCTTATACAAATGTAGTCAAAATGTAGTCAATATTACAGATTGTCACTATTTCTCCCTTCTCCCCTGACACAGACAATAACAAAACTGGCCATAGGTAAAAAGCTATGCAGCCTGATGAATGCTTATTTCTAGAAAGCCATAGACAAATATATTTACAAAGTAATTTCTGTGCTATCAACTTCCAATAACAGCGCAGTTATCATGTCATTACATAAACTAGAGCCACTAGGAGTTACAGATTGTCCAGACCTAGATATAGACACTTGAGAATTAATAGACACCATGATGAAAAGCTTGAGTGGTGGGAACAACACATAATAGACATTGGAGGGTAGTCAGAAAGTTCAGCAGTTAGAAAAATTTGCCAAAGAGAACCAAACAAAAATTTCTCCTTCAAGATCAAGGCCCCACGCTGGTGGCTCACACCTATAATCCTAGCTACTCAGGAGGCTGAGATCTGAGGATCGCGATTCAAAGCCAGCCCGGGCAGGAGAGACCATGAGACTCCTATCTCCAATAAACCACCAGAAAACCGGAAGTGGCGCTGTAGCTCAAGTGGTAGAGCGCTCACCTTGAGCTGAAGAGCTGAGGGACAGCGCCCAGGCCCAGAGTTCAAGCCCCACTACCGACAAAAAAAAAAAAAGATCAAGGCCCCATCTCTCAAACCTCATCTGTGGTGTCCTCACGTGCATTCTTTCCTCCAGTCTTACAGTTCCATAACTTATCAGTATACTTATGACACTACAACCCCACATTTACTTGTCTGCCTTTCCCTGCAGAATTTGATTATCTTTAAGACAGAAACATTTGTCTTGCTTATCCCTTCATCTTCATAGCCTAGCATAGCACCTTGCAAATAAGAAAATAGTTATTTCCTTGATGAAAACTCCTTTTATGTAACAGAAGAAGCTGTCATGGAATGCAGACACTCAAATTAATTCACTATTCTGATTTTTACAGTCTCCTTGGGAAACCTTGCCCAATTCCACTGCTTCAATAAAACCAAAAATCTCTCCCTCAATTTCTTCCTAAGTACAAACATGTAGTATAGATAGACTCAAACTCCACATATACCTCAAATTCACTGAGCACTTTGCCTCCATGTCTTTCTACAACATACTATTTTTACATAATTATCAATGTAAATAACAGCATATACTTAACTGCAAACTTCAATGATATTCTGTGCTTCATCTCTTTAACCTAACAAAATTCTACTAATTCTCCATCATAATATGACTTGAATTTTTTTTCTTCTGCTCCTCTAAGATAACTACATATTTCAGGCTCTCTTCTTTTGACAAACAATGCTGTTTGTGGGGTCTAGTGACCCCATTTCTTCCCTGTACAATCAATACTCAAAGTACCATTAGTTTCTTTTAAAATACACGACTATCCTTATAATTCACCTAATTAAAAAACACAAATGAATATTTCACTAATTACAAAATAACTCCAAATATCTTGACAGAAGAAGGTATTTAACCAGTCATTTTTTTTTTTTTGGGGGGGGGGGAGGGGGGTGTCCGGTCGTGGGGCCTGAACTCTGGGCCTGAACGCTGTCCCTCAGCTCTTCAGCTCGAGGTTAGCACTCTACCACTTGAGCCACAGCACCACTTCCGGCTTTTTTCTTTTTGCTTATGTGGTGCTGAGGAATCGAACCCAGGGCCTCTGGCATGCAAGGCAAGCGCTCTACCACTGAGCCACCTTCCCAGCCCTCAGTCATCATTTTTTATCACTTATTGCCATTCTCCCTATATTCTTTGCTCCAAAACCCCATGCTCCTCAAACTTTTATTTAATACTACATTATTTTTCTGCCATACCCTGAAATCTTTATTAAGATGTCTTATTCCCAGTCACAAACCACAAATAAAACTGTAAGAGTCACCATGTAATCCTAGCTACTCAAGAGACTGAGCTCTGAGGATCATTGTTCAAAGCCAGACCAGGCAGGAATATCTGGGCTGTGAGACTCATCTCCAATTAACGATCAAAAAACCAGAAGTGGAGCTGTAGCTTAAGTTCTAGAGTACCAACCTTGAGCAAAAAACCCAGGGTCAGTGCCTAGACCGTGAGTTCAAGCCTCAGGACCAACACACACAAAAGCGCGTGCACGCGTGCGCGCGCAAGAGCTGGGTGGGAATATGGCTCTGTATCAGAGCATATGCTTAGCATGTGTGAGATCCTGGATTCAATCTAACAACAACAACAAAAGAGACAAAACCGGTCTGGGAAGGTGGCTCAGTGGTAGAGAGCTTGCCTTGAATGCTTGAGGCCCTGGGTTCGATTCCTCAGCACCAGATAAGCAGAAAAAAAAGGCCGGAAGTGGCGCTGTGGCTCAAGTGGTAGAACACTCACCTTGAGCTGAAGAGCTGAGGAACAGTGCACAGGCCCAGAGTTCAGGCCCCACAATCAGACTAAAACAAAAAACAAACAAACAAAAAAAAGAGACAAAACCCATACATAAACTGTTGCCTCAAACTCTTTGAGGTGCTCTCCATCACCAAAGTTAAAACTCATGGATTTGCTGCACATGTAACACAGCTTTATTGAATAGAAAAATATACCAGAAGCCAAGTATATAAGTTTCCAGTAATCACATTAACAAGGTAAAAAAGAGATTATAGTAATGTATTTAACCTAAGATGTCCAAAATACTATCATTTCATATCACTACATAATTAACATAGAAATACTGAAGATTTTTTAAGTTTTCAGAACCTAATGTATATTACAGCATCTCAATTCAAATCTTAAACTCTGATCATAAATACTTGATTTACATTCAAGTTTCATAAAATTTTCAGCTCAAAGTACAGATTCACATACCCATGTTGGTTAACATTCTTAGAAGTTTTCCAATAAATAGTAAATTGATCAATTAAAAATTTCAACTTCCAGTAAATAAAACTAAAAATTCAGTCCTTTGGTCTCACTAGCCACACAAGGCTACTAGTACTATATTGAACAGAACTAATCTACACCATTTTTATACACATATAAAACTGCCACAATTATACTATATAGTTATTTTTTTCTATCCCACAAAATTATAAGTTCCTTAATCATTAAAAACAAGACTATGTCTTGGTAATTATGTATTCTCAAATACAGAAGAAAAATACAGAATGAAGTGTCCTTACTTCCAAATCTCTGCTTTGGACTCCGGTAAATCTTATTTTTAGCAACTATTTACCCAATCCACAGACTACTGCAAGAAATGGAAATGCAACAGAAACATCCAGCAGAAACTATTTACTGAAGAAACCTCATTATTAATGTGTCAAATACATTCAGACAGATATGTTTGTCCTTGTTGGCCAGTAAAGCAAACAAAATTCTTCAATAGGACATTATGCTGAGATAGCAAGACTTAGTTGCTATTTTATGCTGAAGAAGCAACATGCAATGACCTGGTACACTGCCATTCATTATTACAAATCTCCCTCCCTAGTAACTTCAATGGTAACCCTATCATCAGCATTCAGAGAATGTTTAAAGCATACTTTGTCCTGAAACTTCTAGAGATTAAAAAGTTAATAGTGGAATTACAAATGAAAAGAAAAAAAGAGAAGGCATCTATGATTATTTGTTGAATGCACACACTTAATTCATAAGTCTAGTAAATTTCAAAATTAGGTTTATGATTTCCTACAAGATACAAATTAATACGTAGTTTTATAGTTCATATTTAAATAGCTGACTCACACTTCTTTCTTTTCCTCCTTTCTTGCCTTTTTATCAGAAGATTCTGAAATGAAAAAAACTTTCAAACATATTGCTTAAGGGACAAAATTTTTAAATGTCACTTCAAATGAACACAAATGAATAAAGGACTATCATACCACATGTACCAATTTATTAGTCAGTATTCATGAGAACACTGTAACATAGCTTTTTTAATAAGTTTATTAATTCCAAACTGCAATTTTCTCATTAACTTCAAATTTACAAATTTTAAGTTTCATTTTCTTAAAGCTGTCTTGAAAACCTATCATAAAGAAAACAAAAAAGATAACGTTCCACATGTTAATGGCAATCATATATCAAAGCAAGAGCCCTAAAATTCTTTAAGCAAAAGATATTTAATTCAGGTATTTAGACATGTTGCATGAATCTAAAAATATATGTATTGACACATCAACATATGTAAGGCAAGCGCTCTACCACTGAGCCACCTTCCCAGCCCGACACATCAACATATGTATGAAGAACAGCAGAATACCATATGGAAGCTTTTGTAACTATTTTTGAGTCACAGAATTGTGGCTGGGTTGTTTTCTTTTGGTTTTACTTATATTTTTAATTTATTTTACAAGGAATGTTTATTTTGAAATGATATTAAAAAGAAAAGCAAAAACATTTGTGGAAGAGAAAGGCTATCAGTATTAAATCCATGTAATAATTCTGAGATAATTTTTAGCACTTATGATAGCTCCCATTGAAGCTCAATACTCAAAACTTCCAAGTTGGCCCTGAAAACCTAGAGCAGAGAGGAAGGACTGGTTCAAGGTCATCAATAGTCTCATTCTAAACAAAATATGTAGTAAGTTTACTCATAGTAAGTCACAAAAATGCAATTCCTGTCAGTAAGTTCTCCAAACTGCTAAAGGTTTGGAGTTCAGGAAAGGTAGGATGGTTGATATGGAATAGAATTCTATTCCGTAACAATACTGGTTAAAAGCTTAGTAATTCTCTGATAAGGTAGTCCACCCTAAAGTTCCATAAACTCAGGCTTGTCTAGACACAAATAATCCTAGCACTTGTCTTCTCCCTTTAAAGTTGTGGTAAAATACATCTCACATAAAATTGATCATTTTAATCATTTTTAATTGTTCAATTCAATGGCATCATCATTCTGTTGATGATTACTCGTCCATTTCCAGGACTTTCTTCAGCAAAAGTGAAACTCCACAACCATTAAACAGTAATTCTTGCTGTCTCTCCCCCCCAAGCTCCTGGATAACCTCCATTCCATATTCTGTCTCTATAAATTTGACTAGTCTTGGTACTTTATAAATTGGAGTCATGTATTATTCGTTCTTTTGTGACTAAATTACTTCAGATAATATAAAGTCCTCAAAATTCATCCATGTTGTAGCTTGTGTGATTTAATTCCAATATAGGCATATACCACATTATATGTCTGTTCGTCCTTGAATAGACAACAGTGCTTCCTCCTTTTGGCCCTTATGAATAGCAGTGCTATGAATATGGGTGTACAAATGCTTTCTCTTTTGAAACTCCTCAAAGAAACTTTACTTTTAAACTTGAAGATCACCAATTTAAGAAAACAGTAATAATCTAACCTGTTTTTTATTTTGTAATATCTTATATATATACTGAAGTCAATTAATCCAAAAAGAGGAGGAAGGAAGTCAATCAGCAGCTAAGCTTAAAAGCCATTTAACTTAGTCCGTCTCCCACTTTTTCAAATATCCTCATCCCCCAGGAGAGAAATGTTGAACATTCTACTCATATTTCAAAGTGTGGAAGACATTTGAAGCTTTTGGTAAATATAGTCCAGCTTTACAGAGAGTCAGAACTAGTAAAAATGGCAGTTTATTTTCCAAGGTGTTTAATTTCCTTAGGGTCATCACAACCTCTCTTCCTCATCAAAAAAAAGAAAAAAACCAACAACAACAACCAGAAAAACCACCTCAGCCTATTTTTGGGGAAGAAAAATCATAAATACAAAAAACAGCTTTCCAAAAGTTAAATGAACCCATACTCCTCATCTAAGATTCACTGTCCTATTCAAAGGCACACTAGCTTCCTGTGCTACCAAATCAGTTATTTAACATACTTGCTTCTCTTCTTAGAGTATTAAAAACATACACAGGAGAAATGCAACAGATAAAGGAGAAAATCTGGAGCAGAGATTTAAGCTCAGATTCTTGCTCAGCATTTCCTTTAGAAATACTGTTTCTCTTTAGAATGAAACATAATGAAAGTGTCATAAAGATGACTGGTTACTTTTAATGGAAGAAAGTACAACCCATAGGAAGGAACAAGTTTGGGTTAGCTCAGTTTTCAGTCTTGTATTCTATTTTAACAAGAAAACAAACAACATTCATAAGCAAAGACTGTTCTCTATAGTATGTAAAAAATACTGACATTTGCCAATTTCTACTTTACCTTCAAATCTGTAGCTTTGAACTTAACAAGAGAGCACACACTTTCCCACTGGACTGTAATGTCAGCTAGCTAGTAATAATATAACTGAAAAAAAAATTAAGAATTCTCTCATTTAAATTATACATCAGCAAAACAGTCAAGAAGAAAAAATGTTTCTATACAAGCTCTAATTTTTATTATACAATGAATACAACCCATATAACACAGGTACTTAACAATGTGCCTCAAAATAACATTCTAAAATACAGCAAGGAAAAAGGGGGGAGGGGGAGCGGGGAAGATTGGGTGGGGGGGCAGAGAGAAGATGGGAAGGGATGGGAAGGGGAAACAATGAGGGGGCTACATAATGCTTGAAAAGAAATGTACTCATTATCTCGCCCATGTAATTGTAACCCCTCTGTACAGTATTTTCACAATAAAAAATAAATAATAAAATAAAATACAGCAAGGAAAATATCTAGCAATTAACTAATATAATTTTAAAGTCACAATTTCCTGATTAGAAAAGGTGTGCATCAAACTATTAAAATGTAGTGGGTAGAAGATAGTACTGGGGTTTGAACTCAGGACTTTGAATTTGCTAAGCAAGTACTTTACCTTTCTACCACTTGAGCCATATCTTCAGCTATACTTCCATAAATTATAAAATATATTATGTATATGCAAAAGGCAAAGCAATCTTTAAAGAAATGGAATAAACAGAACAGAATTAACGATGAAAAATATCATAAATCACTCAACGTAACTTCTGTTCCATGTCTTCAATGAAGCAAAAACATAATAGGTACAAGCTCTGAGCCTTTACACAGAATTCCCAACTTTTAAATATTTTACTATTCTAGAATTTCATACTGCAACTCTTAAGAGCAAACCAATAAGTAATAATTAATACTTATTAAACATTTACTCTGAGACATTAACTACTTCAAAACCCTTCATGAGGAAGTTGCTGTACCAAGATTCATACCAGGTCTGTTTGATTCCAAAGTCCAGACTGTTAGTCATTCATATTGTCCCTACCAAATAGAAGTATTAGTAATCATTTCTTAGAGTTATGTCGAAATTTTCTTTTGTTAACACAATATAAAGTATCTTCATATGTAAGAACTGGTTGGTTGCCAGATGCTGGCGATTCACACGCCTGTAATCCTAGCTACTCAAGAAGTTGAGATCTGAGGATCACAGTTCAAAGCCAGCCTGGGAAGGAAAGTATATGAGATTCCTATCTCCAATTAACCACCAGAAAACCAGAAGTGGAGCTATGACTCAAAGTGGAGCTATGACTCAAAGTGGTAGAGCACTAGCTTTGAGTGAAAGAGCTCAGGGACAGCACCTAAGCCCTGAGGTCAAGCCCTATAACACACACACACACACACACACACACACACACACACACACACACATACACACACACACACACACACACACACACACACCTACCTTTCTTCCTATAGTTAGAGAAATACTATTGAGACATTAGAATTACATTATTCTAGTTAATTTCAGTTCACCAACTTTTAGTAAATTGGCATGAATATTCCAATTTTTCTTTTCCATTATTTTTTGTGTAGGTATGTGGCATTTGAAATCCTAAGCTCTTGTTCATCTTGCTTGCTCTACCACATAAGCCATACATCCAGGTAGACATTTTAATGGGAGAGAATGTCTCAAGGGTTTTTTTGCCCGGGCTGACTTCAAACTGTGATCCTCTAGATCTTAGCTTTCTGAATGGCTAAGATTACAGGTATGAGCCACTGGTACTTGGCATCTAACTTCTTCTTTAAACAAGTCTGGCATAGTATAGGAAATAAATATTTCAAATGCTTTAAACAGTACTATTCTGTCTGTGAACCTGGCTATTACCCAGGCCAGTTCAATTTCAAATATTCTCTCTCCTGCTGTCTCAGAAATACAGCCTCATTATTCAAACTCATCAGAAAAAATATTCTACCTTTTGGTCTGAAAATTATGCTTGACATACCCATTACACTATCAGAAGTCCCTGCTTGAAATGTTTTTGACTCTCCAACTACTTTTTGATATGTAAAAGACAACACTATAAAAATGTGTTCCCCTAACAAATATTTTACTTGATTTATAATGGTATCATCCAACTTATTAAAAGTACCTGTTAAGAAGTACTAGTTTGGAGGAGGAGGAGGAGGCAGATGATTGTCAAGATTAATATTCATGGTTATTCAGTATTTCTAAGTGTAAATACTGGCAAGTACATGGAACAAAGAAAACACACTGTCAATAAGAATGTAAATTAGTACAAGCAGCATGGGAATTCATAAGAAAACTTCAAAAAGCACCACCATATGGTCTAGCAATCTGATTCCTGAGTACATATTCAAAGGAAATGAAATCACTAGGCTAAAGTAACATCTGCACTCCCATGTTTCATATTAGTCACAAGAGCCAACATATAAAGCCAATCAAGATGTGCATCAATTGATAAAATGGGTAAGTAAAACATGGTATATGTAGTACATGGTGGAATGCTATTTATCTATAAAAGGAAATCTTGTCATTTGCAAACATAGAAAAACATGTATGACATTAGGTTAAGTGAAATAACTAGCCAGAAAAGGAGAATCACATGATTTCACTGACATATATAATCTTTTAAAGAAGCTGAAAGCTTCTTTACAGGCCTCAGCTAGAGGCTGAGGCCTGTAATCCTAGCTACTCAGGAAGCTGAGATCTAAGGATCATGAAGCTAGCACAGGCAGGAAAATCCCTGAGATTCTTTTTTTTTTTCATTTTATTTTGTAATTAATGTAACTGAAAATATCATTCAGTGACTTGCTCAGAGTGGACAATTTCTACGAGATGCAGATCAGAGGCCAGTGTCCTGCTCGGGATGAGGAAATACACACAAGGCAAAGACAGCACAATGGATACTGAGTGAGGGAAGAGCAGATCCACGTCCTTGAACTTGCCAGTCTGAGGATGCACATCTGAGTGTCTCTGGTTAACTGTGCTCCTACATGCCTTCTCCCTCACTATCTTCTTCACAATAGAAGATACCTTTAAATAGGAAATCCTGCTTGGGTGTTGAGGGAGTTGGAATTTTGGTGCCTTCTTTCTCTATCTTCTTTTCCAACTGTTCTTTAAACAAAGGTAGAGTATTCTCATAAAGGTAGATGATGATCTCCAACTAATCACAAAAAAAAACTGGAAGTGGAACTGTGGCTCAAGTAGTAGCGCACTAGCCTGGAACAAAGAAGCTCATGACAGAACTAGGACGATGGAGTTCAAGCCCCAGGACCAGCAGAAAAAAAAAAAGTTGAAAGTAAAATGACCATTATAAGAGGCTGGCATCAGTAAGTTACAAGCAAAAATGGGGAAAGGTTTATTGATAGGTACTAAATTAAAACAAGATGGGAGAAATAACTTTGTGTTCCAGTGCACACTAGGGTGTCAATACATAACAATAATGTGTATTTTTAAAGACTAGAGGAAAGGATTGAAATATTTTCATTAGAAAGAAATGATACTTCAATAGATTATTCTGATTTGAACATTAGGCAATTTATATATGCATGAAAATATATGGTACTCTGTAAATATACACTATTTTTGTGTACAAATCACCTTTGTGTCAAATAAGCATAGGCACTACATAAATGTCATCTTTGTTTCAAGACAGCAACGAAAAAGGAAAAAAATATTTATTCCCTAAAGATTTACAATTAATCTCTTGCCCAAATTTGCTTCAAAGTTTAATTCAACAAGCTAAACAGATATAAGGGGAGAAATAGTATCAATTCATCTTATGTCAAAGTATTAAAAAATAGTCCTACCATTAATTAAAGCATCTCCTACACTGCACATTATTCTAGAAGAAGAATCAAGAATAGTCAGGTTTTTCTTAATCTTCTCATTTTCCAACTTCAGCACTATTTAAAATATTTTAAATAGTCTGACCAAAAACTACAGGAAATCTTTTCTTCCTCTTTCCATCCTTGTCTTTCACTTCTTGTCATTCTAATTTTGCATTTTCACATTCTGAAATTGAGTATTTTTTTACAATGTGCTTTCCTTGAGGTAATGTGACTTCATACAAGATAATTTAAATATCAACCATTCATAATCCATAAAAATCTCTAAAAGTTGAATTAGCCCACAGTATTACTACATATATACTTAAACCAAAAAAAGTAAAATTATTTGTGATTAAAAGATTATTACTATATTAACTAATAGATTTTTTTTTTTTTAATGCTGATCCTGTGGCTTGAACTCAGGACCTAGGCACTGGCCTTGAGCTTTTTTGCTCATAGATAGCATTCTCCCAACTAAGCCACAGCTACAGTTCCAGCTCTTTTTCTTTTTTGGTTACTTGGAGATAAGAGTCTTATGGACTTTCCTAAGAATTCATCTACCAGTTGCTTCTGTAACTATAAAAATGAGTTCTTTGGGTAAATGTATTTTAAAGGTATGTTATCAAATTCTAAAATATTTTAGGAAAAGTTAAACTGTCAACTTTAAATTACTAATATTTACAAAAAGCCTATGACATGAAGAGAGATTAGACTTGAAAGGTTCCAATCTAATACTACTTTCCCCTAACAAAAATATAGACCATGTCATCAAAAAACCATTCTTTTTTTGTTCCAGTCATATATATAAACATATATATGTATATACATATATATATATATATATATATATATATGCGCACACACATATATGGGGGGAAAAGGGGAAGAGGGGAGGTAGTGTTGGAGATTGAATCCAGGAACAGCACTCAAGATCTGAGTTTAGGCCCCAGTACTAACAACAAAACAGACACACAAACAGACATACGAACACTCAAGTTTTATCTCTCTTTTCTCTCTCTCTCTTTTGTTTTTACTGATTGTGGGGCTCAAACTCTGGACCTGGGCCAGTCCCTGGGCTCCTTTTGCTCAAGGCTAGTGCTCTCCCACTTCAGCCAAGGCACCACTTCCAGCTTTTTCTATGACTAATTAGAGATAAGAGTCTCATGGACTTTCCTGCCTGGGCTGGTTTAGAACAGAGATCCTCAGGCCTCAGCCTCCTGAGTAGCTAGGATTACAGGTTTGAGGCACCAGTGCCTAGCTTCAAATTATCTTTTATACAAAAGGTTTGTGATATCTATTTATCTGATTTAGAAGCCTAGTCATATACTTCTTTAATGTGTCTCAAGTGACATTCATTACTTTCAAAAATCAGATCTTAAGTATTATGTATACTAGGTTTCAAAATAATTGTTGTGATAAAACTGAGTAGTCATTATGAGTTTAAACCATCTGTCTGGCATTTACTGAAGGAATTGCTAAAGATATTCTATGCATACAAATGAGATTTTTCTCAACAAAAATGCAAAAATGTTTCCACATCTGTTGTTTTTGTTGATATGTCACCTACATTGGAAAATTCTTACTCAGGGTGAAAACACAGAACATTTTTAATGTACACATTTTTAATGCCTCTATTAAGAGTATAACCATGTTTTAAACCATTTTTCCACTGCTACTTTACTACAATTACATAAGCATGTGTCTGCACATGTGTATTTACACAAGGAAAAATTTTTGCTTTGTCAAAGTCCACTAAACGTGAATTTATTCTTAAATAGAAATCTCAATTTTTTTAATTATAGGTTAAGTACATGAATATTCCAGCCTATCAGAATCCTAATCCAAGACTTCTGAGGTATAAAGAATATTCCAAAAGAGAAGTACATCCCTGTATACAGCAGGTAACTATGCTACATAAGCACTATTGTTTTACCCTGACTCAGAATTCTATTTTTATTCTAGTATCATCACTCCTTCCTTTGGTGTCTGCTCTAGGCAGGCTGATATGATTCCAATCTGCCAATCATAATTCCCTGCATATACCCTAAGCTAAGGTGCTGGCACAAATTCAATATCTGAGTGCTTCAATCTACCTGCCAGAGTAACTGACCATAAACAAGCAGACAATGTAAGCCAAGAACATAAGTTCCCTAAAAAATTTTATATATGAACTACAAGCTTTCCTCAGAGTAACTATAGTGATGAACAGTCTAGAGTATTCAAGCACTATAGTGTGTATAGAGGTCAAGTACTTCCAGAGTAACAAATCCAACAAGATGTGTGTGTACATACATATACTATACATACAAGCATGCATACATGTGTGTGTATATGTGTGAGTATATTTAAGAAGAAAAAAAAGAGGGATTGAGGGAGAGATATATTTCAAGGAATTGCCTCTCATGATTGTGAAAGCATGGCAGACCAAGATCTGAGGGTTACCAGTGGGATGAGTTCCATGGAAGAATTGTCATTTGAATCCAAAAGTGGTGGGTTAGCAGAATTTCTTCCTGCTCAGCATATCAGCCTTTGTTCTATCACATCTTTCAATTAACTAGATGAGATCATCCACCCTATAAAAGTTAATGATTCACTCAAAATCCACTGACTTATATGTTAATCTCATCTAAGAGATATCTTTGGTGGGGGGGGGGGGGGGGGGGAGGGCAGGGGGACCTGGTCCTAGTGCTTTGAACTCTGTGCATGGGTGCCATCCTTGAGCCTCTTTGTGCTCAAAGCTAGTGCTCTTCCACTTGAGCCACACTGCCACTTCTGGCTTTTTCTGAGTAGTTTATTGGAGATAAGAGTCTCATGGGCTTTCCTACCCAGGGTGGCTTCAAACTGCAATTCTCAGATCTTAGCCTCCTGAATAGCCACCCATGCCTGGCTTAAGAGTTACCTTTAAAGACACTTTCAGAATAAAGTTGGGCCAAGTATCTAGGCATTTTTTTCCCCATACACCCTTCAACAGGACATCTCTTATTAAGGTTTCTGGGTTTTTTAACACAAGTTTCTTTATTCATAGATGACATTATTGGTTGTCAAAAGTATAGTGGTACTATAGAGATACATAGGATAGTATCTTTGGACTTTACAATTTGAAGAGTTAAAAACTTACACAAACTCATTCAGATGGTATTTGTTTTTCCTATTTTATAGAATACAGAAGCCCTGTACCTTCAAACTTCCTATGGTGAAGCAAAATAAGCTTAGGAATTCTAACCTTCCCTGCACACCCTAGCCTTAACAACACTTGATGTTAACAACCTGGTACAGAATGGGTATGATGTGGGAAGATCTTTCTTTCCATCAGAAAGAGGATATGGAATGGAACCAACCAGATGCCCCTCAGTAGAGGAATGGATCAAGAAAATGTGGTATATATACACAATGGAATTCTACATCTCCATCAGAAAGAATGACATTGCCCCATTTGTTAGGAAATGGAAAGACTTGTAAAAAATTATATTAAGTGAAGTAAGCCAGGCCCAAAGAAACATAGGTCCCATGGTTTCCCTTATTTGCAATAATTAGTATATGTCTGAGACAAGCAGAAACGGTCAGATAAGTTGATGTTAGGTGAAATGAACCCCAAGACAAGGACTCCAATGTTTTTTCTTTCTTGCGATTGTTTCTAACATATTTATAAGATGATTTCCTTGTTGCTTTGTATGTCCCTCCCCCCCATGGTATAACCCCTGTTTTCACTGTATTTGATATAACTTGTGGAGGGGAAGGGAAAAAACAAATTGTTTAAATAGGGATACAGGTGGACCCATTGCAACAATGAGATGTACAAGACTTAATGTTGAAAAATGAACTTTACAACTTTGGCCGGGGGAAAGGGAGGGGAGATAGGAAGGGATGGGAAGGGGAAACAAAGGAGGAGGCAACAATGCTTGATAAGAAATGTACTCATTTCCTTGCCCATGTAATTGTAACCTCTCAGTACAGTATTTTCACAATTAAAAAAGAAAAAGAAAAAGAAAGAGGATAGGGAAGACAATGTTGTTTATTTGGCATCTCTCCCTTATTCTGAGAACATACATATCACTTCTTTAGGGGGATTCTTTCTCCTCAAATTCTAACTATGCCATTTGGATGAGGTACAATCAAGTCTCTGGCCTTAACTGTAAGCACATCCCAATCCAAGCGTAGGCAAGTAAATAAAACTTCTCTCCTCAATTATAACCAAATAGAAAAACTAGGGTTGGGAAGGTGGCTCAGTGGTAGAGCGCTTGCCTTGCCTGCATGAGGCCCTGGATTCGATTCCTCAGCACCACATAAGCAAAAAGAAAAAAGCCGGAAGTGGCAGTGTGGCTCAAGTGGTAGAGCACTAGCCTTGAGCTGAAGAGCTGAGGGACAACTCCCAGGCCCAGAGTTCAGGCCCCATGACCGGACCCAAAAAAAAAAAAAGAAAAAGAAAAAGAAAAACTAAGGGTATGCCTCTGGCAATTACCAGCAATTCATCCAAAAAAAAAAAAGACCAGAAATTTATCCAAAAAAAAAACTGAGTGACAAAACCACAGAAAGAGAACCTAGAAACAAAAAGTCTGAGGACAGTAAACGAACAGTAAACAAACCCTAGCTACAATAGCCTCTAATAAACCCAGCTTGTAATTTTGTTTCAGAAGACAGTAAATTTTCTTTCATCTAAACTAGTCACAGTTGGGTTTCTGGAATTATATCTCACCGTTCTGACAAAGAAAAAACAAGACGCAAATAAATGCAAAATAAAATAGAGTGTCTAAGACACAAAGTGAAGAGACATGTAGAATTTACAAAGAAAGAAAAAAAAAGACCAGATTGTAATAGAAAAGGAAAAGGTGAGAAAAAGGTCAACAGTTATTTGTGACCTGATTTGGAACAGGTATAAGAGAGAGGAACATAGAGGACTTTCACATGGACTGTAGGTCAATGAATTTGTATGCATGAATGCACATTACAGACATTCTCTTGGACCAATAGTCCAGGTTTTTTACTAGCTCCTCATAAAAGTAAAAAACCAAGCAACTATTAGGAAGGAAGGAGTCAGATGAACAGATCTATGCTAAATAAGAAGGTTCTCTACCCCAGAAGGAAACTGCCTAAAGTATTTACTTCACAATTATCAGTTTTTTAAGAAAGACTCCCATCTGTCACTGTAACCAGATTTACCTGGTGAGTGGAAGCTATATGGCCTTTGTAAGATCATTAGGAATAAATAGGCTCAATTTTACCTTCAAGTTTGGTGCAAATTTAACATCATAATAGTCTAACTCCTCTCAATTTTTCTTCTGTATACTAGTTTATGTCTGAACTCTCCTGGAAGTTTTTTAATATTTTTACTCCATAATTATTTGCCCAGACCTTCAAAACAATCTGGATCTCTGGACACTTTAAAATTATAGTAAAGCACACGTAAATGTGCATTTCTTGAGAAAAGGGCTCACAATTTTCATGCAATTCCAAAAGTCCTGTAACTTTACACACACTCATACACACGCATATACATCCCCAAACCTAAGAACAGTGTTTTCTCTTGTTTAGAAGATTTGAAAGATAACAACTCCAGGAAATAGAAACAGAACATGAAACCTCTCAGATGCTATTCAGAGGAGAAAAATACAAAAAAAGGAAAGCATAAGAACCCTAGAAAAATTTAAGTTTGCACAAATATGTCTCTTTTTATTTACAGTAAGTTTAGGGTGATACATAAACCCAAAGCAGTCAAACTAACAATAACAAAAACGTATGATTGATTTTGTTACTCTCACTAATTAAAACACTACTGAAATAAAATTCAATTTTAATACAACAAATATCTCATTAAATAAAAATGATAATCACTTTTGTGGATTATTAGGAGTCTTATTCCACAGAAGTATTTTCTATGCTCAAAGCAAAGGATAATAATGGAGAAGTAATAAGGGTATGGAATTAAATGACCATCAATACACATTTATACTGACACATTCGGTTGAAGAACAATGCAACATTAAAAGGAAAGTGAAAAAAAACTATGATTTTATTATTTCATCTGCAGATTTTAATTATGTACATATTACTCCATATACAGGCAGACATCAAAGGCTGACTACAAATATCTTCAATTTCATATGTATCTGTTCTTATACTGAGCATTCTTTTTAGTTATTTAACTTATGTGTCCATTCTGGTTATCAATAGTTCACTTGTTATTGTTGTTGGTCATAGGGCTTGAACTCTTGGCCTGGGCACTGTCTCTGAGCTCTTCAGCCTTTCAAGGCGAGCGCTCTACCCCTTGAACCATAGCACTACTTCCAATTTTCTGGTGGTTAATTGGAGATAAAGAGTCTCAGAGGAATTTCCTGCCAGGGCTGGCTTTGAACTGCAATCCTCAGATCTCAGCCTCCTGAGTAGCTAGGATTATAGGTGTGAGCCACCAGCGCCCAGCTATTTCACTTATTTTTGAAAGATTTAACACACTTTCCATCACTAATTTTAGAAATATTTTTTTCAAAAGCTAAGGGGGTAGTATAATGCATTCTGGGTAAGAAACATAAAAAGTCAGTAACATGACAATTTAGCTAGTCAGTTTCTCAAGGAAAACCACTGAAGCTGGGCACCGGTGGCTCACGCCTGTAATCCTAGCTACTCAGGAGGCTGAGATCTGAGGATTGTGGCTCAAAGCCAGTCCAGGCAGGAAAAGTCCATGAGACTCTTATCTCCAATAAACCACTCAGAAAATCTGAAGTGGCGCTGTGGCTCAAGTGGTACACCACTAGCCTTGAGCTGAAGAGCTCAGGGACAGTGCCCAGGCCCAGAGTTCAAGCCCTACAACTGACCAAAAAAAAAAGTGAAGAAAAAAAAACTTCTTAAGAGATTAAAATAGTATAAAAATTATTTAAAAACACAATTCCAAGGAGAAAGAACTGATGGTACTTCTTCCTAATTCCCTCACTAAATACAAATTTAAACCTAGCTTTAATATATGAAACAAATAGGAACTCCCTAAAAAGTACAAAGTAGGCAGGACCAATGGTGACTTTAGGATCCAATGAATGACACGGTGAGGAGTTTTGTGAATTTGGCTTCATGTATTGGCTTCAGATCTGGCAAAGTAGAAACCAACAGGCATAGACCAACATAGCCCTTCAAGTCTACTGTGTAATCTAGCAAAAGGATTAGAAAAGGGGGCATAACATGAAAACAAGAGAAGAGAACAATAGGTCATCATGGAGTACACTGAGGAAAGATCCACACATTGGAACTTTTAACTGAGATTATCCCATCTCAACAACAGAGAGAAATTAGACTAAAGATAAAAACAAATGAGCTGGGGGTGGTTGACTTAAGTGGTGAGTACCTGACTAGCAAGTTGTGAGGCCTAGGTCCCTAGCTCAAATCCCAGTATGACCAAAAAATAAATAAAAAGTAAAGAACACTTAGTTACTGATGACTCATATTTATAATCCTAGCTAGACAGGAGGCAGAGATCAAGAGGACCACAGTTCAAAACCAGCCAGGCATAAATAAGAGACCCCAATCTCAACCAAGAGTTGGACACTGATATATACTTGTCACTGCAGTGGAAGGCTGAGACTAGGAGGATCAAAATTCCAGGTCAGTCCAGGCATACACATAAGGCTCTAACACAAAAACATAACAGAGGCCTAAAGGGCTGGGGCGGGGGTGGGGGGGGAGAGGGGAGGTGACGGGGGGGGGGGGGGGGGGGGGGGGGGAGGGAGGTGTCAAGGGTTAAAGCACCTGCAAGGCCCTGAGTTATCTAGTACCACACACAGCAAAAGCAAAGAATAAAGCTATAAAATAACACCATCAACCAGATGATCTTATTGAAATTATTAATCATACTTCCCAACAACAGCATAATAAACATCTTTAGTATCTATAAAACATGAACAAAGGCTGGGAAGGTGGCTCAGTGGTAGCGTGCTTGCCTTGCATGCATGAGGCCCTGAGTTCAATTCCTTAGTACCATATAAGCAGAAAAGGCTGAAAGTGGTGCTATGGCTCAAATGGTAGAGCGCTAGCCTTGAGCTGAAGAGCTGAGGGACAGTACTCAGACCCAGAGTTCATGCCCCACAACTGACAAAAACAAACAAGCAAACAAAAAAAAAATTTAACAAAGAGATCAAGTCCTGGTCATTAAACAAATAACATTTTTTTAATTAAATCAGACATTGTTCTCCAACCACAATGTAGTCCAAATAGAAGTGAATAATGAAAACATACACGGAAAATCTCCAAACGAGTGGAAACTAAACAAGATACTTGCGGTGGCTCACACCTGTAATCCTAGCTACTGAGTAGGCTGAAATCTGAGGATTACAATTTGAAGCCAGCCTAGGCAGGAAAATCCAAGACACTCTTATCTCCAACTGACTAACAGAAGTGGCATGATGGCTCAAGTGGTGGACTGCTATGCTAGCCTTAAGCAAAAAAACAGGGACAGCACCCAGGCCCTGAGTTCAAGCCCTGGGACTGGCACAAAAAACAAAAGCAGATTTGAAGCCAGCCTGAGCAGACAAATCTTCAAGACTCTTATCTCCAGTTAATCAGGAAAAAGCCAGACCTAGAAGAGCATTAATATGTGCAAAGCTGATCTAGAACAGAAGGCCCTGAGTTCAAGCCAGAATTCTCTCTCTCACATACTCATACATACATACACCACATACACACATACACACACACACACACACACACACACACACACACACACACACACACACACACACACACACACACAGAGGTGTCTCTACTGCAATCAACTTAACTCAGAAGTTATTATTCCTATGCTAAAATTAAGACAAAAACTGAACCAACTGAAAATCAAGGATTTCTGAAGCCTATCTGTTTAAGAAGAAACCACTACCCCAAAATCTGGGAAGGGGCCAATCCAGACTGAAGAGATCTATTCACCTGGAACAGAAACTGCTGAAGTTATAAACTGACAGGAACACTTCAGTAATCATTTTAATGAGTTGTTGGAGGCTGAATAGGGACTAGCATGGTAATGACTAACATCTGGGAGCCATGGTCTTAAGCAAGACCCTATACTTCCATTAATTTCTGCTTCCAGAAACACCACTAAAGTTCTTTCAGTAGAGAGCTTAAAAAGAAACACCCATGACTCTGACATAGTAAAGAAAACTGAGCTAAGTGTAAAAAGCCCAAGTAGTTCACATACCAAAAAAAAAAAAAAAACCTGTTCAACTAGGGTACAAGACCTAAGGAAAGCTTATCTAAGGTAGAAAAAGGGCATTTCTCAGATTCAGGTCTTACCTGAAGGAAAGCTAGCTAAGAGACACTGCAGAAGTTCTCAAAACAGTAATAGCTAAACCCTACAAGACTAAGATTTAATCACAGGATTACAGAATGTACTACCCCCTTCTCCATCCAAATATAGACTTTATTGCCACACAAACAGGGCTTCAATATAGTCATAGTGGATCATAAAGAAAAGATCTGCAAGATGCATAATAAGTAGCTCTCAGAGAAAGTTGAGAAACAACAGACACAAAAGCATGGATACTTGAGAATTCAAAGCCTCAGGTATGTAGAACTACAGTAAACATTAAACTGTCCAATATCTAGCCAGATTAAGCTAATACCTAACAAACACTACAGCCTTTATCAGTTCCTATTGCTTGATTCAACACTTCTGGCTTTCAAAAAATTTACAAGGCATTCCAAAAGGTAAGAAAACACAGTCCAGGAGCAGATATAAGCAAAGTCAGATATAACAGAATCAAATTCAGATATAAATGAGATGTTGGGATTACCAGACAAGGAATTTGAAATGATTATCATCAATATAAGGCTAGAAAGGAACAAATGGACAACTGATCTAAAATTTATTTCCCCACAAAAGAATGAGTGTTTGCCCAGCACCAATGGCTCATGCCTATAATCCTAGCTACTCAGGAGGCTGACATCTAAGGATCACTGGGTTGAAGGGAAGCCAGCCAGGACAGGCAAGTCTGATTAACCACTCAAAAGGAACTGTGGCTCAAGTTGTAGAACTAATCTTGATCAAAAAATAAAAAATAAGGGCTGGGAAGGTGGCTCAATGGTAGAGCGCTTGCTTTGCACGTATGAGGCCCAGGTTCGATTCCTCAACACCACATAAGCAAAAAGAAAAAAGCCGGAAGTGCTGCTGTGGCTCAAGTGGTAGAGTGCTAGCCTTGAGCTGAAAAGCTGAGGGACAGCGCCCAAGCCCAGAGTTCAGGCCCCACAACCAGACCCAAAAAAATAAATAAATAAAAAATAAAAACAAAAACAATAACCTCAGGGACAGCACCTGGGGTCCTGAGTTGAAGCCCCAGGACAGGCATATACTAGATACATAGGCAGCCAGATAGATGATGAGCATTTATAACACTCTTATTAAGAATTGAAAAATGAGTGCATTTCAAACTAAAGACAAGAAAAAAAAAACATGTTATATTCTATTTAATTTATACTACACACACACACACACACACACACACACACACACACACACACACACACACACACACACACACACACACACACACACACACACACACACACACACACACACACACACACACACACACACACACACACTACTCCAGGAGCATATTCTTTGCCTCTTTCAGCTTCAGGTATACAAGTCTTATGACTTACAGCTATAAAACATTTATCTTCAAGGCTAGCATTGTCAAATATTTCTCTGCTTCATCTTTTTATCTTCTGTTTATGTGGTGCCCTCTCCTTTGCCTCTCTTAAAAGGACATTTAAACCAGAAGGACATAAAGGACATAAAACCAGAAGTGATGCTGTGGCTCAAGCGGTAGAGTGTTCACCTTGAGCTGAAGAGTGCAGGGACAGCACTCAGGCCCAGAGTTCAATCCCCAGGACCAAAAAAAAAAGGACATTTATGATTTCTTGTAAGACGCTAAATAATCTTTCCTCACCTTAAAATCCTTACTCACATTTTCAAAGTCTCCTTTTCCAAATGAGGTTTACAGGTTTCAGAGATTAGAAACTAGTATCTTTGATAGACATAAGTCTGCCTATTGCAACTATTAAAAAGAGAAAGTGGAATAAAAGAAATCGATTTAGCCAGGCACTGGTGGCTCACACCTGTAATCCTAGCTACTCAGGAGGCTGAGATCTGAGGATTGCGGTTCAAAGCCAGACTGGGCAGGAAAGACCGTGAGACTTCTATCTCCAATAAACCACTAGAAAACTGGAAGTGGCGCTGTAGCTCAAGTGGTAGAGCGCTCTCCTTGAGCTGAAGAGCTGAGGGACAGTGCCCAGGCCCAGAGTTCAAGCCCCATGACCAAAAAAAAAAAAAAAATCAGTTTAACTAATTTCAAGTTATTGTACAGCTGTGTGACAGAGAAAGGGTATATAGTATTAAAAACAGAAATATGCTCACTCTTGATTTTTCAAAAATGTGTAAAGAACAACTTATTAAAGGAAAGACAGACTTTTCAACCAATTGTACTTTGATAACTATGGTAACCATAAACAGAAAGACTGTGATTTAAGTCTCAAACTGTGTACAAAATTAAAAATAGAAACAGATCACAAATTTAAATACTGAAACTATAAACTGTTAAAGTGAAAAATTACTAAAGGAAACACTCAAGATCTTGGGCTTAAGTAATGGTTAATTTTATGGGTCAATTTGGTTGGAGCATTTGTGTTTATGACAAGGTCTCCCTAAGTGCCAGGCTAATTTCAAACCTGCTAGGTAGCCCAAGCTGTCCTTACCAATCCACAGGTCTCCACTCAGGAGTGCTGGGATTACTGGCTTTTGCCACCACATCTGGATTATCTGCCAATTTGGAGGGGCCAAAACACCCAGATAATTGATTATGTAATCCTGAATATTTCCATGAAGATGCTTTTGGAAGAGATCAACATTTTTAAAAGTGGACTTTACATACTGCAGAGGCCCTCATCCAATCAGGTGAAGATCTGAATTGAGTAAGAATGACCTTCACACTTCCTCCCCAAACAAAAGAAAATTTTACCATCAGTCTTCAAAATTTGAAGTTCTGCATCACTTTCCCGGTGCATCTAGCCTGACAGGCCACTCAAGAGATTCTAAATTTGCAAATCTCTATAATTACAAGAACCAAATGCTTAAAATAGTTTTATGGATGTATACACACATGTATGAATTTACTGGTTCTGTTTCTCTAGGAAGCCTAAAATGTCTATGCAGTGACTTTTAAAACTTAAAAGCATAATCTATAAATGAAAAATTGATAAATATAAATTCATCAAAATAAAAAAACTTGGGCTGGGAATGTGGCATAGTGGTGGAGTGCTTGCCTTGTATTCATGAAGCCCTGGGTTCAATTCCTCAGTACCACAAACACACAAAAAGCCAGAGTGACACTGTAGCTCAAGTGGTAGAGTGCTAGCCTGGAATAAAAGAAGCTCAGGGACAGTGCCCAGTCCCTGAGTTCAAGCCCCAGGACTGGCAATAAATAAACAAACAAAAAATAAAATAAAAACTTTCTCTGCATGAGACTTTAACTAAAAGGATGGAAGGACAAGCCACACAGTAGGAGAAAATATTTGCAAACCTGACAAAATGGCAAATCTCACAGATACTCATACATATGAAGATGTTTGGGGCTGGAAATGTAACTCAATGGTAAAGCATATGCTCAGCATCAACAGGGCTTGGGATTCAATCCCTCAAACAAACAAAAGAAAAAAGACGCTCCACATTGACAACCGTTAGAGAAATGTGAATCAAAATAACAATATGATACCATTACTTACATATCAGAATTGTTAAAACAAGAAAGCAAGACTGGCCAGGCACTAGTAGCTCACACCTGTAATCCTAACTACTAAGAGAAGGCTGAGACCTGAAGATCACAGTTCAAAGCCAGCCCAGACCGGAAAGTCCATGATACTATTACCTCCAATAAACCACCAGAAAACCGGAAGTGGCGCTATGGCTCAAGTGGTAGAGTACTAGCCTTGAGTTGAAGAGCTGAAGCAACACCCAAGCCCAGAGTTCAAGCCCTATGACCAACAAAAAAAAAAAGAAAGAAAGAAAAAGAAGAAAAAAGAAAAAGAACTGCAGATTGGATCAGAAAACAAGATCCATCCATTTGTTGTCTTCAAGACCCATCTCACAGCCAAAGATAAAAACAAACTCCAAATCTACATTTGTGTAAATATATGGGGTTCCAACAATGAGGACCTCATCCTTGTCTCAACATGTATTCCATTGCTAAGGGACAGGAGAAAGTAAAAAAAGGAAAAGGCTTAAAACAGCTTTTGTGAAGAATTAGGCAAACAGATGGCCAGAGAACTATATTAAGATTTCCAAATATTACTAAGGTCCAGCAGTAGTCAGAAACTCTGAACTTCAAGAGCAATGAACTTTAAATGACCATAATGAAAACACTGGCTATAAAAGTAGGATTGGCCAGGCACAGGTGACTCATGCCTATAATCATAGCTACTCAGGCAGCTAAAGTGTAAGATTGCGGTTCAAAGCCAGCCTGAGCAGAAAAATCTATGAAACTCTTTTAGCTCCAATTAGCCACCCACCTGTGGCTAAAAATGATAGAGCGCTAGCCTTGAGCAAATGTGAGCAACCATGCTCACGCCCCGAGTTCAAACCCCACAACCGATAAAACAAAAAAAGAAAAAAGCAAGATTGCTTGTGTACACAAATATAAAATATACTTTGAAGTGTGAAATTGTGGTAATGGCTAGATGAAATAGAAAATACGTCTTTCTCAATGCTCATTCATTCTATAAGGAGTTGTGTCATATTCTATATCACATATTCCCAGTGAAAGCATCAGGCAAACTCTGAGGAAAAGCCTACTAGGAACTAGAAATAACCAGTGCTACCTAATGAGTTAATCTCAAACACCACAAGTTTTTCTAGAGAACTTTTCTGTACTTTTCCCTATTTCTGTTCAAAAAGCTAACAAGGAAAGTTACAATCTACAGAAAGAACAGAACTTCCAAGACCACCATGCCAGACAACTTCACCACACAACCTTCTAATAAGCTTACTTGCATTACAAAGTTGACTTTCAGACAAAAAAATTAATCTTTAAGTTTACTTAAAAATTAAGGCTTTTCCAAATATACTTGTTTTAATTTTATTTCTTTTTTAATGATTTTTACTTTGAAAAATAAACTGTGTAGATATAATCTCAAAATAAAGTTAGATGAAGGAGGAAAACAAAGCAGGCCAAATAAAAGTTTTTTCAGGCCAGTATTTGCTGAAGCCAAGGGTATATCTACCTTAATCACTTACTACACACAAGTATATAAATGGAAGGAATGATTTACTACCTCTGTACTGTTTTGGTATTAAAAGTCAAAGAACAAATTTCAGTGAGCATAAGATAGCAGATAATAATTCCAGTAATAACTTATATATCCATCATTACCTAAAGATTTATTGGAAATAAGTCAAAACAATTAAGAGCTAGAAAAGAGTAAAACTTCTACTAGAAGACTAGGTAAACTATCAATCCTTTCTACCTCACATACCATCAAAAGAGAGAAGAAATAATGTTCTCACAAATTAGTGCTGGTCCTGCAAAGGCAGAACTACTATGAAAACCACTAAAAGACCCTTGTAAACTTCAAAAGTTATTTTACATATTTTCCAGCTATTTATTTTTTTTTTTTTTGGGGGGGTCCGGTCATGGGGCCTGAACTCTGGGCCTGGGCGCTGTCCCTCAGCTCTTCAGCTCAAGGCTAGCGCTCTACCACTTGAGCCACAGTGCCACTTCCGGCTTTTTTCTTTTTGCTTATGTGGTGCTGAGGAATCCAACCCAGGGCCTTGAGCATGCAAGGCAAGCGCTCTACCACTGAGCCACCTTCCCAGCCCCTTTTCCAGCTATTTAAATCAGAACAGAGTTCATGCATTCTGGAAATATAAAGCTAAACAAGTCATAACCCTTACTAACAATTAAAATACACATTTTTCATCAAGGTGGTATGCATGTTTCATCATTCTACTTTTATTCTTACCCTTATTTGTTCAGTTGAGCTGCTGCTAAGCTCATCTCCAGATTCAGAATCTTGATGTATTCTTTCTGAGCCTTCTCCAGCTGAATCACAAGACTGTTCCTGGGAGAAGCTAGTTTTCTCTATGTCCAAGAACTCGGGACCGGGAAAGTGTCCAAATAAGCGTGTCCTACTCTGGCTGGAAACTTTAGGAGAATGTGAGTCATTGTTAAATTTTCCATTATTATGGGTCAGGTCCAGGCTGAGGTTGAACGTCTGACTCGGATTATAACTGGGTCCAAAATTCTGATTGGCATCACGAATAAGACCTGTTCCTTGAATAGATGATGATGGTTTCCCAAAACTAGAAAGCTCAGGCAATTTGTTCACATTTTCTGTGGATCGCTGAAGATGAAGGCTCTGCATCATTTTCATAGAATTATTTGGAAGACCAATGGTGTGTTTCACAGGTGGCATCAGAGCTTTTCGGGTAACCTCCTTAACATACTGGGCTGGCACATAGAATGCTTTGGAATTCTCATCTGGTTTGACTTGCCACCAGTCATCATTGGTCTTTTTCACCAAGATGTATCGCTCCCCTTGTTTTATCACAATCTTTCTGTCCTTTGCTTCATATTCATAATCATATTCCACTTCAATATACACTTGTCCTGGAACAATCTTCCCACCTCTGTCAGCCATTTTTATTTAATAATATTCACCTCTCAAAAAGGACAGTATACCACATTATGGCTTTATGGCTTGCTGCATTAAGATAGCTATTTTATTTAAATGGAAGAGAACAAAGAAAAAACTTAATGTAATCTAAATTTGACATTACTCACAAACATTACATAACACAGGTCATTTACAGAATATTTATTTCGAATCTCAAACCCCAGGAAGTAAACATGTCAAATATCACATGTACTATCATACATTAACATTCTCTGACTCTACAATTATCTAATTTTTCAGTTATGCAATGACTCACCAAAACCAATGACTAGACCGTGAAAATGCTAAGCAACTTAACACAACACTATCAAAAACTTGAGAACTTTCCTAACTTTCATACACTACTTCAAATTTTCTCCACCTTCTCTGACAGGTTCACTAACAGTAACCAATATGAATCAGGCACTGAGCTAGGTTCACTACATGCATTACCCAAACACTTTTTGAAGTTAAAGCTGAAGCTCAATGGTCCTGCATTAATATTTTACCTTGCATTAATATTTTACTTTGTATTTGTTTTTATTTTTTTTATTTTTTATTTTTTGGGTCCAGTCATGGGGCCTGAACTCTGAGCCTGGGCGCTGTCCCTCAGCTCTTCAGCTCAAGGCTAGCATTCTACCACTTGAGCCACAGCACCACTTCTAGCTTTTTTCTTTTTGCTTATGGGGTACTGAGGAATCAAACCCAGGGCCTCATGCATGCAAGGCAAGTGCTCTATCACTGAGCCATCTTCCCAACCCCTTTGTATTTGTTTTTAGATTAGGTAAAGCATCCGTAATCCAAAATACCCAAATATGATTTTTTTTCTTCTTAATGGCACTCTGGGCCTGACACTTGTTAGAGAAGTGCTCTACAGCTGAGCCATGACTCTCTTCCTTTTTTATTGTAAGATAGGGTCATGCTTTTTGCCTAAGCCCCCTCCTAACATTGATTCTCCTGTTTTATGCTTCCCACTGTAGCTAGAATGTCAGTACATACCACCACACTCAGCTTCTTCTGTTGGGAAAGAATTTCTAAACCTCTTCTGCCTAGGGCTAGCCTCAAACTGAGCTCCCCACAATCTCAGCCTTCCAAGTAGCTAGGATTACAGATCTGATCCATCACACACAGTTCAAAATCTGCAACTTTTTGAAGACCAACATAATAATAGTACAAGGAGAAAATTCTACACCTGCCCTCAAGTGATAGATCACAGTTAAAACAAAGGTTCAATAAAATACTATGCAAAACTCCCTTCCAGCTATGGGTATCTGGTATACATAAGACACAAATAAGCCAAGCACCTGTAATCCAAGCTACTCAGGAGGTTGAGACCTGGTTTGAAGCCAGCCCAGACTGGAAAGTCTGTAAGACTCCTATCCCTAATTAACCACCAAAAAGCCACAAGCAGAGGTATATCTCAAGGGGTAGAAGGCCAGCCTTAAGCAAAAAAATCTAAGGGACAAGACAGCACATAGGCCTTGAATTCAAACCCTAGTACTGACACCAAAAAACAAAACAACAAGAACAACAGAAGAATCTCACATTTGAACTTGGATCCTACCACTAAGATATCTCATTACGGACATGCAAATATTCCAAAATTTGAAAAATACATGAAATGTAAACAATACCCCATCCCAAACATTTCAGATAAGGGATATACAACCTGTACTTGGTACAGGAGCCCTAGGGAGCTAATATACTCAACCCATTGCTCAAACACGCTAATACTTTGGCAAACTGAGATGTATCAAGATGCTGAAATCCAGGTTCCATAGCAACCTACAATTTTTCTCAGTATCCAAGTATTAAGCTATTATAGTATACCATAATAGCTAATAATATACATATAGTGTAACTGCAGAAACCATCACTCTCCTAGGTGTAATTTTCTTCTCTGTGACTAAACTCAGGTGGTAAATAAATTAATTACTGACACAATTTGGGTAACTACAATTTATTTCTACACAAAATACTGGGTAACAAGTTTAATATACAGTAATACTGTTTCAAAAAAGATGGAAGTATAAAACTTACCTTAGAATGAAGAGATGCAAATACGTGGTGTTACATTTAAACCTACAAGATAAAACATGTTTATTAACTCTAACCAAGATTCCTTAAAGAGGCTAAACACATAATCTTGTTTATAATTTTAGAAGCATAATTTTTAATAATAGCTATAAGAAACACAAGACAGTATAATATCTATTATGATTGTACAGGACCCACTCCAAACATAAACATAATCACTAAGAGCCACTGAGGCCTGCTTTACCACTGCCCTCATCTGCCTCACACTGTTCCAACGTCATTTCTGCCCCTTACTTTTTACTGTGCCAAACAAAAATGTCACTTAACACTTCTAATTATATATGAAACAACTTCGGCAAAATTTAAAAAAGTAACTTTACAGTACTAAGCGGGAAAAGACAGTGAAAACACATAACTTTTTATGAAGTTATTGGGAGTCTTAACATATTTCCTCCAAAGAATGCTCACTAGTTATGAAAAGAAAAACAGACCTTTACAATGAAAGTTCTACAATTAACAAAATCAAACTTAGCAACACCAATATTGAGACACCCTGATGACACATTCCTTCTAGTATGATTAAAAAAGACATACATAATGGCACCTGCATTGTTTTTTTATCAAAAGCATATTTACTTAAGACAATTATTAGAAAACAAACCCAATAAGTGAGACATTCTATTAGTGTATAAAACCTAACTCTTCAAGTGTTTATGTCATGAAAAAATAAAAAGAGGGAAAGATTCCTCACAATTAAAAAAGGACTACTGACACATTAACGATTAAAACTACCTGGTAGTCTAACAAATTTGCTTACCCCATGGTTTTTCCTATCATAATAAATAGAAATTGAGTACCAGTGACTCACACGGGTAATCCTAGTTACTCAGGAGACTGAGGTCTGAGGATGGAGGTTTCATGAGATCTGAGGATCGTGGAAGTCCATGAGACTCTTACCTCCAAATTAACCACTCAAAAGCCAGAAGGGAAGATGTGGCTCAACTGGTAGAACATTAGCCTTGAGCAAAAAAAGCTCAAAGACAGCACTCAGAACCTGAGATCAAGCCCCAGTACACGTACGCCTGTATACACACACACACACACACACACACACACACACACACACACACACACACACACACACACACACACCTAGCATTCCAAATGTTCAAGCTTTACTTTCACACAAGGGTATTAGTCACTCTGTTCTTTAATCCTACAAAATGTTATTACTGCAAATTTTCAAAAAATCTATGCTCATGGGGCTGGGAAGGTAGCTCAGTGGTAGAGCGCTTGCCTTGCATGCATGAGGTCCTGGGTTTGATTCCTCAGCACCACAGAAGCAAAAAGAAAAAAGCCGCAAGTGGCGCTGTTGCTCAAGTGGTAGAGCACTAGCCTTGAGCTGAAGAGCTGAGGGACAGCGCACAGGCCCAGAGTTCAGGCCCCAAGACTGGACCTCCCCCCCAAAAAAAATCTATGCTCACTTAGTCCCATCATAGTATTCCTAATATTGCACTGTAACACATTATTCATCTGTCTTTGGTGATGCTGGTATACACAAACCTACCAGGCTGACAGTAATATATGAAGTATAGCACATATAATTAAATACAGTACACAATATTTGATGATAATAACTGTTACTGGTGTGTGTTTATTATACTACACTTTTTATTGTTATTTTAGAGTGTACCTTATACTCATTTTTTAAAATGTTAGCCATAAAACAGCAAGCCAAGTTATGCAGGCAGCAAACACATATAAACTGTGTCACCAAAGCTGGGCACCAGTGGCTCATGCCTGTAATCTTACCTACTCAGGAGGCTGAGCTCTGAGGACCATGTTTCAAGGTCAGCCCAGTCAGGAAAGTCCATGAGATGCTTATTTCCAATAAACTACTCAGAAAAAGCCAGTAGTGGTGCTGTGGCTCAAGTGGTAGAGCACTAGCCTTGAGCACAAAGAGGCTCAGGGACAGTGCCCAGGTCCTGAGTGTAAGCCCCAGAACTGTTCCCCTCCCCTACAAAAAAACTGCGTTTCCTACTGCATCAAGAGATCACAAGGAATCTAGCATGATAGAGCACATCTGTAATCCCAAACCTCAGGAAATTGAGAAAGAAGAATAAAAAAAAAATTAGGCCATCCTGGACAACTTAATGAGACGCTGTCTCACAACAACAAAAAAAATAAAAGGTAACAGAATTATGACCAAATCTTTGTCAGGATCTCAGGAGGAACACTTTTAGGTACATCATAGTAAAAACACTAGATTTTAACAATAAAGAAATGATCTTCCACACAGCAAAAACAAAGGAGCTATACTAGAATGGGAAAAAAAATCAGAATCACTGTAGATCTCTCCACACAGACAATGAATTCAAGGAAAGCCTGGGAAAGTACCAGCCCTGAGAACCCATAACTGCAACCCAGATTGGTATATCCAGTGAAGCTAGCATTCATATTCAACAGAGAAACTAAAAGTTTTAATAGTAAAGAAAAACTAAATTAATTCATAAACAATAATCCAGCACTACAAAGAATAAGAGCCAAGTGCCAGTGGCTCATGCCTGAAATCCTAGCTACTCAGGAGACTGAGATCTGAGGATTGTGGTTCAAAGCCAGCCCCGGCATGAAAGTCTGTGAGACTCTTTTTTTTTTTTTTTTTTTTGGGGGGGGGGGCCGGTCCTGGGGCCTCAACTCTGGGCCTGGGCACTGTCCCTCAGCTCTTCAGCTCAAGGCTAGTGCTCTACCACTTGAGTCACAGCACCACTTCCGGGTTTTTTTCTTTTTTGCTTATGTGGTGCTGAGGACTCAAACCCAGGGCCTCAGGCATGCAAGGCAAGCGCTCTACCACTGAGCCACCTTCCCAGCCCTGTGAGACTCTTATCTCCAATAAACCACTAGAAAATCGCAAGTGGCACTATGGTTCAAGTGGTAGAGTGCTCGCCTTTAGCTGAAGAGCAAGGGGACAGTGCCCAGGCCCAGAGTTCAAGCCCCATGACAAAAAAAAAAAAAAAGACTACTAAGAGGGGAAACAATCTGAAGAAATCAATCAAGATCAGGGATCCACATCAAACAGACATCACTAGAAGACCAACTTAGTAAGCACAAGAAGAAAGGAAAGAAGAAAAACTTAGGAAAGCAGGAAAATGACAGGAAATACAAGACACCTCTCTCTAATAATCATAAATATTACTGGACTCAATTCATCAATCAAAAGAAAAAGAACTAGCTGGGCACTAGTGGCTCAGGACTATAATCCTAGCTACTCAGGAGGCTGAGATCTGAGGATCATGGTTCAAAGCCAGCCCAGACAGGAAAGTCCATGATACTCTTTTTTTTTTTTTTTTGTCGGCCGTGGGGCTTGAACTCTGGGCCTGGGCGCTGTCCCTCAGCTCTTCAGCTCAAGGCGAGCGCTCTACCACTTGAGCTACAGCGCCACTTCCGGTTTTCTGGTGGTTTATTGGAGATAGGAGTCTCACGGTCTCTCCTGCCCGGGCTGGCTTTGCACCGCGATCCTCAGATCTCAGCCTCCTGAGTAGCTAGGATTACAGGCTTGAGCCACCAGCACCCGGCGTCCATGATACTCTTATCTCTAATAAACCACAAGAAGACTGGAAATGGCGCTGTAGTTCAAGTGGTAGAGCGCTCGCCTTTAGCTGAAGAGCTCAGGGACAGTGCCCAGGCCCAGAGTTCAAGCCCCATGACCGACAAAAAAAAAAAAGAAAGAAAGAAAAAGAATAAAAAAGATAAAGAACTGCAGACTGGATCAGAGAACAAGATCCATCTATTTGTTGTCTTCAAGAGACCCATCTCACAGCCAAAGATAAAAACAAACTCCAAAAGCCGGGCGCTGGTGGCTCACGCCTGTAATCCTAGCTACTCAGGAGGCTGAGATCTGAGGATCGAGGTTCAAAGCCAGCCCGGGCAGGAGAGACTGTGAGACTCCTATCTCCAATAAACCACCAGAAAACTGGAAGTGGCGCTGTAGCTCAAGTGGTAGAGCGCTCGCCTTGAGCTGAAGAGCTGAGGGACAGCGCCCAGGCCCAGAGTTCAAGCCCCACGACCGCCAAAAAAAACAAACTCCAAATCTACATTTGTGTAAATATATGGGGTTCCAACAATGAGGACCTCATCCATGTCTCATAATATATCCCACTAAGGGACATATGACTGTGTTTATCCTTGGCTGACTTGGAGCTCTTGTTTTTCCAGGGAAGTAATAACTTTAACTTAGATATATCTTCAAGGTACGAAGGGTCAGTAAGTTAACATGCCGCTAAACTAAGGTTAGTGTAGCTTAAATATATCAGATATTAAATATAGATTTAAATATATCAAATGTTTCATTTTGTGCTAGTAAGAAAGGGAGAACAATGGATTAAAAGGCCAGTTCCTGTTCTATCTCTGTCACTGTCAGGTTTTATGATCACACCTCCTGGAATGACTACAGAAATAGATATGAAGGAGAAATCAGGGAGAAAAATAAGGATTAGATGGCACAAGAAGAAAATCAGTCTCACTAGTTCAATATAAGGTATATGATCTACAGTTTTAGTTAAAACCAACTAAAGGGGGACTGAGAATGTAGCTTAGCGGTATAGTGATTGCCTAGCATGCATGAAGTCCTGGGTTCAATTGCTCAGTACCACATAAACAGAAAAAGCCAGAAATGGCACTGTAGCTCAAGTGGTAGAGTGCTAGCCTTGAAAAAAGAGCTCAGAGACAGTGCTCAAGCCCTGAGTTTGAGCCCCAAGACTGGCAAAAACAAACAAAAAATGAAAGTAGATGAAGTAGTCAAAAGATATAATCTATATAGAAAGGGAGTCAAAAGATACAATCTATATAGAAAGGTAGTTAGATACCCAGGCAGAAGAAATGAGCAAAAGTAGATATAGTAAGAAAACAGAATAGGAGCTGAGGTTAATTAATAGTCATCCCTGGATTGAGGGGTAGGGAATAAAACTGTAAACCACCTTAAAGAAACTATTAAAGGGGCTGGGGATGTGGCCTAGAGGTAGAGTGCTTGTCTAGCATGCATGAAGCCCTGAGTTCCATTCCTCAGTACCACATAAACACAAAAAGCCAGAAGTTGTGCTGTAGCTCAAGTGGTAGAGTGCTATTTTGAGCAAATAAAGCTCAGGGACAGTGCCCAGGCCCTGAGTTCAAGCCCCAGGACTGGCAAAAAAGAAACTATTAAAAACATAATGACAACTTGCATTATAAAGGTTAAAATGTGTTGGTGACTTTAAGTATCACTATCCCACAACACTGTGAAATTTATGTAATCCCTAATCTCATTAAAAATTATTTTAAAAATTAAAAAAATACACCTCTAGAAAGATACACAGCAGCAATTATGTATTACAATCCAAGGTCAAAGAGTCCCCAAAAAAAGTCTTTATTAGACTTTACTAAAAAAGAATTAAAATAATTGGGCTCCGTAGCTACTCCTGTAATACCAGCTGCATGAGAAGTTTAAGCAGAAGGATGGCAATCTAAGGCCAGCTCCAACAAAACTTTTGAGACCCTACTAGAAAAATTAAAGCAAAGGGACATGAGGAATGGCTCAAGTGGTAAAGTGCCTGCCTAGCAAGCACAAAGCCCAGAGTTCACACACTAATACTACCAAAAAACACATACGCGCGCGCGCGCGCACACACACACACACACACAAATTAAAATAATTATAATGTAGCACTAAAAAACTAGATTCAAGTGGAAATTATCAGTAAATGTGTAATTTACAACTTCTGGGTACCCAAATCACCAGGCAATAAAAGTTTTGCATATCCAATGCCCAGTGCACATCCCCTGTTATTTTAGGGGTTTAAAAAATACCCACATAAGCTTTTCCTGCTTTTGATTAGTCTACTTCCTCCCCATTCCAATCATTTCTTCCTCACATTCCAACAAGAACACAGACATACAAACTCACACACAGAAGTGCTTACACCTTTCACTTCTTCCCCAAGTCAGACTCAGAACTGTCCCACTACTTTTTATGATCGAATACACTGCTCTTTCCATCTGCCATTTAAAAAAAAAATCTTTCCCAGGCTGGGAAGGCAGCTCAGTGGTAGTGTGCTTGCCTTGCATGCATGAAGTCCTGGGTTTGATTCCTCAGTACCACATAAGCAGAATAAGCCAGAAGTGGCACTGTGGCCCAAGTGGTACAGCACTAGCCTTGAGTTGAAGAGCTGAGGGACAGCCCCTAGCCCCAAAGTTCAGGCCCCACAACTGACAAATTAAATAAATAAAAATTTTTTTTAAAAATCTTTCCCATTTAAACAACCAAGAAGCCTACCACAAATACAGCAAACATTGGCAAATGTTATCTTCCTCCCCCAAGACATCTGTTTTTAAAAGCCCTGTTTTACTAGGTACATCAAAAAAAAAAAGGAAACATGTACACCAAATCTTGAGATAAATATAGTAAATATAACCGCAATACCACAATGAGTAAGTTTACAATTGAAGGCCAACCTCAATGTGTATAATCTATTCAGCAATAAGATATTATTTTTAAACATAAATATTAAGCAGCTTAAGCGTTTACTCTTGACATTAACTCCATCAAGTACTCTTTCAAACTTTAATAATGAAGGGCTGGGGTTATGGCTCAGTGGGAGATCTTTTCTCTAGCATATGCAGGACCTGAGTTCAATTCCAGCACCATAAAAACAAAAAATATTTAAAAATAAATGAAAGAATAATTCTTGAACAGGTTGCTGTTAAACTTAAATGAGCAACAAAAAAAAAAAAAAGAATAACTCTAACAAGTTGTAACAGAAAAAATTATTCAAGCAAGTAATTTCCTAAATTGTACACTTTACAAGAAAACATAGGACACTATTATACTCTTAAAACATGTTTTTCTTAATGATTTGTTTTCTTAGGATAAATACACAATATAAAATATTTATAAAATATAAAGTATTCCACATCTGAATTTAAATAGGCTGTCTACAGAAGGGGTGGAAAATATACGTAGGAAAAAAAATAAAATAAACCAGGCTGGCCATAAAGAAATAGCAAAAATAGATTACAGGAACTGAGTAGCTGGAAAGTAACAGACAATACAATCAAGTGAAAATCCACAAAGGAAATACAAAATCAAGATTTAAAGCTGAAACAAAAAAGAATCAACAAAAGAAGCACTTGGGAAAGTTTAAAAAAAAAAAAGAATTTTTTGTTGGCCCAGCCTAGCTTCAAACCACAATATTCTAGATCTTAGTTTCCTGAGTAGTTAGGGTTATAAGCATGAGCCACTGGCTTAATTGTAGCTAGCTACTGGCTACAGTTACTCTTTAGAAGTTAAAACACACAATTTCCTTCATGATGCTGGGGATCAAATCCATGACTCTTATCTCCAATTAACCACACACACACACACACACAAAAAGAGTAACTGAGTAAATGTAAAATACAATTTAAAATACTAACCTACCTACTCAAAACACACAGAAGTGCAAAAGAAATGTTACAATCAAGCATATAAACGTTTCCTAAGGAACTGAGAAGTATTTGGTGTGCTGGTGGCTTATGCCTATAATCCTAGCTACTCAGGAGGCTGAGAACTGGGGATCATGGTTCAAAGCCAGTCTTGGCAGGAAAGGCCCTGAAACTCTAGCTCCAATTAACCACCAGAAAAAGCTGAAGTGGCCTTGTGGCTCAAGTGGTAGAGTGCTAGCCTTGAACAAAAAGGAGCTCAGGGACAGTACCCAGGCCCAGAGTTCAAGCCAGAGAGAGAGAGAGAGGGAGGGAGGGAGGGAGGGAGGAAGGAAGGGAGGAAGGAAGGAAGGAAGGAAGGAAGGAAGGAAGGAAGGAAGGAAGGAAGGAAGGAAGGAAGGGGGAGAGGGAGGGGAGGGGAGGGGAGGGGAGGGGAGGGGAGGGGAGGGGAGGGGAGGGGAGGGGAGGGGAGGGGAGGGAGAGAAATAACACTTAAATAGACACACAAATCCTATAGAGCTGTCTTCTACTAGAAAAAGAAAATACTCCGTAATTCATAATTTTATTCAAATGTTAATTTTAACCAAAAAAAATCATGTGTTAAAATCAAAACAAGATTATAACTGCATACCAACTATATTATTTCTCTCTCTCACACACACACACACAAAAACACAGAGACACAGACACAGACACACACACAGACACACACACACACACACAAAGTGCTGACAAGGGTACCAGTGGTGGCAAGTGAGGTAAATATAATTGTTAACTATATTAATCACAAGAATATTGGAAACAGCAATATTACTCTGTATGATATTATAAAGATGAATATGTGATGCTATACATTTGCTCAAACTCATGGAATATAAAATATGAACTCTAATGTAAATTAATAGATTTGGATGTTAACAATATGTAACACAGACTCACTTTTTTAAAAAAGTACCACTACATTAGGGGATATTGATCATGAAGAAAACAATACATATGTGAGGGCAAGAACTAAGTAATGTCTGTATTTTGCTCTCAATTTTGTTCTGAACCTGAAACAACAACAAAATAGTCTTTTAAAGCAACAACAACAAAGTACTCTTTTAAAGTATCAAACCACAGCCAGATATAGTAGACACCTGTAATAGCAGAATTTGGAGAACTGAGGCAAAAGTATCACAAGTTCAAAACCAGCCTGGGGTACATAATAATTCTGAGGCCATGGTAGGCCTCCTGTCTCAAAATACAAATCAAGGAAGTGGCGCTATAGCTCAAGTGGTAGAGTGCTCGCTTTGAGCTGAAGAGCTGAGGGACAGTGCCCAGGCCCCAGACTTCAAGCCCCATGACCAACCAAAAAAAAAAAAAAATCAAAATACAAATCAAATCATTACTCAGCTAAAGGAAATCTACAAAACACACACACACACACACACACACACACACACACACACACACACACACTTAAAAGTTATATTATCCATGGTAAAAGACTAAAAAAAAACTGAATTCTTCTCACCTAAGATCAGAGAGAAGGAAAGGGGTTAACCCTCTTTCCAATTCTTTTTACAAGGGTTCTAGCCAGTATAAGACAGAAAAAAAAAAGTGAAGGCAAATAAAGAATAGAAAATAAGTAAAATGTTTTCATTGGCAGATACATTATCCCATATGTAGAAAATCTTAAGAAAAGGGCTAGTAGGGACTGGGAAGGTGGCTCAATGGTAGAGCGCTTGCCTTGCATGCATGAGGCCCTGGGTTCCATTCCTCAGCACCACATAAGCAGAAAAAAAAAAGGCGGAAGTGGTGCTGTGGCTCAAGTGGTAGACCACTAGCCTTGAGCTGAAGAGCTGTGGGACAGCGCCCAGGCCCAGAGTTCAGGCCCCATGACCAGACCCCAAAAATTTTTAAAAATTAAGATCATATTATATACATGATACGTGCTTAAAATCAAATTTTATATAGTAGGCACAAGAAAACAGAAATCAAAATTTTAAAATTTCAAAGAAAACCATATTAAATACAAAGACAAAAGGTATGCAAGACCTACATACTGAGAAATGCAAAAAACTACTGAAAGTCATTTTAAAAGACTTAAAGTGGGTGCTGGGAAGTGGCTTAGTAGAATGCTAGTATGCATGAAGCCCCAGGTTCCATTCCTCGGCATCACATAAACAGAAAAGGTCAGAAGTGGTGCTGTGGCTCAAGTAGTAGAGTGCTAGCCTTGAGCAAATGAAGCTCAGGGACAGTGCCCAGGCCCTGGGTTCAAACCCCAGGACTGGTAAACATAAATAAATAAATAATAAAGAGTTAGAATGGGGTGAATTAAACACCTCTGTACAACTATTTAAAGATAAAAACAAAAAACATAAAAACCAACCTAAAAGAAAACAGCTATATGTGGTGGACATGTCTGTAATACTAGTACTTGGGAGATTGAAATAGGACAATTTTTATTTGAGGCCATAAGCAATGTGAGAATGTCTTTGGGAGTGTAAGGGAGGCAGAAATGGACAAGGAGTATACAAATGCAGCAATGGTACTCACTAGACACTATGAATGAACTACAGAACTTGTAGGTGCAGATGGAAGGGAAAAACTGGGTGTGAGGGAAGGGGTACCATTGGCAAAAAAAAATACACTTTTACCTGACTTGTGCAACTGTAATCTCTCTGCACATCACCTTTATAAAAACAATTTAAATTTTTTTTAAAGAGATCTCAACTCAAAAAATAAAAATAGGAGAAAGAGAGGAAGGGAGAGTGATAGAATGGGTGAGACTGATTGGAATATACTACAAAAACATCTGGAAATGTCACAATGAAATCACTCCATGTATAACAAATGTATGCAAATTTCAAAAGAATATAGTTTTACTGTGATTATGAATTAAAAAAAAAAAAAGTCTGAGTAAGATGTCAATTCTTCCATCCTTTTTTTTTGTTTGTTTTGTTTTTGTCAGTTGTGGGGCCTGAACTCTGGGCCTGAGCGCTGTTCCTCAGCTCTTCAGCTCAAGGGTAGCACTCTACCACTTGAGCCATAGCACCACTTCCGGTTTTCTAGTAGTTTATTGGAGATAAGAGTCTCATGGACTTTCCAGCCCCAGCTGGCTTTGAACCGCTATCCTCAGATCTTAGTCTCCAGAGTAGCTAGGATTACAGGCGTGAGCCACCGGTGCCCAGCTCTTCCACCCATTTATAAATTCGCTGAAATCCAAACCAACATTCCAGAAGGTTTTGAGGCAGTGTTTTGTTCTTTTTTTTTTCTTTTTTCTTTTGGCATATGGAGATCCAACTAGAGGCCTTGTGAATGCTAGGCAAATACTCTATCACTGAAGCTACACCTTCAGCCCCAGAAGACTTTATTTTAAAAAATAAAAAAGAGAAGAAAAGGAAGAAACAAGAGGACTCTAAAAATCTAAAAAAGAACCTAGAATAACAAACGATTGTTACGGAATCCTATCCTAGCCTGTAATCCAAGAACTCCAGAGGCGGGGGGGGGGGGGGGGGGGGGGGGGGGGGGGGGGGGGGGGTGGTAGAGGGGCGGGGGCGGGGGCTGGGGCAGGGACAGGAAGGTTACAAATTCAAGGTTAGCCTGTGCAAAATAGCAAAAACAAATCCAAACCCTACACCCACAAAAAGTAACAAAGTTGGAAAGTGACTTGATGGCAAGAATATAAGGCTACAGTAATTAAAGTAATGTAGAAGTGATACAAATATACACAAAAATAAAACACAACAGGGAATACAGGAATAGGTCCATGTGTTCAATTAATTTTCAACAAAGGTGATAAAGCAGTTCAACTGGGCAACAATAAACTTTTCAAACTGTGAACAACTTGGCAGACATATGTGGGAGGGAGAGAAGACTTCATTCATTACCACAAATCATATACAACAGATTATTCAAAACTGATAGTACACTTAAATAGAAGACCTAAAAACTGTAGCTTCTAGAGACATGTGGAAAATATTAGTGGTTCTTAGATTAGCAGACATGTCTTTTCTTCCCCTTCCCATTCTATTTGTTTATATTTGTTACAAAGTTTCACTGTCTCCAGTCCAGGCTGGACTGGACCCTGTGTCCTCCCACTTCCACTTCCATATACTGAGATTACAGAAATGTACCTTCATACAACTTTGACAAAAGTTTCTTGCAAAAACAAAAAGCATTTGGGAGACCAGATGCTGGTGGCTCACGCCTGTAATTCTGGCTACTCAAGAGGATCACGGTTCAAAGCCAGCAAGGGCAGGAAAGTCTGTGACACTCTGATCTCCAATTAACCAACAGAAAACCGGAAGTGGTGCCGTGGCTCAAGTGGTAGAGCCTTCACCTTGAGCTGAATTGCTGAGGGACAGTTCCCAGGCCCAAAGTTCAAGCCCCACGACTGAGGGGGTGGGGAGGGGGAGGGGAAGCATGTAGGGTAAAAAAGGATTTCATCAAAATTAAAATGTTTTCTTCACAGAATTCTTCCTGGTCTCCCTCAATATGTGACAACGTGTTTAGCGCTGGGACAGCAGCGATCATGATCATAGAAAGGCAGGAGTAAGGAAGATGCCAACTGCTCTCAAACTAGCCAAGTCCACTTTGTCTCATTTAAAATAGCATATTTAAACTGGGAGAAAGCAAGTGAAGGGTGAAAAAGAAATGTACTCTTTACTTGACTTATGTAACTGTAACCCCTCTGCACATCACTTTTATAGTAACAATAAAAAATATAAAAAGGAAATGTCCCTGTGGCTCAGTGGTAGGGCACTAGCCTTGAGCAAAAGAGCCCAGGGAGAACACCCAGGCCTTGAATTCAAACCCCACAACCAACAAAGGAAAAAAAATTTAATAGAAGGGCAAAATAAGTGAGCAAATAAAATATTTAAATTAATCCTTTATTTCTAATTTGGCTCATTACCAAGCCTTTATTTGAGCCAGACCTCCATAGCATAAGGGTGCTATAACCACCTCATGGACTTGAAAAAGTTGCTCTCTTAGCCAGAATTTACAGGTACGGAAAATAAAAGGTTCTTCTTTCTAGGCTGAATACATCAATTGTGTTTGTATTCTACCAACTTTAGAGGTCATAATCCCCCAACATCAAATGCTTCCATCAGGAAACAATTGGCTCCACTGTGCTGGAGGCAGAGACCTCTGGTTGGCCACTAAAAAGACACCATTAAGAAACTGAACAGTATTACTGCAGATTTGGAGAATATGCTTGCAAAAATGTATTTTTTAAACTCTTATCTAGAATATATAAAGAACTTGTCACAAGTTAACAAGAAGACAAACAGCCTAATAAAAAGCAAAAGATTTAAAGAGACTTTTCCAAAGAATTTTTACCAATGGTAAATAAAACTCATGAAAGGACCAGAAGTAGAGATTTGGCTCAACTGGATAGTACATCAGCCTTGAGCAGAAAAGAAAAGACAATACAAGGCAAGAAAAGACAAGACCAACTTTAATCAGAAAAATAAAAAGAAGAAATACCACCACATCTACTGGAATATCAATCATACTATGGTTTCTGGAAATTATAAACTGATCAGTAGTCATATGGCTGATGGGGTGTAAGAGTACAACCCACTTGAGAATAATGTAGGCAAGTGTCTAAAAGTTAAAATATACCTCTATGGTGTGACCCAAGAATCCTATTCTTAGGTGCTTATGCAACAAAATTATCCTTTCACACAAGGACAGCAGGTTTATTTGTAACAACTAGAAACAACTCAAATGTCAATGAACAGACAAATGGACAAAACAATTGTTATATACACAGATAGTGCCTAACAATGAAAAGAAATGACCTACTAAAACACAAAAGGAGTTAAATCGCAAAATAATTTTGCTGAGATAAAACTCAAGAAAGCACCTAAGACGTATAAACCTATAAAAACTGCAAACTATGTTATCAGGACAGCAAGCAGATCACTAATTGCCAGAGATCAAGGGAAACAAACTACAAAAGAATTCAAGGAAATTTGGGGAGAGTGATGGATATGGGCATTATCTTGATAATGGACATGCTTTTTGTATTAGTTTTCCATTAGTCAACTAAATACCTGAAGCTGAATACTTCATAAAGAGGTTTATTTAGCTCACAATTATAAACCATCTGCTAAACTCTGGTGAGGACTTCATAGTAAATTGCTTCACAAAGGCAGGAACAAGAACGAGATGAAGAGATCACATGGCAAAATTGGAAGCTAAAGCCTAATGGGAGGCAGCAGGCTTGCTCAACTCTCTTGCCAAAACCACCCCGGACCTATGGTCCTTCCACAGGACCTAATTACTTCCTACTTAGTACCACCTCTTAAAAGGCTCCATATCACCTTAAAACTACCACAGTGGAGACCGAACTCCAATGTATAAACCCTTCTGGACACACTCAAATCCCATATTCAAACTACAGTATGTTCACAAGAATATACATATGTCCATACTCACCAAGCTGTACTCTTAAATATGTAGAGCTCGTTTTGCAGCAACATACCTCTACATACTATTAAACAAAACTCTTAATGCAAATTAAAACCAACAGTATCATTACCAATTTACCAAAATGATTTTAAGAAATACAAAAAAAAGTATTTTTAATGTGAAGAATACTAGCAAAGTGAATTCACATTCATTGAAGGTAGAATGTAAAAACAGTATTTCCATTCTGGAAAAAAAAATCTGGCAGATTCTAGGTAGAGAGACACTTATTATACAATATACCAATCTCCTTTCTAGGTATTTATCCAAGAGATGTAGAAATGAAAGCCCACACAAAGGCCTTACATGACCATTTATAATAGCCACAAATTGTAAACGACTCAGGCATATGAACTCATGAATGCCTATGGTATATTCCTTTGTAAAACATCAAAAACAAATTCCAAAAGAGTCTTGTAAACAAAAAGAGAAAATGTGAGCAAAGTACTTAGTTAAGGGGCTAGGAAGGTGGCTCAGTGGTAGAGCGCTTGCCTTGCATGCCTGAGGTCCTGGGTTCGATTCCTCAGCACCACATAAGCAAAAAAAAAAAAAAGCCAGAAGTGGCGCTGTGGCTCAAGTGGTAGAGCGCTAGCCTTGAGCTGAAGAGCTGAGGGACAGCGCCCGGGCCCAGAATTCAGGTCCCACGACTGGACCAAAAAAAAAAAAAAGAAGTATTTAGTTAAAGCATGATAGTATTAAGATGATCGTTGCTTATTCAAGTAAAAGTTGTTAGTAGAAAAATGCCAATCACAGGGTATTGCAGCCTTCCCTGTCTGACTCATTTCACTAAGAATAATACTGATGCCTAGCGCTAGTGGATCACGCCTGAAATCCTGGCTACTCAGGAGGCTGAGATCTGAGGATTGCAGTTCAAAGGCAGTAAAGTCCATAGAACTCTTTTTTTTTTTTTTTTGTCAATAGTGGGGGCTGTACTCTGGGCCTGGGCGCTGTCCCTCAGCTCTTCAGCTCAAGGCTAGTGCCTTACCACTTGAACCACAGCGCCACTTCTGGCTTTTTTCTGCTTATGTGGTGCTGAGGAATTGAACCCAGGAACTCATGCATGTGAGGCAAGCACTCTACCACTGAGCCAACTTCCCAACCCCATAGAACTCTTATCTCCAATAAACCACCAGAAAACCGAAGTGGCGCTGTGGTACAAGTGGTGGAGCCCTCCCCTTGAGCTGAAAAGTGCAGGGACAACACCCAGGCCCAGAGTTCAAGCCCTACAACAACAAAAAGAATAATACTGCTGAGGTGCACCCTTCTGTATCTGTTATTCATTTCTTTCTTATTATTGAGTATCCATATATGTTAGTATATGGATAATGGATCTAAATAAAACAATTTTTTTAAAAACTATTTTCAGCCAAATTTCAAAGGTATCACTCTTATACCTCATAACATTCTAAACTACTGGAGAAGAACAGAAAAGGCACAGAATTCAGGGTCAGTCAGAGGCTTGAAATCTAATTCTAGGTTTTGCATTTATCAGTTCTCAGACCCCGGATACCTTATCAATAAAACAAATGAAACAATATAATCCTCAAAAGATCCTTGTGAGAACAGAAAAAGAACTTTGAAAATGGTAAAGCCTAACACAGAGTAGCAATTTTAATCATTGTATTCTCTAGGAAGCAAAAGCTGTGAATAGAAAATACTCACAAGTAATCATCTATGAAATTAATCCCTCCTCAAATATCTTGTCTCTGTATGTGGGTAACCTAAGACATGTCACTTGAACTCAGCCTCATATTCTTCCATCAGCAAAATGGAGCTCAATAGGGGTACATACCACACATTAGAATGATTAAATGAGCAAATATGCGTAAAACTTTTAATATAGTAGGCACTATGTAAGTTTTAGCACTGATGGCAAAAATACTATTACCCTACCAGACCTAATTCTAGCCTGCCCATCTGAACTGCAGTGGACAAGTCATTCATGATGTAGTGATTCACATGCTCTTAGTGAGCAATGGCATCATTTAAACAAAATCTTAAAAAAAAAAAAAAAAAAAAACTTACTTTAGAAGAGTTTAGTAAGTTACAGAATTACTACAAAGACAGTCCAGAGTTTCCATATACCTAAAACTCAGCTTTCCAATATTAATCTTTTTTTTATTGTGAAAATACCGGTAGAGAGGGGTTACAATTACATGAGCAAGGTAATGAGTACATTTCTTATCAAGCATTGTTGCCTCCTCCTTTGTTTCCCCTTTCCATCCCCAATGTTAATCTTATAGTAACATGGCTTATTTGTCACATGCAAATATATTTAATGATGTCCATAATTTATTCTGATGTCCATAATTTATTCCTGTGTTCCAGGATCTCATTCAGTGTACATACATTTCAGAGGTATACCCTTCACAGGAGTTTCCAGGCCCAGCTATTCTAATGACAGTTACGTTTGAGGTGGGGCCCAAGGATTACTGTTGGGATGACTGAAAAATACATTTAAAAGAGCAATGGTCTAGATTTTGCACTCAGATATGTTGCACAATACAATTGCCACTAGCCATAGGCCAACTGCTTCCAGTCTAGATTTTAGACCCAGATCTCTTGTTCAATACAATAGCCGTTAATGTAGCTACTGAAAATTTGAAATATGAGCAGCATAAGCTGAAATGTGCAGCAAGTGTAAAATATGTGTAAAAATATGTAAAAAGCCCAAAAGAAGAACAATTTCCTTGTTGATTATATGTTCAAATAATTTGAACATACTGTTAAATTTATTTCATTTGACTTTTCTCACTTTGCTTCTAATGAGTACTAGAAACCTTAAAATCACAAGGTTTCTATGAAACAGCAGTGGTCTGTGATCTAGGCAGAAGAACAGCACCCACAAAATCTGGGAACTTGTTAGAAGTACAGGTGATTCCCATGCACCTTAAAGCTTGAGAAGCTCTATATTTTCAACAGAGGAGACAAGTTTAGAAACAGCATTTATCAGTTCACTTTAAATATAAAGCAAATCATTTGCAAAATCAAACTGCAAAACAAGAGGGAAATGACTGGGTCACAGCAAAGCCATCTACAAAAAAGTTCTGACAAGTGGACAGGTTAACTGAAGAAAAGCAAAGCCCCAAAGACGCTGGCTGACAGGTCCTCCACTAAGAATGATGTAAGAGGGGCTGGGGGTTTAGCCCAGTGGAAGGGCGCCCGCAAGGCCGTGGGTTCGGTTCTCAGCCCTGGTTTAAAAAAAATAAATAAATAAATAAAAAAAGAATGATGTAAGGATGCTATGTGTTGGCATGATACCTTTTCCTATGTGATTCATGCTACAAAACTATGCATATTTATGATAACTAAAATTACTGGACAAAGGGTATGCCTTGGTGGTAAAACACTTGCCCAAAACTAAGCAAGACTGGGGATTATTTAATCTCTAGCACCAGCAGCAGGAGAATATCTTCACACATAAAATTGTTAAAATACAGAAAGTTTTCATTTTACTTTTCTTTCCCACTCTTTATTATAAAATTAAAATACAAATTTTCACTGAAAAGTTAAACACCAGAACCACTTAATAATTTCACAGGTCACGATTATTGGCTCACTGTTATTCTAGTCCACTTAAATTGATTACCCCTGTTAGAGTGATAAGGTTATGAATACATGTAACTTTTCTAGTTAGTTTCATAGTCTGTGTATGGCACATACATCCTTAATAATTATTCCTATTGGATTTTTTTAAACTATTGAATATGAAAGGCAAAAACAAAAACCCAGATTATTATCTTTTTTCTCAATAATGGCATCTGTTGAATTTAAACTTATAAAGCTTCCTTTTTATCAGTCTATTGAAAAAAAGCACTGAGCAGATATCCTCTACTTAATGAAAGAAACGTTGGCTGATAGGTACAAATAATATACTATTTCCTACAATATTTATATAAATATATATGTGCATGACTCAACTGTTTATAGTAAAAAAGAAAAGGAAGAAAAAGAAGGAAGAAGGAAGAACAAGGATAAGGATAAGGAAAAGGAGGAGGAGAAGTGAGAAGAGGAGGAGAAAGAGGACGAGGAGAAGAAGGGCACTGGTTGCTCATGCCTGTAAGCTTAGCTGCTGAGGAGGCTGAGATCTGAGGCTCGAGGTTGAAAGCCAACCTGGGCAGGGAAGTCCAGGAGACTCTTATCTCCAATTAACCACCAGAAAACCGGAAGTAGCACTAAGGCTCAAAGTGGTAGAGTGCTAGGTTAGCTTTTAGTAAAAAGATGGGGTCCCTGAGTACAAGCCCCAATACCCACCCACCCCCAAAAAAGTACTAACAATTATATAATCATAACTCATTGAACTGGTGGCATATTAGGAACCAATAAGCAACACCCCACTTTGTTTTTTCAAAAACATTATTGTGGTTTGTCTCATTACTTTCATTCTGACTTTTTTTTATTATCTCTAAGTAGTTGTACAAAGGAGTCAATGAGCTTTATATGAGTGACAGTCTACCAAATACTAAGACACAGATAAACACATAACCTGTTACAATTCACTTAATTTCTTATTTGCATTTTCCCAACACAGAAACCCCTCCAGAACAGCGGTAACTGTTTCCAGTTTGTCTAATTCTTCAGGTAGCTGGGTTCACTACCTGCCCTTAGGGCTCCCAAAGGCCAGCTCAGAAATGTTTCCCAGGGAGTGAAAGACAAAAATACAGCAGTCAGACAGTCTTACTCATAAAGAGCAGGTAAAGAAAAGTAGGTATTATGAACAAATGTCTCTAGGCCATCATTTCTCAACTTTTAAGTGTGGACGAGGCAATGCTAAGAGCTACATATTTTTGAATAATTTCTCATTGCAACATCCTGTCTTACAAGGCCTCACCTTTAGAAGTTGGAGGCAGAATTTGGACTAGAACTCAATGCTCCTTCCTCCAATTTACCTCTCCTGAAGAATGTGTGCCTCAATGATCAATAAAATCTACTTCCGTGTGTCATCACAAACCATAAAGCAATACACAACCAAGCCTAATAGTGTTTTAAAAAAAATAAAGAAAAACCCTTACAAACCACAACAACATCGCATTTGGAATGACGTGAGAACTTTCTGGACAAAGGTATTCTTTTATACATTCGGCTTTAACCTTTGCAAAAGCATTTTAAACTGCTGCTTCAGGCAAAAGGAAAACATCACTGGCCTGGAAAAGTGAAGGGCGTGCCTTTTTTCTCTAACAACCACCCTGTGGCCATTTCTTCTACACCAGAGGGTCTGCAGTTCACCGACACGACACGACACGTCAAAGGGACAGTCACACTGGGAACACAAATCTGGAGATGGGAAGAGGATAGTGCACTGGGGGTGGGGGGGGGGGAGGAAGGGTTTTTTAATTCAAGGATTTGGGAGGAGATTCCGCCAAGCCGAGCTGGGAGGGCAGCAAATGTCTATGCATTAGGGGCGGGGCACGTCTGAAGACTGCGGAGAAGAAAAGTGTCCTGTTTAAGGTCAGGAGCCCTCCAGCGATGCCCCAGGTGGGTTTCCCTGCTGGGCAAAGAGGGAGGCCCGGGAGGGAGGACGGCACCTGCACGGCCTTTCACCTCCACCACACACACACACACACGCACACACACACGCCACCCAGCCACCCTCCCTCCCGGGGGGCGGGGCGGCCGCTGCCCTCACACAGGAAGTCAGGAAACCCAGGGGGCATAGGAGCCACAACTTCGGGCCCATTTAAACCCGGGGGTGCCCCCCCCCGTCGGCGAGCGGGCTGTCGGCGCCGCCCCCCCCCCCGCGCCCACCTCCCCCGGCGCGGACCCCCTCGCGCTCCGGCCGCACCTCGCGCGCGCGCCGCACGCCGCCCCCCCCCCGCACACGCCCCCGCCCCCACTCCAGGCTCCGCTGCCCTCGCGGGGCACAGCCCGAGCCCTCGAGCGCCTTTGTGCACCGCCGCGCTGACTACCCTGGGTCCGCGGGGGGCCCGCCTCCCAGACACCTTACCGAAGGCAGGCCCCGGGGCCTCGAGGCGGGCAGCTCTCCCTCCTCGCGGCCGCGGAAACACCACAGCGAGCCCGGAGAGCTCCCACAAGGCGGCCGCCGCAGCCCGGCGTCCCCGCAGGCTGGTCTCTGAGGGAGGGTAAGTTCCAGGGCACGTCGGAGCGCGCCGGCGCGGGGGCGGGGCGGGCGCCGGCGGGGGGTGGGGCGGGGCTGGGGTCACGTGGTCGGCGGGGCGGGAGGCTCACGTGACAGCCGGAGTGGGCGCGGAGGCGAGGCGAGGCGGGGCGGGGGGCACGAGGGGCACGAGGCCTTCGGGTGGGCCGGGCGCGCGCCGGGAAGAGGCCTCGGCTTGGGGGGGGGGAGGGGGAGGAAATCGCGGAGTGGGCGGGGCCGGGGAGAGGCGGAGCGGGAAGAGCGCGGGAGCAGCTGGGGGGCACTCGGGCGGCGGTGTGGGCGTCCGCACTTTGTAAACATGTAGTGGGAAGTGTGGTGCAAACGCCGTGAGGGGAAACGAGGGAAGGAGGGCGAGCGAGAAGCCGGCGGAGGGCTGGGGTGTCAGGAATGGAGCCCGGGAAGCGGCGGCGAGGCCGTGGGCCCTGCCCGCCGGGGAGTCACTGCCCGCCAGCCCCACACCGCCCTGGGAGGCTGGAAGCGGCGCCACACGGAGCGCCGAGCCCCTTGGTACGAGGTCTGCGAGCGGCGTGCTGGGGTCGGGCCGCCGGGGCTTGACCTGCTGTGCCTCCTCTGGGGCCCCGCGGCCTGTCCAGTGGGGGCCGCCGCGTCGCCCTCGCCCCAGCCTGCGGCGCGTGCCCGCTGGGCCCCGTCCCCCCCACCCGAAGGTCTCCCCTGGTGGAAGGGTTTGGATGGGACCGAAAGAGCATTGGGAAAGAGACCTGGCTTCTGCCAGGAATTGCCACTTCCCCCGTCGGATTCCAACTGTCAAATGGGAAGATTGACTTAAAGCCTCATTCTTCTAGTTCTAGAATGTGTTGACAGGAAAAACAACCCTTCGGGACATCAGACATATTTATAAACCACTTGTTGATTGGGTTGACTGTGGTGCTCGGATGAAAAGTTAATACAGACCAGAAAAGTGGGGGGGGGGGGGGGGAAGGAAGGAAGCGAGCATATGATTTCAGAGGCGTTCGCTGGAGATGGCTCTCTGTGCTTTTGTTACATACTTAAAAAGGCCACCATGTCTGACTTCCTTTTCACAATTTAAACTTCCAATTGTTCTTCAAGGATGTTTAAAAAAAAAAATCCACTGAGGTGTTGGCAAGGCTTTCAACGTAGTAAGCTGTGGCTCAGAACCTTATTAACTAGTGGGGGCTAACATTTTTAAATATCCTCCTCTAAGATGCTTAAAATGAGATTTTTTTTTTAATAACCTTGAAGCTGAGCATCAGTGGCTCAGCTCACCTCTAATCCTAGCTAGACAGGAGGCTGAGATCTAAGGATCCCGGTACTAAGCTGGCCAGGCCAGAAAAGTCCACAACATTCATATCTCCAGCTAATCAGCAAAAAGCAGTAAATGGAGGTGTAATTCTCAAGTAACAGCTCCTCCATTTAGCAAAAAAAACTAAAGGATAGTTTCAGCCCCAGTTCCAGCACAAAAACCTTGAGACTATACAAACATTCTTTTTTTTGGAGGGGGGGGGGGGTCCGGTCGTGGGGACTGAACTCTGGGCCTGGGCGCTGTCCCTCAGCTCTTCAGCTCAAGGCTAGCACTCTACCACCTGAGCCACAGCGCCACTTCCGGCTTTTTTCTTTTTTGCTTAATGTGGTGCTGAGGAATCGAACCCAGGGCCTCAGGCATGCAAGGCAAGCACTCTACCACTGAGCCATCTTCCCAGCCCCTATACAAACATTCTTATACTTAGCCTACTCCCTTTCCTTGGCTTTCACCGTCCTGTCTCCTTCAGTTTCTAGTATGTTCCCTTTTCCATGCCTTTGTTCAGCATGTACAAGTATGCCTTTGTTCAGCCTACAGAGTATTGCTGCTGTAAGCTTCTGAAGCTATTTTCCATAGAATCCCCTGAAATCTCTAAAATCAAAACAAGGACAGTCTCAAAAAGGAAACTGTGCCCTGATAAGAATGTGCTGATAACTTTCTCTTCCCTACTTCCCAAACCTGAATAGGGCACCCTTAGTTTCTGCAAGCCATAGAAACCCAACAGTTTGCATACACTTGCAACTCCACTTGTAACTCCACTTCCTATTTCACAACCTAATCTCAGATGATACCACAGTGTCCACAGTATGCTGATCACCAGCAACAGCAGATGGAGTCAGATAAAAAGAGCTCTCTTGCTAGTGTGTGTTTTAAAAGGACCTGATGGAGAGTTACGAAATCATATGCAACATTGCCTCTAGTTGGTTTTTAAATAACACTTGTAGCATATGTCTGGCACCCATGCTCAGGATCTCAACAGATCATTTTCAGGATTGTGACATTTAACTGGCTTCTTAGGAAGTAGCAGAGAGTTCCAGCATGTAGAACTTAAATGTAAGTTTCACACTAGGCAGAGATTTTAGTCTGATCTGTTTGTGTAACATATCCCAAGTTCTTAAAAGCTCTTGGCACACCTTAAATGCATCAGAAGTTCTTTTGAATGTATTTTTCAGTGAAAATGAGCTCTGAATTGCTGAATTAAACTTGTCCTAATTTCTTCCAATTCTTTAATAGGTAACCTACTTTCATTGTATATTTATTCCTCACTGAAAAGACTTTAAATTTATGTCTGGCATCACTACTTTGGCTGAGCTACTAGAAACAGGAATTTGGCAACATTTATCAAAATTACAAATGCATTTATACTTGGAACCTCCAATTTCACTTCTAGGGATTTATCCCAAAGATATCATTCCACACACAAGAAAGATACAGTATTTCTGATAGTGCCATTGCTTGAATAAGTGTTTTAAAGGCTTGGGCCCAGGATGGTCACATAGGAATATGATGGAACTAGTAGAAGGTGTTCAGGTCATTGGGAACAGGTGACTTTGAAGGAAATTGTGGGACCCCAGTCCCTTTATCTTTCTCATCTTGGCCATGAGGTGAGCAGTTTAGCTCCATTACATACTCCTACCATAATATGCACCCTGACTGCAGTTCCTACACAACAGGACCAATGAATCAAGAACAGAATCCAAAATACCTGTGAGCCAAAGTAGGGCTGGTATTAATGGAAAAAGAATGCATATAATATTATTGAAAATAGTAAAATACTGGAATAACATAAATCAGTAGGGCACTTTTTTAATTTTGGTAGAGACAGACATTGAATTATACAGCTGTTAACAAAAAATATAAAGAAAGAGGAAAGAAGAAAGGAAAAGAAAAGAACTTTTTTTAAATTGTGCCATTCTGGATGCTATCACTGAGCATTTTTACTCAAGGCTAGTGTTCTACCACTTAAGCCACAGTCCCACTTCCAGCTTTTTGATGGCTAATTGGAGGTAAGAGTCTCATAGACTCACCTGCCCAGGCTGACTTGGAATCTTCCCAGTAGCTAGACTTACAAGTGTGAGCTACCAGTTCCTGACTGAATTCTTTGTTTTTTAATATTAAGATTTCTATGGTTCCCTTAAGTAAAGAAGCAGAAAAATGTACCTTCTGTATGTGTTAAACTAGGACAAACTAACTGTTGGGGTATGTGTACTCAGTAGATGGTAGATACAGGAGATGGACTTTTCAGTGCATTCATAGTTAAACTTCTTGATGTTTAAACTATGAGAACAATTTATCCAAAAAGTTTACATTAAAATATTTAAATTGGTGTGGTATCTTTATTTTATTATTAAAACATTTAAATTCCTCCTATTTTAAATTTACTTGATTAGAATAATTGTATCAGACAATCTAGTACATGTCAAGCAAACTTTTAAAAATCTTTTAAATTTAAAAGCAACTTATTTTTCTTAAGAACGAATAATCCCTGTTTCTGACTAATAATTTAAGGTCTAGGTATCACAGTTAGAGGCTTATATGTATCTTATCAAATGTCTGTTGCCATTTTTTATTTATTTATATGTAATTATTTGCTTATTTTTTGCAGTGCTGGAGAGTTCCACATAGGGCCTCATGCATGTTAGGCAAGTCCTCTAACACTAAGCCCCAGGTTCTGTAAATTTTCAAAAGTAATTTTCTTATAGTAGGTCCTAAACAAGTTTTAAGGATCTTTGGATCTTCTGTTTTAAACAATAAAATGGGAATTTCACAAACCATTGTTTTGTTAAGGTCAAGAAAAATATGTGTTGGAATAAACATTAAAGATATGTGTAGCCGGGCGCCGGTGGCTCACGCCTGTAATCCTAGATACTCGGGAGGCTGAGATCTGAGGATCATGGTTCAAAGCCAGCCCAGGCAGGAAAGGCTGTGAGACTCTTGTCTCCAATAAACCACTAGAAAACCGGAAGTGGCCCTGTGGCTCAAGCGGTAGAGTGCTTGCCTTGAGCTGAAGAGCGCAGGGACAGCGCCCAAGCCCAGAGTTTAAGCCCAACAACCGACAAAAAAATAAATAAATTAAAATTAAAAAATAAAGATATATGTTTCTGTGTGCATTTGTGCACTCACTTTGTAATGTCAATGGCCTCTTGTCTCCATGGGTTAGACATATGCCCTGTAAATGATTTTTGCCTTTATCTTTTACTGTTTCGTTATACTTTTATGTGTGCTTAATTTCCAGAAGTTTCAAAGAGAATTATGGTTATAACTGCAATAGTGATCAAATTTACAGAACACCATCTCTCTAGAGATTATTAATATTTTCTTATGAGATCTCACTGTTTTTACTATGTAAACTTACATGAGCTGCTTTGTAAATTGATACCTACAGCTTTATTTCCAAAATTATCTACTCTGGTAGCACACACCTATAATCCTAGAACTCAGAAGGATAAGGCAGAAGGACCATGAATTTAAGGCCAGCCTAAGTTGTATAGCAACTTCTAGGCCACCCTGGGCTACATAGTGTGAGTGTCTGAGAGAGAGAGAAAGAGAGAGAGAAAAGTTAGTAATTGGACTTCAAATTTATATGTGATCAGCCAATCAAAAGTTCAGGTATATAATTAAAGTATATAAGAAATTATAATTAAACTAATTTATTCTGGTCATAGCCTTTAAATTAAAAATGAACTCAGTTTACACATCTCAGATACAACCATTAGGTAGTCATTGAAAATTCATCATTTAAGCCTACTTACACTGCACATAAAACATTCATTATTTGTCACACTTAGGTCAAAGTAGTACAAAATTTCTATTTGAAACAGCTAAAATAGTGGCGCTGTGGCTCAAGTGGTAGAGCGCTCGCCTTGAGCTGAAAAGCTGATGGACAGTGCTCAGGCCCAGAGTTCAAGCCCCACGACCGACAAAAAAAAAAAAAAAGAAAAAGAAACAGCTAAAATAGAAATCGTATTTTTTGAGATTCCTTAATATCAAAAACAAAGCAAATAATTTGCTTTCTCCAGTTCCAGTCAATATGTATTGAAGGTCTTGATGAGTGACTTTGAGTTATATCACATTTGAATGGATGATATGCAAATTTGCATAATTTAGTATAGTAGATAAAACTTCCAAATAAGTCACATTATTAAAATCCCTATGAGCCAGACACAAGTGGCTTACACCTGTAGTCCTACCTTCTTAGGAAGCTGAGATCTGAGGACATGGTTTGAAGCCAGCCTAAACAGGAAAGTCTGTGAGACTCTTATCTCCAATTCACCACTAGAAAACCAGAAGTGGCATTTGTGCCTCAAAGTGGTAGAGCACTTGCCTTGAGCAAAAGAATTCAGAAACAGTGCCCAGGCCTTGATTTTAAGCCCCGTGACTTATAAATAAAAAAATAAAATCTTTTTGATTAGTCTACCACACTCGGTAGAGTGTGAAATGAATAACATATATCAGCACATTCTTATCAGGTCACAATTTCCTTTGTTGCAACTGCCCTTGGTTTGGTTTTAGAAAGCAATCATAATGGGAATATATAGGAATAGACTCAAAGGCATCATCTAAAATACTGCCAGAAGCAAAACTGGGCAGTAAATGATAAAGCTGAAATTCTATGGAGATTTTTCAACCCCTAATAAGAGGATAATTTGGTAGAAAGTAGTGTAAGATCAACTTTTTAACAGACTTATTCAGATCCCAGATGAGAATATACTCCTTTTTAATTTGGGTTCTTCCAGAAGCTGACTTTGAGGCAAGAATTAGAATGCAAGAGTTTTTTCTAGAATGAGGAAGAGAGGTAGGAAGTAGGTAGCCAATAAGGGATACATAATTAAGCCATTCAAGACAACTAGAGCTAATCCTGAGAACAGAGAGGAATTTTAAACAAAAAATGTAGCAGTCTAAGGTCAAATATAAATTTGACTTTGTGAGATTTTCAATCTATATAGTATGCGGTAAACCAGTATCCTAGAGATGCTAAATGACTCCTCCAACTCCACAGTAACCTCTGCTACTATATTTTTTCTAGGGTTTGAACTCAGAGCCTAGGCACTGTTTCTGAGCCTTGTTACTCAATGCTGGCATTCTACCACTTGAGCCACAGTTCCATTGCTGGCTTTTTACTGGTTAATTAGAGATAAGAGTCTTATAGACTTTTCTGTCTGGGCTGACTTCAAACCTCAGTCCTCAGATCTCAGCCTCTTGAGTAGCTAAAATTACAGATATCAGCCGCCAGTGCCTGGCATTCCTCTGAAATATTTAACTGACGAGGTTTATACTGTATGCAAGTTATATACCTCCACTTCACCCTGATACTTGAGTATAATGATGGCTTAAGGAATCCATTTCAGGTAACTTTCTCAGTTCTATACTTAAAAAGAAACAGAATGATATTAAAAAAAAATAGAATAGAGCTGAGTATGGTGATCCCAGCACCCAGAACCCTAAGACAGGAATATCACAAGTCCAAGGCCAGTCTGCTCTACAAAGAGAGACTGTCTCAAAAAAAAAAAAGAAAAAAAGGAAGTAAAGAAATTAGAAAATATACACTGTTACCTTTATTGCTACATGAAACATAACTTTTTCATTTCCCAGTATCAATTCAAATGTGATAATACAACTACAAAACTGTAAGTCGTACCATCTAACTACAGTTAGAACCAAAAAGTAACAAAAGAAGGAAAAGAAAGTGAGGCAAAGGTTGGCACCCCAGCGGAACAGAGTTCATGCACAAAACTTGTACTTAATTCAAAATTCTGATGAGTTCAGTAAGCTGAACTCATTTGGTCTACCACCATCTCTCCATCCACTCTCCACCCCTCTTTCATGCTGTGTCCAAAAGGCTCATTACTAGGAATTATACCAACTCGGCTTCCCTGCTTCCTTCCTTTCTTTTCATTGGGAGGCATTGACAAGAAGCAGAGGTAAGAGGACAGATGACCTTGCCAAGGTCCTAGAAATAGCTGCTTACCTCCACCAAAGCAGTTCCTTCCCACTGTGCAGTCCCTCCAGGCTCTCTAGTACTGTTCTTTCCTCTTCTACCCAAAGACATAAAAGTGGAAGTGGGCCTTGACTCTACAAGTCTCAGGGTGCCTCACCATCCCCTTTGTTTCCCTTAACCTTGCTCACCCCTCTGTTAGCAGCCCCTTCCTTAAGTTCATTTGCAATAAATTTACTTGAGTGAACATTTTTCTGACAAAAAAATCCCAACTGATGACAGTTAACTGTTTTCCTAACAAAGAGCAGTTTCGAAACATGTCAGATCTTTGGTAAGTGTTTATACAAGTGAAATCCGAAGGATTCTAGGGAACAACTCAGCAAAACAAAATAGCCAAGCAAGGCACTGGTGTCATGCTTGTAATCCTAATAGCCAAGCAAGGCACTGGTGTCATGCTTGTAATCCTAGCTACTTCGGAGGCTGAGAACAAGAATATCAAAATTTAAGGCCAAGCCAGGGAGAAGCTTGTGAGATCTCAACCCATACCTAACATCCCAAACTACACAGTGCTCTAATATTGGGAGGAACTCAGTACCAGGCCATTCTGGGCAAAAAAGTCCATGCTGGACACGGTGACTCTGGTAACATCAAGAAACCTAAACATAGACAGATCATTGCTATCCATCCACTCAGAGTATGTAAATGAAGAGCAAGTATGTAGGTTTGTAGGAATCACTCAGTCCTGATTGGTTGATTGCAGATCACAGCTCTTTGGTCTGTAGAATGGTTTGTTGTTGTCCTTGTTGTTTTTAACAGTATGGGGAAAGTTTTTTGTTTTTGTTTTTGTTTTTTTTTTAAATTTTATTTTATTTTATTTGAGAACATACTGTACAGAGGGGTTACAATTACATGGGCAGGATAATGCATACATTTCTTACCAAGCATTGCAGCCTCCTCCTTTGTTTACCCTTCACCTCCCTTCCCAGCCTCCCCCCTCCCTCCCACCCAATCATACCCCCCCACCCCCCCACCCCCCCCCCCCCGACATTGTAAAGCTGGTTTTGACATGACATTTTGTACTTCTCATTGTTGCAACAGGTCCACCTGAATCCTTAAACGACTTGTTTGTCCCCATCTCCTCCACATGTTATACTGACATCAAATATAGTGAAAGCGGGGGTTACACTGTGGGGGAGGGACATACAAAGCAACAAAGAAATAATCTTATAAATGCGTTAGAAATACATGCATGAAAGAAACAAAAACATTAAAATACATATTTGAGGTTTCGTTTTCCTAACATCACATTATCTGACTTTTTCCGCTTGACTCATACCTATACTAGATATTGCAAATAAGGGAAACCATGGGACCTATGTTTCTTTGGGCCTGGCTTACTTCACTTAATATAATTTTTTCCAAGCCTTTCCATTTCCTAACAAATGGGGCAATGTCATTCTTTCTGATGGAGGCATAGAATTCCATTGTGTATATATACCACATCTTCTTGATCCATTCATCTACTGAGGGGCATCTGGGTTGGTTCCATGTCTTAGCTATGGTAAATAATGCTGCAATAAACATAGTTGTGCTGGTAGCTTTAGTGTGGCCTTGTTTGTGATCATTTGGGTAAATGCCCAAAAGTGGGATTGCTGGGTCATTGGGGAGCTCTATGTGGAGTCTTTTGAGGAACCTCCATACTGCTTTCCAAAGTGGTTGAACAAGTTTACATTCCCACCAACAATGAAGTAAGGTTCCTTTCTGTCCACATCCAGTATGGGGAAAGTTTTTAATCTTGCATTCATTTAGCTGTGCCAGTTCTTAGAAAGGATCCTAATATTTTTCCAAATCTAGTTCAGACATAAAATCAACCCCCTCCTAGTAAATTGTTCTCAAGGGAATGAATTATTCTCAAGGGCTGCCATTCTTTTCTAAGAGATTGTTGTTACTGTAACAAATCATAACAGATATAATGATCCTTATACAGTAATAATGATCCTTCCTTTGACAAAGATAGAGATAATGGAATGATCTCCCCTTTTGCAAGGATGTGGATTGCAGTGGGGTACCATATGAACCATTTACTGGAGAATGAAAAGTGGGAAGATCAAACACCTCAGTAAGTTCTGCCTCCCATTTGCCAAGAATTCAGTCAATCATGTTCCCAAGGGTGGGGGTGGGGGCATATTAGTCTAGACATAGTTTGGAAGCCTGGTATTTAATTTTTAGGTGAAAGTTTGGTGAGATTATGGCGGCAAAGATGCATACTCAGATGAGGTTAGATTAAATTAATCTAAAATAGTTGAAGGAATACTAGGGATGAAGAAAGAAGAATCTCTGTGGGTTGCATGTGTACATAGGGAAGTTTGGTATAGTGTGTCTCCTCTCACAACAAAGTCCCCTGTAAGAATTTAATAAACTGTGGGCCAGTATGTAGGTAATGTTCAGAAGATAGCTATTAGTGCTCTTACAGTTTTTTAAACTATAGCACATGGGACTGTTGCATATAGGCCCAGAAAGCATTATAGGTGAGTTTTCAGATGACATTAGGCATATTAGCTGTGAGGACAGAGATAAACTCAGTAGGTAACCTCCTTAGATATATAAAACATAGGGATTGAAAAGAAATTGGTTAGAAATATAATATGCCTAGGAAACCATTATCCCTTGAGAAAGAATTAAAAGAATTAAAGGTAGAGGCTGGGAAGGTGGCTCAGTGGTAGAGCACTTGCCTTGCATGCCTGAGGCCCTGGGTTTGATTCCTCAGCACCACAGAAGCAAAAAAGAAAAAAGCCGGAAGTGGCGCTGTGGCTCAAGTGGTAGAGTGCTAGCCTTGAGCTGAAGAGCTGAGGGACAGTGCCCAGGCCCAGAGTTCAGGCTCCACGACTGGTCCCACAAAAAAAAAAAAAAAGAATTAAAGGTAAGGCATGATTGATCCAGCAGTCAGGCTGCTCATAGGAAACTGCAATACGAGAGCTGAATGATAGTGATGTCCCTCCATGAATAGGGAATGGTGTGGGTAGTATTAAAGAACCCCAAAAGAAGCAGAAAGGGACATGAGATTTTTTTTCCTGGCCTTGTCCAAGAGTTTAGGTTCATTGTCTATCTCAACTATCATCTGTCTTCTTGTCCTAGTTGTCTGGTTTCTGGTCAACTTGATCTTAGTATCATGATGAGATCAGGAGTCCACGGGGCAGGTAAACCAAGAGCTTATTTTAAGTGACAGATACAAATCGGTGAGTAGCCACCATTGAATGTAGTTGTACATAGGGTAGTTAAGAGTATCTAATAAGCCAGGTACTCATGGCTCACACCTTAATGCTAGCTAATCAGGAGGCTGAGATCTGAGGATTGAGATTCAAAGCCAACCGAGGCAGCAAAATCTGCGAGACTCTCATCTCCAATTAACTAGGAAAAAGCCAGAAGTGGAACAGTAGCTCAAGTGGTAGAGCCAGCCTTGAGCGAAAGTAACCAAGAGAGAACACCAGACCCTGCATTTAACCCCCGGTACTGGTACACAGACACAGATACACACACACACACACACACACACAGACCCACAGACATACACAGACACTCTCTCTCTCACTCTCTCTCTCTTTCTCTCTCTCTCTTTTGGGGCAAGAAGGAATCCTTGAGCTAGTATCTTTTTTCAATAGACATAATGTCAATCTTAAGACCTAAAGTTGTGAGAGTGGTCTTTACCTCCTGGGAGCACATCACTGACAACTTTAACAACGTATTATGGTTTAGGATGTTAATTAGCTCCTGGTAGTGACGAGGGAGTTCTCATGTTAACAGGAAAGATATACTTTGCCCTTGGTTTCAGTCCCTGGTCAGTTGAGTTCCATGGTCAGTTGGAACAAGGCAAAAGATGATGTGATTGTAGGAACACAAAATTGAGCCAAAGGGCTCACCTCATGGTAGGCAGGAAACAAAAAAGAGAGGAAAACAGTTCCCCCTACGAGGGCACACCCAAAATGACCTTACTTCCTTCTCCTAGCCCCCACCACCTCCCAGAAGCAGCATATGCTGGGAAGTAATCGTTTATCAAATGGCTCCTTATGGGCCATTTCAGCTCAAAACTATACTTGTGTCCTTTCACAGAACATAGGCTAGAGAAGTTCTTTGTCCAGGTTTGTTGTCACAGTGGTGTGATCTCAAAAGGATATGAGTTATGTTTTCTTGGAAGACTGGGACAATGTTTAAGAACTAAGAGAAGGCCCTCAGGCTGACTAAATGTCGTAACTAACTTTTGCCCACTAGCTTTTATTATTCCATTGATTCATTTCACTAAGATAGGAGATGATAAACACAATGGGAATGCAGATCATCTAGATTTTATAAACATTTTGAACAATTGTCCTATAAAATGAGTCACTTAGTCACTATAAAGTTCCTGATCAAGGAACTATTAAGGCCTTAGGTATTGCATGGCCATAGCCTAGACGCAGAGGAAAGCTCAAGCCCAATGTAAAAACATACAAAGCCCAATACATATGCAATGTATATTTATATCCTCAAAAGGCGAGAAGTTGGATAAAGTCTAATTGCTAGACTTTGAAAGGACCAGCTGACAAGCAAAAGTAACTCATAGAAGTATGAAATAACTTTCCAGGGTTATAGTATAGACATTTTTTTCTTTTTTAAAAAATTTTATTTTCTTGTAAAGATGCTATACAGAGAGGTTATAGTTACATCAATAAGGGAATGAGCACATTTCTTGTGGGACTCTTTTTTTTTTTTCTTTTCTTTGAGACAGGGTTTCTTATTTGGTCAATTCATTTAAGACAGGATCTGTTACTTCCAACTTACCATCCTCTTGCCTCCATATCCTGAGTGCTAGAATTACAAGCAGTGGGTGCGGACTTCTACTAAAGTTGCTTTCCTCCTGGCAATCTTGTCAATATTACAGCCAGTTAAGTCAGAAATAAAGGGTAAGATACACACACACACACATCAACAGTAATAAGTTTTCTTTTTCAAGGTTGACTGGGAGGGCAAGGCCCTGATTTGAGCCCATCTCTATTTGCCAGGCATCATCACATATGCTTGTAATCCCAGCATTGGAAAAGCAGAGGCAGAAGAATCATGAATTTTCAAAACAAGCCTAGGTTATATAGTAATATCCTGTCTCAACCAAAAATAAAGACAAACAACAAAATAAAAAAGATGTCTCATTATCAAAGAGACAGGCCTGCTTTCCCCCATTTCTCTCTCCTGGCTGTGGAAGAAGTGGCTTCAGTCTTTATTGGCTAGTGGCTAAGTCTGGAGTTAAGGCAGCAGGAGAGATGTGAATGCAGCCACTTGGGCAGTAGCTTTGCTTTCTTCCATCTGGGCAGAGGTGTGACCTTGGACTTTAGTGGTAATAATAATTCTTCAAGCTGGAATGGCAACCAAGAGGACAAAGACATGGGCCTTTTTTTTATTTTTTACTATTAGCCTCAGAAAGTTAAAATTCTCTGCTTCCAGAGTATGCTAAAGTCATGTGCTACATCTCTATTGTCTGTATAGAGGTTAGCAGTCTGAGCCTTAGCTTGGAGGCACATTCTGGGGAGGACATAGAGTTCAGCTTGCTCTGCAGATCTGGGTTCAGAAAAGGCCCAGTCTATAATCAAGGGAAACTATACAATATCTAGTTTGGGCCAGGCACTGGTGGCTCACTCCTGTAATCCTAGCTACTCAGGAGGTTGAGATCACAGAGCTGAGGATCACAGTTTAAAGCCAGCCCAGCTAGGAATGTCTGTGAGACCCTTATCTTCAATTAACCATTAGAAAACCAGAACTGGCACAGTGGCTCAAAGTGGTTAAGCAGGGCTGGGAAGGTGGCTCAGTGGTAGAGCGCTTGCCTTGCATGCATGAGGCCCTGGGTTCAATTCCTCCCTCAGCACCACATAAGCAAAAAGAAAAAAGCCGGAAGTGGCACTGTGGCTCAAGTGGTAGAGGCTAATCTTGAGCTGAAGAGCTGAGGGACAGCGCCCAGGCCCAGAGTTCAGGTCCCACGACTGGACCCAAAAAAAAAAAAAAGTGATGGGCTGGGAAGTTGGCTCAGTAGTAGAGTGCTTGCCTCACATGCATGAGGCCCTGGGTTCGATTCCTCAGCACCACATAAGCAGAAAAAAGCTGGAAGTGGCACTGTGGCTCAAGTGGTAAAGCGCTAGCCTTGAGCTGAAGAGCTGAGGGACAGCGCCCAGGCCCAGAGTTCAGCCCCCACGACCGACCAAAAAAAAAAAAAGTGGTTAAGCACTAGTCTTTTTTTTTTTTAAATTGTGAAAATACCATACAGAGAGGTTACAATTACATGAACAAGGTAATGAACACATTTCTTTTTTTTGGGGGGGGGGGGTTCTGGTTGTGGGGCCTGAACTCTGGGCCTGGCGCTGTCCCTCAGCTCTTCAGCTCAAGGCTAGTGCTCTACCACTTGAGCCACAGTGCCACTTCCGGCTTTTTTCTTTTTTGCTTATGTGGTGGTGGAGGAATTGAACCCAGGGCCTCAGGCATGCAAGGCAAGCGCTCTACCACTGAGCCACCTTCCCAACCCCAGAACACATTTCTTATCAAGCGTTGTTGCTTCCTCCTTTGTTTCCCCTTCCCATCCCTTCCCATCCACTCCACCAAAGTGGTAAAGTTGGTTTTTCGACATAATGTCTTGTACATCTCATTGTTGCGATGGGTCCATCCCTAGTTAAACAATTTGTTTTTTCCCTTCCCCTCTACAAAGTATACCAACATCAAATACAGTGAAAACAGGGCTTATACCATGGGGGAGGGCAAGCACTAGTCTTGAGCAAAAGAGCACAGGGACAGCTCCCAGGCCCTGAGTTCAAGCCCTATGACCAAGAAAAAAAAATCCAATATGGCCATGACCACTGGCTACTTAGTCCTAATTGGTTGATTAGAGATCATAACTGATCAGAAAGCTTTCTGAGTGGCAAAATGAGACTTACATGTGTAAGGGCTATTCACCTTATCAGATAACATGGGAACATGTCTGAAAAGGGCTGAAAAAATCCAGTTTGTAGTTCTTCCAGGAATACAAAATACATGTGACAGCCACCTCCCCATTAACAAATGGCTACTGGGTTCCATTCTGACTATAGCACCAGTCAGACTTTTGGCACCCTTTCTGGAGACTCAGCTTTTCACGCCTACATCCTAAGGCCAAACAAAAACAAAAAGAGAAAACAATTATATAAAAAATCAGCAGCAGCCTGCATGGTGGCACATGTTTGTAATTTCAACACTCAGAAGGGTAAGGTAATGGGATTACAAGTTTGAACTCAGCCTGGGCTACAGAGCAAGACCCTATCTCAAAATATAAAGCAAAGCAAAACAACCCAAAACAAACAACAAACAAAAATGAAGGGCTCAGGACCTACTCAGTTTAAAAAATTTAGTGACAGCATTTTAATAAGCCTTGAGGTCACTGAATTTTTTTGTAATGTCCAGTTTGATGACTCACTATGTTTCTGAGGAGCTGAGGCTTTAGGGTAATCCTCCCAGAAGGTTCTGGAAACCTGCCCAGAATGGGATACTAAAAGTAAAAATAGAGGCTTCGTAGGAACTCCTTCTGCTCTCACTGAGGGCTCTATTGACTCAAAGAGAGTGAGGACAGGACTGAACGTCTTATCACCATAGGTGGGTTGTGACAAAAGGTAGTTTGCATAAACATCGGCACTCATAAAACCAGCTCTCTCACCCCCAAAGTAATGCTAGCTAATACTTAAGGTATTATACAATTCATTTTCTCAAATTAGAACTTCCAGATTTTAAAAAAATTACTACTGTTTTTTACCTCAACTTTGATATTATTCATTTTAATTTCTTTTTGCAGTATTGAGATTTGAACTCAGGGCTTAGCTCAAGCCACATCACCATTTCCAGTTTTCTGGTAGTTAATTGGAGATAAGAGGCTCAAACCCAGGCTGGCTTTGAGCTTCAGTCCTCAGATCTCAGCCTCCTGAGTAGCTAGGATTACAGGTGTGAGCCACCAGTGCCGGCTCATCTTTTTTCTTTTTTTTTTTACATAAAATTTATTCTGTCTGGAACTTGCTGATGTTACTTACTGCATTTTTAGATGGAAATGGATAAATGAGGGGCATAATTCAAGTGGCAGACTACCACCAGAAATCCGGAAGTGGCACTGTGGCTCAAGTGGTAGAGCGCTAGCTTTGAGTAAAGAACTGAAGGACAGCGTCCAAGACCAGAGTTCAAGCCCCCGACCGACAAAAAAAAAAAAAAGATGAGTTAGATGTTAGTTGTCAAGCTATGTAGTTTAGTCCAAAAAAAGATTTACCTTTCTTTAAGTCAACTTTGCTTATTGAAGAAATTTACTTACTAAAACTAGCGAAAGTTTTTGGAAGGGAAAGAAGTCAAACTTCTAGGGAACACTGGACTAATCTGTTGATATTATCATAACAGAATTTAGGTAGCTGTCATGGCAACCTTAATCTAATCCTCCATTAATGTCTTGGAACACCCAGGCACCCCAGGAAACGAGGAGGGTGATTCAGCAGGTGGCACACTGCTCTCCCCATGAGTCAGAAAAATACCAGTGCTCTCACTCAGCCTTGCTAGAAGGCACCATTGTAGGAAACAAAATGCAGCCACTATGCAATCTGTGAGAGTTTCCACAGGAACAAAGTGTCAGCTTCATTCATTGGTCATAAATTTGATATTCTCATTCACTCTTGTCATTAATTTGATAGCCCTTGCTATTGAGATAAAATCTAATATGTCCTAATTTTTCTTTATTTTTGTCTTTATTTTTCTTATGTTTGTCTTTTAGGAAAATCACCATCATATTCGTCACTTGTCTGGGGGTTGAAAGGTCAATGAGAATGTGAAACTGACAGCTCTGTTCTATTGCCTTGGTCTTACTTGAAGACGTTGAAAGTACTCGCTGACACATGAGCTCTGTTGTTTATTTTCTGGCATAACATCAGAGGAGCTGGAATTTGTCAGGTGTACCAAATTCAAATCTTTGGTTATAAATTCCTATCTTTTGCACATTCCATAAGATCTGTGGGATCAAAGTGAACTTTGGATTCTGAAACAACTTTTGAATATCCACGGTGTGCTAAACTTGAACATCTTATTTAAAATAAAGGAATACAAATGGGCTGCTCTGAAAAAGTACCATAATTGTTCTTATCATACAAAATTTATCATTTTGTTGCATTTGAGTAACTTTTTGTACTATTTTGTGCGTGTGTGTGTGTGTGTGTGTGTGTGTGTATGCACGTGCATGTGTATGCAGTGAGAGAGAATTCTGTTTATATAGATACATGTTAAATCCTATTTACATTGGGGAAAATATATGAAAGAAAAAGAGAATTTGTTGAATATGAAAGAAATTGAAGGAAAGAAAAATCCTCATTCTTGATTTTGAAAAATTGTATCAGCTCTACATCTAAGCATATAGCTTTATTAACATGTGTGTGTGTCTGTGTCTGTGTAATGGCATGTATGCCAATACTGGGGCGTGAACTTAATGTCTGGGCACTGTCGCTTAGCTCTTTCACTTGAAGACTAGCATTGTACCACCATTGAACCACAGCTTCACTTCCAGCTTTTCAGTGGTTAATTGGAGATGAGAGTTTCACAGGGTTTTCTGCCTGGACTGGCTTTAAACCTCATTCCTCAGATCTCAGCATCCTGAGTAGCTAGGATTACAGGTGTGAGCCACCAGCACCTAGCAAACAATTGAATTTTTAACCCTCGTTCATCAACAGCTGTTAATATTAAAATGTCTGCTAATGTAATTTCTCGCAGCTTCACACAAACTAGCTTGCTGCCTGTTTTCCAGTCTTTTATGAATAAAATCTTTTCCTGATACTGTTTCCCTATGGCAATCTGAACTATAGAGAATTTTATTTCACTTTTACTTAAACGGTTAACTTTTTTTTAAGGGAGGGAAGGGGGTTTTATTCCCTTTCCTAATGAGCTTCTCTTAAATGACAAAGCCTCTAGAACCTGTCTCCTTAGTGGCTAACAACTGTATTTTTTTTCTCATATTAATCAATCTGTTGAAATGAGATTACATACTCTCTGTCAAACTGGTTCCACTTCATTTCAGTGACCTTCGTTCTGTGTGTTTGCTCTATCCACTGGCTGAGAGAAAATATTATGTCTGACTCTATAAAGAGGATTTGGTTTGATTAAAATCTGTTCTCTGGTACTTATTTTTCAAACCTTTAGACATAGGTTTCATGTTTACATAAGTTCATTCTGTCTTCAAAAATTTTGTGTACATATTTGTAACCTTTTTAAAATGGAAGGGATTTTGCTGCAGGGAAGGGGCTACTGAAAGAAATTTCTATTAAAGAAGTTAAAGAACTGAGCATACCAGTGATCCTATCACTTCAGCAGCTGGGGCAGGAGGATTACTAGTTTGAGAGCAGCCTGGGCTACATTGTCAGACCTTGCCTTAAAATACTAACAACAACAACAACAATAATAATAATAGTAAGGACATGATATTCTTTACTTGATGGTACTTTGTAACTTCTTAGCTACTGTAGGTGGGAAGAGAGGCATTTCTTGAGGGGATTCAGGCCTTCCAAATGAACATTCTAGCTGTTACTAGCTAGCGGTACCATCTTGGACAAGTGTCACCTTGGATATTACCTCTCCTGGCTTCAGTGTCTTCCTCTGACAAATGGGGTGTTGGCTTAGATGATTCTAAGAGCCTATTCAGTCCCAATATTCCCTCTTAGGGGGGACCTATTCCCTCTTAGGAGGACCTGTGAGGACCTCCAAAGTAAGCAGGAAAAGTAAATCATTTTTGTTTTTTAACTTATACTTACAAAAAATCAATTTGTTCAGGGTACTGGTGGCTCACACCTGCAGTCCGAGCTACTTGGGATGCTGAGATCTGAGTGTCAAGATTTGAAGCCAGTCTAGGCAGAAATGTTTATGAGACTCTTATGTCCAACTAACCAGCAAAAAAAAAAAAAAAAAACAGAAATGGAGATATGGCTCAAGCAGTAGAGTGCCAGTCTCAAGTGAAAAAAACAAGTGAGAAAGAAGGCCCTGAGTTCAAGTCCCAATGCTGGCGCACACACACACACACACACACACACACACACACACACACACACAATAAATAAGCTGTTTGTTAACATATAATAGTACTTAACCCTATTCATTCTCAAAAATATTTTTCTCTTGAAATATCTTTAAGAAGCTTATCTTTTTTAAAGCTGCTTATTTTGAACCCTGCGGCTTCCACTCAGCCACACTCTAGGACTCTAACATACCCTTTACCTTGTTCCCCTTGGAGCTGGTAATGTAGCTTAATGATAGAATGCTTGCCTAATATGTACCTGAATGAATGAATTATAAAACAGTCCTTGAATAGGGAAAGGAACTACTGTTATCCCCATGTTTTGAATAGAAAAACTCAGGAAAGTTCCTTAGATGGTGAAGTGGTCTTAGTAGCAGTTGAATCCAATGTACTGGTCTTAAAGCCTGGCTTTGGGTACTAATTCACCAGTCTGGAATGAAAATAGTTCAGTTGATCTACCTTCATTTCAAAACCAGGCAGCCTATATTAATGTTTCCCTCTTGCCCTTGATCTAATTGTATCTGGAAGAAAAATTACATGCAGAACTTTCAGCAATTCAGGAAATGGCTGTAGAATCAATTTGAATTCCATCTAGTTAAACACTCTAATGAAATCATTTTAAGAGAAGAGTCTGGAACAGCACTATTCAGAGGAACCATGGTGTCTCCCACACAGTGAGCTAGGTTACTTTGTTCCCCTGTTATTGCATAGTATAAAGGATAGACTTATAACATCATATATAGTAATAAAATGAGCTCTGGCTTAAATAAAGGAAGAGAATCCATTTGCTGCAGTAACATCAACTTTGATTTTATTTCCCTAGCAGAGAAAAATATGTCACTTACCTTTCTTGCTCTTGCTAGTTTCCCCTCCATGTTGCTGTCTAAAGGCTGAGTATATAATAATTTGGATGGAGAAGAATGCTACACACACCGAAAGCCTTTTCCTGAGCAGAGCTTCTTAGTTTTCTATGTACATAGGGTTAACAAAGACCCCAAGAAATCAACTGACAAAGGACATAGTGGACAATCAACCAAAGAGGAAATTCCATTGCTTAATAAATAATTTGAGAAGGTTAGCTGTCTTCTAAGTAAGCAAAAAGCATGCAGAATAAAACACAATAAAATGAGAGGCCACTTCCCAGAGTGTTTGGCTGGTTGTTTGGGGGACCCCGCTCTGCCCTGGCATCAGATGAAAGCTGTTTTCTTACACATGGTTAGTAGCTCTATAAATAGATTCAGCTGTGTTAAAAAGAAAATTGAGAGTGATACAAAGCAAAATGAAAGCATACATTTTTTATGCTGTGTAAACTAGCAATTTCACACTTGGGAATCCATTTTATGGAACTTACAATGTAGAAACTATTTTGTGCACCCTAAACAGTTTGTCACAGTGCTATTTATAGTAGCAAACAATGAAGAAATCAAATAAATGTCTAGTAAAGTTTGCCTTGTCTGACCCATACATTGTGAAGCAATTGACAGTTTGTGAAGTGTTTTCAGCTACATTAAAAACAAGTACAGCTGGGTGCCAGTGGCTCATACTTGTATAGTAACTACTCAGGAGGCTGAGATCTGAGGATGGCAGTTCAAAGCCAGCCTGGGCAATAAAGTCCATGAGACTCTTATCTCCAGTAAACCACTAGAAAACCGGAAGTGGTGCTGTGGCTCAAGTGGTAGAGTGCTCGCCTTGAGCTGAAAAGTGCAGGGACAGTGCCCAAGCCCAGAGTTCAAGCCCACAACCGACAAAATAAAAGGAAAAACAATTCTCTGGATCTCACCACTTGACAAAATTACAATTGTCTTTTTGTTTTGTGTACAGCTTCACCTGTATTAAACAAACAATCTCCTGGCCAAAACAAAATATTCCTAAATTTCCTTAGAGGTGTATGACCCATGAGGTGGCATAAACCCATTTAGCCAAGGGGCAGGGGCAGGGGCAGGAAGAATAGATGTTCAAGACCAGCCCATGAAAAAGGTCCTGAAACCAAATAGATGGTTTGCATGTATGAAAACAGACACTGATCAAGATACATTGTACATGATACAAGATACATTGATATATGAATTGAAACCCCTTTGTACAACTGTTTAAATATGATTTAATTTCTTTTTTATTTTTTTGTTGGTCATGGGGCTTGAACTCAGGGCCTGGGTGCTGTCCCTGAGCTCTTCAGTTCAAGGCTAGTGCTCTGCCACTTGAGCCACAGGACCACTTCTGGTTTTTGAGTGGTTAACTGGAGATAAGAGTGTCACGGGGACTTTCCTGCCCAGGCTGGCTTTGAATCATAATCCTCAGATCTCAGCCTCCTGAGTAGCTAGGATTACAGGCGTGAGCCACTGGCACCTGGCTTTAAAATTTTTTAATTAAAAGAAAATAAAAGAGAATAATGAAATTTAGTGGAATTGTTTTGGGAATGGGGAGAGGGGCAAAAGAGAGTGATGGAGGGGAGAGATTGATTGGAATACTCTGTATGCATGTGTGAAAATGTCACAATGAAACCCCACCTTATGTAACTAATGTATACTAATGAAAACAAATGCAATTCCAAGCCAGGTGCCTGTGGCTCACACCTATAATCCTAGCTACTCAGGAGGCTGAGATCTGAGGATCACAGTTCGAATCTAGCCCAGGCAGAAAAGTCCCTCGTGAGATGATATCCAATAAATTACTCAAAAAAGCCAGAAGTGACACTGCGTCTTAAGCGGTAGACACTAGCTTTGAGCATGAAGATGACCAGGGACAGTGCACAGGCCTTGCATTCAAGCCCCAAATTGGCAAAAGTAAATAAATAAATAAATAAATTACAATTTATTTTTACACAAAGGCAACAAGAGCTTGTCTGAACAATGAAATAAAAACAAAAAGGGCCAGGAATATAGCTAAAGGCCCTGGGTTTGATCCTCAGTTCCATGAATGGAGAATTATATAGGTGTGGTCCCTTAACAAACATCTTTGTTTAGATTCTTTAGTTGAGTTTGAACTCTACTTAAAGTTCAAATTTTTATCTGACAAGCCAGAAACTTGGGTTCAAAATTCAGTTGATTGGCCATGTTGTTACTTTTAAAAAGTAAAATGATAAAATCATAACAATAATAAAATTTCATAGTTTAGTCTTCAAGAAAGCAGAGCATCTAGGGAATTTACAGCTCCTAGGAAATAGAACTAAGAGCAGGTAAAAATGACTTAAACATAAAACCTATCAATGTTGGACTCTAGCACACTACGAATTATTTGCAGAAGATAGTAAGCATTGGATTGGATTTCTTTCTTTTTCATTGTTGTTGTTGTTGGTGGTGGTGGTAGTCATGGGGCTTGAACTCAGGGCCTGGGTGCTGTCTCTGAGCTTTTTCACTCAAGGCTAGCATTCTACCACTTTGAGCCACAATGACACATCCCATTTTCTGGTGGTTATTTGGAGATTGGAATCTCACAGCCTTTCCTACCCTGGCTGGCTTTGAGCCGAGATCCTCTCAGATCTCAGCTTCCTGAGTTGCTAGGATTACAGGTATGAGCCACTGGCACCTGGCTAGATTGGATTTCTATTACATACTTAAAATCAAAACCAGTGGATATACTCAAACAGAGTTGGAAAGAGAAAGTCTGCGAACTTTCAAATGAGTTAGAGGTTCAGAGAAGGAAAACACCACCTAGCCTAGTGGCTTGTGGCTTACACCTGTAATCCTAGCTATTGAAGAGGCTGAAATCTGAGGATTTTGTCATCCTAGCTATTTAGGAGGCTGACATTTGAGATGGTGGTTTGAAGCCAGCCCCAGCAGGAAAGTCTGTGACACTCCAATCAACCACCAAAAGCTAGAAGTGGAGCTGTGACTCAAATGGCAGACCACTAACTAGCCTTAAAACAGAACCCAGATCCTGAGTTAAAAAAAAAAAAAAAACAAAAAAACCCGGCCAAACAAACAAGCAAAAAACAATGAAATAGCATCTGCAACTTCTCAGCTTTCTTTCTCTTCTTTTGTCCTAAAATACTCTCTCTGATCTCGCTACTTCTGTTAGGAACAAACGATACCTTTTTGCTATCGCATCTTAATTCCGTTTGAATTTCAACAACTTCTCCACAGCTGTTCCATAATAAGTGATTCCAAAAACAAAATGTAAAAAGTAACAAATGCCAGGCGGGGTGGGGGGGGGGGAGGCAGGGAGTAACAAATGCCACAACCCTTTTTGCTCTTGACTTTTGCACTAATAGCCCAAAACTTAACGGCATGACCCTCCTATGATGGGTGTGGCTGGCTGCCAGCATGCTAGATTTAGCAATGCATTATTTATCCTCTTCTGGGACTCGGTAGCCCCGACCCCACCGCAGTGAGCGCTCACAGCCCTTCTCATGCTCACGAGGCCGCGCCCTCACAGGGTGCCCTAGTGTACGGGGTGCCCTTGTGTACATTCCATTCCGCCTGCTCATCCTTTTATGGGTTATTTATTGCCATCTGGTGGAAAAACAGGGTTGACTACCAGATGGCAGTTTTGAAATTTCCGGAAGCAAAGTGAAGTCGTTTTTTCCTCAAGGGAAAAAGGCAAGTTTACTTGTCTGATCCACCTATCGGGGGTTCTAAAACATAAGCATTTTCCTCTTCCATTTCATTTAGGGATACATATGACCAGATGAGCTGCTAAACAGGTAACTGAATTGATTATCTTTTCAATTGTATTTGTGAAAAAAGTTGGGCCATGTTTTTAAGTACCCATGAAGCTTATTGAAATTGGCTTGGACACAGGGGAAGGGTGACAGGAGAGAGAGAGAGAGGGTGAGTCTGATCAAGGTCTACTGTCTGCATAAACGGACATAAAACCACCAGGCCTGGCCTCATTAATTGTATGGAACAATGAAACCTACTTTTAAAGCTAATGATACTGATTTCTTCCTTCCTTCCTTCCTTCTTTCCTTCCTTCCTTCCTTCCTTCCTTCCTTCCTTCCTTCCTTCCTTCCTTCTCCTCCTCCTCCTCCTCTTCCTCCTTCTCCTCCTCCTCCTCTTCTTTTTTTTCTTGATCGGTTGTGGGCCTTCGACTCTGGGCCTGGGCACTGTCCCTGAGCTCTTCAGCTCAAGGTAAGCACTCTACCACTTGAGCCACAGCACCACTTCCAGTTTTCTGGTGGTAAATTGGAGATAAGACTCTCAAGGACTTTCCTGCCGGGCTGGCTTTCAACTGTGATCCTCAGATCTCAGCCTCCTAAGTAGTTAAGATGACAGCCCAGCCTGATTTTTTTTTTTTAATGCGGGGGGGGGGGGGGGGGGGGGGGGGAATGACAAAATCAAATAGAGCTAAAACATCTCTACTGCTTCTCCTTTCACTAAGGAAAAAAAATGTGGTATTAGCTATTTCCTAGTTCTAAGTTCTCTAATAGCTTGGTTGAGTCACTGAGCAATTTTAGGGTAATATTAATTTGTAAAAGGAGACCTACTCATGTTCAAAATTTAGAATCTTCTTCAAAGTGACAGGATGAGTATAAGTCCAAAATAATGAAGTATTTCTCTTTTTAAATTGTCATAAAATTTACTGTTTCTGTCACAGTTCTTTAAAATCTAAAATAAGATGATAGCAAGCCTGTGCTCCTCAAAACTGTCAGTATTATGTAAGAAAAGTAATAGACATTTTCTTAGCCTGTTGATGCTGCTCTAACCAAATTGAATAAGCAAAATAGTTCTAATCAACAGAAATTCTCATGGTCCTGGAGTCTAACATCCTGGGATAGCAGATTTTGTGTTCCACAGAGACTCTCTGACTCATAGATAGCCTCATGGGCCTAGGTACTTACATGGTGGAGGGTGCTAGGAAGTCTCCTTGGGCTTATTTTATAAAGACATCTGATTCATGAAGGCTCACCTTGAAGTTCATGTTTTTAACATATAAATTGGGATGGGATGACAAATCCTAAAATCATGCCAGGGATTGTTCCATATATAAAGAAATGAATGAGGCCAGGCCTGGCAGTGCACATCTGTAATCTCAGCACTCTAGAGGCCAAAAGAGGAGGGTATTGGGAGGGCCATTTCTTTGGAAAGAAAAAGAAAACTACAAAGTACAGGAACATGTTTCTAATCCCAGCTACTCTGGAAACTGAGAGACTGGGAGGATCACAGTTTGAGGCCCCTCAGGCAAAAAGCTAGAGGCCACCTTAACCCAACAACCCAGTTGTAGTGCTAATATGCCTGTAATCTTAGTTACCTGAGAGGATTGTAGTCTGAAGCCAGGCCTGGCAAAAAGCACAAGACCCTATCAGAAAAACAGCTAAAGCAAAAATCAACAACAACAAAACAAAACAAAAACAAACAAACCCAGTCTGAGAGCATAGATCAAGCAGTAGATAGAGCACCTCCTTGGTAAACATTTTGCCCTGAATTCAAACTGCAGTATTGTCAAAAAATGAAAAGAGGGAAAGAGGTAAGGAAGGAAGACATCATTACCAAATGCAGTGAGTGATTCTTGATTGGATTATAATCTAGGAAAAAGAAAAGTTGTGGTTCATGCCTGTAAACCTAGCTATTCAAGAGGCTAAGATCTGAGGGTCTTGGTTCAAAGCCAGCAAGAAAGTCTATGAGACTCTCACCTCCAATTAAACACCAAAAAAGCCAGAAAGTGGAGTTGTGGCTCAAATGGTAGAGCACTAGCCTTGAGTCTAAAAAGCTTCAGGACAATGCCCAGGTATTGAATCCAAGCCCCAGAATCATGGAAAGGACAGAAGGAAGGAAAGAAGGAAGGAAGGAAGGAAGGAAGGAAGGAAGGAAGGAAGGAAGGAAGGAAGGAAGGAAGGAAGGAAGGAAGGAAGGAGGGAGGGAGGGAGGGAGGGAGGGAGCGAGGGAGGGAGCGAGGGAGGGAAGGAAGGAATTAATTTAAACATGAGCTATATGAGCTAATACTGTGTCAGTATAATACATCTTAGGTTTTTAGCAGTGCTGTTGTGATTCTAGTTTTTTGGAGGTACTGGGAGTTTGAACTCAGGGCCTCAGACTGGCTAGGCTGGCATCATACTATTAAGCCATACCTTCAGCCTTGCTATTGTGGTTTTGTATGAGAATTTTTTTTTTTTTTTGCCTGACCTGGGCTTGAACTTTGGGCCTGGGCTCTGTCCCTGAGCTGCTTTTGCTCAAGGCTAGTACTCTACCACTTGAGCCATAGTGCCACTTCCAGCTTTTCTATTCATGTGATACTGAGGAATAGAACCCAGGGCTTCATTCATGAGGCAAGCACGTTAATACTGGGCCATATTCCCAGTCCAGGAATTTCTTCTTGGAAGATGCGAGGATGATTTTTTTTTAATATCAAAAGATGGATAAGGCATATGAGGCAAAATACCACCAGTTGTTACTGGAGAATCCAGACAAAGGGCTTACAGAGGTGTATTATTTGTTGTTTTCAGATTTTACATAGACCTCACTTTTTTTTTTTTGCCAGTCCTGGCACTTGAACTCTGGGCCTGAGCACTGTCTGTTAGCTTCATTTGCTCAAGGCTAGTACTCCACCACTTAAGCCACAGCACTACCAGCTTTTTGTGTTTATGTGGTACTGAGGAATGGAACCCAGGGCTTCATGCATTCTAGGCAAGCACTCTACCACTAGGCCACATTCCCAGCCCCAGGCCTCACATTTTAAAAATTAAAGAGTCACCTGGCTACTCAGAGGGCTGAGATCTGAGGACTGTGGTTTGAAATCAGCTCAGCCTAGAAAGTTCATGAAACTCTTACCTCAAACTAATCACCAAAAACCTAGAAGTGGAGCTATGGCTCAAGTGGTAAAGCCTCAATCTCAACTGAAAAAGCTAGGGGACAGTTCCCAGACCTTGAATTCAAGCACCAGTATTTGTGCAAAATAAGAACAATAATGATAAAGTTGGGAGAGCCAGGCATTTGGCATATACTGGTAATCAATCCTACCTCCCTAGAAGCAGAAGCAGAAGGATTGCTGGTTCCAGGCCAGCTTGAGCTATGTAGTAGCACACTGTATAAAAAGAAAAAGAAGAGGAGGAAAAGGAAGAGGAGAGGAAGAAGAGGAGGGGAAAGAAAGGTAGGAAGAGGAAGGATGAGGAGGGGGAAAAGAAAAGCAAACATAATGGTTTTCAAAAATACTCAAAATGCTGTAATTCCTTGCACATAATACAAAATATCACTGCACTGGGAATGCAGAGTGTTTAGCATATGTGAGGTTCTGAATTCAATCTCTATAACCAAAAACAAGGCAAAAAATATCACTGATCGACAGTGGAAAATTGACTATGTGCATGACTCAAATTATAGACCTACTTACCTTATTACTAGAGGTCAGACTATGAGTGAGCTCATTGAGACAGATTAAAAGCATGAAGTAGTTTCTGCTTGCAGCTGTGGTGAGGCCACAGGAATTGGCTCAATCTTCCTTCCTTAATCAAGAAACTGAGTCACAGATAGGAAGTACTGGTTCCCACCCAGTGGGCAACATGGATGCTCAGGACAGTGTTCCTTAGAAGAAGGAAAACAAATTAGATGAGTTGTACCTTTGTCCCTGCTATTACATACAGAGTGTGTGGAAGCCAGGTGCTGGTGGCTCACGCCTGTAATCCTAGCTACTCAGGAGGCTGCCATCTGAGGATCGTGGTTCAAAGCCAGCCTGGGTAGGAGAGTCTGTGAGAACCTTATCTCCAATTAACCACCAGAAAACCAGAAGTGGCACTGTGGCTCAAAGTGGTAGAGCACTCACCTTGAGCAGGGTCAGTGCCCATGTCCTGAGTTCAAAAAAAAAAGGAAAAAAGAAAAAAAGTGTGTCTGGGCTGTAGCTCATGAAGAAGAAACCCAAAACAAAGCCCACTTAGATTCCTTGAGCAAGAAAACGGAGTGGAAAGGGAGAACCAAGATGGAGGATGTTACAATTTGTATTACTGTTTAGGAAAGGACTGTGCAGAAAGAATGGCTTGGGGTCCCCTATGCACACACCAGGGTGGAAAGCTCCTGAGGCTACAGAACATACCACCAGGAAGGAGGAAGTAGAGCAGTCTTTCAAGTTCCCTCTTGGCTTGTAATAATTTGTGTTCCCACCAAACAGAATTTTTCTTAAATGATCATAATTAGGCGATACTGAATAGAGTGCTTAAAAGGCTATTGTCATTTAGAGAGGCCAAATGAGAACTAGTTAAAGATTGTTTTGGTTTCAGGCACCCATACTTAGAAATCAGCCTTGGAAAGATCAAATGATTTTAAAGTCACTTAATTGCATCACAGGACAAAGCTCAAAATATGGGAAGAGGATAAGATAGGGCCACGAGGATGGCCATGCATGATTATATACAGGCATGAAAATGAGCCCATTATTTTGGACAATTAATGTGTGTTAATGAAAATATATAAGAAAAAGCTCAAAAGATAAGAATACAAAACAAGCTCTTTGCGGTGGCTTATACTTGCAATTGTAGTTACTCAGGAGGCTTAGATGGAAAGATCACGATTCAAAGTCAGCCAGAGCAGCAAAGTCTCTGTGACACTTTATTTCCAATTAAGCATCAAAAAGTTGGAAATGGAGCTGTGGCTCAAGTGTTAGCCTTGAGTGAAAAAGACAAGAGACAGAACCCAAGCCCTGAGTTCAAGCCCCAGAACAAGTACACACACACACACACACACACACACACACACACACACACACACACACACACACACACACACACAGTCTAGCCCCAAATTACCTCATGCAAAAAAAACTCAGTGAGTCCTTATAGCACTTGACAACTGAAAATGATAAGTCAGTCTATAGAAACATACCTAGAAGTGGCACCTATGACACAGAATTAGTAGACAGTAAAATAATATCAAAGAAATGATCACAAATTCATAAATACATAGATGCTACAACTCACAGTAAACTTCTAAATGTTGTAGACACAAAAAAAAATCCCTGGAGGGAATTAACAGTAGATTGGACACCATAGGAGAAAAAAAATTAAAACAGGTTAGTACGTTTAAACACATAGTAGTAAAAGCTATCTAAAATAAAGCACAAAGAGAGGAAACAAGTAGAAAGAGAAATGAGCAGAGTTCAGACAGCTGTGAAGCAACGTAAGGCAGCATAACGTGTGTAAATGGGATCTGGAAGGAGAGGATTGTGGGAGGAGAGGTGGTAGTAGGAAGACTATTTAAAAATCATGATCCCATATTCTTCATGTTTGATGTAATTTATATTCCTATACGATCTATATTGATCAGTGAACTTCAAGACTATGAAATGATAAAATGCATAACTAATGCTTTGTGCCCTTATGAATCAAGTTAGTACCTGTCTTCATCTACTTGTGATGCTGTAACAAAGTATCTCAACTGGGTAATTTATAAACTATAGGAACATATTTACCCCAGTTCTGGAGACTAGGAAGACTAAGGTCAAGAGGCTGGAAGTATTGGTGTCTAGTGAAGGCTGTCTAGGGAGATCACTCATGTTGCAGAAGGGAAGAAGATGGAAGGAGACCTCTCCTCAACCTCAAGCCCCCATTAACAGTGGCCTTATGTATCTCACACATGACAGCAGAGCTGTAGTGATTTAATCACTTCTTGAGGCTGCGCCATAAGGGTTAAATTTCACTGTGAGTTTTGGAGAGAACACCACCATTCAATCCATAACAATGCCTGTATAGGGCTCGGAAGTGGCTTAGTGGTAGAATGCTTGCCTAGCATGCATGAGGCCCTGGGTATCTTGGTACCACATAAACAAAAAGCAAAAAAGATCACTAAGTAAATACATTTTTTTTAATGCTGTATAAAAGAGAGCACTCTGTTGATACTTAAAAGAAAAAATCCTGGGCTGGGAAGGTGGTTCTTGCTTTGCATGCATGAGACCCTGGGTTTGATTCCTCAACACCACATAAGCAGAAAATGCTGGAAGTGGTGCTATGGCTCAAGTGGTAGAGCGCTAGCCTTGAGCTGAATCACTCAGACAGCGCCCAGGCTAAGAGTTCAGGCCCCAAGACCAACAAAAAAGAAACAAACAAATCTGGTAGAAGCCAGGGGCTGGTGGCTCATACCTATCATCATAGCTACTCAGAGGCTAAGATCTGAGGATTGCCTGACAGCCCCGGCAGGAACAGTCCATGAGACTCTTATCTTCAATTAACCACTGAAAAAGCTGGAAATGGAGCTGTGGCTCAAAGTGGTAGGGTTGCTAGCCTTGAGCAAAAGAAGTTGAGCATTAGTGTCCAGGCCGAGTTCGAGCTCCAGGACTGCCACCTACAAAAAAATCATATACATGCTTTTATTTGAATCATTAAAAGAATACAAAGCACCAGCAACTCATGCCTGTAACCCTAGTTACACAGGACGCTGAGACCTAAAGGATCATGGTTCAAAGTCAGGTCAGGCAGAAAGTCTTTATGACTCCATCTCCAATTAACCAGCAAAAAAGCCAGCTAGGGGAGAATGATGGCAAGGGTGGCATGGATCCAGATCCACTACACTCATACCCTGACGTGGAATCAAAACCTCTTTGTACAACCACTCCACTGAATAAAGAAGCCAGCTGGAGGTGTGGCTCAAGTGATAGAGTGCCAGCCTAGCAGGTGTGTCATATCCCTGAGTTCAAACCACAGTACTACCAAACAAAACAAAACAAAAATGCCTGGCAGAGAACAAATGCCATGTAAGTACTTGTTACTGTTATTGATATGATTCACCTAGAAAAAAAGAAGATGCCCTGAAACATAAATCAGAAATAGATTCTTAACTTGGGGCAAACCATTAAGAAATGGTCAATGTAACTGTGCTTTTCTCATGCATCCTTGACTTTCCATTTACAATAGCAAAGAAGACAAATGGAGAAGACAAATGGCACATACCAATAATAATAAAAATAAATAAAATAATTATGAAAAAAGAATACTGGCACAGATTTGTGCATCCAATCTTATTCCTTCTCTAGTTTTCTTCCTGCCACTCATCTAACTGCCCAGGAGCATTTGTGATGCATTTTCCCTGGTTGTAGCCTTCTATCTTTGTCTACCACCTATTCATCCTTCACATCTCATCTAAATGCCATGCCTTTAAAGATGTCTTAATATAAGTTATATATGATATACATTATTTATCACCTTCTTGCAGCTTATATTATATGATTTTAAATACTTATCTTTTTCACTATGCTGGAAGCACCATCAGGTAAGAGACTGTGTCTGTTTTATTCAGAAATATATTATTGGGACTAAGAATATACAGTGTATAGATCAGTATGTGTGTGTATACATGTGTGTGCTGGTATTGAAGCTTGAACAAAGGATTTTGTGGTCTTACTTAGCTTTTTTTGCTCAAGTTTGGCACTCTACCTTTTGAGCCACCATTTCACTTCTGCATTTTGCTGGCTTTTTTAGACATAAGAATTTGGGGATCTTTCAGCCTAGTCTTGGCTTTGAACCACAATCCTCAGATCTCAGTCTCCTTAGTAGCTAGGATTACAAGTGTGAGCCACTGGCACCCATCAAATCTTAAAAGTTGTTTTCCTTGGCTTACTGTAATTTAGTGGAATGGATGAGCCAGAAATGTTATACAGAAAAGAAGTGAGAAAATGCTTCCTTTAATGTTAAACACTCATTGGAAATGGGTAATTGGAGATTTTCTGAGTGTTAGTCACTATTTTAAGCAATTTACTTGTGGGATTTTGAAGTCTGGCAACATGTACGTAGATATGAACACTGTCTCCATTTAGCAATGAAGAAACCAAGTCCTGGCATAAACAAACAACACCCACAAGATAAAACCAGTCATCTGTAGAGTTTGCCCTCTGTGGCTAATGGAGCCTGAACTGCGCATGATTAAGAAAACAAGAATGTCATTAACTAGCAAGGAATCTTACTGGAGGGATTTTAAACGTATTTTAATTAGAGGTATTGATGCTAATTTGATTTCTGATCACAATTTCTTAAAGGCCAAGTATATAAATGACTGAGTAAAATGAACATAAGACTCTTTAAAAGTAGTTACTTTTTATTATTATATACCTCTTTCATAACTCAGTTAATATCAAAACAAGTAGCTATTTCTTTCCTTCAAACTGAGGTAACTATTCCTACTTATGAAACCAATATTGCCTTTAAATTTATGGCTTCTTAGTAATGTTATCATTTGAAAAGAATTCTTATGCCTGGACTTGTTCATTCCTTGAGCTCTGATTTTGTGTTCATACATTAAGAGTGAGCAGTTTTCAACTAGAATGTATTCCTTACCTACTCACCTCTTGCTTTCTGCTCAGGGATACAGACCATGTCTACATACTCTAGTGTTCTACCACTTGAGCCATTGTACCACTTCCAGCTTTTTCTGCTTATGTGGTACTGAGGAATCAAACCCAGGGCTTCATGCATGCAAGGCAAGCACTCTACCACTGAGCTACATTCCCAGCCCTCTGCGGACATTTTTATGAATTCAACTTGCAAGAGTAAGGCACTGCTAACAATCAGAGATTCTGCCAAACTTCTATGTGCACAGGATATGCCCCCACAAGAAAGAACAGAAATAATCCCAAGATGGGCTGCGAAGGTGGCTCAGTGGTAGAGTGCTCGTCTTGCATACATGAGGCCCTGGGTTTGATTCCTCAGTACCACATAAGCAGAAAAAGCCAGAAATGGTGCTGTGGCTCAAGTGGCAGAGCGCTAGCCTTGAGCTGAAGAGCTGAGGGACAGGGCCCAGGCCCAGACTTCAGGCCCCACAACCAACAAAAAAGCAAGCAAGCAAGAAAGAAAGAAAGAATCCCAAGACTGAGAAATAAGACAGAGACAGAGAGAGAGGGGAGGGGGCGGGGAGAGAGAGAGAGAGAGAGAGATCTCCATAACATAGGGGTAAAAAACAATATTGGGGCTAGGAATATGGCTTAGTGGTAGAGTGCTCACCTAGCATGCATGAAGCCCTGGGTTCAATTCCTCAGTACCACATACACAGAAAAAGCCGGAAGTGGTGCTATGGCTCAAGTGGTAGAGCACAAGCCTTGAGCAAATTAAGCTCAGGGACAGTGCCCAGACCCTGAGTTCAGCCCCAGGACCAGCAAAAGCAAAAACACAAAAAAACCCACAAAACAATATGGATATTTTGTTTTCAGATACAAATACTGATTCTTCATTATTCTGTTAAGATTGATTTCTCCCAAATATACTATTAACCATGATAATATCAATATATTGAATATCTACTCTTGGTCAAACGCAGGGTGGATTCTAGAGACAGACCTTATTCCTATCATCATGGAACTTACTACATTTTCCTCAAGAGAGACTGGGACACAATTTTTTTGGAGGGGAGGGGTGGTACTCATGTTTGAACTCAGGTCTTGCCTCTGCTAGGTGGTTCTATCATTCAACCATGGCCCTAGCCCCTTTAAAAGGTTTTAGTTACTTTATGGATAAGGTCTGTTGTTGCTTTTGTTTGTTTGTTCTGCCTGGGGTTAGCCTCAAACCACAATCATCCTGCCTATGCCTCCTATGTAGTTGGGATTGAAGGCATGGACTACAATGCCCAGCTTTTTTGTTAACTTTTTGCCTGAACTAGCCTAGAACCATGATCCTCTTGATCTCTGACTCTGGAATGGCTAGAATTACAGTTGTGAGCTCCTCTACTCAGTCCCTGAATATTAATTTTTATTTGCCTAAATTAGGGTATTTTAGAGTATGATATTTTCCATTTTAATGGGTTGATTTTGGTGACTAGCTTAAAAAACTAGATGACATTAGGAAAAGAGGTTATTGTTGCTTGAGCAGGCTGTTGGAAAATATTCAAGATGTCAAACCATTGAAGATTTTCTTCCTTTCCCTTAAAGAGTTTCCAGGAACAGTGGAAGTGACTACCCTTTAGAACAAAGTAGAACTTTATATTTAGATTGTGTGTGTGTGTGTGTGTGTGTGTCTGTGTGTGTGTCTGTGTGTTTAGAGTAGGGGGAGTTGTAATGGAGGTTTTTTGGTTGTTTTTGTTTGTTGAAATAATATCTTATGTGGCCCAGGCTGGCCTTGAACTTGTGGCCTCAAGTGATCCTACTGCCTCACCCTTCTTTTTTTTTTTTTGGCGGGGGGGGGTCCGGTCGTGGGGCCTGAACTCTGGGCCTGGGCTCTGTCCCTCAGCTCTTCAGCTCTACCACTTGAGCCACAGCACCACTTCCGGCTTTTTTCTTTTTGCTTATGTGGTGCTGAGGAATCAAACCCAGGGCCTCAGGCATGCAAGGCAAGCACTCTACCACTGAGCCACCTTCCCAGCCCCTGCCTCACCCTTATTAATAGCTGAACTATAAGCACATGCCATCATACCCAGTTTCAATTTTTCCATAGGACAGAAAAGAAAGTATGGAGCCCTCAAGTAGATTGAAAGACATCTTTTCTTTTCTTTTTTTTTTTTTTTTTTGGATCCGGTTGTGGGGCCTGAACTCTGGGCTTGGGCGCTGTCCCTCAGCTCTTCAGCTCAAGGCTAGCGCTCTACCACTTGAGCCACAGTGCCACTTGCAGCTTTTTTCTATTTGCTTATGTGGTGCTGAGGAATCGAACCCAGGGCCTCAGGCATGCAAGGCAAGCGCTCTACCACTGAGCCACCTTCCCAGCCCCAATTGAAAGACATCTGCATAAAGAAAGCATTCTAGAGAAGAGGAGGTGGTCTTCGTTTAAGAGGACACATGTGGTCCACAGACCTACTGTGAAATCTCAAGAGATCTGACTCATGGCTAATTTAATGTCACAGCCTGATATTGGTTTCTTCGGTGCAGGCTTATGCATGTCATAATGCACTTCTAGACATGGCAATGTGACTTTGTTTTTATATAAGGAAAGGGTTTCACCACAGAAGAAGCACATGATTGGGTTGTTTGCTTAGCAGTTTATAGTTGAATTCTTCCCAGCATGATTGTAAATACAACAAACCCTTTTACAAAATCTGTGACACACAGAAAAGATTTGAAAAAAAATTTTTTTCTCAACGTAAGTAACCAAAGCAAACTGCACCAACATGTGTCCAAACAATCTGGAGCCCACTTAAAAGAAAGGCTACAAATATGCATGCTGTTAACAAACTACTCTGAGGGTTTTCTTAGTCCAAGGCTGGATTCTGCTAATGACATATTTGATTGTAATAAATACAGTAGAGTCCAGCATTAGTGGCTCATGCCTGTAATCCTAGCTTCTCGGGAAGCTGAAATCTGAGGATCATGGTTCAAAGCTGGCCCAGGAAGGAAAGTCTATGAGAGTCTTATCTCCACAAAAATACCGCCCCCCCCCCAAAAAAAAATCCAGAAGTGGAGCTGAAGCTCCAGTGGTAGAGCACTAGCTTTAAGCCAAGGGACAGCTCCAGGCCCTGAGATCAAGAAAGAAATGAAAGAAAAGGAAGTGGGGGGGGGAGGGGTTGGGGAGAGAAGGAGGTAAAGGGGAAGAGAGAAAGGAAAGGAAGGAAAGAAGGGTAGGAGGGAAGGGGAGGGTGGAGGGAAGAAAGGAAGGAAAGAAGGAAGGAAGGAAGGAGGGAAGGGCAAAAAATACTCAAATTCTAGACCAGTTTTGCAGGTGACCACTTATTGCTTCTCTGAAATAAATGTTTAAGAGTATTCTCTTTCAGTGCTACCATACACAGTATTTCACTTATTTTTTCAGTTTTTTTATATTTTCATTTGTTTTTGAAATGAGGTTTTGCTATTTAACTAGACTACTCAAACTCCTCATCTGAAGCAATCTTCATGCCTCAGCTTCCTGAGTAGCTGGGACTACAGGTGTGTGCCACTATTCTTGGTTCAGTGTTTCACTTAAGCTGGACACCAGTGGCTCACATATGTAAACAATTGTAGCTACTCAGGAGGCTGAGATCTGAGGATCGAGGTTTGGAGCTAGCCTGGGCAGAAAAGTCCAAGAGATTCTTTTCTCTGATTAACCAGCAAAAAACCAGAAGTGATGCTGTGGATCAAGTGCTAAAGCACTAGCCTTTAACACAAATTGGCTCAGGGATGGTGTCCAGGCCCTGAGTCCAAGTCCCAGGACCAGCAAAGGAAAAGAAGAAGAAGAAAAGACATTTTAAAAAGGGTGTGGGATGTAGCTCTGTGGTACAGCACTTGCTTAGCATGTGTGAAGCTCTGGATTCAACCCCCAGTTTGCTTAAATAAATGAATAAATAGGCAAAAAAAAATCATTTCTGGGGAAGAATTTGAGAACAAATGCCTACCACAGAAGGATGAGCATATGCTAGTGAGAAAATTTAGAAAAGGGAGAATTTTAAAGAAAAGGGATATTAATCAACAACAGTATCAATTTTCCCTCCCAATACCAGGCCTCATACTCTGAGCTTTCTTGTTCAGGGCTGATGTTCTACCACTTGAGCCATGTCTCCAGTCTGGCATCTTACTGGTTAATTAGAAATAAAGTCTCCTAGACTTTTCTGCCCAGGCTAGCTTCAAACCTCGATCCTCCGTATCTCAGCCTCCTGAGTAGTTAGGATATTATTTGTGTAAGCTAACAGTGTCTTAAATTTTTAAAGGATCTAAAACATATCTGACCCTTGATTACAATCATCAACTTCATATACTTCTGATCTGACTTTTTTTTTCCTGTCCCTGCTTACCAGAGTCTCGATTTCTATTTGTGAGCTCAGCCTATTAATTTCACCTGTGATTTTGATCTCTTAGAATTGTTTTACTTTAGCAATCTTAACCTTACATGTTTTATTTTACCTGACAAGCATTAAAGCCTAGTCAAAATAGATCAACAAGTAAGGACTCATCCCTTCTCATGAAAAGATATTTGTGTGGCACATAACTAAAATCCCAGCTATGGTAAAGTGTCAGACAGTTCAAAGCCAGGGCAGGCAATTAAAAAGTCAGCAAGGCCCTATCTCAAAAACCAAGCCCTTCCAGACACTCACCTTTAGATGACTCATACCTCAAGCTACTCAGAAGGTTGAGATCTCAGGATCAAGGTTTGAAGCCAGCCCAGGCACAGGAAAGTCTGAGAGACTCTTATCTCCAATGAACCACTAGATACTGGAAGTGGTGCTGTGGCTCAAAGTAGTAAGGCACTAACCTTCAGTGAAAAAGCTCAGAGATAGCATTCAGGCCCTGAGTTCAATCCTCATGACAAAAACAAAACAAAACAGAAACAAAAACCCACACACAAGACCTGTATATATAAGTCTACAATTTTACCTGCTGGGCAAGATGAGGTAGGAGAATCAAGATCAGAGGCCAGCCCTGGGCAAAAAGTATGAGACTTTATCTGAAAAATAACTAAAGCAAAACAGATGAGGGTATGGCTAAAGTGGTAGGGCATTGCCTTAGCAAGTTTCAAGGGCCTGAGTCCCAATGTCTCATCCATACCACCAAAAATCGGATCGTATGCCAAAATGACTAGCTAAGTCAAGGAGGGCGCTGGAAGAGAATGTTGGTCTCAGTAAGAGGAAATTGGGCCTCATCAATCTCTGGAAGGTCTTTTGGGAGGCACATGTGCATGTGGACAAAAGCTCGTGCATGGTGTCTATTTAGATTTTCAAAGAGCCTTTCACCAAGTTCTACACAAAAGATTGTTAAAAACTGAGTCACCCTGGTAGGATGGGGACTGGTGTAATGTGGGAGGAATTGTGAGAGACAAGAAACAATGGTTTAGGATAAAGAGGGTCTTTGGAGACTATAAATAGTGGCCTTCCCTCTGCTGTTCCCTTGTTTGGGGTTCGCATGAACTACTTGGGGGAAGAGGAAAAGCACAGTGGCAGATGCTCTGATTCTGCAAAGCCTAAGTGTAACTATGTGACATCAGCCTGGAGTTACTGTGAAGCCACTGGAAAAGGAAGAAAATGTTGAATCAGTTTTTGTTTCTTGTGTACTGGGACTTCAACTCAGAGTCTTGTGTTCTTGCTTGGCCTGTTTTGCTTGCTCAGGACTAGCTCTCTACCACTTGAACCAAGTCTCCAGTTCCAGCTTTTTGCTGATTAATTGGAGGGAAGAGTCTTGTGGATTTCTGGGCCAAAGCTGGCCTTGAACTGAGATCTTCAAATCTCAGCCTCCTGAGTAGCTAGAATTACAGGCATGAGCCACAGGCACCTTGTTTAAATCAATCTTCACACGGACAGAATAAGGTATGCATTTAAGAGAAAATATTCTAAGTTATATTTGGAAGATTTGTTTACTCATTCATTCATTCATTCAGTAAATGGTTGTTAAGAATATACTATGTAGTCTGGTGCCAGTGGCTCACACCTGTAATCCTAGCTACTCAGGAGGCTGAGATCCAAGGATCATGGTTCAAAGCCAGCTCGGGCAGGAAACTCTGGGAGACTCTTATCTCCAATAAACCACTCAGAAAACCAGAAGGGGCACAGTGGCTCAAGTGGTGGAGCTCTAGCCTTGAGCTGAAGAGCTGAGGGACAGCGTTCAGGCTGAGTTCAAGCCCCATGACTGACCAAAAAAATAAAAAAGTAATGTATTACGTGGCCAGATATTGTAGTACATGTTGGGGAAGATGAAATTAAAAACACATTTCTCCTTGCTCTCAGAATGTTTTATTATATTAAAGAATAAAAATAGTTTCTGAATTTGTTTTGGAAACAAGTTCTTGCTATGCATGCACCCTAGGTTCTCTTCAAACTTGAGAACCTCTTGCTTCAGCTTCTAAGTGCTGGGATTACAGGTCTGTGCCACCACACACAGCTCACTTTCCTAACCTTCAGAAAAGTAAGTTCAAGGAAGGAGTTCACACAATAGGAAATGAATTTGTGGCTTCATTTTCTTGCTGTTAAATTGATAAAGCTGAAAACGCATATTACACATATTTAGATACTTTCATACTTCTATGATGGTTTTATTAAGAGGAGCTAGAATATTTGGGGACATAGTCCTATGGTCTAGATGTACTAGATAGGACCACTTTTGCTGCAAGTAATAAAATCAAAACTAACTTTAAGAGCCAAGCATGGTGATATACACTGGCAGGAGGTTTCCAAGTTCAAAGCCAGCCTGGGCTATAAAGTGAGGCTATATCTCAAAGAAAAAAATAATAAAGGTGATGATGATGATACTTTTTAAGTAATAAGACTAGCTTCAGGCATAACTGAGTACCAGTGGCATTAGACATAGAAGTTGATATACCTGATTAACTAACTGTAACCTCTTTGTATACCACCTTTTAATAACAGTTTTAAGAATTTTTTTGGGGTCCAATCGTGGGGCCTGAACTCTGGGCCTGGGTGCTGTCCCTCAGCTCTTCAGCTCAAGGCTAGCGCTCTACCACTTGAGTCACAGCGCCACTTCTGGCTTTTTTCTTTTTGCTTATGTGGTGCTGAGGAATCGAACCCAGGGCCTCATGCATGCAAGGCAAGCGCTCTACCACTGAGTCACCTTCCCAGCCCTAATAACAGTTTTAAAAAAGAAGTTGGCATAGCTCACTCTCTGTTTTCAGGTCTGTTGTATTCTGTGTTGATTTCATTCTAAGACATTTATTTTACATGGAGCAACTATGAAAAAAAGGGAGTAATTCTGTTTGTTGTTGTTGTTGCTGTTTTTTTCTGTTCCATGGCACCTATGGTATGAGGAGATCCTTTATTCCCTTTCCCATTATTCCCACACCCATTTCCGAAAAAGAACTTTGAATACTCATTCCTGACCAGGCCAGAGACACCACAACTGCCTACTCTAGGACACGGGATGCGGGAGCAGCCAGATACACACAGCACAGCCAGATAAACTGAGAATAAAGAGATTTGACCCAACAGATGGTTCTCAAACACACACACACACACACACACACACACACACACACACAGACAGAGACAGAGACAGAGAGAGAGAGAGAAACATCCATTTCTTCTGCATAAACATCATCATTGACTGATGTGGTAGGCAGCTGCTAAGATGACTCATTTTGGTGTCTACTTTCTGATATTTACACTTAAAAATAATATATATGTGTGTGTGTGTATATATATATATATATATATATATATATATATATATATATATTCTCTTCCTTTTTATTGTGGGCTAGGTTGGCCTCTAAAGAGAAGAAATGATGGAAGTCATGGTACAGTATATCATTTTTAAGATTAGGTTATAATGGACTGCAAGCTGGCCACTAGTGGTTCACACCTGTAATCTTACTACTCAGAAGGTTAGGATCTGGAGGATAGTGATTTGAAGATAGTCCAGGCAGAAAAGTCCATGAGACTCCATCTCTAAAATAATCAACAAAAAGCTGAGCTCTCTAGCATGTATGCTAGGAGACATGGCATAAGTGGTAGACCACTAGCTGAGCAAGCAAGCCAGACCAGCTTGGGGCCCTGAGTTCAAGTTCCAGTGCCAAAAATTAATTAATTAAGTTACTTAAAATTTCTTAAAAAAGAAAGAGACTACAAGCCAGGAGCCAGTGGCTCACATCTGTAATCCTATTACTCAGGAAGCTGAGATCTGAGGATTAAGGTGCAATGCCAGCCTGGCCAGGAAAATCCATGAAACTCGTGTCTCTAATCACTCACCAAAAAAAAAACCAAAAGTAGAGTTGTAGCTCTAGTACTAGAATGGTATCCTTTAGTCAAAGAAGCTTAGAGACAATGTCCAGGCCATAAGCTCAAGCCTTAGGACAGCACACACATAAACAAAGAAGACTGTAAGCTTTATCTTGGGTCCTCTTAACGTTCTCTAGAATGAAGAAAGCCAGCTGCCATGTTGTGAGAGAGTGCTATAGAGAAATCCACACAAGGGCGCTGGCCTTCAGGTAAAATGGTAATCCTGGCTAACAGGTTGTCTCCACCTTCATGAGAGAGCAAGAGTCAGGCCACCCAGGAAAGCTACTCTCAGATTGCTCACCTATAAGACCTGAGAGATCATACATTTCTCTTGTTATAAGAGGCAAAGTTTGGGGACTGGGAACGTAGCTTTAGATTGCTTGCCTAGCGTGCATGAAGCCTTGGGTTTGATTCTTCAAGACCACATAAACAGAAAAAACTGGAAATGGTGCTATGGTTCAAGTGGTAGAAAGTTAGCCTTGAGCAAAAGAAACTCAGGGACAGTGCCCAGGCCCTGAGTTCAAGGCTCTGGCCAAAAAAAAAAAAAAAAAAAGGCAAAGTTTGGGAGTAATATATTACCTGTAGTCTAAACACTGTTTTTTTTTTTTGGGTACAGTAAAGCAATCTTTAGGTTTGTTTGTTTAAATGAAATTTACTTTTAACTAATACAAAGAAACATAAAAATTGTACATTTTTAGGAGCACTAAGTGTTTTGATCCATGTATATACTGTTTAAATTATGTTAAACAGATCTACTTGTTAACATTTATTTGTTTTCTTTGTGTCAAATATATCTGTATTTGTTCTTGTGGCAAATATTTTGTTCTTACAAATAACCCCAAATAGATAAATATATACAGGAAATCCATTAAGATAGCATATATGATTTGTGTCATTGGAATATTTTCTATGTTGAATGTGAAATGTACATTTACTGGGCATTACTTTTACCCACAAATAGGCTTCATAAAAGCTATCTTGCATCTTATCAAATAGAAATCTTAAATATAAATACTATAAGTATGGTCAGGCCAAGTCTAGACTACATTATTTGGCCATGTTTTGGATTGTTATTCTCCTTTTTTTTAAACTCATTCAAATGGGTCATTTTCCATCATTATTTGAGATTAAAGGAATCATGTTGTTCTTTCCTTTGACTAACAGTTTAAAAATCTGCAATGAAGTAAAGTTCCATATAAGGAAAACATGACTTTGTCTTTGTTATCTGTTTGTGTCTCCATGGTTGTAGGTTACCTAACTACATCTCCCGGGAGAAGGTTTTTAAACATCTCCAAGGGAAAAAGAAAGAGTTTAGTCTATAGTCAATATGAAAACAACGTTTAAAGCCAGGCACTGGTGGCTCACACCTGTAAACCTAGCTGCCCAGGAGGCTGAGATCTGAGGATCAAGGTTCAAAGCCTTGAGCAAAAGAGTTCAGGGACAGAACCCAGTTCAAGCCCCTACAAGCAACAAAAAAATATAAAAGAATGTTAATTAAAAATGCTTGTCTTGGGGCTGGAAAGGTGGCTCAGTGGTAGAGTGCTTGCCTCGCATGCATGAGGCCCTGGGTTTGATTTCTGAGCACCACATAAATAGAAAAGGCCAGAAGTGGCACTGTGGCTCAAGTAGTAGAGCGCTAGCCTTGAGCTGAAGAGCTGATGGCCAGGCCCAGAGTTCAAGCTCCACGACTAACCAAAAAAACAAAACAACAACAACAAAAATGCTTGTCTTGGAGCTGGACATATAGATTGAGTGGTAGAGTGCTTGTCTGGTGAGAGCCAAGACCTGAATTCAAGCCCCAGTACCACCAAACCTTTTTGTAGTTGTTTTAAAACCTGTACTTTCTTTGACAGCATCTTCACAATAAAATAAGAGTTTTGTCTTTGTTTTTGTTTTTGGTGCTGCTACCAGGGTTTGAACTAGGGTCTGTGTTTCACTGAACTTTTTTTTCTCTCTCTACTACTTTAGCTATGATTCCAGTTCGACATTGTGCTAGTTAAGTCAGCATCAGAGTCTCTCTGACTTTTCCAATTAGGCTGGCTTTGAACTGAGAGCCTCAGATTTCAGCCTCCTGGGTATCTAGAATTATGGGTGTGAGCCACTGGTGGCCAGCTAATAAGAGATGTTCTTTAGTTTTGGAATTTTCCCAAGTAGCCCAGGCTGTCCTTGAACTCATATTCTTCCCCCCTAAACCTCTTTCGTGCTAGGGTTAGAGATGTGTACTACCACCCCTGACTAAGAGGTATTTTGAAACTTATAATCAAACAGACTGGGTACAAACACCACAGTGATGTAATGAGGTATGCTGTCACTTTTGAAAACTGAAGAGGTGTAGAAACGTTGGTTAACTTCAACTAAAGCACTCATACCTTGCTATATTTAGAAGTTAATAGATACCCTGGAGTATTTTTAACTTTCCTGTAGGATTGAGTGGACTTTTCTTTAATGATTGTCTCATATTTTAGAAAGTATATTTAGAAATTAATTGTCATTCCACTCAGTCATTACAGGACCCTCACACTGCTGCTGTGGCTTTGTGTAGCCCTTGGAGTTCACATGTTTTCTGCTATTGACTGCTATTTTTACTGTGTCCAGACAGTGATCAGGCTCAGCACAGAACCAAACTAAAGGCCTGTAAATATGCTCCAGGTTTTCTTGCAGGTGGCTGGCAATAGGGCCTTTACTTATAATTCATTAGAGTACAGTAAATACTTAGAATTCATCACTCATTACCAGTTAACTCATTTGCGTATCTCACAATCTTTGTTATGAATCAATCCTCACTTACATACATAGAAAATTGCAGGTTTTCTAACACATTACATCTGGGGGAGGAAAAGAGAATGTTAGAAGGTAAACAATATCAACATATGTCACATCTGTGAATGAAGATGGCAAAAAAAAGCAAAAACAAACCTCCCTGAAAGCTGTGTAATAACAGAGTGGGAAACCGGAGGATGGGGAAAGTTGGGGGAGGGGGGTAATCAATATTATTCTTTAGTCAGATTTCTTAACTTCCTTGCTTGACTGGCACTCTAACATATAACAAGAGAATAAGACCAATGGCAATGCTGAGTTCTTCTCAAACCATATAAATAAAATTAAGTTTGTTTCTTCTTTCCTTTTATTCTTACTCTTTTTTGGGCGGCGGGCAATACCAGGGTTTGAACACAGGTCTTTGTACTTGCTAGGCAGGTACTTTACAACTTGAGCTACACCTCTATCCTGGTGTTTCTCAGTTTTTTGTTTTTTGTTTTTTCCGATCTCGGGACTTGAACTCTGCACCTGGCTGCTGCCCTTGAGCTCATCAGCTCAAGGCTAGGACTCTACCACTTGATTCACAGCACCACTTCTGGTTTTCTGGTGGTTAATTAGAGATAAAGGTCTCGCAGACTTTCTTGCTGGACTGGCTTGGAACCAGGATCCTCAGATCTCAGCCTCCTGAGTAGCTAGGATTACAGGCGTGAGCCACTAGCTCCCGACTGCTCTGCTGATTTTTTAGGTAGGATTTCACTTTTAGATAGGGCTGTCCTGGATCATGATCCTGTTAGTTATGCTTCCTGCCATAACTGAGGTGACAAGATGTGCCACTATACTTAGCTTCCCCCTCCCCCTAATGGGAGAAGGGCCCCTGTTCTGCACAGGCTGGCCTTGAACTACTGTTTCCTTGATCTGTCAAATAGGATTATAATCCCGAGGAGGCCCTAGCATTGACTTATTTCTTTTTTTTTCTTCTTTTGAGATAGGGACTCACTATGTAGCCCAGGCTGGCCCAAACTTGTGATTCTCCTGTTTTAGCTGCTCAAGTGGCAGGATCCCAGGTGAGCACTACCACACTAGCTAATTGTTTGCATTTTTTCCTCCCTTTTCTGAGAATGGTGTGTAGAGATGTTCAAAATAGTCCAGCATTTGATATACCATCATAAACTATCTTTTTTTTTTTTAATTTTTTTTTTTTGGGTCCGGTCGTGGGGCCTGAACTCTGGGCCTGGGCGCTGTCCCTCAGCTCTTCAGCTCAAGGCTAGCGCTCTACCACTTGAGCCATAGCGCCACTTCCGGCTTTTTTCTTTTTGCTTATGTGGTGCTGGGGAATCGAACCCAGGGCCTCAGGCATGCAAGGCAAGCGCTCTACCACTGAGCTACCTTCCCAGCCCACTATCTTATAACACAGCTGTGAAAAATTTAAGCTAGCTTTGAACCATGACCCTCAGATCTCAGCCTCCTGAGTAGCTAGGATTGCAGGTGTGAGCCACCAATGCCCAGCAGGAAAGTCTGTGAGACTCTTGCCTCCAATTAACCACCAAAATACCAGAAGTGGTGCTGTGGCTCAGAGTGGTAGAGCGCTAGCTTTGAGCAAAAGGAGTTTTAGGACCATGGCCAGGCCCTGAGTTCAAGCCCCACAACTGATTTAAAAAAAAAAAAAAGCTGGCTTGAGCCTTTGGTGACAATGGTTCACCTTTATTCCAAGGAAAGTAGGACAGCATCTGTTTATGACCAGAATGTGAAATGTTCACCAGAAGTTCATATGTCAAAGGCTTGTTCCTTACCTGTTCAGTGGAGACGAGAATAGTGTTCACCTTACAGGATTTAGGGGGTAGCAAGGGACAGTGAACATTGTGACATAACCCTGAACTGGGGGAAGTTTTAATATGCCTGAGCAAGAAAAGAAAAGTATAAATGAATCTATAGTCAGCCCATGATTAAAAAGCAAAATAGAGGATTTAAAAAGTGAAACAGAGCCAAGTGCCAATGGCTCATGCCTGTTGTTTAGCTATCTAGGAAATGCTGAGATTTGAGGATCACAGTTCAAAGCCAGCCCAGGCAGGAAAGTCCCTGAGACTCTTATCTCCAATTAACCACTAAAAAGCCAGAGTGGAGCTATGGCTCAAGTGGTAGAATGCTAGCCTTAAGCAAAAAGCTCAGAGTCAGCAGCCAGGTCCTGAGTTCATATCCCAGTACACACACACACACACACACACACACACACACACACACACACACACACACACTAAAATAGAAATACTCTGTTATGTAAAATAAACAATAAATGATGTGAAATGACCCCAATGTATTCTTAAATGAAACAAGTTAATAAAAGGACACAATACAATATAACCCCAAGGTAAAAAGAACATATGTATGCTACACAATGAATTATACCACTTGCTTTATTCAGAGTAGACCTATACAGGGTCTACATGAGAAGTTTACATTATTCCAATCCTTACAAGAGCTAGTATTTCTTTTTTTTTTTTGGGGGGGGGGGTCCAGTCATGGTGCCTGAACTCTGGGCCTGGGCGCTGTCCCTCAGCTCTTCAGCTCAAGGCTAGCCCTCTACCACTTGAGCCACAGCGCCACTTCCAGCATTTTTTCTTTTTGCTTATGTGATGCTGAGGAATCGAACCCAGGGCCTCAGGCATGCAAGGCAAGCACTCTACCACTGAGCCACCTTCCCAGCCCCGAGCTAGTATTTCTTAAGAGAATATCTGGGAAAGCTTGTAGCAACCCCATCTCATCTCCTGTCATTTATGAGGACAGAAATGCTTGGACCCCAGAGGCAGCAACACATAAATGGTGAGACTCTCAGCGTCTCAGACGATCTGGTGTCACATGGGTACTGTGAGTGCGCACGTAGGTCAGGCTAACTTCAGATTCTGGGCTGTCTGGGAATTCCCTAGTCCCTGCCGTTTCTCAGCCGGCTCTTTCTCCTCCTACTATGCCGCATTATCCAGAATCTAATCCTGTAGCAGGTAACTAATGCTCTGACTAGGAAGTTATTTTTAATAATTGAACAGGGAATAAAGCAAGCTGTCCTTAAGGGAGCAGCAGCTGCAGAGCTGTTCTTTACCAGAGTGATCTAAACCTGAATGCTAAGTGACCTGCCTAGCCACAGGATGCCAGTTGTTTGAAACTTGGAAACATTTCATTAAATAAAAACTCTTACAGCCAGGTGCTGGTGGTTCACTCCTGCAATCCTAGCTACTCAGGAGGCTGAAATCTGAGAACTGTGGTTCAAAACCAGCCCAAGCAGGCAAGTCTATGAGACTCGTATCTCAGAATAAGTTCCAAGTGGCACTGTGGCTCAAGTGGTAGAGTGCTACCTTGAGCAAAAAGCAGTTCCGGGACAGAGCCCAGGCCCTGAGTTCAAGTCCCATGACCAGCACAAAAACAAAATGAACAAAAAACCTCTTAACTAGGTACCAATAGTTCATGCCTATACTTTTAGCTAGTCAGGAGATTGAGACCTAAGAATAGCAGTTCAAAGCCAGTCTAGGCAGGAAAGTCTGTGAGACTTTCATTTCAAATTTACTACCAAAAAAAGAGCCTAAAGTGGAGCTGTGGCTCAAGTGGTAGAATGCTAGACTTAAGCAAAAAAGCTCAGAGACATTGCCCAGGTCCTAAGCTCAAGCCCCTCAGTACTGGCACTAATAAATAATCAAATAAACCCTCTTTAAGTAATTCAATTTCAAGATTTTAGATGGTCCCAGACATCCAGGTAGTTGACATGTTATGTCATTGTTATTCTTCAATCTTTGTGATTTGTTGTGATTTAGGATCTAGAACATTATAAGGGAGATGTTAAATAAAAGTGGAGAAAGATCGTAAGCCTAGTCCTAACTAGATACATATGTAGTAACTAGTAGGGCCCAAAGGTCTTTGCTGTGGTTTAAGTAAGTATCCCCCAAAGGCCCATGCATTCACAAGACTGCCATCAGCCTGTAGGGCTATTCAGAAGTCATGGAGCCTGTAGGAAGAGAGGCCTGATGGGAAGAAATTGGGCCACTAGGGGGTGTGGCGTTGAAAGGGAGATTGTTACCCCTATGACGCCCTCTTCTCTGTTTCCTGTTGCCATGATATGCTATGCTGTACTCTCTACCATGATGTGCTGTTCTGTAATGAGCTGAAACCTCTAGAACTGAGACCTAAAATAAATCTTTCCCCCCCTTTTTTTTGTTCCAGTCCTGGGGCTTGAACTCAGGGCCTAGGCACTATCCTAAGCTTTTTTTTTTGCTAAAGGTTGGTGCTCTACCACTTAAGCCACAGCTCCACTTTCAGCCTTTTGGTAGTTAATTGAAGACTTTCTGCCTTGGGTGGCTTCAAACCACAATCCTCAAATCTCAGTCTCCTGTGTGGTTAAAATGACAGGGCTGCACCACAGCTTTTCCTCTCTTTAAGTAGATTTCTCTCAGCTATTCATTACAGTGATAGTTGACTTTGCTACTATATTTTTAGAACATGACTGCAGGCAAATAGTATTAAATGCAGCCTTGTTGTTTTGCCTTAACAATAGCAATATTTGCATATATCCATGTACACTGAACTGTGGTAGCATGACATTGCTTGTTTTCAAAAGTTTCCTTTGAGTCATCTACTATTAAAATGATTACAGCCTTTGATACCAGCAAGTACTAGATATTTATCATACATCCTCAGTACCAACAACAAGAATAAAACTGTTATTTGTACAATAAAATAGATTTGAAATTCAGTATATGACAAGCAATATTTATTTTCATTATGGATGTATAGTTACAACCGTCTGTTATTAATTCAAGTCATTTAGATGGTTCTGCTGTCTACTTAGTACTATGCAGAGCTTTGAGGTTTCTATTTCTTATGAAAGAGAACTTGAAAATATTTATTTTTCTCATAGTGATAATTAGAGGGGATAAAAAAACCAACCACAAATTTGATTAAGTCACTTAGGAGAAGATATAAATCAGACCACATGGCATATGCTTACAGAGGTAAACTCAGTTATAGGGTTCTTACTTCAAGAAGTTCTTCTAGGTACTTAACTAAACCTGAGTACTTAAAACAACAAAATAACTTCTCATTAAAATAAAAGGAGAGCCAGGTGCCAGTGGCTCACGCCTGTAATCCTAACTTTTTAGGAGCCTGAGATCTGAGGATCACGGTTTGAAGCCAGCCCAGGCAGGAAAGCTCATGACACCCTTATCTCTAATTAACTGTCAAAAAGCAAGAAATAGAGCTGTGGCTCAAAGTTGTAGAGAAGCTTTGAGCATAAAAAGTTCAGGGTTAGTGCCCAGGCCCTGAGTTCAAGTCCCATGATTAAAAAAAAAGAAGTAACAAGCTAGTACTTTTCCACCACAGCATCTTAATTCTGAGATAAGCAGTCTTCTTCACAGGGTATTTTTAATATTTGTCAGTCATGGGGCTTGAACTTAGGGCCTGGGCACAGTCCCTGAGCTCTTTTGCTAAGATTAGTGCTCTACTACTTTGAGACAAAATGCCACTTCCAGTTTTCTTGTGGTTAATTGGAGATAAAGAGTCTCATGGACTTTCCTGCCCAGGTTGGCTTCAAACTGAGATCCTCAGATCTCAGGCTTCTCAGCAGCTAGGATTACAGGTGTGAGTTACCAACAGCCAGCTACAGTGGATTTTTCTATGTGTCTGTGTGCTGATACTGGGGCATGAACTCAGGTCCTTGTGTTCTTGCTTGGCTTTCTCCAGTTAAGGCTGAAGCTCTACCACTTGAGCCAAACCTCCACTTCCTGAATGTATTTTAGAGATAATGTAGAGGGACATCACTAGTCATCCAGGTAGTTTATTCCTGTCTTGTGACATATCAGTTTCTCCTCCTTACTGGCAGAGTTGGGAAGTTCAGGTACCCAACCTTTCCAAGGCACTATTGTGCTGGACAGATAATGGCTCTGACCTCATAAAAGGTGGCCAATTTCTGCCACCATCTCCTAGGTAATGGTAACCATGGTGAAAGCATCTCCCCATTTCCCCCTATCTTCCCCTAGTGCCCTATCTTTTTCTTTTGGCCAGTCCTGGGGCTTGAACTCAGGGCTTGGGCATTGTCCCTTAGCTTCTTTTGCTCAAGGCTAGCACTCTACCACTTGAGCCATAATGCCACTTCTGGCTTTTTTCTGTTTATGTGGTACTAAGGAATTGAACCCAGGGCTTCAGGCATGCTAGGCAAGCACTCTACCACTAGGCCACCTTCCCAGCCTAGGTCCCCATCTTGAGAAAGGTCCCTTGTCCAATCATGCCAAAGAAAAATGTGACCTTCCGAAGCATGGTAGGTGATGATGAGATGATGTCAGTGACCCCAAGAAAATGGTGGACAGTGGCTGAGCAAAGAGCTCTGGGAGCTACTTAAAGACATCAAAAAGGATGAGGACGAGGAGGAGGAGAGAGGAGGAAAAGGAGCGATTCAGCAAATAGGACACCCTGGCCTCAGAGGATGTAGAAGCAGTGGTGTAGAAGCAGTAAGAAAGCTAGGGAGGTCACATTCTGTAACTTGGAGGAAGATCACTGATGCTGATGGCAACCACTTCCTGAGCTGAGCTGTTGCCAGACAAGTGGCTGGACAGCAAGAACTAGGTGTGATCAGGGAGTGGCCACCTCATCAGTCCAGTAGGACAGCCTGGGTGAGATACCATGAGTGCGCAAGCCTTCCTGCAGGAAACTCTGAAGATGCTGTTACATAGAGAGAAACGAAGATATGTAAGGATCTGAAAGGAGGGAGAGGCCTGTGTGGCCTAGTTCCCTCTAGACCCTAGAATGGCTCTCTAGGCTGGCTGATCAGATAGATGGGGGCTAGGGAGAGGAAGAAACAAGGAAATAACACCTTTGGACAACTACTTATAGATAACAAAAGAAAAGGAAGAAACAAGGAAATGGTGGCTGAAGGATTGGGTGCTGGACCTCATGTCTCCCATGCTCTCTAGACATATCTGTTGTCTGATATGGCAGAGGGGACACTGCAGATCCGGACCTCTGTGCAGAGAGAAGAAGTGGGGTGAGCAGATGGTTGACAGGTGGGAAGTGGGAAAGCCCAGGACATGTGGAGTGTCCAGCACAAGTTTCCATCCATACTTAAATAACAAGTACTTCCAGAAAGTGTACACGGTGCTTACTAGACAACTGTCCTAAGCTTTTTACACACATCTCACAAATAATTTGTCTATTTCTCTATACCATTGCTGGCTTATTTTCCTATCTAAGTAGAACATATCTAAGTTGCATTTCTGTGGGAACTAGTGATGTTAAACTTAATAAACTTTTACCTTGAATGATTTATGTCCTTGATCCATTTCCTGCCTGGTTCTTTCCTTTTCTTCCTTTTTTTTTCTTTCAAGTTTTAAACTCAGGGACTCAGCTTTCGAGCTTACCACTGAACACTCTACAACCTAAGCCACACCATTAGCTTGGCTACTTGCTGGTTAATTGGAGTTTATAATAGAGTTAATAGAATCTCACTGACTTTTCTGCTTAGAATGGCCTTGAATCATCATCCTCCAAATCTTCACTTGTGTAGCTAGGATTTTGGGCACAAATCACCAGCATCTAGCTTTATCTTTCTTTTTAAAATTAATTGCGAAGAACTCCATGTTCATTAGGGCTGTTGGTGACTTAATGCCATGTATGTGACAGGTGCAATAATCACTAGTCCATAATTCCAGTATCTTAAAATCTCAAAATCTTCGATTTTATAAATTTGGTTCAAACTTATTTGATAAAGAAATATGATCTCACTGGCCCATGAAGCTATTTTAGCCATGTTCTTTGTACTTATTTATTTACTTTTGACACTGTCTTGCTAGGCAAGCTGGAACTCCTAAGATCAAAAGATCCTCCTGCCTAACCCTGCCAAGAACTACAAATTCAGATATGTACCCCTGTACCCAGATATTCTAAACATTTTTATATTCCACATAATGTGAATAATCTGTATATTTTGCTGGAGAAAAATGTTTGCTTACAAAAACGAACCTAGCTCTTGTGTTTACACTAGCTGTGTAAACCTTTTCTTCTTCTCTCCCTCTTTTCCCTTTTTCATTCTTTTCTTTTTCTGTTTTTGTCGGTTGTGGGGCTTGAACTCTGGGCCTGAGTGCTGTCCCTGAGCTATTCAGCTCAAGGCGAGCACTTTACCACTTGAGCTACAGTGCCACTTCCAGTTTTCTGGTGGTTTATTGGAGATAGGAGTCTCACAGACTTTTCTGCCTGGGCTGGCTTTGAAAACCGTGATCCTCAGATCTCAGCCTCCTGAGAGGGAGGATGGGATTACAGGCCTGAGCCCCTAAGTGCCCAGCCTTTCTTTCCTTTTAGGTTTCAACTCAGCCTTGCACTTCCTAATCAGGTACTCTACCATTTGTTGCATGCCCCCAGTTATTTTTCAGGTACAGCCTGGCATTTATAACCAGTTCAGCCTGTACCATGATCCTCCATACACTACCTACCTAACTGGGATGACAGGTACATACCACCATGCCCAGATTTTACTGGTTGAGATAGGAATCTTGTTCAGTTTTTTTACCCCAGGCTAGCTTTCAACCACAATCCTCCCAATCTGCTTCCTAAGTAGTTAGGATTTCACGGTTGAGTCACTGTGTCCAGACTCAATCTGAAATAGTCTCATGTAGCCCTAGTAGGCTAGCTTGGAATTCTCAATCCCCCTGCTTCAATTTCCCAAGTGCTGGAGATGACATGTATATGCCACCTACATATCTCTTGCTTTGTCTAAATTCTGAAAAATTAAAAATTTATAAAATTCTGTAAAACAGGTTTCCAATGGCTTTGGACAAAGGACTACAGATTTTTTTTTACAAACGTAGTTTTTGTGTTTTCTTTAGTTCAATTTGGGGAATATTGAGTTGCAATGCTTGTGGGTTTCCCAAGTACACATGACCTACATGCAATTGCACATGTGAATTAAAAGTAGATGGGCAAGATTGGCAATGGAGAAACATATTTATCAAGCAGCGCTAGTTAAAACCATGAAATTAAATTACAGCTTGTATATATTATGTGAGAAAACATGTGCTTCCAGAATACCAAGGAGATCGTGTTTAAAGGATGGATAGAGCCCAAGAAGCCTGGTGTAGCTACACACACACTCCTTGGCAAGTTGAGGCAGGAGGATCATTTAAGCAGTTTGAGGCCAGCCTGGGCAGCATAGCAAGACCCCATCTCAAAAGAACAAGAACAAACCAAAACAAAAACCCCACAGGGCTTTAGTGCCTCACACTAGCTGGGAGGCTAGGATCTGAAGATCAAGAAGCCAAACTCGACAGAAAAGTCCACGAGGAAAACACACACACACACACACACACACACACACACACACACACACACACACACACACACACACACACACACACACACAGCCATGGAAGACACAATGGAGCTTTGCTGGCTGTGAGGTAGTTAACAGAGCTACTGTCAGGCATCAGTGAATTCAACCTTAAGAAGTAGAAGTGCTGGAGGTAGGCTGAGAAATGTTTGGGGGGTGCTGAGTCTATGTTAAGTGATCTGTACCCCAGCAATTTTTTTTGGGGGGGGGGGGTCAGTCAGGGGGCTTGAATTCTGGGTTGGGTACTGTCCCTGAGCTCATCAGCTCAAGGCTAGCGTTCTATCATTTGAGCCACAGTGCCACTTCCAGTTTTCTGGTGGTTAATTGGAGATAAGTCTCACAGACTTTCCTGCCTAAGCTGGCTTTGAACCACAATCCTCAGATCTCAGTCTCCTGAGTAGCTAGGATTACAGGTGTGAGCCACGAGCGTCCAGCCCCAGCGTTTCTTAATAACCATTCATCTTGTCACCAGCCCTGCTGAAAGGGGGCTAAGGCCTCCTCTTCTGTAGGAATTTTGTTGGAGGCTTCCCAAATTCATCAGATAGAGCTCTGTGGGCTACACAGTGGTCAGGCACCTGAATGAACTAGCTACTACCATACTTTCACAGATACTGGGTCACAGGAGGCCAGAAAGAGGATTCAATTTCTTCCTGTTTATATCCTAGAACCCTTGCCAGGACGAGTCAGGAAACATCTGCCAGTATTAGGCCCTTTCAAAATGAGAGCCAACAGATTCCAGTGCTGCTGTAACCTATGGCCACAAAACGTTTGCATTTTGTCTTCAGTCTGACAGAAGAAAAATCCTTTTGTCATTTTCAGTTGAATGTTCTCAGGCTGAAAATGTGGGCCTTTGTTCATTTTAATTCGCCTACATCTGCATCAAACAAAAGTTCATTTTCAGAACCCTGTGCAGGAGGCCTGTGCACAATTGCAGCTATTGTATAGAAAAGCTATGTGCCTAACTTTAATTCTGAGAGAAAAGAATGTATTTAAGTTGGGAGGGGTTAGATTTTGTTACATTACCTTTTTTCTTTTCTTTGCTGGTCCTGGGGCTTGAACTTAGGGCCTGGGTGCTATCCCTGAGCCTCTTTGTGCAAGGTTAGTGCTTGAGCCACAGCATCACTTCTGGCTTTTTCTGAGCTTATTGGAAGGAAGAGTCTCACAGACTTTCCTGTGCAGGCTGGCTTTGAACTGCAATCCTCAGAATAGTTAGGATTATAGGCATGAGCCACCAGTGCCCAGCTTACACTACCTTTTTCATTTCAAACAAATGGGTCTTAATTAAGTCAGTGAAACAATCAATTTCCTAGGTATTTTATTTATTTTGCCAGTATTGAGGCTTGAACTCAGAGTCTGGATGCTGTCTCTTAGCTTTTTCACTCAAAGCCAGTTGAGCTACAGCTTTACTTCCAGCTTTTTGTTGGTTAACTAGAAATAAAGAGTCTCACTGACGTTTCTGATCCTTCCTCCCCCCAAAAAGAAGAGTCTGGATCTCCAGGAAAGACACTGACACACAGTTCCTAAGTCAGACAGAATTCTACTAGTCTTGCTGCAAAAAAAAAAAAAAAAAAAAAATGATGGTCACTTACTCTGGTTAACTGGACACTGAAGGGAAATATCCAAATATACATATACATGTATAACTATAATATGTGCATACACACACATATACAAGTCTTAAAGACCAGATTGAACCCAGGGCCTTGCATGTGCAAAGTAAGTGTGTTACCACTGAGCTCTACTGGAGCAGCTAAGATAACATGGAGGACTGCTGGACACCGGGTCTAAGTTTATACTGATACCTAGATCATTATCATGACGGAACACTGAGGGCAGAGTGTGGGCTATAGGTAATGTATTTGTACTCATGCTAAGACTGCACATGTTCTGTGGATCCATATGGGGTCTGTCTTTGTATGTACCTAGAACTGGCTTATTTACGAACTGTCGACTGTATAGTGACCAACCAAGCTTCTGGCAGTGCTTCTCACTTCCATGAGAACAAGCAGAAAACAAGGACTAGAAGAGGTCCCAATCACATGTAGCAAACACATTAACTTTGTTCAAGGGCTGTATTAACTCTCCTGGCTCCTGTAATATTGCTGATGAGATCTGATCAATCCCACAGAAAGGAGGATGAGCCAGAAGAGGTTCTCACACTGAAGCCTTGTGTGATACAGGTATCTTGCGTGTGAGAGATAACCTTGGAGAAATCTGGGAGGCTGCTTTATGGAATTTGTAGGAATCTAGTACTAAAGAATGCCAAGATTTCCTCTTCAAAACAAGGCACAAATGATTATATCTTCTTGTTCTTGCCACCAAGCCCAATGCCCGGTAGGCCTCTGGGTTCAGGCACTTGCTAAGGAATATAAAATGCTGATTTTGAGCGATCCAGTCTAGGAGAAGGCCGTGTGGCAAATACAGGCTGATGTCCAAGTAGCTGTCACATTGGGGGCCATCACCAAAAAACCCAGATGTGAAGTTTGAGCTGTTAAGGGTGGGAAATACATTCCACTTCCACTACCTCAAATAAAGATGACAATTGCCCATGGCAAAATCATTGCAAGCCCCTCAAAGCCTGGAGCAAGGTCATGAGATAATGCAGTGAATTATAATCATGCCTTGGATCCACAACAGGTATGTCAGGCCTAGAAGAGATGGAGCACTGAGCATAGAACACAAAGTGCCCACCCACTTGGAACTGCCATCAAGAGTGGTTTTGTCAAACCCACAATGTCATCAGGACAATGGCATATCCAGGACTGAGCTGGAGCAGAACTAGAGGAATATGCACGCCTCAAGAGCAGGTCACTTGATCCTGTCATCCACCATGACTGCATCAGCAACTCCCTCTCACCTCTAGCCTCACAAGTGTGACTATGTGGGCCATCACATAATGAATTGACTTTCAGCTTCCAGTCCAACAGGTAAGATTAGATTCCTCAGAGAAGTGAGGCCATAGAGCAGATTTTTGCCTCCCAAATTAAACGGGTGAATATGCAAAATGCTTACTGTAGCCGAAGAACAGATGCTTTGGAAAGGCCTTGGGCTCACTCACTGTTAGAAATGGGACCCAGATCTCTTTGTCTAAGTCCAGCTTTTAACAAAAGATCAAAGTAATATAACTTTACTAGAACAGATACAGAATATTTACCGGAAAATTGGAAAATTCTAGAATTACCAGACCAGGAATTAAAATACCAGTGAGGGTCTCTTGCCCTTCAAGAGCACCACACTCTAATTATTAGAGTGAGTCTCTTTCTGCTTGTCTGTTTGCCTGTTTGCTTATTTACTCAATAAAACTCCTCCAAATTTTCTTACCAATAAATTTACAGATGTGTGCTGTAATGTAAGCAAAGATGGAAATTTATAAGGAATCCAAAGGAAATGCTTTTAAGCTTCCGAATAGGACTCCATTTACTGAGGAAATAGAGCAAAAATTGACAAGTGGGATTGCATCAAATGAAAAAGCACAGCAAAGGAAACAATGACAGGAATCAAGAGACAACCTACAGAATGAGAGAAAATCCTTGCCAACTATTCATTGGAAAAAAGGATGACTACCCAGAACATACAAAGAACTTGAAGTTTTAAACACTGTAAGAACAAAACTCCACTGAACAGGCAAATGAATAAACTGTTCTCAAAATAAGTACTACAAATGGCCAATAAAGAAAATTCAATATCCTTAGCCATGAAGTACAAATCAAAATGGCATTGAGATTCCATCTCACCTGTCAGATGATCATCATTAAAAAAAATAGATGATAAATACTGGTAAGGATGTGAGAGAAAGCCTTTTTGCTATTGGTGGGAATGGAAACTAGTCCAACTACTAAAAGTTGAACTACCATTAAGATCCTCCAATATTCAACTCTTGGGCAAAGGAATGGAAATCATCACAATAGATAACTTGCACACAAATGTTTACTGGGGCATGGGATTACCAATAACCAAGTTAAGAGAATCAGCCTAGGTGTCAGTGTGAGCCATGAAAAGCCATGGCTGGTCCAGTAGCCAGAGTTCCTATTTACTGCCCTCTTCAAACAAAACCAATAGCTGGATCTCAGATAGATCTGAAACGAATTTACAAAACATACAGAGAACTATGTTAAATGGTATCAAAGAGGCCCAATTGTCCGAATCTGGGAATACTTTGTAATGTTCCCTGTTTTCTTCATGAATCAATTACAAAGAAAAAAAACAGAAAAGGAATGGGGCTGTCTGCAGCAAACAATTTAACTGGACTATGATGCAAATTACTTACAAGAACAAAAATTTGTTAGGTTTTGTTGTTTCTCATTTTTTTGTCGGTTGGGGGACTTCAACTCTGGGCCTGGGTGCTGTCCCTTAATTTTTCAGCTTAAGGCAAAGCGCTCTACCACTTGAGCCACAGCGCCACTTCTGGTTTTCTGCTGGGGCTGGCTTTTGAACCTCAATCCTCAGATCTCAGCCTCCCGAGTAGCTAGGATTACAGGTGTGAGCCACCAGCACCAAGGACTGTCTGATTTTTAAGACAGGATCTTTCTATGTAGCCCAGGCTGGTCTTAAAATCCTTGATCATCCTTCCTCAGCCTCAATGATTGCAATTACATTAGTGAACCACCATGCCCAACATTTGTTGTATGTTTTAATGAGTTTTTATCTTTTAGAAACACATGAAAATATTTATGAAAAAAGCATGTCTAGATTGCTTTAAATTAGTATGGATGGAGTAGGGGTTAAGCTTATGGATGAAAAAGATTAGCTATGAGTTGATAACTGTTGAACTTGATTGATACTTGGAGCTTGGTTATTTATTCTGTGAGGTCAGGCCATTCAGCCATGTAAAATCAACCTAGTACTTCAAGTAAGTTTCAAGAAAGTAATTACATTTCAAAAAATTTTCTCTTTATTTAAACACAAAACACATTTATAGCATGCAGGTTAACTTAAAATTATGGCGTCTTCCCCAACCAATACCTTTGAATGTGTCTTCAAGCACTGAAAATAAACCCAACATGTTCCACAGGTAGACTCAGGCTCTCTCCTTTCACCTCATGTCAGATTTGAGTTACACACAAATTGAGTTATGCACAGTAGTTAGTTTCCTTAAATTAAGTAAATAATTTAATTGATCATCATGAATAAATACTACTTTTATTTCACTGAGTTTCTCTTCTGAACCATTTACCAATACCATTCAGAGAATTGCTAATATATCCAGTCCAAAATTTAAGAAATTAAAAAGACACTGCAAATGGAAACAGTGTCAATATTCTAGATGACCACAAGTTTCTATTCATAAGATTAAATGTTTAATGACCTACCAAAGCAAACCCACTAAAAACAAATTTATGAGATTCTTGGTATACATCATGAAAGTTTGAAATGATAAAAAGAACCATTAACATATTAAAAAAAAACACTAACATTGTGTATTCTGAACCACATGCTAGTTACAATTCATTGTCTGTAACACAGCACCAATACCCATGATACATCTGAAAAGAATGAAACTACCATATTCAGACAAGAGAAAAAAAAAACCTGTTTCCTTTATGAATATTGTCATAATGAGGCTGTAGCACTTTCTGTTAACTGTATTACCTATACCTTGCTGCACCTATACCTAGTTTCACCTTAATTTTTGGAGTGTTTGTTTTGATCAATCATAAGAGCAACATAATCATTTGAAAGGCTTCAGACTACAACAGCAAGTAACTTTCACTGTTAAAAAAATAAATAAATTTATCTTTCAAATCAAAATTATTATAAAAGTGAAAATTACAGTTAAGGAAATAGAAAAATAAGCCAATTATGATCTGCGTCTTCTGACTATGTCTCCAAATTTAATAATACAAATATCTGTGTATAAAACTTTTTCAAAAAGTTAATTCTGCCAGCCAGATCCTAACACAGAACTTCCCAAGTTTTTCTACTGACATTTTAAAAACCCATTTTCTGTAAATTCCTGCTAACATGGTTGCAGTTACTCCAGCACTAATAAAGCAATTATTAAAATCTCTTTCCCTATTACTTTTATAGTTCCCTAAAACAAATGGTTGACTTAGTTTAAACATCTGAAAGCAAAGTGGCAAAAACTGGTACACATTTTGTACTGATTACAAAATTATACACTATGGCCAACAATAGAGTTTATTTGACGATTATCAGTGACTTGCAAACAACTCACTATTTCTAGACTAACCAAGGATTAAATTATAGTGTATGACTTAGTGTAGCAGGCTAAAAACACCTCAGAGATTTCAGATCAAAATTACCTGTGTTATTTTGAACTTTATGGTATATCTGACCAGTTTCTTCACATTTTTCCTCAATTTTCATAGGCCATAAAATTTAGATCAGCTGGTAGTTACCTAACAATATAAAATTATGTTTAATTCTATAATATCTTAATTCATTCACTATATTAAGATGACAAATTATTAATCTGTCCAAGTCTTACAGTAGCTAGCAGTCTTACCAGAATGAAGCAGGGTATTTTCATTCCACCAAGCTAAGTACAGAATTAGGAAGAGAGATACAATTCCTTTTCCAAACTCTTTTAAATTGAGATTTGCTTTTGATATGTAAAATATTCCATTCCAAATAACTCAGCAACATGCATCTCCTGAGATAACAATGGAGTTGCTGTGCTCAGTCTAAATGCCCAGTTAAGGCAATGTTAAGGTTTCAGTGCTCAAACAGCAGTTTTCAGAAGCAAATTTCAGAGACAATACAAGGAATTCCAACCCTGATTTCATTCCAAGGGATTTTAAAATACAGTACTGACCTGATATATTTTGTGGGCATGTAGTGTTGCAAGTGGTAAAATTTAAGACATTTATCTAAATGTTTCATTTTCCCTAAGAAAAAGAAAAAAAAGAAAAAAAAAGAAAGAAAATAGGAAGACATTTTAATAGGAAAAGAAAAACAAGAAGCAGTAGCAGCTAGTTTAAGCTAGTAGTGGCTAATTTAAACTGAGATTAAAAATAAAAAGCAAATACAAAAAGCATAGCCCTATAAGGTAACGTAAGCTTGGCACAGTAAAGACTAAATTTAAGACACAAAAGACAAACTGTGTAATAAATAGGGCCACAGTTGTAAACTGTCATTTTTTTCCCCCTCCTAAGATGCCAAAATTGCACTCTAGTTGTGTTGGGAAGCAGCAGAGTTTACAGGAAGAGTGGGTAGGAAACAGCTGTACAGGCCAGGTATAATTTATACATTTTTTAAAAAAAATTATAATTCTACAATCCCACAGGGGAAGAGGCTACAGTCATTGAATGGCTGCTTGATACTAGGTCCTCTTCATACTTCAGTTACTTTTCAACATCTGAAAACAAAAAAGCACAAACTGTTTTCAGTTTTACAATTCATCATAAAGAATGAAACAAGGAAATTAAATATGTCAATAATTTATAAATGTTCCAGATGATTCCTTTGATCACTTTCCAACATTTAATAAACAGCAATATTAAATGATTTGATTTATCCTTTTTTTTTGCTGCATAAACATTACTACTCATGAGTGGAACAATCTTTCAGAGATAAAACCAGATGCTGGTGGCACATGCCTATAATCCCAGCTACTCAAGAGGCTGAGATCTGAGGACTGGAAGTAGTCT